>NC_090440.1:433993208-434610155 GCF_031143425.1 Pleurodeles waltl | reverse complement strand
GCAAGTTAAGCTACTAAATTTGTATAAGACCACCACGAAGTATGGATTCCATGTCAAAGTAACAGAATTGCAAACAGAATTCATTTGTGGAGGCCTTACAGTTATGAGGACAGAGACCGCAGAACAAAGTATCTCTCAAACGTTTGATAAATCTGGAAGCACCACCTTAGGTTTCCACGCGGACTCTGAGTTTCATCGGGCGAGCAACATGGTTGCCGTGTGATTGCGAGGCTTCCTGCCCCGCCCACTTGGGATCCCGAAGCCGCTGCAGTTGGTGCCGCGCTTGTGGCCGGGCAGGATCGGGAGCGGAGAAGAATCGCCGGCAAACCTCCGGCGTCCCAAAGGATTCTGTCGCGGAGGAGAGAGTTGCGGCAGAGACAGAGGCGGCGGTTTTCAAATAACGGCATTCGCAGGTAACAGCGCGAATTAATGAGCCGTTACGGAGCAGGGCGGCTCAAGCCTGATCGCGGGCTGAAATTTCACTAACCCATGGCCGGGCTCAACAATGAAGACACAACACGAGGGGATTGTTTTGTAGCAATAAGGTGAAGGCGCAAAATGCAAGGTATACAGCTTGTGTTTACTGGAGCTTCGCGCCGTGTCTGACTGCTGTTGTAGCTGCAGTATACATCAAGATAGCTACAAGTAGCGCTGACTGTATCCCCTCCGGACACCAGCGTTTCAGTGACAATTGTCTGTTATTCATTAAGCAGTCGCGCTTTCTCTCGCCGCAATAGCCACCATTAAGGACTCTGCGCATACCTGTACCCGTTTTTGCTGCCATTTATGTCATAACATGACAACGATTAAGGACGTGGAAGGAAAATAGAGGAGAAATGATCTGGCAAAAGTGTTGAGAGACTCTATTTTTAGGGGAGGGATGAGGAAGAACCCTAGGAAGTGTCAATGCTTCCGACTACGCACAGTAATATATTATGGTATATGTCTACCCCCGCACGGCCATTAAGGAGCGTGATTAAACAAACAATAACAGAGGTGTTGGCGGCAGCGGTGGGCATAACAAGACTTATTCGATCACTATCTCAGACTATAACAATAAATATGGCACCCAAAGTCAATAGGTATCTGGGGAATAAAAGCGAGGGCGCTAAGATCGTACGCTCTGGCAGGGGAAAAGGAGAGTCTGCAGGAGTAAATAAACGTTTAGGGGGTGATTCTGATTCTGGCGGGCGGCGGAGGCCGCCCGCCAGAATTCCGCCCCCATTATACCGCTCCGCGGTCAGAAGACCGCGGAGGGTATTATGAGTTTTTCCCTGGGCTGGCGGGCGGTCTCCAAAAGAACGCCCGCCAGCCCAGGGAAAAACTCCCTTCCCACGAGGATGCCGGCTCGTAATCGAGCCGGCGGAGTGGGAAGGTGCGACGGGTGCAGTGGCACCCGTCGCGTATTTCAGTGTCTGCAAGGCAGACACTGAAATACTTTGCGGGGCCCTCTTATGGGGGCCCCTGCCGTGCCCATGCCATCGGCATGGGCACGGCAGGGGCCCCCAGGGGCCCCGCGACCCCCTCTACCGCCATCCTGTTCATGGCGGCTTTCCCGCCATGAACAGGATGGCGGTAGGGGGGGTCAGAATCCTCATGGCGGCGGAGCGCCCTCCGCCGCCATGAAGGATTCCCCCGAGCAGCGGTAAGTCGGCGGGAGCCCGCCGACTTGCCGCTTCTGACCGCGGCTGAACCGCCGCGGTCAGAATGCTCGTGGGAGCACCGCCAGCCTGTTGGCGGTGCTCCCGTGGTCGGTGGCCCTGGCGGCCACCGGCCGCCAGGGTCAGAATGACCCCCTTAATGTCTACAACCGGTAAAGTGGGGGGGAAAATACTTCTACCTCAGGATTGATGAAAGACTCCAAGATGAGTGCTAAGATAAGCAACAGCCCTATCTCCCTGTTGGAAAACAAATTGAAAGATAAAAATCAATCAACTATAATGGCTTTTCTGGCCAGTGGAGTACAAGATGCCCCTGCTGCAAATGCAACCCCCCCCCGAAAAATAACTGGCCAGGAATAGGATCAACCCCTCCTGACTCAAGCGTGGGAAATCAAGATCAATGTGACAAATCTATAATAAGCCTATCAGGCAATCAAGACAACAGCCGGGCAGCAATCGGAAAAGTGCTCAGTCCCCCCGGAAATGAACAGCTACAAGCCCAACAAATGGTGCAAGGCGAACAGCTGGATCTTCAGAACGAGGGGAGAATTGGAAGTCCATCAGGATACACAGTGGAGGAGAACAATTATACTAACCCCTTAGGCAGCCCTAAAAAACGGGATAACATCTTGGGGGGGAAAAATCCCCAATTAACTGACTGGGGCAGAGAAAGCAGTGACAAGTTTTACTCTCTGACAGAGGAGTCTGATCTTGGCAGCGCCGACTGCAGTTTTAGTGAAACTGATGAGAGTGAGACCTCTGAAACGGGCAACAAATCTCCAAGTGGGGAACATACAGTGCGTAAGGCTCGTCAACGGAAATCTGTTAAATCACGTTCTGGTTTACAAGAGGGCTCAGAAACTACGGCACCTATGAGTGGTAGGACTTTAAGGTGGGACTACTCGGGGATAAGCCTGGCAGATACTTTTACCGGTGGCAACAAAACCCCCACCAAAGATAAAACTGATCCAGAAGCCGCAGCCGGGAGTATTGGTAATTCTGGTGATGCTCACGCGATGGGCACCGAGGCGGGGATCCTACAGTCAATTTACAGTTCAATCAAAGAGCTACAAACGGAGACTAGGATTGAAAGCCGTCGGGCTAGGGTCGCCACAAAGCGGCTGCAAGGATCTGTACGTAAGGTAGTGAAATCATGCATGGAAATTGAAGCCAAGTTATGCTCTATGGAAGATCGGATAGTGGCAGTCGAGGATGACATTGATACTCTCAAAGAGCAGAACACTGCCCGAGAAGGACAACTGACGGATGTGATGTGGAAGATAGAAGATTTGGAAAACAGACAAAGAAGGAACAATCTACGATTTCTGGGTATACCAGAAGGACTAGAAGGGGACAATATACAGGCATATATGGTTGTTCTTTTGCGTGGGGCCTTTCCAGAACTGGGAAATCGGGATTGGGACAATGAGGTGCAGAGGGCTCACAGGTTCCCGATAAACCGTCGGGAGGGGGGACATCGGGCAGACTCTAAATACCCAAGAGCGATTCTGGTTTATTTCGAGAGCTATTTGGTACGTCAAGAGGTAGCCGATAAGACTCCTCCCAATACCCCACGCTCCTGCAATGGGGTTACCTTCTTTACCCGCCCCGACTTCTGTCACGCTACAGTGGAGCGGAGATGGCGGCTTCGGCAGCTCATCAAACCGTTCTTTGAGAAAGGAGGGGAGGCTTATCTGTTGGCCCCTGCTAGGCTAAAAACAATAATGAGTGGAAAAGTAAGATTCTTTACATCAGAAATTAAGGCAAAAGAATACTTGATGGGGGTAAATGTATAGCGTATAGAAGAACTAGTGAAGACATAGGCACTCGGGGCACCGGTGGGTGGGGTAGGTCGATGCATGCACAACACCAACATTCAGGCCATTCGGGGTCTCATTGCTCAACAGAATGGGGGGCCAGTATCAGGAGGGGAGGGAGGGGATCAGGGAGGGGGTAAGGGGCGACTGGCCTGGGGGGAGGGAAGGGGGGGTGGGAAGGGGAAGGGGAAAGTAGGAGGGGTTGGGGAGGAGCGATAGGGGTAAATCAGGGGGAGAAAATGGAAAGGAAACGATCAATGGAGGTGAGAGATAGGGGGCAAAGAAGTGGAAAAGGAAGGAAAGGGAACTCAAGAGATGGTGTAGTCAGAAATGGTAACTTGAGGGATTTCAAAGGGAAAGGTTTTGAATTTACAAAAAGGAAGGGGTATGGCTAGACTCAGAATTGTTTCAATCAATATATGTGGACTGAACGATCCTCATAAAAGAAGGAGAGTGGCCGAAGAACTTAAAACTTTTAAGGCAGATATTTTCTGCCTGCAAGAAACACACGTGGAATATAAAAACTCTGGGATCCTCGGCTCACTTGGTTTGAAGGCAATTGCCTGGTCTAAACAAGAAGCTAGAACTAAAGGAGTGGCGATTTTAGACCAGACTGGTAAATTAAAATTTACTCGGCAAAAGGCCGATACCGGTGGAAGATGGGTAATAATAGAATGTAGCTATGGCCATAATAGCTTTACATTATGTTCCATATATGGGGTAGTTACGGATGACCCGATTGTAATTGACACCCTCGCTATCGAGCTCACAGGATGGGCCCCTCCCTATATCATTTGTGGTGATTTTAACTTTAATGGCTCGTGGGAGGGACTACAGGATTTATTAGCACCCACAACTGAGAAGTATAAAGGGCGTAAACCTCGGGTGTACAAGGCAATGGGTGCTATTCAGCAACAATTAGGGCTGGTGGATGCTTGGGTTAAGCTGCGCAAACCTGATCCCGGATATACTTATTACTCGGCTCCACATGTGAAATTAGCACGGCTTGATTATTTTCTAATCTCCCCTGTATTCTTAAAACAAGCCAGGATTGAGTTATACTCACGGATGGTGTCAGATCATAACCCTTTAGTACTTGATGTGGAACTGGATGGGTTAGAACCAAAAGTCAGCAGATGGACATTTGAAAGGGGACTTTTAAAAAATCCAGAATATTGTGAGCATATGAGTAAGTGGATAACTGAATTTTTGGGGTTCAATCAGGGGTCAGCCCCAGTAGAGATTGTCTGGGACACTCTGAAAGCTGGTATTCGTGGAGAAACATTAAGCTTTAGTATTAAAAGACAGAAGGAGGCTCAAGGGAAAATAATAGAGTCTCAAGCAAAGCTGCGGTCTGCAGAAAGACAGTTGGCTATAGCTATAGAAACCGGAGTAGATATAAAGAAAGCACAGGAAGAGGTTGCCATAATAAAAGCAACAGCAAATGAGGTTATAGCCCAAAAAATAGCAGAGAAATATTTAACGCAGCGCGCGCAAGGGTTTGAGTTTGGAGAAAAAGTCGGACGGCTGCTAGCGATTCGGGCAACCCAGAAAACAGCGGAAGGGGTAATTAGGGAGATCACAGATCGGCAAGGATGGGTAACATCAGAAGTGGGCGGGATCAGAAAGGTGTTCCACGGATATTATCAGGAACTTTATGATGAAACATCAGTATATTCGGATGAAGATGCTTTAGAATTCTGGTACCCCATTAAGTTGGGAAAGCTAGATAAGGAAGACAAGGCACGCCTTGGAGAACAGATCGATGTCTCAGTAATAGAAACGGCAATAAACAATCTGCCCACAGCGAAGGCTACTGGTCCTGATCTGATCCCTCTAGAATTTTATAAAGTTTTCAAACTACCTCTGCTTCCGGTTATGTTGGAGTTGTATACTCAGGTACAAAATGGAGGGAAAATCCCCCCATCTTGGGATCTAGCTAATATAGTTATATTTCATAAGAAGGGAAAACCCCCGTTAGATCCAGCCTCATATCGCCCGATCACATTAATAAATAGTGATGCCAAGATATATTCAAAGATCTTGGCAGTCCGATTGGCATTGGTGATTAAAAAACTGGTTTCTCCACGGCAACATGGGTTTATCCCAGGAAGAGATACAACCAATCATATCCAGAGAGTTCTAGCACTCTTTGATTCTACGGAAGTAGCAAAAGAGCCTATGGCGGCTGTTTTTTTGGATGCAGAGAAGGCATTCGATCGGGTGAATTGGAAGTATTTATGGCACGTTATGGAATATTATGGGCTAGGGAAGAAATTTATTACAGCAGTAAGGGCTCTATATAGATCCCCGACTGCGCAAATACAACTAATGGGAGGACAATCTGAGACTATACTAATTAGGAGAGGCACCAGGCAGGGGTGCCCTTGCTCTCCTCTTCTGTTTGCTTTGTATATAGATCCTCTGCTGAGACAATTGGAAGAAAATAGTAAGATTCCACCAATCCATAGGCAGGGATGGGATACCAAAGTCTTAGCATATGCAGATGATATAGCCATACTAACACCCTCTCCTGATTCAGCACTGAGAGAGATTGAAGTGGTGACGAAAAAATTCGGAAGGTTTTCCGGGTATCTGTTAAATGGAGCTAAGACACAGCTGTTGGCTAATCAATACACAAATATCAAAGATCCACGGAGGGTGGACCATGCAGTATATTTAGGTATTAATATTACACCAAATGTAGATGAAGTCGTAAACCTAAATTTAGATCCTATACTCGCCAAATTTAGAGATGATACATGCAGATGGAATAATCTACATTTAACCATTGTAGGGCGATGTAATATGATAAAGATGATCTTCCTCCCAAAGTTGTTGTATCTATTTCGTGCTATACCATTGAACTTTGCTAACGTAAAATTTAAAGAGATTGATAGAATAATTATGAGATTTATATGGGCGTATGGCAAGTGTAGGAGATCGAGTAAATTTTTGTCTCTTCCCCGTGAAAGGGGTGGGTGGTCCCTGCCGAATGTAAAACTATATCAAATGGCAGCAGCCTTTCAGCATATGCGTCCGCTACTGGGATCTGACACAGAAGGCGTTATAAAGGCAAATAGCCCCAATATATATGAGCTGCAGATAGGAGCTGCAGCCAATGGGTGTTTGGTAACATTCCATGAGCCTGGATATTATAAGAAAACTAGGTATAAAGTCCTAGGAGCGGCTCACAAGTGCTGGCGATTATGGTATAAAAAGAAAGGATTCGGTAGATACAACTATTATACCATGATCGAGAAGAATCCATTACTTCCTGAAATATTTCATGATAGATATATGGCTAAGTGGTGTACATCAGGTATTACCAGGCTAGGAAACTTTTTCGACAACTCGGGGGTCAAGACGTTTCGAGATCTACAGGAGCAATATGGTCTACAGAAAAGGGACTTCTTCAAATATCTACAGATAAGGAACTTTTTAGCGAAAAAAACAGGGGGGGTCCAGGGATTTAAAAGTAATCAACTGTTGAACGATATTCTGGCTAAGCCCAGCATAACTATTAGGTCAATTTACCCTATTTTAATGGTAGAAGAAGCAGATGATTTAGAAAAGAACAAGGAGAGGTGGAGTAAGAAGCTGGCGGATGGTAGTAATAATTTTTTGAGATCACTGGAATTGGGATATACTATTCTATTATCATCTTCCCTACAAGCACAGCATTACAAGACTTTGTTTGATCTGTATCATACACCAGCCCATCTTGCCAAATGGGGATGTGTGTCAGGAACAAACTGTCCAAGATGTGGGATGCATGGTGCAGATATTATACATATGATGGCTTCATGTGGGGAGTTAAAAGCCTCAAGGGAAGGTATTCAATCTGTGTTGAAGGAGGTAGTGGGCTATGATCTTGTCCTCACGCCTGAGATAATGGTCTTTGGGACTGATGGCGAAATCGCTGGACCTCACAGAGCGTTTATCTTTGTAGCTATGGCGGTGTTTCGAATCTGTTTATCAACAGCATGGCTGGATCTACGACCCCCGTCCTGGCAACAATGGCTGGCTAGGCTGCTGTCTGTATATCACTTGGAGATGTCACTGTATGAACGGAAGGGGAGACAAGCCAGGAGGAAAGGGAAGATAATATGGGGTCTGTTTCAGGCTTGGATACAGGCCCACAATGATCGGGCCACTCCCTTTTGAATAAATCAATGGGTACCACTTCTAGATAGAGCTTGAGGGGTGGCTAGGTTTTGTGTTTTGTAGTACGTATGATATAACTTGGTAATATTTTTTTTTTTCTCCTTTTTTTTTTTTTTTTTTTTTAAGCCTTCAGTGTATAATGACATAAGAATATATGTGTTATGTGTTTCCTTCCAATAAAAAAAAAAAAAAAAGATAAATCTGGAAGCTGATAATACCCAATTCCTCAAATTTGTGAAGGGCCCAGAGGAAATTACTCTACCCTCAGCTGCGGATTGGTAGACATAGCAAGGAATACAGGAGACTAAATCATATCCTCGATATTTAATATTCTGGAAAATAAAATCCTGTTTAAGAGATGAACTGGTACAATGTCCCATAAATGTCCCTGTAAATATGTTGCACAACCTAATAAACTGTATTTAACTTTGTAAAAAAAAAGCTTTCCGAACCATTGTTAGCTTGGCTGGATAACCCCCAATAACCTTAATGTGATGAGACAGAAGACATTGACACAAGCCTTCGACATATCTGAGCAAAATGCATTCATTCTTCCAATACTACTGAGAAATCAGAACTCCTACCTTTAATGAGTTCATAGGCTCTATTGACATCAAATTTACGGGCACGAATGAACCTAAGGAAGAAACTGTCCTCTTTGTCCTGAACCTTCTTGGCCACTGCTTTGCAGATGTCTTCCCCACTGCTGGCTTTCTCTTGAATCAGCGCTCTGAGCTCTTTTAGAGCAGACTCACGGGACTCCTGTGTCTCATTCAACTCATCTTTTGCCTAAAGTAAAGAAAAAAGGTACAGCGAGCTGTGTAAATAAAATTAAGGAGCACAAAATGCTGTGTCAATGCATCAATTAACCATAAATTCTTTTAGTTCCTCCTAAGTAAAATTGTATGGATAAATGTTGTATTCTTTGGTGAGAGTTTGGTGAGGCACAGGCTTTAGGCAAATGTCTAAGATTTTTTTTTTTTAAATCTGTTAATTAAACATTGTACATAAACATTCTTACAATACACTATTCAGGATTTTACAGTCTGTCTGCATGTATTTATAATCTAGTAAGGTGCAGTTGCGTTGTTTTGTACAGGAATACAACTTGAAACTGTGTAACTGGTAGCTAGGGACATATCTGGGTACCAACATGCACGTTTTAATTTAGAGAGTGAAGATGGGCCATGCCTGTCAGAGGGGATGGGGTGAAGGGGGGGGGGGGCACATCGGTTATGTGTGTAAATAAGCTGTGGAGCTGTTGAAGGAGTTGGGGGGGTGATGGGACGACCCGCGTCCAAGGCGCAGTGAACGAGACAAGATACTGATTCCGAAGGGACACTAACTGAAGATAGGCATCCTTAAGCATCACAATTGTTGCACTGATAAAAAATATAAGGGTGCCAGAACTAACTAATTGGCCGTGGAGGGGGTGTATGATGTAGAACGGGGAGGCAATTTCAGAGAGTTGGATACCTCACCCATTTCTATGCTCACCACGAAAATGTCCCAGATTTCGGCCCGCCCTGTATCAGGCCTTTGTGTTGCAGCTGGTGTAATGTCTGCGCCTCAGCTAGCGAACGGCTATGCAGGTTGCGGAGCCAGGCGGTGTGTGAGGGAGCGTGTGGGGCTTTCCAGTGCATAATGCTAAATCTATAAATCTGTGTAGGTGTTTGCTATACTTAGTTCGGTGACGCAAGCCGAGCAAACAGGATTCAGGTGTGGGTGTGAGAGTATGGCCCGCTATGTCTGCTGTGGTATCAGTGATTTGTTGCCAGGCCGTGTTGATTGAGTGGCAGCTCCAGACCATATGATAAAAGTCAGCCGCTGAGGTGGCACATCTAGGGCACGCTGGATTTGTGTTCGAGTACATCCTTTGAATGCGGGCCGGTGATAAATATGAGTGGTAAATATAATTAAATTGGGTGTATCGGAGTCTAGTATTGCAGGACACAGTCTTGATCAGTGTGAGGGCTGCGATCCAGGCTTTTTGTGATAATGGTGTCGGGAGAACGGCGTCCCACTGTGCTTTTGCGTGCATCAGTTCCGGGCAGGCCTCTATTAGGAACCCTTTGTGTAGTTTAGTTAGGATGCTTTTTGCATCTCCTACAGTGAGGATTGCAGTGAGCATATAGGATTCACATGGTTCTGCATTACCGTGGTCCCATAGATTGGTAAGTAGGCTTTTAATAGCACTGTATGTCCGGAAGGCTCCTGAGTGCATGACCCCTTCGGACACACGTTCTGCGAAGGTGCGCATTGTGGAGTTTGAGTAATAATCCCCCGCGTTTAATGTACTTATGGCACACATGTCATGGCGTAGTGAGAGTGCATGGATTTCCGGTAGTTGGGACAGTGGCAATAAGGGGGATTAAGGAGGTGTGGGGGTCCTGCCTTGGACGTATCTGCGCCAGCAAAATCTCGCTATTTCCAGCAGACTGGACTTTTTTAACGGCGGGCGGTGGGTGCCAGTCAGCAGTGAAGTTAAGATTGTTTGTGGCGCAGTGTATGCGCACAGCCCTATACTTTCTGTGGGTGGAGGTACCCTAAGCCATGTGGTGAGCCAGAGCAGCTGAGCCGCAGCGTAATATAATTCGAAGTTTGGCATGCCCAATCTTCCTGCTTCCTATGGGTATTGTGTTATTGATAGAGCTACTCTGTGCCTGTCCTTGCCCCAGAGCAGGTCCGTCAGTAGAGAGTGCAGCTTGTGGAAGAACGCACGTGGCAGGGATAATGGGAGGGCAGTGAAATAGTATAGGAACCGAGGTAGGATGAGCATTTTGACTATGGCTACTCGGCCCATGGGGACAGAGGTAGTGAGCACCAAAACGACAGCGAGCTTCAGTGGATCTCAGTGCTCTGTCGATATTGCCCTCTTTTAGGCCAGCAATGGAGTGATAAATTTGTGTGCCTAAGTATTTGAAAGTTGTAAGCGACCATGGTAGTTGATATTGGGGCAATGTCAAGTGAGATTTGCTCGTCACTGGAGTGAGTGGGGAGATGCTCGATTTTGACCAGTTTATTCGCAAACCGGAGGCTAGTGCGAATGAGTCCAGCAGTGACATTACTCCTGCCATGGAAGTGGAATGGTTACGCAGGTATATTAGGGCATTGTCAGCATATAAGGAAATAATGTGATATGTATTAAACTCTAAGATGCACTATGTGCGGGTGTTGCCTCGTAGTTTGATTGCTAATGGTTCCATGGCTATTGCAAATAGTAGGGGGGATAGTGGACAGCCTTGTCGAGTGCCTCTACCTATGGGGAATGCTTCAGATATAACTTGACCCGTCTTGACACGAGCTGTCGGTTTAGAATACAATGTTTTGATCCAGACGATGAAGCCATGCCCAAAACCAATTTCTTTTAGCGTGCAAATGAGGAAGTCCCAGCTTAGTGTATCAAACGCTTTTTCTATGTCTAGGGAGAGGGCCGCTGCTTCTGTCTCCGTAACGTGATGCATTATGTGGATTAGTCTTCTGATGTTTAAAAAGGTGCTCCTGCCCGGAATAAATCTCGACCGATCGGAGTGTATTAAGTTTGGTAGGTAGGGAAGTATTGTATTTGCCAGGATTTTCCCTAATAGTTTACAATCTGAGTTTAACAGGGACAGCGGTCTGTATGATTTCACGTCTGGGGGATCGCGCCCCGGTTTTGGAAGCACGACTATCAGGGATTCGCACTTAGAGTCAGGGAGTTGTATCTTATTGCGTGCTTCATTGAATACCTCCAAGAGTGGCTGTAAAAGGAGAGCAGCATGGGAGGTAAAATGATCTAGTGGAAGGCCATCTGATCTAGGGGTTTTGCTGCGAGCCATTTGTGACAGGGCTAGACGTATTTCTTCAATAGTGATGGGGCCGTCTATAGCATCTGTGTTGTCAATTATTTGTTGATTTTGGGGAACCACCAAGAGTATTTCAGCGAATTGCTGTTTGGTTGGGGAGGAGGAGGTGTGTATAAAGCTTGATAGTATGTAAAGAAAGCCTCATTAATTTCCACCTGAGTGTTGATAATGTTACCTGAGTTCAAGCGTATCACGCCTATGGTCGAGGACTGTGTTGGTTTGCGAATCAGCCATGCTAATAGTCTGCCCGATCTATCTCCCTCGGCATGCTGTTTCGTCATGTAGTGTCTGTAATCATGTTTGCTTAACCTAGAGTCTGCCTCCCTGTAGTCTGTTCTAAGCGAGTTCAGTGCTGCTAATGCAGATTCACTCCGGGAGGCTTCTATCTCGGCTTTGTGGAGCTTAATCTCTAGTGTCTGGAGATCCTTAGTGAGTGTCTTTCTAACCCCCACTGTGGCTGCAAGGCAATGTCTGCGTATTACCACTTTGTGGGCGTCCCATTCAGTAGCACGGGATGATGTTGTGTGTTTATTCAGGGAAAAATAGTCAGCCAGGCACTTGGATAACTCCGCGTGAAAGGGAGGGTCTGTAAGAGCTTCTGTCGTAGCCGCCATGTTGGTATGCAAGTGTGGGTGCGGGCCCAATCCAGAGTTGTATAAAGCGGGTTAATGTCAGAGATAGAGCGGGCTAGGTACTTAGATGCGCTTGCTCTTGGGGGTATGGACGTGGATGTAAAGAGCATGTCTATTCTGGTGTGTAGTTTGTGGACAGGGGAATAGAAGGAGTATTCGCGTTGTGTATGGTGTCCCAATCTCCAAACGTCCCTTAATCCATTATTGGAGACCCACTTTGTCAGGTCTAGAGATGTACGGTTGACCGTAGCAGTGTCTAGTTAGGGAAATAAGCGGTCAATGTGAGTGTCGAGGACACAGTTAAAGTCCCCCCCCCATGCTGTCCGCCGTAGGGTCGCTAAGGATGCCAGTTGTGAGTGTGCTCAGAAAGTCATGTTGATTTGTGTTCGGGGCGTATAGTTCTGTCAGTGCTAAGGGGGAACCATCTAGGACGCCTTCCAATATCACGTATCTACCGTTTGGGGCGCATTGTGTACGAGACATGGCGAATGGTACCCCTGGGGCAATCCAGACCGCCACCCCATGAGCAAATGTTGAAGAAGGGGTACCGTAGAGTTGCCCTCTCCATTTTGAGCGTGTGCTTTCCAGTGTGGGTTGGGATAGGTGTGTTTCTTGCAGTAAAGCTATATGTATCTGGTGTCTCCTGAGAAAAGTGTAAATTTGATGCCTCTTACGCCATGCTGTCATGCCTCTTACATTCCATGTGAGTATCTTAAATTTTGGGGTATATTGTTGAGTTTGAGAGGTCATGGGGGGTTTATAAGTTTAGCTAGGCGAAGGTGATATGTGTCGCCTCTCCCTCTTGTAGTGTAGACGTGCCCGCTCCCCTCAGAGGTTAGCCAGTTTGTGCCCCTGTTGTTGATGTACATGGGTCTGTTGGTGTGACAGGTATAACATGTTTGATGTAAGCGTGGTCCCAATTAAGCAGCATGGACAAAAAGCCCATGTATGAAAAAACAAACAGTAACTATATATAACACCCACTGAGGTTGTGGCAAAGCAAGAGAAATTCTGTCAATTGCCAGCAAAAAGGAACAGTCCATATGGAGCGGGGGTGCTGGCGAGCATTGATTCCGAGTCATTAGGTTGCCCAGCCTGTGTTGCTCTTGGTATTAGGTCCGCCACCCAGGACCATGATTGATTAGAGTACAGAGTTATGGGGTTCCTGGTTCTGCCCCATAGGCCTCCGCCAGCTGCACGGATCAGGCCGTATCATATCATGATGAGCATGGCACTAAATGTACGCTCAGGTGGTTCATGGTTGTTTATCAAATGTCATCTGCCGTGCGCGGAGTGAGAGTAGGGCCTCGATCAGAGTCCGCCGAATCCGAGTTTACTTCCTGGTCCGGTTGTTGGTGAGGTGTTTACAAAGCGAGACGTTGCCTGTAGGAGAAGAGAGCATTCTGTTCCATATGAGACTGTTCGAGTGTAGGTTTGCCACAGTGTTTTTTACGTTGCCTGCGTTTTGTTTTGGGGGAGGACCATTTTTCCATAGAGTTATTAGCATCCAAAGGGTCGGCCAGGCCCTTAGCATGTAGCCAAGTCCAAGCATCTTCCGGTGTGGTGAAGAAGAGTGTACGTGAATCGTCTTGCACACGAAGTTTGGCCAGAAACAGCAGTGTGTATTTTATGTTGTGTTCGCTGAGGCGTTCCTTGACCCGGTAGAACGAGCTGCGTTTCTTCTGCACTTCCGCTGTGAAGTCTGGATAAGCTGTGATCACTGCATTGTCGAATCGTACGGGACCTGATTTGCGGAATAATTGTAGGATAAAGTCTCTGTCGCGATAATTCAGGAGTCTTGCTATCAGCGGTTGAGGCTGTGCAACTGGAGGGTGGGTTCTGCCCGGGACTCTGTGGGTGCGCTCGATTGAAAAGTATTTTGGTATGTTGTCCTTGAGAATTGTATCAGCGAGCCATTGTTCTAGAAAGAGTTCTGTACAAGGGCCTTCAGCACGCTCAGGAAACCCCACTAGTTGGATGTTGTTATGTCATGACCTACCCTCTGCGTCCTCAGCTCTACGTTTTAAGTCTACAACTTTGGCTGTTAGATGAGTCATCTGCTCTTGGAGGTTCTTCACATTTAGGGGGAGAGACACATTATCTTTCTCCAATTCCTTGACACTGTCAGCCAGCGCGTGTTGGTCTGCACGCAGTACGTTTACATCTTCTGCAACTGAACCTATTTTGGCTTCCAGGGTGGACTTGGTGTCAAGGATAGCTTGCAAGATCTTTTCGAACTGTGTTGTATGTGTTTGCAGCGTAAGTTCCAGTTTCTGTAGAGCCAGTTGCGTGGCGGATTAGGCCTCAGAGGAGGCGGGGCAGTGGGATCCATACTACCTGAGGGTGCACGTGGAGTTTTCGGTTTACCCATTTGGTGTCTGCAGCACTAAGCGGACACTAGTGGAGTAAGTACGGATGTGGGATTGATGGCTTGCAGGGGGCGGTGTTACCACACTGTCCTTCCGATGCTAGGCGTGGATATTAGTGACAGTGACGTTTGCAGTTTGGATCTCGGTGTTTGACGTTGTTTTTTAGTGCTGCGTCCCGGTCCCGCCTTATTTCCTGGCCACCATTTGATGCCAGATATGCCGTGTGTCCAGTACTGAGTCACCCAACAGCAACGAACTCGATGCCTGGAAGACCGCGTGACCAAGGAGTGAGGAGTGCTCTGTGCAGTTAGGGCAGCGGGTGTATCACAACAGTGCTCCAGTGTGCCGTGAATACCGTGGGTCGTCTGGGCGGTAGCGGGTCAGCAATGGACAAGTTAGTAAGGGCCTGGGGCAGCGTCAGATCCCCTCTCAGCCAATAAGGCCAGGTATGGTGACTCTCATGTCCTATCTCTTTCGCTGTCCCTTACGCTTGGGTAAGCTCCGTGGGGGGGGACAGCGACCTGCCCCTGCACTGCGACCCGGTCCGTGTCGCTGAAGGATGTGCAGCTCCCCGTGGTCCCCACCGCGAGTTCGCCCTGGGCCGATCAGAGGGGTCCAAAAAAAAAAAAAAAGTATAATTGTCTGCCCCAGTCGGCGTGATCGCTGTGGCTGCCATGAAGGCCGCTTGTTGATTTTTGGGGGCCTCAGCGCCCTTGGGTCACGCCCTGCTCAAGTGTAGTGTTCCAGTGCCATGGGGGCCTCTGTGTTGATCGTGGGAGCCGTTCGGTTCAAGGAAGGGGCCCAGCCGGCAGCGAAGCGCCACAGACCAGAAGGGCCACGCACGCCCACAGCACACACTAGCGCGCGCGCCGAGGTCCACTTCAGGCCCAGCGGCGCGTCTACTACTCAGCCTCGGGGAGGCCGCCTCTGAGCGCTCAACCGCAGAGCGAACTCCGGGGCGCAGGCCCCCCCACTGTCGCGTCTGGGTCCCCTGCGGGCCCCACCACCTGAGCGCCGAGTGCCAGAGGGCCAGGGGTGGAGCTGGGCCCCGGGTGGCTCACTCACCGGCTGCAGACGCGGGCGCCGTCCGGACAAGCCTCCGATTTCCTCCCAGTGCAGGAGGCAGTCCCGGAGTCCCGGAGCGGGTCGCTGCTCCGGATAATGGTCCTGGGCAGCCGGGCTAAGGGCGCCTGCTGTGATGACGGTGTTAGGTGGTGTTGACAGGATACTTTAGTGGGCCAGGTGCAGAGCTGCAGTGTTAAGCTGCTGCTCCGGTCGCCATGTTGGCCACGCCCCGCGAATGTCTATGAACATAATGATGATATTGGTAAGAGAGCTGGTGTTTTACAGCATGAGTTTAAATATTCAAACTTTAGTCAGGGCCTGAAAACATGGCCATTCAAGCAAGATCACAAAATGTCGATTAATACACCCTTTTCATTACTCACACACTTTTCTGATCTTCAGTTATGTGTCTGCTAATTCACAAAAATTATTTCAAAAGTTGGTAGTCTACAGACTGCAAGTCTACTATAGTTTTGGCACATTTCTGACTTTTGAATTCACAAAAATCCCTAGCAGTAATCAGGAAAATCTTGCAAGTTGTAGACTTCAATAAGAACTCCTCCACTATACTTATTCTTGCAGGTTTTAAAAACAATGGGCATTAGCAAAGATATTTGTTTTGCTTTTTTTCTTCACCTGGCACATACATGGAGAAATCTCTTTTCCTTCACCCTACTAAATATATGAGGGTCTTTAGGTGTATTTCACACTTAGCGTGCTCACATCCACAAGCTTTTTAAGGCACAATGGTCATTTAGAGTTTGGCAGGTTCAAATGGTTAGTGTACTCAGGGGCGGCTTCTCTATACGGGCGGAGTAGAGTCGCCCTCCCCGCCTGCAGCGGCAGCTGCATAACATTTCAAAGAAAAGAATAATAAACATGTTATCCTTTTCTTTGAAAGGGGTGGGGCCACAGGGGTGACGTGCACTGAGGGGGAGTGCACAGCACTCCCCATCACTGCGCATTTATGTTTGGCTGGCCGTCTCGGGCCGGCCAAACATACATGCGCAGGAGGGTCTCTCAAGCCCGGCAACACAGTTGCCAGGCTTGAGAGAGCTGCTCCTAGTCTGCCTGGGAGCGGCCTGGCTGGGCGCTCCCAGCCAATCCAGATGCTGCTTTGGGCAGGGTCAGGATAGGCCACAGAACAGGCTGGGAGCCTGTGCCTGCAGCATCCGGATGAAAGCGAGCAGACAAGAGGCTTAGAGTGGCGTGGGAGCAGAGGTAAGTTAAAAATAATGTGTATTTTATTATTAAATCCTCCGGTGACCAACCCCACCCCACCACCCTGTGTATCACCCCACCCCCAGGAATCCCCACGAGCCGCGACTGAGTGTACTGGAGAAACCACCATTGAACTTCCATATCAAGAGTGCACTGCTGGTGAGGTGGGAGCCTGATCAGGGGAATAAAATGTGGTTGTTTCTAACTCTCCATTACGTCTCTCCTGACTACTCCCCAACTCATGCAATCCTTTTTCCTCCTCTTGTAACTTTTTTTGACGTGATGCCCTACCGTTTAGCCCCACCATCCTTCACTTCACCACTGTGGACTGATGTGGGTCCTGAACATTTAGCTCAATGTATTGGAATTGGCTTAAATCTTAATTCTGTACACTGAGTAATTGGCAGAAAATGGCAGAGATGTACAGCTGTATCTCTCAACAATAATCTGCATAACCCTTGGATGGATAAGACTGGGGGGGTGACATTTATGTAATTTCCTTTTGCCTAATTACGTGAAATTACGGCAGCGTTATGCAAAATAATGTTTAAATATGTGAAATGCAGATTGGTAATTTAACGCTATATTTTAGCACAAAAAGCATAATTGTGTCATTTTTAGCAGAAGGATGTACTTGAACAAGATCAGTGTTAACATCAGCTGCTACATTTTGTTGTTTCTGTGCATTTGTGGTAAGTTTTTATTATGAATTACCTCAACGTGCACCATTAGCCGTAAATTTTTAACACAAACAGTGCTTGATTACGTGACATTCCCAAATGGTACCTTACTGAAATATTGTGTGATTCAAAGGAGGGTCCTACTATGTTGATGGGTTATTAATCATGACATTATATAATGTAGGAGCTCTGTATTATTTACATATGCTTCTTTTCATTTACAATCCATTGCATTGCTGCCAGCGTGTTGGGTGTGGGTTTTAGCTTAATACATGAATTATCATCATGTACTGCTTCATTTCTCATTTTTTACTCGAAAATTCAGTTGTGACAATTTTTTCAACAATGTCTTGCTAATAATTACTGATTTACAAACACAAGTTAGCATTCAATTCCATTTATTTTGAATGCTTAGAGATGAGATGCTTATTTAAGGAACTCTAATAAGAATGTTTTTTTGTTGTAAATTATACTGTTTAAAAAAATTGAGACAAAATCTACAAAATGGTAGTGCAATATTACACAACAAAATGTCAAGAATGGTAAAGTAAAAGATATTACTATTGCTAATTATAATTCTATTCCCATAATAACTATTAGAGCAATTATTGGCACAACTCACTGAAATCCTTCTATTTTGTATCACATGTACACATCTGATTATTATTGTAGAACACCACTTTCATACTTCGATGACTATATCATATTCATAACACATTCTTCAATTATTGGGGCATTGGAGGTTTCCACATTCTCAACAGTTCCTTATTTGCTGCTGACAAAGCTCTTCAAATCATATTTTCTACTCTTATGATAGAAATAAATTACTTAGGAACACTCGTGAGCAAAATGCCTTCCGAGTACCATTTCAGTCTATCGTAAACACCGAAAAGGTACGACGTTTGGGCATTTCCAACTGATATGACCCTTTTACGGATTGGCAAAGCAGGATCCTGCTCATAAATCGATATGGCTCTCACCTTACCAAGCCTGAAGATCACCTTCCTCATTTCGAGTTCTAGAAATGTTGTATTCTAATGGTGGAGCTTCAGGTAGGGGGTTCGCCATTGCCAAGTGATGCTGGTCATACCAGAAAAGAAATATGGGGGTCATTACATCATTGGCGGTATAAGGCACTTACCGCCGTGCAGAAGACCGCCAATACACCGCCGCGGTAGACTGCCACAGCTATTATGACACACATCACGGAATCCGCCCAAATTCAGACACCCACACAACACCGCCACACCAAAGGTCAGCGATAAACTGGCGGAAACAAATCCTCCACCTCCACGCCAACAGAAACACGCCCATGCTATTACGACCCACGAATCCACGCGGCGGTCTTTCAACCGCGGTATTCCATTGGCGGTACACACCGCTGCGCTCAAAATACACACACATATACAAAACACCGCCACATTGGAGAATTCCAAATACACACACCTGATACACATACACACACCACTCCCACACACCCAACACAATATAAAATACACACCCACATCACACACAAACCCCTACAACCAGAAATTCTGAGAGAAGGCCAGAGAGACAGCACAGCTATTGACAACCCCATCACACAGAGGCACACAACACCATCACCCACACAACATCCACGCACAAAACACCACATACCACTACACTCACCACACTCATCAACACATACACCACCCCACACATCACACATAACACCCCATTTAATGCCAAAGACACCCCCGCTTCTCCGAGGAGGAGCTCAGGGTCATGGTGGAGGAAATCGTACGGGTAGAGCCACAGCTATTTGGCTAACAGGTACAGCACACATCAATAGCCAGGAAGATGGAGCTATGGCGCAGAATAGTGGACAGGGTCAACGCCGTGGGACAGCACCCAAGAAATAGGGAGGATATCAGGAAGAGGTGGAACGACCTACGGGGGAAGGTGCGTTCAACGGTCTCCAGGCACAACATCGCGGTGCAGCGGACTGGTGGCGGACCCCCACCTCCTCCCCCACAACTAACAACATGGGAGGAGCAAGTCCTGACCATCTTGCATCCTGAGGGCCTCGGAGGAGTCGGTGGAGGATGGGACACTGATAAGTCAAATCTTAACTATCACATCCCCCACCCTACCTGCATGCTATCACACACCCCCACCCTCACACCCTCCCCTATCACCCCAAATCCTCACTAATCTACCCATGACACCAAGCACACATCCCAACACCAAGCCCTGCATGACACAACTAAGCATAGGCACCCCTCACTAAAGCATGCCCACTGCACATACCCAGAACACCCCCCCCCCAACCATCACCACACAAGCCCCCACACAGGAATGCCTGCACTGGAGATCATGTACACCCAGCCATTGCACACCATTACACACACAGATGCAATAATCATGTT
Organism: Pleurodeles waltl; assembly: GCF_031143425.1. NCBI lineage: Eukaryota > Metazoa > Chordata > Amphibia > Caudata > Salamandridae > Pleurodeles > Pleurodeles waltl. The sequence continues at coordinate 434,590,308 of NC_090440.1, read as the reverse complement.
CTTATACCCCTGCAGGAACCCGAAGGAACGTCACCACACCAGAGGGTCCAGACAACACCACTCCACCCCAGAAGAGGCCCACAGTGACGACAGCAGCTCTGCCCCACTGGATCCTGATTACCAGCCCGGACCATCGTGGGCCTCAGGACAGTCGGTTCCCCTTGCCCAGCAACAGCCCAACACCGAGCTGCCACCCTCTGGTAACACCAGCGCAGCACCCACCCAGCGGGCCCAAACCTCCCTACCCAGGACAGGTCAATCAGCGGTGTGTCCACCACTACAGGGCACCCAGGCTAACCCACCACCCCAACAACAACAGGGACCTGGGGGCAGTGGTAGTGGGCACACGGTCCAGGGGACGGAGGCACAGGAACACAGGGGAACTGGGAGGGCTGCTGTGCGACAGAGGGAGGACAGGCCAAGGGAACCAACTCTCCACGAGGCCCTATCCTCCATCATGGGAGCATACCACCACTCCCAGGAGACGATGGCGACGGTCCTGGACAAGTTGAAGGAGACCCTGCGTCTGCAGGACGAACTGTATTTGGGGTTCAGGGAGGAGCTCAGGACCATCAGCTCCGCCCTGGGCACCATCGTAGGGGTGCTGACGGACATTCAAAAGACCTTGAGGGACACCGTGGCACTCCAAGGGGCCCCTGACACTAGCCAGGATGACGAACTGCCCACCACCTCCGCCGGGGCTAGTGGACAGGACGCCCCGCCACAGGACCACCACACCAGCACCCCATCCCCTGCAGAAGGACAACCACCACGCAAGCGGTCCCTGAGATCCAGGAACAGGACAGAGCAAGATGGCAAGACCCCCACCAGGAAATAAGACCACCTTGATTGTCCCCCCACTGTCCCACTTTGTCACCCTGTCCAGATTGGAACTGCCCCAGCTCCACTTCCAATGCCCAGATGGGCAGTGCACCTGTGAGACGCATAGACTGGACTCTGCCATGGACATTCCTCCACCATCCCCCATCACCATTTTACAATCCCCCTTCATTTTACAACATTCCTTGATTTTTTTAGAACTTAAATAAACACCCTTGAAAGCCAAAAAAATCTTGAGTCAGTCTATGATTTGGAACTTTGTATTATCAATTACAATTACAGTGTCATAATGGGTTACCCATTGTAAGGCTAACATACCAATGTCACACATCACAAGCCCTTGAAGGATGCAACCAGTTGACACGTAGGTTACCACACTTGTGAAACTGAAATAGAAGGGTACAACTCAATTAACAAATAGTGAGTGAAATGTAGGTACAGGATAGAGGTAGACGTGTGAAAGTTAATGTAATGTTAAACCAGAAAATGTTCTCACCTGTGTGTCACTGGAAATATTGCTGTATGACTGACTCCCTGTTGTCGTTTTCTTCATCCTCAGCTTCATCCTCATAAATGTCCACTGGCTCCACAGGCTCCACAGCTGCCACAACACCGTCATCTGGATCATCCTCCTGCAGAAAAGACACCTGACGTCGCAATGCCAAATTATGGAGCATGGAGCAGGCGATGATGATGTCGCACACCTTCTTCGGTGAGTAGAATAGGGATCCACCTGTCATATGGAGGCACCTGAACCTGGCCTTAAGAAGGCCGAAGGTGCGTTTGATTACCCTCCTAGTTCGCCCATGGAGATCATTGTACCGTTCCTCTGCCCTGGTCCTGGGATTCCTCACTGGGGTCAATAGCCAGGAAAGGTTGGGGTAACCAGAGTCCCCCAATAGCCATACACGGTGCCTCTGGAGTTGAGCCATCATATCAGGGATGCTGCTATTCCGCAAGATGTAGGCGTCATGCACAGAGCCAGGGAACATTGCATTTACCTGCGTGATGTACTGGTCTGCCAAACAGACCATCTGGACATTCATGGAATGATAACTCTTCCGGTTTCTGTACACCTGTTCACTCCTGCGGGGGGTACCAGAGCTACATGGGTCCCATCAATGGCACCTATGACGTTGGGGATATGTCCAAGGACATAGAAGTCACCTTTCACTGTAGGCAAATCCTCCACCTGAGGGAAAATGATGTATCTCCTTACGTGTTTCAGCAGGGCAGACAACACTCTGGACAGCACGTTGGAAAACATAGGCTGGGACATCCCTGATGCCATGGCCACTGTTGTCTGAAATGACCCACTTGCAAGGAAATGGAGCACTGACAGCACCTGCACGTCAGGGGGGATTCCAGTCGGATGGCGGATTGGTGACATCAGGTCTGGCTCCAACTGGGTACATAGTTCCTGGATTGAGGCACGGTCAAACCGGTAGGTGACGATGATATGTCTTTCTTTCATTGTCAACAGGTCCACCAGCGGTCGGTACACCGGAGGATTCCGCCATCTTCTCATATGTCCCAGCTGACGGTGCCTAAGAAGGACAACAGCGAAGAACCAGTCACTATTCCTCCAGGTATGTACCCACAGTAACACACAAGACTACACCAGCCAAAAAAGCCTTCCAGTATGTGTGTTGAGTATAGGCCTAGCTATGGTGACGCAGTAGTAAATGAAGCTATGTGGGCCCCTGAAATGGCGGCTGCCTGACCTCTAAACTGGGACAATGGGATTGTGGGGTAACTGCACTGGCATTGCACACCGTCGCGGTAGGCAGTCGTAGACCGCAGCGCAATGCTGCATTGGTTAACATTGGACCCTATGGGTCCCAGGAGCCAATGAACAGGTGCACCGGCGGTGATGATGCGCACCGCCGCGGACGTCACCGCCATTTTCTATCTGTTCACTCACTAGATACCTGACCTTCGACAGGAGAGGACCTACACTGCTAGTGCTGCTGTGACCTCGGTCTGGAAGCGACGATGGCTGCTGCGTCTGGGAGAAGGGCCCCTGCCTTCACTGCACAGGAGTTGGAGAAACTTGTGGATGGGGTCCTCCCCCAGTACACGCTCCTCTACGGTCCTCCAGACCAACAGGTTAGTACACAGGGAGCACGTTGTATGGGCTAGGCCTGGGTGGAGAGGGCTGGGTGGAAGAGGGAAGGGGGCAGAGTACATAGAACAGTTATGCATGGGAATGAATGGGCCACATGGCCAGAGTAGGGAGGGGGCCACTCACATTGACGGTGCAGTTGGTAATGACTGTTCCTCTTTCCTTGTGCATGTCATGTAGGTCAGCGCCCACCAGAAGAGGGACATTTGGCGTGCCATCGCCAAGGAGGTCCGGACCCTGGGGCCCACCAGAGACGGGGCACCCACTGCCGTAAGAGATGGGAGGACATTCGCCGCTGCAGCAAGAAGACGGCGGAGGCTCAGCTGGGGATGGCCTCCCAACGTGGTCAGGGTGCCCTTCGCACCATGACCCCCCTGATGTTCCGGATCCTGGCGGTGGCCTACCCGGAGTTGGATGGGCGCTTGAGGACATCACAGCAGACACAAGGGGGTGAGTACAACTTCATTCAGCGGACTTTGCGTGCAGTGGAGGGGTCTAGGTGGGGGAGGTGGGCTGTGAGTGTCCCTAGGACAGGGCGAGTTAGGTAGGCAAGGCCCTTCCGTAATGTAGGCCATGTGGCACTCAACCCCACCTCAGCAGAGTGCCAGGTTGAGGTATAGTTGCCCCTGTGGCATCCATGTGCGCAGATTCCCACCATTGCCATGTAGGCCATGTCCCAGAAATTGCATGTGCAGAGGTCAGGAGCACGGCGTAATGCAGGGGGCTGCTGCGTCTGTCTTGTCCGCCAACGGTAGCGGTAATCCATGCACTAAAACTCTCTGTCTTCTGTCTCCCCCCCTTTTTCTGCTCTCCCTGTCCTTTTGTACATCAGCATCAACAGGCGGAGGTACAGTGGCACCGGAGCACGAGGGAGCTGCATCCCACATGGCCATGGAGGGCCACACCACGGACTCTGAATGCACCAGTGGGACGGAGGGCGAGGGGAGCTTCACGTCGGCCACCGGATCACCAAGCAGCGACACGGACTCGTTCGCCGATGGGGGCTCCCTTGTGGTGGCAGCACCATCTGTGCCCCCCCTCCTCTAAAGGTACAGCCACCACCTCCCCTACCAGCACTGCCCTCCCAGCAGCTTCTAAGCGTTCGCGCCGTGCCCGCTCACCCAGGAGGGTGGGCATCACATTCGCCCCAGGCACCTCAGGCACTGCCCCAGTCACCCCTGCTGCCCTCAGTGAGGAGGCCATTGACCTCCTCAGGTCACTCACTGTTGGGCAGTCTTCCATTGTGAATCCAGGGTGTAGAACGAGAGTTGCAACACAGTAATGCATTCCTGGAGGGCATTCATTCTGGTCAGGCTGTCCTTCAGCGAACCCTGCAATCTCTGGCCTCAGCACTGATGGCAGCCATTGTCCCTGTGTCTAGCCTCCCCCCTCCAACTTCCTCCACCCAGACCCAATCTCCTGTACCCCAGCCCATCCCAAGCACACCTACAGACCAGCATGCACACAAGTCAACACACACAAGTAGCTCAAGCAAACATAGGCACCACACACACCACAGGCACTCACGCAAGCCTCACCCACATACAGACAGAGCAACATCCACTGTCTCCACTGTGTCCCCCTCCTCCTCTTCTCCCTCCTCCCTCCCAGACTCGTCTACACACACACCTGCATGCACCACATCTACAGGCACTAGGACTCGCACCAGGACACCCAGCACCACAAGCCGCTCACCTGCACTCACCACCTCCACTGCCATTTACACGTCCCCTGTGTCCTTTCCCAATGTGTCTGTGACGCCCCCTCCCAAAGTACACAAACGCCGGCAATCACTCACCCAACATCCATCCACCTCAAGACAGCCTCCAGTACCTGCACCTGCACCCAAAACACCTAAAGTGACACCTCCTACAACCACCTCCTCTTCCTCCACTCCCAGACCCCCTCCAGCTACCCATCCCAGTGTTCGTCAGAAACTGTCCCTCTGTCAAATTGACCTTTTTGCCCCCACCCCCCCCCTCCAATTCATCAGTCCCGCCGTAGCGCCTCAGCCAAAAAGCCTCCAGTACCAGTGGTGCGTGTTCCAGGTTTTTGGAGTGCACCGGCCACCAGGGCAGGCAGTAGGACCCGGAGCCAAGGGACTGGCAGCCCACCCCCTGTAAAGGCTCTGAAAATGGAGAGTGGACGACAGGACCGTCTTAAGACTCCTGGTGGGACAATAAGTGGCATTGGATCAAAGGCGATTGGTGAGTCAGCTGTAACTCCAACAAAGGTGGGGAAGGTCCAGAGGAAGTCTGCCCAGCCTGTTGTGAGTGTCAGGGCGGAGAAGTGCGCCATCATAACCGGCGGTCCAGACACAACCGCCAGCACCGTCGTCACTGGTCCAGAGACCACCGCCGGAGTCACAGCCCAGAAGGGCCCAAGTATCATCACTGGTCAGGAGACCACCGCCGGAGTCACAGCCCAGGAGGGCCCAAGTATCGTCACTGGTCCAGAGACCACCGCCGGAGTCACAGCCCAGGAGGGCACAAGTATCGTCACTGGTCCAGAGACCACCGCCGGAGTCACAGCCCAGGAGGGCACAAGTATCGTCACTGGTCCAGAGACCACCGCCGGAGTCACAGCCCAGGAGGGCACAAGAATCGTCACTGGTCCAGAGACCACCGCCAGAGTCACAGCCCAAAAGGGCCCAAGTATCGTCACTGGTCAGGAGACCACGGCCAGAGTCACAGCCCATGAGGGGCCAGGATGCCACAGCCCCGCTGGGCAATGATGGAACATCATGCCACACACCAATGCCCATTGTAGAGATCGTCATGCCACACACCAATGCCCAGTGTAGAGATCATCATGCCACACACCATTGCCCAGTGTAGAGATCGTCATGCCACACACCAATGCCCAGTGTAGAGATCGTCATGCCACACACCAATGTCCGTATCAGAACCGCCATGTCAAAGCACTGCTGAATAGGGCAAAGACCGCCATGTGAAAGCACCGCTGAACAGGGCAAAGACCGCCATGTCAAAGCACCGCTGAACAGGGCAAAGACCGCCATGGCAAAGCACCGCTGAACAGTCCTGAAACTCCATGTGAAAGCACCGCTGAACAGGGCAAAGACCGCCATGGCAAAGCACTGTTGAACAGGGCAAAGACCGCCATGGCAATGCACTGCTGAACAGGGCAAAGACCGCCATGGCAAAGCACCGCTGAACAGGGCAAAGACCGCCATGGCAAAGCACCTCTGAACAGTCCTGAAACGCCATGTGAAAGCGCAGCTGAACAGGGCAAAGACCGCCATGTCAAAGCACCGCTGAACAGGGCAAAGACCGCCATGGCAAAGCACCGCTGAACAGTCCTGAAACGCCATGTGAAAGCACCGCTGAACAGGGCAAAGACCGCCATGGCAAAGCACTGCTGAACAGGGCAAAGACCGCCATGGCAAAGCACCGCTGAACAGGGCATGCACTGTGTAGGAATGAATGGACCGCCACATCAGGCATCCTTATCCCATGTGCAGCTGGGACAGTGACAGGACAGGTACTTTCACATGGAGACTCATCCAGTCTGGGCACCAGTCCCCTTCCACAACCAGTGGAGACCTGCATCTACTTGAGAGACTGTGGCTTTGCACTCCCCAGGATGGCACAGTGGGAAAACCACCCACTGTAGTGACTTGAGAGACTGTGGCTTTGCACTCCCCAGGATGGCACAGTGGGAAAACCACCCACTGTAGTGACTTGAGAGACTGTGGCTTTGCATTCCCCAGGATGGAACAGTGGGAAAACCACCCACTGTAGTGACTTGAGAGACTGTGGCTTTGCACTCCCCAGGATGGCACAGTGGGAAAACCACCCACTGTAGTGACTTGAGAGACTGTGGCTTTGCACTCCCCAGGATACATCAATGGGCATGGAGCCCCGTCGTGGATCTGGCTTCGCATTCATCTGGCTGAGGTGCCCCCCCTTCCCTTCCCCCTGAGGTGCCTGTAGTGTTTCTATCTGATGCCCCGGCAGTGTTCTCTCGGATTTTGGTCAGGTATCTATTGTGGGCCTCGCCCATGCATTTTTGGACTGTTGGTGCACGGACATTGTTGTGTACATATCTGCACTACTTCTCGGATTGTATGTGTAAATAAGAGTGATTTTGAGATATGTATATCTGTATATTTTTGTATGACATGTATATTGGCACATTACAATGTTTGCCCGAATTTCGCATTGTCTTTGCATTCTTCCGGGGGGATTGTGGGTTGTTACTGTGATTTTTGTGACTGCATTGGTGTGTATGTTGTGATATGCGAGGGTGGGGGTGGGGGTATTTGGTGGGTGTCCCCCTAACTTTTGCCTCCCCCCTCCCCTGTATCGTAGGTGCAGTACTCACCGGTATCTTCTGCGCCTACGTAGCTGTTGGTCGTAAAGGAGCAGAAAAACAAGGGCTGGTAGGATTTGTAATTCGGGCTCCATGGTGTCCTCCTTCCTCGTGGGATGTGTTCAGGTGAGCGTTTTCCCATAGCAAAAGCTGTTTCCGCAGTGTTTTTATCCGCGGTGCATCCGCCCCGGAACAGGTGGCGGATTGGCTGGTTGTAATAGTGTGGGCGGTACATTGTCTCCCGCCTGTCTGTTGGCGGTAACTGCCGCGCTGCTTGTCTGTACCGCCGTGGCGGGCGGTGTGTTAAAGTGGCTGTCTTTGTTGGCGGTTTCCGCCAGGGTCATGATTCCCTTTTTTGTCCACCGGCCTGTTTGCGGTATTACCACACCTTTAACACCGTCCGCCAGGGTTGTAATGACCACCTATGTGTCTAACGCACACAGAGAAAACTCTCTCTTCCAGAGACATTTGTTTTGTTATTCTGCAGAGAAACTCCTGCTTTGGGGATATACTTCAGAAGAACAAAGAAATCCTGCCCGATGGGCCACTAAGAAATGCATCCCATGCTTTTTTCCCCTAAAGTGTTTTCATCATGGTTTCTGTAGCACTATTGCAAAAGTGCACTGGCACAGTTGAACACTCTGGATAGCTAAAAATAAGACCCTAGTGTGAAATGGAGCTCAATTCAAATTAGTCAAACTAAATACAATAAGATATCCAATCCTTATTGGAACCTGCTTTAATCAAGCACATTCATTTAATTCAAAAATAATGTTAGTGTTGCCAGCATTCATTATATCCAAAAGAATCCACAATCCCTGAATACAAGTATATGTTACATTTTGATATAAAACAAAACACATATGTTGTATAAACATCACTAAAAGACGATCCATGTTCTGTTATCTCCTCTGAATCATTTATAATACAGGTGTCCAAATACTGAGGGCCATATTTATACTTTTTGACGCAAAACTGCGCTAATGCAATTTAGCACCGTCTAACGCCATTTGGATGTGCCATGCGGGCGTCAAATTTATACTTTGACGTACGGCGGCGCAACCAACAGGTGGGAGTCATTATTTCGTGACGCAGACAGCGTCTGTCTGTCGTAAAGGAAACCAACGTAAATGCGACGCACATCACTGTGGGTCGATTTACGACAGCGCAATCGTGAAAACGCCGTTTTTTTTCACGCTATTGCGTCACATTTTTGCGCGAAAACTGCCCTTTCAGGAGAGGAGACCCAAAATGGATCCTAGATGCCCCAACAGACCCCAGGAGGATGAGAGCAGACCAGGAACCAGCCAGGAGGAAGCATACAGGAACCAGGACATTTAAAAAAAAAAAAGAAAGTGTCGCTTCAGTGCAGAGGAGCAGGAAATCCTGGTGAAAGAGGTGACGGAACACCAGCACCAACTTTTCATCACCTCTAAATTGCCACTCAGTAGGAGAGAGGCCATCTGGAAACAAATTGTGGACAAGATTAACAGTGTGGCTGAAGAACGCCGGACAGTCACCGAGTGTAAGAAACGCTGGCATGACTGCAAACGTAGGACCAAAGAGAAAATGGCCAGGAACAGGAAGGCAGCAATGCAGACTGGAGGGGGGAGTCCAGCACAACAGGAGGCCCTGGACCACATGGAGGAGATGGTCTCAGCCGTCATCCCGGAGGAGATCGTCACAGGGATTCAAGGACTGGACAGCGCAGACTACCACGACTCTACGCACATGCAGGGTAAGTTGCATGGGGAATCATAATACAATAATGGGGACTATAAGCAGGGGGGGGATACCTACTACACAATGCATGTAAGTCAGCATATATATGAAGTGGCATGGGGAAAGGGGCACGGCAGGGGGGCATGCCCAGTACTGACCGAAGCTGGGGCACGACAAAATACAGCAACAACAACAGTCCCACGGGGACATCCTGTAATTACAACAAGAGAGCCAAGGGAAAGCAGTGACAGGTGGGAAGGACACTACCTCAAATCCACATCCAGGCACTTGTATTGCAAAATCTATTCCCCATCAACTAGGTCCCTACCTGTGATGCTGTAGCAAATACAACAACAGCAACTTAACTGCCACCACAATTGACATTAACACCTCTCATCTCTGTGCAGCTATAGCACCAAATGGCAGGAACCCCACCCTGGAACATACATACCTAAATTAGGGGGTGAGGATGACATCTGCAATTACTCCTAGAAATAAGACAAAGGTACCAGTACACTCAAATGCCGAATGTCCATAACTGACACATACATAAGCCTAAGTAAACAGCAATAGGAGCCACACAGCACTAACGATACACACATGCTGCATACGTCAGGGTCCCTCACGTGCCTGGCTAACAAGGCTACATCACTAATGTCATACTGCTCAGACAACAACATTGAGGAGGGGACACAGGCAACTGGTCACTGAAACACACCTGCAAAGTCGGACAAACAAATAGGACATTCATACGATAAACAGGCCAATCCAATTCAATACACATCACCCAACATCATCTCAAAACATCAAGAATGTTTACATCCATACCACATCCTAACATTGACATGCATAGGTAATGCCACGTGACATGTACAGATCATGCAATGTGAATAAAAAGTGTATGGGGCAGGGCCTGAGAGGCAAGTGTGCTGCCAGGGCAGTCACAACACCCACAGTCAGTCAAAGTGTAGTGTGGCAAGTGAAACGTATACTTTGCGCATTAGCCTCAGGCTGGAGGCCTTTGTGCATCTTACCCTGATTGTACTTATACTCATTTACTCACATCTAAGTGCCTCAGAGCAATTTGCACTAAATGATTCGCATTGCCCTTCCTATCAGTTAATGTAGCAAATAGTCAGTCCTAAGGTGTTGTCAATTAGTCAAATCACACTGTTTTGCCTACTTCTGCACTGGAGTTTGCCAGAACATATTCACTCTGTGCCCCAGTCAAGGATACCGTCTGGTACGTTGCTGATAGATGTGGTAGGGGTTAAGGTTTGGCATTCCTGCGTAGGGAAACTTTGTCATCACCATGACATATGTCTTTTACATTCACTTCCTTGTCCCAAGACACGCATGGGGGAGTTTCCAAACAGAAAATAATAACTAGATGCTGCCTGCCTTGCTGCTGATGCACAACCAGATCCTAGCCCATTCCTCTGATATGAGGGATGATGTCTCCCCTGTGATTCTGACAGGCAACCTCCAAACTTAACATGCTGTGCTATACATAGAACATGCAGAGGGAGAGTAGAAACTGTTAGGCACCATGAAAGCTGTGTACCAATGTATTACTCTCCTGCGGACTATTTCAATTCTAACAGTGTGTATTGTTTGTGTAATTGGGGCTCACACCTAAATTCCTACAAGTCAGTTGTACAATGAAACTACATATCAAACTAATACTGTCTTTGTCATTTGTGTATGGGAACATACCGGAAAAGATAGAAATGTGTAGGACCTGAGTGACCACCACTTCCCTGAGAAGTTCCAAAGATGTCATGCGCTCGGATGTGTAAACATTCCTTTGATGTGGGAGACCAGAGGCACTGCTAGTTAGTCTTAGCTAAATTGAATATCTGGGTGACAGAGTCATTTACAAGTGGGTCAAACTTAGTCCCCCACACCATTAGCTATCCTGCTGCCTAGAAAGCCAAGAATCACATGTTGGATAATGAGAGCCCACCCTACAAAAGTTCCCTCCATAACAATAGTGAAACACCGAGTGAGGAGTAGGAGAAAAAAACGCCTATTCCTAAATAATTACAAAGCAACAGCTAGAGGCGACCTGGCAGACATGTCTGAAAGATCCATATCAAACATGTGACACACAGGTGGGCCATAGGCCTACAACAATGCCCTATGACGGATAGCAGATACCTAGACAAACACAGAGTACAATGTTAAGGCATCCAAAGGCTTGTATCTTACTGCAAAATTGTCACAACACAGACACACTAATTGTACCCTGTTTCATTGCAGAGGAACACGGATCTCCTGCTGATCTGCCTGTCCATGAGTTCCCTGATGACATGGATGACGAGACCATCAACCTCCCACAAGAGACCATTGACATGGTCCTTGAAAGCCTCCAAACCCCACCTTCAGTCACAAGGAGGAGCACAGAACAAGCAGCCACCACAGTAGAACCACCCGCCACCCCAATTGTAAGACCTGCCAGCTCCAACACAGCTGAGGACTCTGACGACACTGGCACCAGCTTCGAAAGAACTGTCGTTGGGGTCCAGCGGGAGCTGGCCAAGGAGGTGCGGGTGGGGATGCAAAATATGGAAGCCAGCCTTGAGGGGGTGCGTTCGTGCATGTTGTCAACTGCTGATCAGGCAGCTGCAATGAAAGCCAGAAATTTGCTCTTGGAGGACATTTCAAAAACACTGAAGGAAATTGACACAGCTGTCATCCAGTTGACACAACAACTCAAACTGCAAGCCACTCAACGTGTGCACGAATGCAACATAGTACCCCTCAGGGCCGACCTGGCTGCCTACCATCGGGATGTGGCTGCCATTCTGAAAAACCAGCAGGCCCTCCTTGCTGCAGTACTGCCCTTCCTTACTCAACAGGGATCAGCCCCCGGGATGTCTGCCTCCATGTCTTCTAACACTGAGGTGTGTGTTGCCCCTTCACAACCAACAACAACAAGGACACACCAGGCAACACACACATCAGAAGAAGAAGACATGGAACAGATAACATTCACACGCAAGAGTACCCGGAAGCCCTAGTCCCTGCACCATGCCCTACTCTGACCAAGGTCCTACGTTTCGACACATACCAGTCTCACTACAACTAACCTCAATGACTGTTCGGCAATCCACTGTATGACTTGTCCACCTTGCCAGTGAATGTTTCTCTCCTACCATTCGGCATTTCATGTTCCTCTGCACTGTCTGTGACATCACCCCAGCATGTCAGGAGCATCATCCACACCCCTTCTGTAGGATCACCATGTAATAATGCACCAGAAAGGAGTCAGCAAACATGGTGAATGGACATTTTGCACAACACCACCTATAAATAAATATCACTTGCACACATATTGTGTCTCTGTGTCATTTCAAAATTCAACTGTGCAGTAGATAACTCCAAAGTGGCTGTGTGGCAACCATGTCGATTCTCTATACTACTGTCCTGATTTCATGTATACTGAAACATCTGTGCAGTGGCCAGGATTGTATCATAGCTTTACTATACTGAGGAAAATAACTGATGAAGGGACTAAGCACACACAATCATGCTGTGTTGGACAGAATGATGCACCATCTATAGCTATTCTACACAACTAATGGTGGCTGAGAAATGTAGGCACCATGCAATACTAAAATTTGAAATTATGCTGTAGAATGAAAGGAATGATAAACAAATTACACAGCATCAATCACCCTTACGGCGTATACTTCCATGAAGGAAATTAATGCTGAATCAGTACACACATGATGTAGGTCAGCAATGACAGCAACAAGACAAGAGTGTGAACAAATCATCATCTATAAAGCTCTCCCTGAACTTCACAATGCTGTCCGACCTATCTATTTACCTACAATAACAAGTCTGGAAGCACTCTTTGTGAAGTAGGATACATACCAACCCCAAACCTTGATGATCAATGCACACTACCAATGGTGCCTCTCCAACATGGTGGATACTTACCAAGTTAGCACACGGGTAGCTGGCATGTTAAACCTCATAAGCCTGGGGATAGCGAGCATGGAACACAAATGTCATACTTAAACTTTCTGCTACACTGATGTCAAGGCCATGAAAAGGTAGCACCTAACGCATCAGGTAAAGGGTTAACAAATTTTTTATTTAAAAGTAGTAATAAAAGAGGCAACTAAGGGAAAGGTAAACCTACACTAATCTAACCTGACTACTACTAACCCACAACTGTCCCTAACTAACCTAAGCTAAACTTACTCTACACATGTAACGAAACGATCTAAACATCAACCCCCCACCCACCATTAAGAGACAAGACACATGCAGGACAACACTTACTAACCTACACACATACTATACTATCCTAAACAAACATATATATATATATATATATTTTTTTTTTTAAATTAAACAGGAATCCCAACATTGCCCCCCACCCACCCACCCACACAAAAATATTAGATAGAAAGAATAAGGACCCCCCACCCTCTTACCTAACACTAACTAAGCTAATTACCTATACTTATCCTATAACTAACCCCCCAAACCCAACTAACAGTATGAAAGAGGAAAGAGGTGAGAGGGGAGGGGTAAAAGTTCAGGAGGGCAAAATGACTAAAGATTTGCCCTCTGAAGTGTGCGCCGGATGGAGCGCACCTTCTCCTTAACCTCAGCCATGTCCTCCGTCAGGTTGTCCACCTTGCAAATTAACCTGTCCAATTTTCTAGACAATGCCTGGAAGGCTGCAGGGTCAATCGGAGGGTCACTGCTGGTCTGCGTGCCGGTGGAGGTGGAGGTTGTTGCTGGAGTGGAGTGGCCACGGGACAGCCCTGCTCCCAACACACGGCTGGGTCCAGGTCTTGAGGAAGATGCCTGGTCCGTCGCTGGGTCCCCTTGGGCAGACCTGGTGGTTGTAGTGGCGGTGGTTGTAGGTGGCACCGTTGGTGGAGCCTGTTGTGTGGCATACCACGCCCCAGAGGCCCGATCGGAATTGTATCTGTGGGCCATCCTCCGATACCCACACTGCACCTGCAGGATGCGCCTGAACCTCATTGCCCTGCGCTTAAAATGGTTGCGCTCTGCGGCACTCAGGTTTGCAGCTGTGAAGAGAAAAGGGAAATATTGAGCATTGAATTTACAGTGGGTTGAATCCCACAATGGCTCATTTGTCCATTACTATAAATATATTGTATGCAGCAATTGTTACAACATAGTTCACGGAAATGCTCAGAGGAAGTACATGTGAATCATGCATACCTAAGGTCATATCACACCTAGCATATCCATGTCTCTACATGATGGATGACATCACCCTAAACTACTCATCCAAATCATACCTAAGGCATTTGACATTATGGCACCAGCTCTTCCGCATACTGACTTCAGTACATATGTCATTCTATGTGATAACACTCACACTCCTCACTCAATAGCATTTTTAATTAGTTGTGTGCTAAGATTGAACCCCTGGCCCAGAATCATATGTCCACACTAGGGGGGTCATTCTAAGTCTGGCGGGCGGCGGAGGCCGCCCGCCAGACTTCCCCCTCCGAAATACCGCTCCGCGGTCGAAAGACCGCAGAGGGTATTCTAAGTTTTTCCCTGGGCTGGCGGGCGGTCGCCAAAAGACCGCCCGCCAGCCCAGGGAAAAACTCCCTTCCCACGAGGATGCCGGCTCGTAATCGAGCCGGCGGAGTGGGAAGGTGCGACGGGTGCTGTTGCACCCGTCGCGTATTTCACTGTCTGCCAAGCAGACAGTAAAATACTTGTAGGGGCCCTCTTACGGGGGCCCCTGCAGTGCCCATGCCAGTGGCATGGGCACTGCAGGGGCCCCCAGGGGCCCCGCGACCCCCCCTACCGCCATCCAGTTCCCGGCGGGCGGACCGCCGGGAACTGGATGGCGGTAGGGGGGGTCGGAATCCCCTCGGCGGCGCAGCTAGCTGCGCCGCCTTGGAGGATTCAATAAGGCGGCGGTACACTGGCGGGAGACCTCCAGTGTTGCCGGTCTGACCGCGGCTTTACCGCCGCGGTCAGAATGCCCTGCGGGGCACCGCCGGCCTGTCGGCGGTGCTCCCGCCGACCCTGGCCCCGGCGGTCTAAGACCGCCGGGGTCAGAATGACCCCCTAGGTGTCAGATGTAGGAATTTAGGAAAATCAACTAGCAATTTGCAAAGCAGAACGGTGTCTCTGACACCGTCTGCGAGTCGCTATGGGGTCCCTAAAACCCACCTCATGAACATCAATGATGTGGGTTCCAAGTTGCCCCACCTTAGCAACATGGGCACTCACGGGATGGAGGCCTGCTGGGACCAGCAGAACTCCATAGACGTGACTGTTTTTAAATTAAGCAAGTTATTTTTCCCCAAGTGTAGGCCGTTTACCGGAAAGGAAAATGAGCTGCAATTATTTTTAAATCACAACAATTGTACTTGGAAATTTTCACGGTAAGTATTGGTCCCTTAGACCACTGGCTGTTTTGCGCAGGATTATTTTAGTCCACTCACAAAGGTGAAGCTTTACAATGAGGACCCCTTCCAGTCAGCAAGGTGGTTACCATCCACTTCAAGTGGATGATAACAGCTACTCACTTTGCAACCACGTACTCGGTTGCAAATGGGATTGCCTACCACTGTGATTTGCAAGTAGGTCTGGTAAAACCCTTTATTATATCCATTTTGAAAAGCATTTTCCTCATATGTACATGACCACCAAATACATTTTGGAATAGGAAACAGACGTTTGCAAATCCCACACATATATTTATGCCATTTGCAACGTGTAGACATTTTTCTCACTCTGGCCCAAGGTACTAACTCAAGTCACAAAAGGTGTTAAGTACATGTAACATACTGGTTGCTACAGTCCTAGGTACCCGGTTTCACAGTAACATCCCAGTCTTTGTGGGTGGTGTGGGAAGAACAACCAACAATCCCATGTTCAATGCACACCCAGGAGTGTACAGAAAGTTCAACAATTATGTGCCTTCACACACAACACCTATGAAGGGCTAGCAACACGTTGTAGTCAGCCCAACCTTGTCACATCCCAGGTCCACACATGTCAAAATGTTATGACTTAGCCCAACATAACATACTATTAGTGAGGCATGTTTAACAACACACACAGGGCAGGTAGTACACCCATTCACATGATTCAACTGAACACCTAGGGCATTGCACTCCAGTCACACACACTTCGAGTTCACCTTGTAGAAGTACATGCCCACGGAAGATCCAACCTACAGTGTACACAGTCCATCCTCAACTAGGAAGAAGCACTTGTCATCAAAGCCATGTGCCTAAGCTATCTGGGAGACTGTCAGTCTGATATGCAGACTCAGTTCATGGCAAGTCCCTGACCAAGTCTAACATTGACCAGTGTATTCCAAATTAGTCATACCATTCCCAATTGCCGCCCTAATTGAATGGGCTACAGCCCCTCAATCTGAGAGATGACTACGTATTGCTTTGCAGAAACATTCTTCAAATTTGATATCACACTAAAAGAACAAAGCCAATGAACGGCCAGCAAATCAAATCATGAATTCTCTTGAACACACAGTAATCCATCATGCGTCATTACCAAACAATGTAAATAGCACTCAGGCGACACTCACTGTAGGTATTGGGGTCGTCAAAATGGGCCACCTCTCCCACGGTGTACGGGGCTGGTCCACCTGTAAAGCATGAAACAAAGATTATACTCAGACTGTGTGAACGGACAAATGATTTCTGTTACAATGACACTGTGTGAATATGACATGGTAATGATAGACTTTCACACATGCTCATCCTGCATGGATCACTTTGTATTCAACATTATCATTGGATGAGTCTCCTGCTCCAGTGTCACACCCTACTACACTCATGCAGTGGTCAGGACAGTCATGTGTCGTCCAAGTTAATCCTCCATTAGTATGCCCCAACAATAATGTTATCCATACATCTCAGCATGTGCATCCCCGAGAGACATTCCAAAACTGGTTCCATGAGGACTGCATGACCACTCACAATTAAACAGGCTATTTGGACAGGGTCAACAGACAGCAACCAGACACACATGTGACATATGTGTGAACAACATGACTAACTTCATGTGACGTGACGGCAACACACATGTATAGCATCATCATGTGTTTCCAATTTTCTGTCTAGCTATGGCGTCTGCATATGTAGGTATGTTGTTTCTACATGACGTAATCACTGGCCATTATGACCAGTGGAGTACAAATAGAGCCGTTCACGTGTTGCTTTTCTGACACAAATGCAACACTACATTACATGCAGCTACAGGCATCTGGTATGTGTTGCAAAAATGAGCCATCGGACTGGTAGCATAGGTCTTCATACACATTCTGCAACAAATACACATTAGGACACATATGTATACCTTTGTAGCGCAGCATTTGACACATTTTGTGACGCAGAGAGGGGCCGACTTAGCATAATACAAATAGATGTTGAATTTATAAAGCTGTCATTGCGTGTACATGTGTTGCAAAAATGGGGATTAATGTGTATAACCATGGGCCTAGGTTTCCCTGGCATTACACACACTCAGCTACTTATTTTGCAGATTGGCTAACAATCATCACATGTTCACACACCGATTTCTGTCATTCCCATTTAATTGCTTTTTACTCACCAACATGGCCACCAATCCGGAGTCCCAGGTGGTCCAGCAGGTCCTGTTCCCTGGTGATCAGATCTGCCCAGCGGTGCTTGAGTTGGTGTACATTCCTGAGACTCCCATAGACCCGGACCAGGTGATGGCGCACATTCTCCCACCGGATTTTCCTCGCCTCCGTGTGATACCCCTGTATCACACGGCCCCCAGCTTCCAGCATTAGTGGGAGGAAATGGCTTACGAGCCATATGAACCCCCCCAATTCGTCTTCCCCCATCCTGGACAGGCGAGGCCTACCTGACATATTGAGAGGACTAAGAATGTACCAAAAAAATATGAAATAAAAAGGGGGAAATGGGGAAAGGTAGAGGTGTGAAAGAAAAAGAAGAAGGAGAAAAATAGCCCAACTAACCCCCCAAACTATGCTACCCACAACAGACTCCCACAGACAATACAAACTATCACAGGTATAGACAAAATAACACTAAACAGACTGAGACAATGTTATACAACAATAATAGATTGACACTAAGACAAAATACAAGGCACACAGGACACAAAAGCAGTAAAACACAGGACAACACCTTTCACACAACCACACAGTCTAAATAAATCTGAGACTGCAAAGTGAAAGTGAAAGTTAACTCCCAGTACAGATTTTGTAAACAGGATATCCTATTACATCACTTCCTGCATAAAATGGGCGCCGTTTTTATTTCCCCGTTATGCGTCATATTTTCACGCATACACAGTTGTGCGTCATTTTTTTTTGACGCATTACAGTGCACATGATGCGGAGTGAAAAAAATATGATATGAATATTAATAATTAATAATGTACATGAAATGACCAACATATTGTCCATGTAGCGTCAATTTTACCACACATACATCATTGGCGTCGTTTTTTTTACACGTACAGTGGTGCACATGATGCGGAGTGAAAAAATATGATATGAATATTAATAATTAATAATGTACATGAAATGACCAACATATTGTCCATGTAGCGTCAATTTTACCACGCATACATCATGGGCGTCGTTTTTTTTACACGTACAGTGGTGCACATGATGCGGAGTGAAAAAATTTGATATGAATATTAATAATTAATAATGTACATGAAATGACCAACATATTGTCCATGTAGCGTCAATTTTACCACGCATACATCATGGGCGTCGTTTTTTTTACACGTACAGTGGTGCACGTTGATGCGGAGTGAAAAAATATGATATGAATATTAATAATTAATAATGCACATGAAATGACCAACATATTGTCCATGTAGCGTCAATTTTACCACGCATACATCATGGGCGTCGTTTTTTTTACACGTACAGTTGTGCACATGATGCAGAGTCAAAAATATTGTGGATGTTAATTATATTTTGAAGGCGAAATATCAAGACACTTTTGGATACATTTGTATCTGACTCTGCATTGTGTGCACTCATGTATGTGAACAAATTATGACGGCCATGCTGTATGCGTAGAATATGGAGCAAATTTATCCTAATGTCTTCATGTGTTTAGCTTTGGAAAGGTGATTTGTCATGGTCAAATCGTGCGATGTGAGACACTTTTGTGTTTGTATATGACACATGTCCGTACTTTTATGTATAGACGGCCTTCACACTGTAATGTTTGGGATACTTTAACTAATGTATTGACCATATTTGACAACATATTTGGTGTAATTGCTGATGGCTATTTTGAAATGATGCCTGGGATACCATTATGTATTCCGTCTCCAAAATGTGCCCACCTTTATGATGGTGATGCTTTTATCTGTAGTCCTAACAGGGAGTGGGAGAGTCACTTTCAGTTTTTATGGGGCTGACCATGTCCCATTATGATTTTGTGTTTCATATTTGTGTAGGACTTGTGACATGGAGGCCACACATGTGCCTTATGCATGTGTTTAGTTCACAAGTACATGATTCTTGTATGTTTTGGGGGCGGTAGAGGTGGACTTAGGCCCCCAGCACCCTAGGATTTGACCATCCAGAATAGCTACTGTATCCATGGAGTATTTTTATTATATCATGGCAAACCTGCAGCAGCGTGCTAATGTAAGGCCATATGGTATGAATGACTGTTGACCATTCATTCATCTCATTAGCCCATTTGACGTTTGCAGTAATGATGATTTGGAGCTAAGTTGCATACCATTTTCATATGACTAAGTTTGCAAGACTCTCAGCGTTCACGATGTGATGATGCGAAGATTTTTTTGGTTGTCTGTGTCCCTTTCTGCATAAACTGGTTTAGTGTCATGTTACAATCTTCCTGCTAGGTTCAAACTGGGACACAACTGTGATGGTCTACTTTCAAATATTAGGTTGGTTGTATGACATATGTGTACATGTGTGTGGGAATGTGGATCCACTATGACCTGTCTGTGTGTATGGTGTCACTGTAACTTCAAGGTCTCCTCCTGAGTTAGTGGCAGCTGATGTTGTTGCAATTGTGTATTGCTCACATCATACACTTGAGAGAAGCCATTGATGACATGTTCACGTACACATGGATGGTCCCACCCTGTCTCTGAACACGTGTGATGTGACTTTCAAATGATCTCCAATTTTGGGCTGGATGAGAGACTGTTTCAGTTGTTTGGATCCGGCATGTGTAATTGTCACATTTGTACTCTTGTTGGGCTCTGTGTATGGTAATGTAACATGTCACATCCTACCCTCTGTGCATACAGTTGTGATGTTTATTTTTGGTGTGATGAATTTTAATGGCATTCTTGATCAATGAGACGACATTCATCTTCAGCTATTTCAAACTAAAGGTGGTCAGAAATGAATAGGCCAAAGCATGATGTGGTGTTTGTTATCTGTGTTTATTTACAAGTGTGGAATACAAGTGATTATAATTACTTAAGTAAAAAAATTGTTCACAAGCTGTTGGCGCCTACGCACTCCTGCTGCGGTGTTAGGTTGTTCCCCCTCCTGTTGCAGGCCAGCATCCTCCTCATCATCATCCTCAGGCATGTCTGGGTCCGGTTCAAGGAGGGGAATGTTCCTTTTTACACAAATATTGTGTAATATGGCACAAGTGCATATGATCTTGCAGACCATCTCTGGGGAGTATAGTAGGCTTCCGCCAGTGATGTCAAGGCAGCGGAACCTTGACTTTAGGATCCCAAAGGTCCGCTCCACAATGCTGCGTGTCCTCTTGTGGGCGTCATTGTATGCCCGCTCAGCAGCAGTATTTGGGTTCCCATATGGTGTCATTAGCCAAGGCTGGATGCCATACCCCTGATCAGCTGAAAGAGAAACACAGAATGGTATCAATTAGATGTAGGAGGCACTGTTGTACGTATCTTTGATGGAAGTAGTTGTGTTGTGTTGTCTGTGACTATTTTGTGTACTAATGTGACAACCTATGGTTGTTGGTGGAAACTTTGGCATTGTTTTTTTTCCTTGGGTGAGCAAGTGTTTGTTGGCTAACTGTTTGTCAGCAGGATGTATCGGTTTCTCAAGTACAGTGTGCCCTCCCTTGCATTGTGACTTGTGACACAGGTGTCCGTGTGTCCTCACTGGGGGTGTGATGATAGTTCCATGCAGAGTTGAAACATGAAAGGGTATTAGAAACGTTCAATTGAACATACCCAGGCCATCCCATCCCTTAAAAGTTATGCATTGTATTAGTGTACAGGTTATTGTGAGACTTCCAATTTGCAAGGTGACATTTAGGCAACCACAGTCATAAATGTCTTCACACTAAGCTGTGGAGTAAATTCCAAGGTGTGAGAGGTTCAATGATGACTTGTGAAACATGGCTAGTGATGTGAGTACCTCAGTGTGTTCCTGTCTAGGTGTTGCTATTGTGGTGTATGGGTTGTTTATCCTAGAGGGTTTCTGTGCAGTGAGTATATAAGTAGATTTTTGTCCTTACCAACAAGTAGTCCATTGCCATACCGTCCATCCTGGAAGTGTTGGTTGATGGTGCAGTGACGGAAGATGAATGCGTCATGTACACTCCCAGGATATTTAGCCACAATGTTGCTGATCAGTCCTTGGTGATCGACTATGGCCTGCACGTTGATGGAATGTGTGTGCTTCCTGTTGCGGTAGAGGTGTTCACTCGCAGCAGGTGGCACAAGACGTACGTGTGTGCAGTCGATTGCACCAAGGACGTGCGGAAAGCCACTGATGGCGTAGAACCCCTGTTTAGTTTCCTGCTGCTTCTGCACTGTGTTAGGGAAGCAGATGTGGCGGGTGTCAGTCCAATGATGGCATCCAGTACTTTAGGCAGGAATGCGGAGAAAGATGGTTGTGAGATTCCACCAACCAGGGCACCAGTTGTCTGAAAGGAGCCACTTGCCAGCATGTGAAGTACGGCAAGCAGCTTTGTTTCGGTTGGGATAGTGCGTGGAGTCACTAAAGTGGGGGCCAATTGCTGTTCAATATTTGTCAGCAGCTGCTGAATGGCCTGCCAGTTCAACCGGTACCTCTGTATGATGTCTCGTTCCCTGAGGCCATGCAGGGTTGTTCTTGGGTGGAATATCCTCTCCTGCCTTCTGCGCTGTCTTTGGGGTCCCTGCTGTTGTTGTTGTGGCTGCTGTTGTTGCTGCAGGGCTCTGCGTCTACGTGCACGTTGAAGAAAAATCACCTCCATGTCTCCCTGTTGCTGCTCTGCTGCTCTGCTGCTCTGTTGTTTGTTCTGTGTGTTCTGATTAAGTACAGGTGTGTTTGCCCCATTTTAACGCCTGCCCTGACCCAGGCGTTAAAATTTCACGATATTCGTGCTTTGCGCCATTTTTTTGCGCCGCCTGCCGCGCGGGAGTGATTTTTGCCCTGAAGCATAAATACCACACACCGCTATGTGCGTCTGTTTTTGGACGGGAACGCCTACCCTGCATGTCATTAACGCAGGGCGGGGTGCCGCTTCCAAAAACTGGCGCACATAGCGCCATTTTCCTGGTGCGCCGGATCGGGCGTCAGGGTTTAAATATGGGGCAACGTTTGCGCTGAAAGTGCGTCAAAATTTTTGACGCACATTCGCCGCAAACGGAGTATAAATATGCCCCTGAGTTTGTGCAATAATCCACTGGAGAGGTAGTCAGTCTGTTGTGTAGCCATTTTAGTTATAGCTCCCTGCACGTTATTTTAACATACTAGGCCTGCTGCTCTGCACTTTAACCTAGATATATTTTATTTGGCTTGACTTTATTATAACTTAGATAGTAAGCCTGGCATTGATTGCCAGCAGGTAGGGCACCACAGAGAGGACCCAGCTTGTCCCAAAAGAAAGGATACCACTGGAATTGCCAGTGTTGCTTTAAAGGACGATTCCTCTGATGAGGATATCCTAGTTGCTTTTAATTGCGAAAATAGGTAAGTTGCTAATTCCTGAAGGCAGTAGGTACTTTCACCCCCATAAAGTTGAATGGAATCCCAGTCGCTGCCCTGAGAGACACATGTGCCAGTCACAATATTGTGCTTGACAGGTTACTGTCCCCAGACCAGTATTTGACAGGATGAACAAAAAGAGTAAGGGCTATCCCAGGTAGTTTCTACTAGACCAGTGGCTTTTGTAACTTCAGAAGTAGGTGATTCCTTTAGTTGGCATAGAGTGGTAGTCCCCCTAGATTGTCTCCTTGGTAATGACCTCCCAGAGGTTGGTCTGAGCCCAAAGGAGCGAGTTGCCCAGTGCACTGTCTCATCCAAGGATTCCGGAGGTACTGTCCCTAAGGTTAGGAATGGTAGACCCTAGAGAGATAGCAAGAAAATGAAAGGCAGAAAAGGAAAGCAACTCTTAGCAAGTGACCAGTGAACCAAGGGATTTCCTTTTTTAAATTGTATTTTAATATGTCAGATATGATCATGATAAAAGAAACATAGAAGAGAAGAAAAGATTCAACAAACAAATGTTTCCATAGAGTGTGCTAGGTAGTCAACCTGGCAAAAAAGTTTCTAATCAATACATCATAAGTACAAAAATCAACAAAGGGAGAATACACCAATATTAACTAATAATAACATGTCAGATCTGCAATATCAATAAGAAAACATCAGAAAAGCACACAGGTAAGCCAACATAGCAAATAGACCCACCTGATTCTGATCAACTCAACACATCCTAACAAAATTATTTTCCAACATTAGGATTACCATTGGCATTTGGAACCTGGCTAAATTCGGCCCAAATACATTCCAATCTTTTGACAGAGAAGATCCCCCCTTGATTTAGCCAATGCCATTTCCAACTCATACAATTGCCAGGTAGCAGCCCACCACTCACTTCACAATCCTTGGGGGTGATGAAGAAACCCAGGCTCTAGCAATGCAGTGTCTAGCCAAAACAATTATAGATATCATCTTTGCCAAACCACTATCAAAGGCTATTCTGTAGCCTAACATAATCTCCTTGGGAGTAAACTGTATATTACATCCATGACTTGATGATGACATTTGAGTCACACCTGATAAAAAATTCTTTAACACAGACAATAGACAAACACATGCAAAATATCCACTGAACAATAGCAGCATTTAGAACACCTCGGGTCTGATTTAGAACTCAGTGGATCGGTTTCTCCATCACAACAGAATGGGATTTAAATTTCGGCAGAAGAGATATCCGCCACGTTGTGGCGGAGTAACCCGTCTGCCAACTTCTAAATCAGGCCCTTAATCTTCTCTCCTCCACACTCCTCCCCCCATTTTCTGATTCTATCAGGAGTCTCTTATAACATACAGATAGTCTTAAGATGCTGCAGTTTGAGATTTCAAGAGTGTACTGAACCATCAATGGTCTCAAGAGCGTTAAGAATCTCTGAGGGTAGGATTTCATCCAACAGCACCTTACGTCACTTAACTGCAACAGCAGGGCTATTGTCGACCTTGTATTGGCAAAGCATTTGATGTATTGTGCTGATGGGGATTTCTAAGGTGCTCTTTGTAGACAAGAAAGCAGATCAGAGCCCATCAGACCGGTTGTAAGCTTACAACTTGTCATGAAGAAATCCCTGAACTGCAGATAATTAAGAAAGGGTGAATGAGAGAGATCAAACGATGCCTGGAGCCCTGCAAATTAATGTGATTGATTAAGGTCATGAAGATGCCCTGTGACCTCCACCACATAATGTGACCAAGCTTTGCACACTACGTCATGGAATATGGCCGGGAACAAAGATACTGCATAAACCCTGGTGCATTAAAAACTTGGGGCTGATTGTAGAGTTCCTGATAAAAACTGAGAATTGTTCCACAATAGCCTGGAGATGGGTATACACATAACCATTGCTACCTTTGATTGACTGAATAACACCCCTAGACTTCCTGTCCAAAATTTGATGCTAAAGTATACGACCCACCTGCTCTCCATACTCATATCGGAGAGCCCAGGTCTTAGAAAAGCTAGCTGCAACCTTCTCTTTCAGAGCCTGCCCCAAAATTGACAATTTTTCGATTAAATACATGAAATACATGATCTGTTGGTTGAGCCTCCCAGGTTGCTATAATCATGAGCATGCATAGTCTCAAGCAGCAGAATGGACTACCAAAGCGACCTAGCACTATCTTGACTGTCTTTGTTTTTATTGAGTACAAACTGTAGTGTGGTACCGCTTATAAAAGCCTTCATTGCATCCCACATTATTGGGGGCCTTCATTGAGTTACAAAAATTCTGACAATGATTATCGTAAATTCACAGTAGTCAGGATTCCATAATAAGTGTCAGGGAAAAGAGAACTGATGTTGTTCAGCCCTAGTCGCATGTAAGTTAAAATATATCAATATGGGGTTATGATCTGAAGTAATCTTAGGGCAGACTTCCATGTCCACCTCCCGTATCAGACCGGCAAAAACCATTGCAATCCTAGAATAATGTTTATCTGGTGATGAGTAAAAAGTATAGCATGGCTTAGTTGGCTATAATACCCTCCATATATACATCACGCAATCCAAGCAGATTGATCATTCACAAATAGAAGCCCTTGTTTTCACCATTTGAGGAGAAGCATGGTGATTGGTGGAATCAATACTATAGTTGATGAGACAGTTAAAATCAACCATTACCAGCAGCTCCCAGGACCAGTTAAGTAGTTCAAGACAGAGGAAGGAAAAACCCATGGCTCATCAGCATGTGGACCATAAACTGAACATAGCACATACCTCTGGTTATGTAGTATCAACTGGACAATAACCCACCTGCCCCTGGGATCCACAGCAGTTTTTAAAATCTTATGTTCTAGGTTATTATGAACCAAAATGTTGACCCCATGAATGGAAACGGATTTGGATCTACATGCAATGGTGTTATACCCAAGAAGCTTTAACAATAATCGATCCTTATGGGAAGGTGAGTCTCAATTATGGATAATAAATTTGGCTTATACATTTTAATCTCTTCCCGGTCTAATTGACATTTGCTAGACAAATTTAGGCTTTGCAAAATAACAAACATCAAATCTTAAAGTAACCGTTCATCACTCTGCCTCATTTGTCCCCTCACCATAACAATGCCAACTGTGACAAAAGGTGTCATTACAGACCTATGACACAAACCCGCCCTCCAGAACCCCACCCCCACCCTGTATCGAAAGAAAGGAATCATCCCACTCCCCATGACTGCTGATGATTGTGACAGCCCTAAGAGACTTCCCACCCCCCTCATTGCCCTCTTTCCCCACCAACCACTACAATGCTAATGGCTGATAAGAGAAAAGAATCAAGAAAAAGAAAGAAGAAGAAGAAAAAAAAGCATAACAGCTAGATAAGAGGCTAACTATAGGAAAACATATAGACAAATGAATTCCACTATGCAGTTCCTTTAAATGTATGAAGTGCTGACACAGTGCCTTGCTCTGTGTAGCACATCTGTGTGATATAATCTTTGACAATTTTTAACCTGGCAGGTTCCTGTAAGAATACTTGTGCCACAACGGCCTTTAGGGGATCAATTAGTTGAGCAGTGCGTCCGTGTTCAGCGGCTGCCAGAGATCAGATAGTAGGTGAGAACTCCCAGCCATGGGATCAGCCCACCATCTTCCTTTCGCAAGGGCTGACCCAGTAAGGGAGGACCCCAAAGTTGGGACTAGTAAGGCCTTACCTGTTCCCCACGAAGTCCTAAAACGTCAGGCCACTGTTCAGCAACAAGATGTTACACCTGGGTTAACAGAAGGGAGAAGGGGGAGAATGGAATGAGGGTATCTGCTATAGGATGTGGTAGCCGCCCCACTCAAAAAAGCAGCAGGGCACCCAATGTAGCCCATAAAGTAGCATGTCCACCTGTCCATGGAGAGGTCAGGGTGTGGTTCTGGCCACGGGCAGCTGTCAGTAGCCTCTGCTGGGTATTTGCCTTATATGCTGCACTGTCCCTAGCATGGTGGTCAGACCCCATGACAGGCAGCAAGGTAGCTCCCCTAGCCCTGTTGGTTATGGTGGGGTTACTCCATTGTTCTATAACCTCTGTGGTAAGCTAGGTATTGCCCTGGCTAAGTTAGGGAAAGAGGAAGTAGGTATGTCACTGCCTAAGGTAAAAGTAAAGAATGAGGGAAATACAGAATTAGCTAAAGTCCTGTTTACAATGGGTTCTGTCAATGTTGAGGTAGGTCAGTTCCCCGGTAGGGATGATCCTGATAGAAGGATGTAAAGCAGGGTGGCCCTGCCATGGGACAGTCAGTTTCCTACATCCTTCCTCACTGAATGGTCAGGGAGACTCATCAAGAGTGTGGTTGAGGCCTCACAGATGCATTAGCAGGAGAGGACATGTAAAGAAACAGGCATTTTGCAATCCCCCCTCCCATACTTTTTGCCCCAATCTGGACTATTAGCTGCTGGTTTTTCGACTCTGAGAGTGCACTGAGGCACCTCAGTGACAGTGTTCAATCCCATTACAAACATAGGCGGTCATTCTGACCGCGGCAGGCGGCGGTTGCCGCCCGCTATGCGTTCACTGCCAAATGGCCGCTCCGCGGTCAGGAGACCACGGATGCCATTCTGGCCTTCCCGCTGGGCCGGCGGGCGACCGCCAAAAGGCCGCCCGCCGGCCCAGCGGGAAAGCCCCTGCAACATAGAAGCCAGCTCCGAATGGAGCCGGCGGTGTTGCAGGGGTGCGACGGGTGCAGTAGCACCCGTTGCGATTTTCACTGTCTGCAAAGCAGACAGCGAAAATCTTCATGGGGCCCTGTTAGGGGGCCCCTGCACTGCCCATGCCAGTGGCATGGGCAGTGCAGGGGCCCCCAGGGGCCCCACGACACCCGTTCCCGCCATCCTGGTTCTGGCGGTGTAAACCGCCAGAAACAGGCTGGCGGGAAGGGGGTCGGAATCCCCATGGCGGCGCTGCTTGGAGGATTCCCTGAGACAGGGGAAAACCGGCGGGAAACCGCTGGTTCCCCTTTTCTGACCGCGGCTTTACCGCCGCGGTCAGAAGGGCCCTGGAAGCACCACCAGCCTGTTGGCGGTGCTTCCGTTGCCCTCCACCCTGGCGGTCATAGACCGCCAAGGTTGGAATGAGGGCCATAATGTTGATTTATGCTACCCCATTTGACAAGTACTGACTTACTTATAAGTTTCTGATATATAGTACCTAGGCTACCAAGGGCATGTAAGGCAGAGTGTCTACTTAGGGTTGCAGCACTGTGCCTCCCTGGGTGTGACAAAGCACAATATGGCCCACAGCCTGCCACTGTTGACTTGAAGGACAGTATTTTGGCTGCCAGTTCGAGTTCACCATTTACTCCAATGCCAAAGCCATCTATCCCTTAACAATATATATGACTCCCCTAAGGAAGGCCTATAGAGACCTATGGCAAAGAGCTGTATTTTGTTGAGTAAGCCATATATTTGTAATATTACAACAACAAACACAAATTGTAGTTTTGCTTTGGATAAAGTTAGTAACCCCACTGGCTAACACAGGGTTACCAGTTGGCACTCTAAGCTGGCTAACTCCTGAATGCGACTACCTTACTGTGTCAAGTAAGGTATCACATTAATTATGGCATTAAATGTGACTTGATGGTCACGTCGACATTTATGTCACTTTTAAAATCAAGCAACTTTTAGAAAGTTGCCACTCTGTGCCCCAGCTATTCCAGGTGCCTCACAAAGGCCCTGGCACACAGACACCTTTCTGAACACCCGGGGGGACATGTGAATGACTCGAAGACTCAGGAAAAAAGGCACTTGCTGCATATTGAGGTGTGACCTTCTCCCCCAGGATGACCACTCAGGGTGTTAGCCCAAAAGGTGAGCTTCAAAGGAGAAGTCGCCATTGAAGGCCAAATGGAGATAACTCTCCTGAGCAGGCTGCCTTTTGTACCTGTAGACAGGTTAGAGACAGGGACAAGGATGGAAACCTAGTGTCAGAACCAGTTTTCACATGGGCGCATAGCCCTTAGGTAGCCACATCTCAGAGGTGGGCTACCATGCTCCTGATGGCCAATCAAGGGTCAAGCCACTTTGGAAGGGGCAAGAATGTTGCAGTCTGGTATAGCAAGATGCCACAGCAGACAGAAACCTCATCACCAAAGAGGAGGAGGACCAATAGCCTTTGGGCTAGTCACCATGTTGTCCCCTCACAGCACTTTCCTGGGATAAATATGGCACCCCGCACCCTAGACTTCAGATCAACTGCCCTTGAACCCGCACAAAGGGAGGCTGCACCTTTGAAAGAACTGCAGTTATTATACTTTGGGCTAGCAAAGTTTTGACTGTGCTTGTGACTCCTGGCTCCAGAAAATATTGATTCCCAGCCACAACCTACAGCAGTGTCTCTAAAGATCAGTCAGCAGATCTCCTGGAACCAGCTCCAGGGACACAAGAGCTGAAGTTGCCCAAATCAACAAGCTAGCAGCCACCTCAGACATTTTGCTGCTATCAGTCACCAGGCACCCAAGATGACAAATCTGAGATAGCCAAAAGTTTCACCCAAGTCTGTCTGACCTGGGAGTGCTATCCAAGTCTGGATTCATTGTGTCCAAAGGACTCTAGCCCACATGTAACAATTTTGCCCCAATAGCAGTGCAGACTAACTAGTAGCCCAGCATCAGCTGGCCCGCTACTGCCATGTAGACGACTCCAAGGAACCCAGAGCTTTGTGGCACAGTTTGCCCCACTTCACCTGTGGACTGAGGAACACCCACAAAGATTACCCCATTGACCAAACCACAACCAAAGCATCCTTTTGGGAATCTTTTGCCTGCATCCCTCAGCATCAGAACCACTCAATTGATGTCTATGGCGGTTGTCCTGTAATGTTTGGATTTTGATTCATAAATGCTCTGCTTGCCAGGTAACTGACCAAAGTGTCCTCCCTGGCCCCCTAGACATCTGTACCATTGGAATTGATTGCCCAAGCCCAGCCAGACTAGCCCACCTAACTGTTTCAAACTTTTGAAAAGTTTCCAAAGTTTTTCTTGACTAATGCTTGTTTGCTGTTGCATTTAAAAGTGAAGATATCTTCTAAACTCTGTATAGGACCTTGTGGTGGATTTTGTTCATTAAGGTCTCCAAAAAATCATAAAACTATAATATATTTTTATAAATTGTTGTCTTATGTCTTTTATGTGTACTTACTTTCTTATTTTGTTCTTTGGTGCTATTTGGTGCTGTTAACTGCTTTACACATAGTTTCTTACGGATCACAGCTACCCAAGGTTGAGCTTAAAGTTAAGCGAAGGAGCCAGACTGGATTCAAGATGGTATTTGTGAGTGTACTGCATGATAAGGCCCCACAGCCTTATCATATAGTACACCCAAATCCTCACACATCTCATTCAACTTTGAATGCTGCTCAGTTTTCCTCTACAAGGCCCATATTTGTTCAGTGCTGGGGCCTCTCAGCTCCATCAGTGTGCCTTATCTCAGACCTTTATGAGGGCCCACAAAAAGCTCTGCTATTGCAACTCACTTCTAACCAGCTGCAGCCCCATCTGTTACAATACTTACATCCCATAAGATTTGCCAATTCACCTCAGTCCTCACCTAATATACTCCCGTCTGTTACCACTGTGGCCGTATAGCTTTATCAGTGTGATTAGTTCCTGGCCTACAGGACATATATCTTTCCAGAGTGGAGCCCCAGACACAGCTCTACCATTGCACCTTGTGACCTGTAGCACCAGCTGTGGTTTCATTACTTGCATCCAGATACAGTTACTCCTGTGTACTTCAAACTTTTCCTGCAGGCACCTGCTACTATTCCAGGGCTGGGATCCATAGACAGCTTTTCCTAAGCATCAGAATTTGGATCATAGTTACATTATTTAAATATATCATAATCCCAGAATGCAATTGTTAAAAACCGGGTCTCCAATTGGCAGAGGTATGCACACTGTCCAAGTAGGGACCATATTCTTGTTAGGGCAAGTCAATGACACATCATAAATTAGCCTGTGCTCACCCTCTGGTAGCTTGGCGCAGAGCAGGCAGGCCTCACAGGAGGCAATGTGCAAAGTACTTGTGCTACTCACACACAATATTATACAAGGTACATAACAGAAAGAGACTTCACACAGTTATATAGGAAAATAAAGCTTGTTTATCAAGATATTTTAGGTTCGGTATGACACAGGAATATTTAGATTTGAAGACTGCAGGTAGTACGATATAGGTACAAGAAAAGAGTAAGGGGTCAAAAAGATGGTGTCGGGGCTCCCCTGTGCGAGTGTCCAATGTCCATGGTTGTGTTCCTACTAGCAGCGGGATGCGGCTATGCAGGGCCAGAATGCCCGGGTTTGAAGTTGACGAGGTGGTGAGCGGCAGGGCTGGACACGGGCCGCTGAAGTGAAGCTGAAGATACAAGAGTGGCGAAGCAGGGTAGAGCCACTCGGATAAGGTTGTGGCAAAGAGAGCAGTGAGGTAAGGCAGGAGCCGCTTCGGTGAAGTTACTGCTATGTGAGCGGTGAAGCAGGGCAGAGGCCGCCCAGATGAAAAGTCTTTGCGATGAGACTGGAACAGCCGTACAGGAACTGCTCGGTGATGTTGTTGCGATGCGAGCAGTAAATCATGTTAGAGGCCACTCGGGTGAAATTCTTGCGATGAAAGCAGCAAAGCAATGCAGAGGTCACTCGGGTGGGGTTGACGCGATGAGAGGGGCAAAGCAAGGAAGAGGATGCTCTGGTGGAGCTGATGCATTGAGAGGAGCAAAGCAAGGCAGAGGCTGCTCAGGTGGAGTTGATACATTGAGAGCAGCAAAGCAAGGCAGAAGTCGTTCGGGGTGGAGTTGATGCGATGTGAGTGGCACAAAAGGCCATAAGCCACTCAGGCCACTTGGTAGAAGTTTTTGTGATACAAGCAGCAAAGCAGGTGAGGAGCTGCTCGACTGAAGTTGTTGTGATACGAGCAGCAAAGCAAGGCAGCGGCCACTCAAGTGAAGTTGAAGCGCTGAGAGCGGGAAAGCAAGGCAGAAGTTGCTTGGGTGGAGTTGATGCGATGCAAGCACCACAACAGGCCAAAAGCCGCTCGGTTAAAGTTGTTGTGATGAAAGCGGCAAAGCAGGTCAGAAGCAGCTTGACTGAAGTTGTTGCGATGCGAGTGACAAAGTAAGGCAGAGGCTGCTCGGGTGGAGTTGTTGCAATGCGGGTGGCATAGCAGGTCAGAAGCCCCTTGGGTGGAAGTCAGGGAGTTGCAGGGCGAGGGGTGAGGGGAAAGGAGGACCAGTCAGGGTCACTCTGGCTTGGAGGGCGGAGATTAGCAGGCAGCAGGGTGGCAAAACCAAGCAGGGCAGCAGTTCATGACAGCACTCAGTCCTGGCAGAGTAGCTATCCTGGAGCACAGCAGCCCTTACTCCAGCAGCGCATCTTGAGTCGAGATGTGTTCTCTCTTGAGAGGGTCATTGGCCCAATATTTATATCAAAAAGTGCCTTTGATGTGTGAGGTGACTACAAAGAGTTCTTGTGAAGTGCACAGGTCCCCCTTTCAGGTCAACATTGGTTCCAGGCT
The DNA here is from genome assembly GCF_031143425.1 of Pleurodeles waltl. Lineage (NCBI taxonomy): Eukaryota > Metazoa > Chordata > Amphibia > Caudata > Salamandridae > Pleurodeles > Pleurodeles waltl. The sequence continues at coordinate 434,557,800 of NC_090440.1, read as the reverse complement.
ATCAGTGGGAGGTAATCAGCCCCTTTGTGTGGACTCCAGACACTACCCCTCTGAACTGTAAGTGTGAGCCCTTCCCAACCTCCTTCCCGAGAAGACCCATCAGTATGCAGATGCAGTTAAGTATCCTGTGTTGTGGGTGTCTGAATGGAATGCCGCACCTTACCATAGCCAGACACGTATTTGAGATAGGCTGTGGGCACACTGGGCAGAGAGTGCAGAGAAATGCCTAGTTTCTAAAAGTGGCATTTCTAAAATAGTAATAATAAATCTGACTTTACCATGGGCGAGAATTTATTATTACAGTTCCAATGGCACTAAACTTAATACAACTACTCCTCTCACATCAGGAATTACAGCTTAAAGGTGATATAAGGAATTCCCAATGCTGGCCTATGATAGGGGCATCTGTAATGAAAAACAACTTTGGGGAGTTTTTCATTCCTGGGACAGGAGAACTTAAGAAGCACATGTCCTATTTTTTGCTTACATGACACCCTGACCTATGGGCTACCTAGGGCCTACCTTAGGAGTGGCGTAAATGTAAGAAAAGGGGAGTTTCAGGCTTGGCAGAGGGTTTACAGGCCAAGTCAGGGTGACAGTTACACTGCTCACACAGGCTCTGCGGTGGCAGGCCTGAGACATGTTTACAGAGCTACTTAAGTGGGTGGGACAATCAGTGCTGGAGGCCCACTAGTAGAATTTACTGTACATGCCCTGGGTACAGGGTATACCACTTCACAAGGGCTTACAGGAAAAGTAAATATGCCAATTGTGGATACACCAATGTTTCCATGTTTTTAGAGGAGAAGCACACACACTTGAGCACTGATCAGCAGTGGTTATGTGTTCAGAGTCTTAAGGCTAACAAACAAATACAGTAACAAAACTGTAGGTAAAGGCAAACAGTCTGAGGTAGCCCTACAGGAAGGGCCATTTCCAACAGTGCTGGTAACAGTTTGCATTGTGGGTGATAAAGCTCTACTAATTACAACAAGCTCTCTTTCCTTCCAACTACATCCCTCCCTCACCAACCACAAACCCCCTACATTTCTTTCCTGCTCCACGCTCCTGCCTACAGTTCCTGTACCTTCTTTCCTGTCCATATCCTTGTACCTCACCCCTGCTCCGTTCCCCTCCACTTCTTATATGTACTGTTCCTTTGCCTGCATCTCTCCTCTGTAAAACTGAAAAAAGTGAAATCTGAGAATTTTCCCAAGAAGAAAGGGGAGACCTAACAACAGTAGAGAGGGGACAACAAAAGTTGTGCCACAAATGTGGGGGATAGTGCAAATTACAATTGTGAGCATAAGTGATTTACAAATACTTAACAGAGTGGTTAGTAGGAAGGTACATGGCAACCATGAATGAAGTAAAAAAGAATAGTAGCAGCAAGTAATTAAAGGTCTATCAGTCCTCAGTGTCTTCTCAAGTAAGCAAAATGTTCTCACAGCATTAAATCAAAGTTTCTGATCCATTTAGTTGATGTGAGCTGATATCCTTCTAGTTTCCGAATTAAGGCCCTCATTACAACCCTGGTGGTCGGTGATAAAGCAACGGTAATACCGCCAACAGGCTGGCGGTAACAAAAATTGAATTATGCCATGGCGGAAACCGCTCAGACAGAGAGACAGGTTTCGTTGCATCGATCTAACAGGTGGATCCCTGTACTATTCACCCAAGAAGGTGTGCCAGATCATCGTGGCATGCTGTATGTTGCACAACCTTGCCTTACGTCACCAGGTGCCTTTTCTGCAGGAGGATGAGGCTGGAGATGGGCGTGTGGCAGCAGTGGACCCTATGGACGGTGAAGATGAGGAGGCTGAGGATGAGGATGAGGACAACAGAAGTGCTATTATAAGACAGTACTTCCAATGACACACAGGTAAGACACTGTAATTACACTTTACATTAACAGTTTTGTATTTGACATTGTCACTGGTAGGCTAATTTTCAAAATTCTATGCCCACTTGCTGTACCCTTTGGCATCTCTATTTTCAGATATTTGTGTCCCACTATCGCTCCTGGTGTGTTGACTGCAGCCAACTACAGGTCATTCCTATGTATACAATACTGTACAGTTATATTGCAGTGTTTAAAGCTTGTAGAACGAATACATGGTTAAATGATTTGACAGACTCCATACATGTATTTTTTCAAATGGTGCTAATGATTAGAGGGGTGTGTGCAATGGGCTGGGTGATGATGGAGGAAAGTCCAGGTTAGACTCCAGTCTATTTGTTTCATAGGTGCATTGTCCAAGGGGGCATATGAAGGAGAGCAATGGCTGTTCAAGGTGGACAGGGTGACAGAGTGTGACACAAGGGTGACATTCAGGAGAGTCTTATTTCCTGGTGGTGGTCTTGGCAATGTTCTCTGGCTTCTGTCTGGATCGCAGGGACCATTTGTTGGGTGGTTCTCCTTCTGCAGGGGGTGGGGCACTGGTAGCCTTTTTATTTTTGCCCCAGGGTCAAACAAAATTTTATTTTTTTCACCTTCAACCAAATTTTCATCAATTGGACCCGTTCTTCCATTTTTGTCTACTTGTAGAATAATTTGACCACACTCAAAATCAGAAACATTATCGTCCACATTCACCTCTTTAATCTTTACTTTTCCTTTACTCTTACTCCTGCATTCACTCTGAAAGTGACCTTTCCTGCCACAACTCCTACATACCGCTCTCATTTCAGGGCAATCCTTGAAATACGCTAGATGGGTCATACTCCCACACCTGTAACACTTCTATTGTACAATATGTTTTTCATTGCTTACTCCCTTCTCCTTCTGTTCTTGTTTCACCTTCTGTTGGACTTTTTCCTTATGAAGGGTCATCCCCAGTCTTTTTGCCTCCTTCCTCCTGGTTTTTCTGACCAGTGCTAAAGTGCAGGTACTCTCCCATCTAAAGTTGGTATGATTGGCTTATACCTAATTGGCATATTTAATTTACCTATAGGTCCCTTGTACAGTGGTATCTCAATATCCAGAGCCCGTAAATTAAATACTACTAGTGGGCCTGCAGCGCTGCTTGCGCCACCCACTGAAGTAGACTTTCAAACCTGTCTCAGGCCTGCTAGCGCAGGGTCTGTGTGCCCAGTTTTCTGCCACAGGGACCTGGCATCTAAATTTACTTGCCAGGCCCAGAACTCCCATTTTACTACATGTAAGTCACCCCTTGGGTACGCCCTAGCTAGCCCTATGGGCAGGGTGCCATGTATGTAGAAGGCAGGACATGTGCCAGTTTGCGTGGCCTGTCCTGGTAGTGACAAACAGCCTAACTTGGTGTCTGACTGCTGTGAGTGCTGCCTTCTCATAGGATTGCATTAGAAATGCCCTGCCTTATGTGTAAGGGGTATTGTCTGATTTATGAGGGGTAGCGTAGGCGTGTTTGGTATGGTTGAGATGGTGATAATAAATGCTGCTTACTGGTGTTGGTGTATTTTTTATTATTATTACAGAAATGCCACTTCTAGAAAGTGCGCATTTATCTGTGCTTATGACTCTGGTGTTTTGCAGCTTGACTCCAATCCAAGTCTGGGCAGAGTGACAGTTGGGGCTTTGTGCATACTTTTCAGACAGCCTGGACACAGGGAGGGTGGAGGTGTCACAAAGGTGCATCTGCATACTGAATAGTCTTCCTGGGCTGAGAGAAGGGAGAGGTGGGGAACACCTACATTTATAAAGGCTGTGCCCTGGCCTCACACAATAGGGTAGTTAACCCCCCACTGATGTTTGGAGCCTGTGCTGAAGGAGAGAGGGGGCACTCCCAGAACCAGTTGTAACTGGCTGGAACCTCCTCTCCCTACCATTGCAAAACATTGTAAGGACTGCGAATAAGTACAGGGAAATGTTCCCCACAATTTTGAGGCTCTTGAAACATCCTGGAACTGGACACAGAAATGCTGGAAGTACTCACCAGGGACCGCCATGGACTGCTGCTGCTGTGCTGACCTGTGACATGCTGGTCACTGTGAATGACTTGCCACTTGCTGCATTTTTCTTTGTGCTGGCCTGTTGTTGGGCCCCTCCACCTGTGGGCCTTTTCTTTGGACTCTGTCCCCCAGGAGCAGGGTGCTGTGGCCCCTGACCCCTGTCGCCTTGTGAAGCACGAAGGAGTGCTTCAACACTTGCCCAAACTAATGCTTGGGAAAGCGCTGCCCCTTTAAAATTCTTAAAGCGCTATAAGCGTGCACTTTTGCTGGCTGAAAGAAATCACTGCCGTGACCCGGGCTGTGTGGGTGCTAAGCGACGGAATCACGCTGCTTTCCCATGCCCCCGGGGCACCAGAAGAATCCTTGTTGTGCTCCGGGTGAAGCACCTCCGTGGAGCACCCCCGGGGCAGTGGCAGGCACCGACTTTGGTGCCTGCCTCCTTCTCGACGGCCGGGCGGGCCGCCGCGTACATTTGGAAGATGGGCGGAGGGAAGGAAACCTAATCGGAGGTTCCCTCTGGCCCCAACGAGGCCGTCCTGCTTCCTCCGTGACCGCGGGCGGGGCGGAAGCCTCACCGGGGGCCCGCTGCACCCCTAGTCCTCGGTTTGGCCTTTGTGTGGGCCAGTATTGAGCCTTGGGTCTCCCTCCCCCTTTCGTGGAGGGCCAGTTAAGGCCCAGGGGGAGCCCTATAACAACAGCAGGTCCCAAAAGGGGACCGCCCATAAAGCGAGGGGGTGTGTGGTGCCACCCCTCCTCCTTGCATTGCATACCGGATTGTGGTTCCCCCCTCGTGAGGGCCGGTGAAGGCTCAGGGGGGCCCCAGTGATCACGGGCCCCAGAAGGGGCCCATTAGGAGGTATAGAGGGGGTGCGTGCTACCCCCGTCCCCTACAATTGCCAGGGAGGCCCCCATGTTGCGCAGAGAAGAGTGCCGGGTGGCCCTTTGTTCCTTTAGGCACTAGAGGTGCCGGCTCCATCAAACCAGGTACTTTTAGAGGACTAATGTATTTACAATCCAAGTTCTGCCGAAAGACTTTGCTGATTGATTTATGTTACCTGCCTGTTTGATGATGCTATTACATTTGTGTGCAAATGTTCCTTTTATGGACATGACTTGCTAATATGTTTTTCTAACTTGCCATATGTTTTCTAATGTTCCTACCATGGGCATTTTATGATATTCTTATGACAAGTGCTTTGGTGTAATAACGTGTTTCCTGACTACTGCTTATGTTGCAGAATACTGAGTAACCTGTGTGTTATGTGTGACTACTGCTAGTTTGCAGAGTAACTAATGTGTAACATTTTGACAACTGCTAAGGTAGCAGGATAGTACTGATATGTCGTGTTTGGTATAATAATTGCGTTGTATACAATACAGTATATTTTCATATAATTTGGTGTTGTGTTTCCTTTGTGGTGGGGACATTGCGTCACGTGTGTTGTGTGTGTTGTGCAAACGCTTTACACACCGCCTCTGGGATAGGCCTGACTGCTCGTGCCAAGCTACCAAGGGGGTGAGCAGGGGTTATCTTAGACGTGTAACTCCCTTGCCCTGACTAGAATGGGTAGGTTCTTCCTGGCTGAGGTGCATACCCTAGCCAACCCCATTTCTAACAACTTCACTATATTTACATCCTGTGAAGCTTCTTTCTTAATAACATCCACACATTTCATTGAGTGTTCTAATTGCTTAGCTAGTCCTATTTCCTCATCTAAAGATGGATCATCTTTTTGCCAAAGTTCTTGTCTCACCTTCCCAATGTTACAGACCAACATAAATTGATCTTGGATATGTTCCCCCACACCATCTTTAAACTTACAAGATGATGCCATTTTTTTAAATCTGTAACGTAACCTTCTACAGACTCACTATTTCTTTGTAACCTTCTGACGAAATGGTGCATTTCAAGTACTAAACAATTTTCAGCAAATAGTGATTAACAAGTATTTTTATCTACAGTTCATATTCACTTAAATTTTCTGCTTCACTAGCACTAAGTTCAGGGAGATAATCGAACACTTCTTGACCCTCGGATCCTAGACAATGAAATAATAAAGCAGCCTTACGCCGCACTCACTGCGGCCCCACACACTTCAGCAGAACGTTCAAAACGTTTTCCCACTTGACCCAGTTTATGTCTGGTACACCTGGAATGGTCAGGAAAAAGGGTGGTGTGGTAATATTCTGCATGTTGTGAAAGATGGTGTCCTATAAGTCAGTTACACATTAGATGTTCAGCATATCACAACGACTCGAAAGAATTAATGTGACCAGGAAAATAACGCCAGTCGCATACACTCTGAAAACCAGAATCAGTTGAATGAAAACTAGGCTGGGCGTGCCTATCACCGTAAATTACTGTATTCACTGACAGGCAGTACCGAACAAGGGGTGTCTGTAATACAGATGCAAAATACTATTTTCTATCATCAGTGCGTCAAATGCTCTAGAATACAACTTTGTTGCTTACGAGGTTCAATTGTACAAGGCGTGCCTGCCGAGTAGTGATGACAAAACCCCGAAAAGTACTGCTTAGTCTATTTCGAAACAAAATTTACCTCTGCCTATCACAAATTTTTAGTAAACACGGTGCTCAAGACTTACTCGTAGCTGCAATAGCAAAATATGTAAATAGATTCACAAGCATGATTGTCACGCTTATCTAAAAGTATCTCTGGGCATAGTAAAGCTTATCCCAATAAAACGCGTCTGATATTGAGACTAGTTCCTCCATTTAAAATATGCGCTAATCCTTACATGAAGAGATTTCAATTCCTTCCTCGTCGCCGGTGTTGCAAAGTAGACTTCTCATTAACAGGAGGCTCCACATCAAAATGATCTAAGAAGGTTTATTCATCATAGGAAGAAATACAGGAACATCATCCCCGTTGACTGCCCAGGTTCCGAGCCACCGCTTAACAGCCTCACTCTCCAGAACCAACTTCACAAGGTGTTCTATTGCAATATGATGTACAAAGGGCCATATTTATACTTTTTTGATGCACAACTGCGGCAACGCAGTTGCGCGTCAAATTAATTTTTTACCTCCGGCTAACACCATTCCAAAGCGCCATGCAGGCGCCTTGTTTATGGAATGACGTTAGCCGGCGCTGTGGACTGGTCTGAGTAAAAAAAAATGACTCACACAGGACAGCGCCGGCTTAGGGGAAAATGGGGGTTGTGCGTCAAAAAATGATGCAAATCAGGTCTGAGGCAAAAATCAGGCCTCAAACCGGACTTGCGCCATTTTTGTTTACGCACAATCCCCATTGACATGACTCCTGTCTTAGCAAAGACAGGAGTTATGCCTTGCCCAATGACCATGCCCAGAGGACTTCTGTCCCCTGAGCATGGTCATTGGGCATAGTGGCATGTAGGGGGGCCCAAATTAGGCCCCCTTATGCCACTTAAAAAAAAAGTTAAAAAATACTTACCTGAACTTACCTTTACTTCCCTGGGATGGGTACCCCCCATCCATCAGAGTCCTCCAGGGGTGGGCAAGGGTGGCAGGGGGTGTCCCCGGGGGCAGGGGAGGGCACCTCTACACTCCTTCCGAGCCCACAGATCCCTTAACGCCTTCCCTGACCCAGGCGTTAAAAAACAGCGCACAACAGGCTGTGCGCCGTGTTTTAAGGCCCACCCCCTCCTGTGCATCAAAATGACGCTGGGGTATAAATAAGGCGCACAGGCCTTAAGAAGGGAACGCCTACCTTGCATATCATTAACGAAAGGCAGTTTCCTGCTTCCAAAAAATGACGCACATGGTGGAATTTTGACGTCCGCGAGGTCGGGCGTCAAAGTTTAAATATGGGGCAGGGTTTGCGCCGAATGTGCATCAAAATGTTTGACGCACATTCGGCACAAACAGAGTATAAATATGCCCCATAGTGTTCTATTGCAAAGTGATATAACACCCCAAATGGCAAGTTATCACATATATAACTAATAATTGTTTGGTTTGACCCCATCACAACCTCTGCTGACCCCATTAGAATCACTACTTATTGGTTTGAGAAGCCTTGCAGTTGCCGTTTGCCAATGGAACAGAAACTATATTAACATAATTCTAATAAAACTCCTTGGGTTTTACACAAGTAATCTAAGTAATCCAAACAGCAAATGCAAATATTTCAGCATTTCGATATTAACGTTATTAAGTTTTGCTTAAGATTAATATAAGTGTATAATTCTGCGCTCCTGTTCCTATGGACAGTTGTTTATATTGGTATAGAATATACAAGAATACACTAACTTTCACTCTACAACAGGAAAAGAATCGTCACATACGGTATCAGAATGATGAGGACCAATTTCATGAAATACTTTCTATTTAATGCAAATCAACATGACTAGCCGATAAACTAATACAAAGTAAGTACTGGCAAAGCCATTAGTATGCCCTAAATGTGCCAAAGCCTATAAACATAGCCATCCCCAAATACTGTTTATCACATTAAAGCCTTCCCTATTGGCTTTGCCAATGCTGAGGAAAAAGCAAAGTAAAATGGTTACTTTCTGTACAGAATGGATATAAAAGATAATAAATAATGTGACACAGAGAATGATGATATAGTGTACTTTTAGGATGTAAAACAGCCCTCCATGTATTCCAAAGGAATAATTTCCTGAACTGGAGAATGGAACATCAAAGCTTGAGGCAAAAGTGATACTCTTCTGGGTGGAGGCGAAGACGCTCTATGTACATTTTTAAAGAATTGGTAACAATATGTATTGCACACAGCTGTGCTGTTAAACGAGACCTAAAAGTAGAAGCCATACAATTAATGACACGAGAAAGGCAAAAAAATACAGCATTGAAAACAAAACCGATATTAGACATTTCCCTTATAATTTAGGTGTTGGATAGTTTACATAAATAATTAAACTATCTTATTCCTAATGCATTTCCCTACTCGAAAACAACTGCAACTTATTTGTAGCAAGTTAAGACAAATACCGACATCATCACTTTATTAGTTTTGGAACGTATGCTTCCGCAGTTAATCGTCCTGACACATCCTGTAAAATGATCTTGGATGAGCTGCCTTATAATTTACAGAGATCCTCTGTTCTTTCATCATGTGCATTCTAATTATGTCGAGTAGAAACAGAAGGTTAAAGTGCAGAGTACAGGATTTTTAACTACCTGCACAATAGGAGACATTAGAGTGGACAAAAAATACATTAGCACGCAGGCTTTCTACATGCAGAGTCTTGCAGAATATATCTTCAGGGTGCATTTTTACTGCAGTCGAAGGTAGTGACTCAGTCCTGACGGTGTTAGTGCCATTCTTTTTCTAGAAACGAATATGAAATTTACCACTATTGTAAGATGTGTATTGCCTGCAGAAAATTAATAATGTCAGGAGGTTATCACTAAATAATGCTCATTAGCCAGTATTGCGTTAAGCAAAGTTTGTGCGAAATGGTGACCCACTGCACGGTACAGTATCACCCACAAAAACGTTTGAAAAAATGTGATCCAATTGTGCAGTTAGATCTGTGTTCACAATGCAGCGGTGTACAAGACTTACTGCTTACAATATCCCTACGTTGGACTTCGTATCAGTCCCTCCGACCATTCACTTACTTGAATCATCCTCACACAGGCCTACATGTACAAAAGTTTTGCGATTCGCAAATTGGTCGAAGCGCTATTTGCGACCGTACAAAAAGCAAAATGGTATGTTCTAATGCCATTTCGGAGTCCCAAATACCGGTGCAACCAATTACAGACTTGCAAAATTTGCGATTTGAAATTTCGACTCGCAATTACAAAATCGCAATTTGCGAGTCGCAAACCGCATGTACAAGGTAGTTGCAAATTGCAAATAGTCGGAAATAGCCCATTTTGCACACCCAGATTAGCACTGATTCCAAACAGGTGGTAACCAGAACCAAAGTATAAAAGCAGACCCATAAGTCATCTGGGTTTCTCAAAATGGCTGCAATCAATGTGATTGCATGGAGGAGGAGGAGAGTCCAGGCTGCCCAGCAGAGGAGGAGGATGCGGAGACAGGAGAGGATATACAGAACTAGGCAGACCATATTTCATCAGACTGAGGAGGAAATATATGACAAATACAGACTGAGCAGTGCAGTTATCTTAGAGATTATTGAACAGCTGAAACGCAACTAGAACGCCAGACTTTGCGCAGCTGCACCATCCCCACACGTGTGCAAGTGCTCTGCTCACTGCACCTCTTGGCCTGGGGTAGCTACCAGGGGGTGATTGCTGTTGCGGTTTGGGTGAACCAAAGTGCCCTGTCACGATTCTTTAGACGGTTCTTAGATGCCATACTCACACACACATGTCCAGATACATATGTCTTCCCAGGAATGAGGAGGAACTTCACAACACAAAGTTGGACCTCTACAGAATTGCCCCTTTCCCCATGTAATAGGGTGTGTGGACGGGACACATATACCCATTTGCCCACCTGCAAATCTGGAATATGTGTTCCGCAATAGGAAATGTACTCACTCACTCAACATCCAGGTGGTGTGTGATGCCCATAATGTAATAACTGACATAGTGGCTACATTTCCAGGGAGTATACATGATGCATACATATTCAGGCACATTGGGATACGCCAACGCCTAGAACGTGGGGAGTTTGGTGAAGGATATTTATTAGGTACTGTGTAGTACACACCAATGTCTTAAATACATGCCACTGTACAACCACGTGAAGCCATGCTCATATCTGCTGTTTTGTTACACAGGTGACAGTGCATATGCTCTAAGGCCATGGATAGTCACCCCATACCTAACACCTGCCAATCATCAGAATGCAAGGCGCTACAACATTGGACATCGGCGAACCAGAGCTGTCATTGAGAGGACCTTTGGCATGTTGAAGTCACGTTTTCGATGCCTGGACAAAAGTGGAGGGGCACTCCAGTATGCTCCAGAGACTGCATGCAAGATTGTGGCAACATGTGCCATTCCACACAACATAGCAACCAGACGTGGGCTACATCTCATCCTAGATGACACAGATTCAGAGGATGAGGAGCAAGAGCCACCACAACGCCAGCCTGGGGATGGTAGCATCGAAATGGAGGGCAGACAGAGAAGGGACCACATTGCAGCTCACTACTTTGGCAGGTACGTGGCAACCGTTACGGCACTCACAAATGTAAGACACACATAGCCAGGTTGTGCAAGAGCAAAAATTCCCTTTTGATGCCAGGAGTGTACTGATGAACTGTTGACATCTAAGCAGCAATAAAAATGTAAAATGTTACAATGTCTGACACATTGACATCATGTGCCTCAGGCACTTCCCAGATTAGGAAATTCACACCCTCCTGCGACTACGGCCACCATGTCCCGATCCTGATTGGTCTCCTGATGTTTGGCGGCCACTGCTACTCTGCAGGATGTGTGCATCTGAGGCAGAAACACTGCTAACGCTGGAGATGCCCTCACTATCCTGAGGTGTATTGCCAATGGCCCCTGCTGCTTGGGTGGTCTGTATTAGGTCCACTGCATGACTGATGCGACCTAGTCGCCTTGCTACATCACCAACAAAATGCCCAAGTTCCACCTGTAGTGTTACAGTGTCCCCAGACAGGCAGGTAGTAGTGGTTGCTAGCTGGCCAATCGACTGACTGCCTGTCCAAACAGGCAGCAGCGTTGCGCTCTCTGCGCCTTGCATGGGCCCTATCCGCCACCATTTCTCTGCACAGGTCATTGATGGCAGTGGTGAGGTTTGCCATGTTGTTGTTCATGGTGGTGAAATGTGAGTCCACATTGGCAAAACCCTATGAGAGGGTCTGTTGCAGTCTGTGCAGGTTTCTGTTCATGAACCGCATATTTTTATTTTGCAGGCGGTGACTGCTCAGTAAGGATGCCCCCAGTCCTAGGAACTGTTCCCCTGTGACATCCTCCTCACCTGCTGGCTGTGGTTGAAGTCGCCGTCCCCGCCCAGACCCAGTTGACCTATGTGGCAGACACACTCATATGTGGCCCCGGTGTCAGGTTGCCTGTCTCTGTGTCCACATCTGTTTTCTTGGAGGTATCACGTGCATGGTGTACACGTGGTGTGGTCATGCACTCCCCTGCTGATACACTGGCTGTCTCATCTGTGGTGAAGGTGGCAGATTGATCCCCCTGCACAGCAGGGTCATCAGTAGGTACTTGTGGGAGACCTGTGGGACACAGGGCATACACTGTCAGTGCCTCTCATATGTGTGGTATCTCAAAATACATATTCCTCAAAAGTTAGACTACTGTACTACATTGCTGATAATGCATTGTTATGTAGGTTGCAATATAGGCATGGTACAAATTTAGATGATGCATGCTTTTGTGTACTGTGGTTGTGTGCATGGTGCATTGAATGGTGTGAATAAGTAAGATTTGCTACTTACTTTTGGATGTTCCCGTTGCAGAACTGTCCAGGTCCCCAATCCCAACGACAGCCTCCGGCTGCAGGGTGGTCGCCACCATGCTCTCAAGGGCTGTAGGAGGTCGTACTGTGGATGGTCCTCCACCAGTTCGGTTTGCCTCCCTCATCCGCTCGGCCACCCTTTCTTTGGTCCTGGACCTGAGGTTGTACCACCTTTCGCGTACCTCATCGATTGGGCGATGGCTGGCTCCAATTGCATTTATCTTGTTCTGAATGTCCAACCAGATCTTTTTTTTCTGAGTGTCAGGGACACTCATTGCTGCCTTGCCAAAAAGGATCTCATGGTGCAGGCAGCACTCCTCAGTCAGGACCTCCAGAAAACGTCAGTTTCCTCTTCCTGCCTGCAGTGGGTTTCTCCTTGGTCTGGGCTGCCATGGCAGCAGTTGCTCCTCTCAGCTGGGTGTGCCTCTGCTGTCTGTGCTAGGTAGACTCCTCCCAGTTCCATAGGGGGTACTGCCTGGTGGTGATGTCATCACTCAGAACCAGGAAGTGTGTTTTCTTCTGTTTTTTTGGCACCCTCTAGAGTCCGGGCCACACCCTTGTGCAATTTGTGAAATTGCAAACTTTCTACCTGGGGATGCTGAACTCTGTCAAAATTGCCCTACCAGTGACACGCTTACATCCCTCAAAGTCCCTGCCTTAACAACTGCTTAGAAACAAGCAGAAAATAAAAGGATTCCAGCTGGAAGACACCTTGTCTAACACACATACATGATAATATGCATGCTTGTATAAATGCCCCCTCACACAAATACATATAGGAGGTTGTATATCACCGTATAAGCACTTAGAAAAGCAGTGGTCTAATAGATCTGGCTAAAAACTGAAAAAGGAAAGCTCAAGTGAAAACTATTGGTTTTGCCAACATGTGACTCTGTTGTGGGCTGACACTGATGTCCAAGATCAGCTATGCCTGCTTGCAGACATTCTCAACAAAATGTGTTTTTAGGCATGGCTGGAGAACTAGAGGCATATTTATGATCCCCTTGCACCGCTGTTGCATCACTTTTTGTGCCACAACGGCAGTGCAGTACTTTAAACCATCTCTGTGAGGTCACGCAAAGCCACTTTGCCTGGCTTTGAATGGCCTCATAGATATGGAGTAAGGCAAGGCAGTGCAAACCACTGTGTTGCCTTACTCTGCGCAAGGGAGGCATTCCATCTGCGTTGAGGCGGGTGTTCCCAAGCCACACCTATGGACTTTGATGCATCCCTAGATTTACCAACTCTGGTAAACCTAAGGATGCGCCAAAATCATATGCCTCCCCAAGTGAGGCGCAATGAAGAGAAATATGGTTATTTCTCCTTGTTTTTCCCCTCTTTCTATGTGTGCTGCATTCTGGCAGTCCATTCTGCACCAGTACAGGAGGAAAGGACAGGAATGACCCATGTTCCTTAAATACAACACATTACTGCCCTTTCCAAGTGATGCAGTGCAGAGGAGCAAGGTGACTTGCTTTGCTGCACTGCACCACTTTTTTGTATATCTGGCCCTAGTGTGTGCGTGTGCAAGAGTGCATATAGTAGTCTGTGGCTGCTATACTAATGGATGATGGCCTAATATGATTAGAGGAAACTGCTACTATATGAGGGGAGTAGAATGCATCCAGTAGTGTGTCACTAATAATCTGTGATGGGTGTGAAAGTGCTTTCAGTAGTGTGTGACTGCTGGAATATTAGGGCTGTGAGAGTGATGTTGTTATTTATAATATTTTGCTTTTCCATTGTATTCCGTGATGTTTTTGTTGTGCTCATGGCTGCATACATGCTGTGTTCTGATTTAATGATGGACAAATCTTACTATTGAAACACCATGCACCAATTGATCCTTTGCACAGTCCTCTTCCTCGTGAGTCTTGATGGGGTGCTTTCATTAACAAACCTTCCCAAAGATTTTTTTTGGGGGGGGCATTAATGATTCTGGCTGTCCATTTATTTATGTTTGAGAACCCTAGCCCACTGACTGGTGGAAATCAACCCCAGTCCCCATACCAAGCACACAAATCAATTACCCCAACATCATTTACACAGCTGATTGAGTTTACTTGGGTCATCAAGCACCCGCTACATTAGTGAAAGGAATCTTAGTGACCTACTCATTAGCCTGCTAAAGCTCCAAGACACTCGCCCTCTGTTGTGGAACACAGCATCCTGCTTCACATGAAGAGCTCCGTAGCATTTTCTAGAAGGTGTTGTTCCTGGCTGATCACAGTGTACCAAATCCAAAGGTATTCTTGGTTCTCAGTATGCGGATACACATACATGGCTATTCATACAGGTAAGCTACATGTGTACATGTACTCCTACACTTTTGAATACCTTTGCTACTTTTGGCTGTTCACAAAATCCCTGTGTAAAATTACTCAAAAGTGTAGGCTTACATCTCTCCACCCTCTGAAGAATGGGGTGGAGTCCACCTTACATGTGTAAGTTACTGTTAAAAAAAAAAGTACGTCCAACACCACACATGGTAAACCCTGGTACTGAAACACCCTCACAAACAAAAAATTGAGACACTTTAAGTAGGAATTTATTTTTTTATTTTAACCTCAAGAAAAACATTTTAATGTAATTTAATACATTTTAACTTTAATTTTTAAATCAAAGTGTAATTAATAGTGCTGTAGCATTTTTGTCTTTAGTTCTATATTTAGGATAAATATATGAAATTAATTTACATTATTATCTAACAGATTTTGTTTAACAAACTTTCCAAGTTAAAAAAACTTTTCTACTTTAAAGTATAGGGACCATTTTCCTATACTTTACGGTGAAGAAATATCTGCCAGACTGAGGAGATCTCTCTGTGGTAATTTAAAGGCAACTTTTACCTATACTTTACCATACAGAGATCTCGGCCCTAACTGTAGAGTCTCCCAATGGTAAAGTAAGATAGGTTAAAGCATCTGCTTCTCTATCAAGATGTTGCAAGGAAGAAGACATACAAAGGGTGGATCCAAATCCCCTCTCTTTATGCTGTTTTTAAATATATTTGTGATTCTATTAACTCTGGCAGACAGCTGTGCTGTGAAGCAGGATTTCATAGAGCAAGGAGTGAAGGGCAGAGTGGATCAAAATCTTCAGGTTAAAAAACACATCCAGAAGAGCTACAGTAACAGATACATGGCGATATAGACCAACATTGTGTATACATCTATGTATCATGTGGCTCTGTTGCATTTTTTGCAGTTTAGGTAGAAATGGCTTGCTTATGTTGAAGATTCTGTAATTGTGGTGAAAATCTTAAGTTATCCAACATTCAGCAAACCCAGCCTCTTTTTGTTTCAGTGTGATAAATTTCCTGGGAGAAACTTTCTCATAATGAATCATTTTGTCTTTGATTGGACAATACATGAACATGAGGGCATTTTCATAAATGTTTAATTAAAATCTTCTAGAGCATTACAGTAAGTGATGGATTTATAATAGCAAAGGACATTTACTCAGAAATTTACAAAATGGAGGCTTCTGCCTCTCCCATGCTATATATCACCCACACAAACTCATGTAAGTGTATCCAACCTCCTTTAGAAATTAAGCCATAAGTCCACCTGTCTGTAAGATGTCGGACAACGAAGAAGGAATTGGAGTAATGGGACTACCTGTAAATAATTGAAGCACTGCTTTCAGATCTACATCCTTGTCTGAATCTTTACTAAATTTAAATATACTGAAGGTGACTTGTGTGTTGACAGAAGATAAACCACCAGAACAAGTAAGACCAATGCACACATGAAATTACTTTAACCCTTGAACATAGAAAGACCTTACTGAACATCAACCAGAAGAAAGGAAGCCAGCACATTAGAATCATAATATCTCTTCCTGACTAAACCCACCTCCATTTGGTAGTGGAAAAACAAAGTAGATGAACAGGACCAATCAACAGCAGTGCAGATGTTCTGCAAAGAATTAGTAGCAGTCTCTGCCAAAGAGGTACCGTGCCTCTAGTGGTGCGACCCACCACCTGAAATGTATAAGAGATCGGAAAGCTCATAGGCTGTGGATATTACTGATCTCAACAGTCGACTGACAGAAGAAGTGGAAAGCTTGAAACTTTGGGTAGAAGACCCAAAAATCATAAGCCATTGCATTGCCTAAATGCAAATCCGAGGTCTAAACAGATGACAACTACATGGTGCACATTTAAGCACTGAAGAAGAACCTCAACAGGAGTAGAAGAAGTGTGAAAGAAAAGAGGAAGACCAATCTACTGAGAACAGTCGAAAGAGGAATGGACCTTGGGATCAAAACCTGAAGCATTACGAAAAGCTAACAGGACTGGAAAACTCTTGTGTAAGGAATGTGATACACAAGCAAACCTACCTCACCCAATTTCTAGACAGATATAATGGCCACAAGGAATAAAAATGTAAAGGACAGAAACTTGAGGGAACAACCTTCCAGTCAAATGCAGAAGCCTGTAAGATCTTTAGGGCAAAATAAAGACCAGACACAGGGGAAAGAGATCTAAAATGTGGACAGAACCTTGAAGAACCTTTAAAACCCTCTAAACAATTAACCTTAATTCAGCACCCCAGGACCCCGAATAGCTCAAAAAGCTGCAGACTAGTTCCAGAGCATGAAAATCATCCTGCAGAAATTGAAGAATAAAGAAAGAATTGCAGTCCACAAGATGAACCCCTTTGCGAAAATACTAGGTAGAAAAAGAAAATCAGTAATGGCCAAAGGACTTCAAAGTTGTAGGGCAACAAAAAACCTGAATAGCCAAAGGAAAAGGGGAGAAGGCACAGAGGAGACCAGAATGCCAAGGATGCAGAAGAGCATCCACTCCCCAAGCCCTCTGCTCTCGGAAAAAAACATCAAAACAGAAAAGGGTCATTATGACCCTGGCGGAAGGCGGAGAAGCGGCGGTAAGACCGCCAAAAGGCTGGCGGTCTTTTTTTAGTATTATGACCATGGCGGTTACTGCCATGGTCATCCGCCGCTTCTCCGTTCAGCCCGCCATGGCGGAGACGACCGCCGGGCTGGAGACCTGGGTCTCCAGCCCGGCGGCCGTCACAATACCACCGCCGGTATTTTGACCCGGCTTACCGCCGTGGATTTCCAGCGGTAGGAACCGCCATGAAATCCATGGCGGTAAGCACTATCAGTGCCAGGGAATTCCTTCCCTGGCACTGATAGGGGTCTCCTCCACCCCCCACCCCACCCCGATTCCCTCCCCTACACCACCACCACCCCTGCCACCCCCCAAAGGTGGCAGGGCCCCCCTCCTCACCCCGACCCCCAACATCACAGAACTCACACACACACGACACGCACGCAGGCACCATCAACACACACACGCACACACACCGACATACATACCTACATCCACACACTCAGTCAGACACACATACCCATATACAGACATACACGCACACATCCATACAGACATATATACAGACATACACGCACTCATTCCCAAAACACACAACACACCCGCAAGCATACACGCACTCACACACCCCCTCTACCTACACAGACGCACCCCCCCATGCACCCACACAACACACAACACCCACCACCCCCTCCCCTAACGGACGATCGACTTACCTGTTCCGTCGATCCTCCGGGAGGGGACGGGAGCCATGGGGGCTGCTCCGCCGACACCACACCGCCAACAGAACGCCGCTGCGCCGAATCACAGACGTGATTCGCTGGGCGGTGTTCTGTTGGCGTGGCGGTGGAGGTGGAGCAACCTCCACTTCCCCGCCGCCCGCCAGTATGGCTGTTGGCGGCTCTCCGTCCGAAAAAGGACGGAGAGCAGCCAACAATCATAATACGCCGAGCGGCAAACCGCCACTATTGGCGGTCTTCCGCACGGCGGTCCCTCGGCGGTCTTGTAAAAAGACCGCCGAGGTTGTAATGACCACCATAGTTTGTCTCTTTCAGACATAATTAAAGATGAGCACATCAACTTTCCCTCTTCACAAGAGAGTTAAAATGACTGTGTCAATTGAGGACACATTCATCGGGCAGAAAAACTATACCTAGTTCTGGTTCTCATGCTGATTAAAAATCTTTGAAAATGGAGAATCTCACATATCCTGGAAGTAAACCCCTGGGCTTGGAGAGCCTATCTCGCATAAATCATCTAGTCATCAAGGTACAGATGGAGGTGACCCACTAATTATGGAGCAAACAAATCAAGGAGCCAAACCTTTCTGAAGTCTCAGCCAGCGGAATTGAAGTAGAAAGTAAGGATCTGGAATTGGAAATTGATTTCTCCCAATGCAAGTCAAAGAACCTGAAAGTGATTGTGATAAATGGGCACCTGAAAGTAAGCTTCTTCCTGATCCAACAATATTGTGTACTTCCCTGGTGGGAGGAGGAAAATGATGCACTGAAGAGTTTCTATCTTGAAGTAGATTGTGGAAATATAATGAATGTCATTCTGAAGCTTCCTGATCAGCTGAAAGTCTCTAGATTTCTTCTCCACCAGAAATATATTTAAATTGGCATCTATTCCCCCTTTCTGTCAGGTTGAGAGTACAAATTGTTCTTTTGGATAGAGTTTCCCTCAGACTCTCCTTCAGTGACAATCTTTTGATTATGTGTCTGAGTGAAGGAGTTACTAGAAGATAGGAACTGGGAGGGGAAGCTGAAAATTCCAGCCTTTAACACTAGCAGATTACCTCTAGAACCCACTGACCTGAAATAGAAAGTTTCCAATAAAGCTTGAAGTGACCATACCACCAGAAGCAGCTCCCCAGCCAAACCTCTGTGGGGGTTTGGACATGAGAGGAGAGTAGTGAAAAACTGATGGTTGGATTAAAAGCAAGATTTGACTGTCATAATGAAAAGGCAGAATATCATGATGGAAAAAGATCCCTTTGAAGATGTTATTAGAAGGGTAGGTTAGCTATTGGAAGGAAAAGAGAGAGAATGCTTTATTGAAAGCTCTTTGGTTAACTTCATGACCAAAAAACTTGGACCCTTGGAAAGGAAGCTTCTTGAGGGTGGTCTTCTGTTCTCCTGCTACCTTCCAGTCATGGGCCCGAACTTATCCATGGGCAAGAATAGAAGCCCCTGCAGCCACAGCAACAAAATAGAGACAATCAAAGTGATGTCTGACCATCCTCCATCTTAGCTGGACGTTTTGAACTGTCATTACTTTCTTGCAAAAGAGATGAAAGGTCTTGAAAATCCTTGATTAGTACTGGGATTTATAAATAGTGTAAGCTCCAGTTCATATAGAAAGTTTGAGACCGGGGCAAGTACAGAATAGAGAAGCACCCATGCATGGATCCACTGCGTCTGATGGGGAAGCACCCTCTGGATTAATTGCAAATCTCCTCACAAGGAGAGCAGGCATAGGATCTACTGAGCTGACCTGAATGAACACATTTTCAGCAACCTTCTAGGAGAGTAAGACATGACATGAATTTGGGTTCAATTTTAGCAATTTGATACATAGGAAGTTTAAAAGTTGAAGGTTTGTGAAATTGACAAAGTAACCTACAACTTGTGATGGGTTGGAGCTCAGTGGCAGGAAGATCTGAATTGCCTCTAAGATAAGCAGAAAACAGATTTCCATGATTCCTTTAGGACCAGGGTCCAATTGTTCAGACTTCTCTACTGCTTCAGAATCATATTTCAGGGAAGGCCAGGATGAGGAAGATGATGAAGAAGTACCCGGCAAAGAAGAAAGAGAGCTGTGGTTATGCTTTCTCATTTTGTTTTTCTCCTGAGGATCTAATGCCCAGTAAATCAGCAAGAGTCTGTTTCGTCAGGGGTTTAAATACTGCATAGAAAGGGACCCCCCCTGCAAAATGAATGGTGGACTTTTCTTTTTTCCTTTTACCAGCTTTTTCATTTTGAAACAAAGAAACAACACAGGAAGAAAGAAGAATTCAAATGTGTGTATCTTCTCTCTGCATAGTCATTGAAAAGAGTAGAGGAATGATACAAAACTCTACTTCCCTGATGAACCCCTCTCTTCCATGCCTTACAAAGAGGAAGCAGAGTTACCACAGAAGTGAAACCTGTTTCTCTTTAAAAGCACAGCACAAGAGAAAAAACATCAGACAAAAGCAAGAAGCAGATTCAGAGGAAGTTCCCCACATTTATTTACACAATATGTGGCAATCTCACCTTAAGAAAAGCTGCTTCTTAGACTTATGCCAGCACTCGTTATGGAGAAAGAAAAAATAAAGGTATAGACCCTGATGCTATTGATGCAGAGACCCAAAGGCAGGAGCTGGTGTGGGGGAGATTAGGATTTGTTTCCTGAGTAAGATAGGAGAAAGGAGAGTTCTTTGGTGAGGACCAAGGAGAGCTAATAGTAGTGCTGAGTCAGAGAATAATGTTAATGTTAAAAGATTTATAGAGCACTCGAATACCCTGAGGTGCCTTGGCTCTGAGCTTCACTTGAACACAATTTGAAGAGACCCTTAATTTAAAAAAAGCTATGTTTTTATCTTCTTCCTGAAGGAGATCAAAGAGGTCAAGGCTCTGGCGTGAGGGGGGTGGCTTTTCCAGAGCTTGGATGTCCCCGCTATGAAGCACCTGCTTCCCCAGTTTGTGGGTTGGAAATTAGAGACCACCACATTTTTTGCTCCTGTGGAACATAGAAGTCTACAAAGTTTGTACCAATCACAGCTGTGCTTTAGGAACTCTCCGCCAGTATTATGCAGATCCTTATTGGCGATGGAAAGGGATTTGAATTTGATATGACTTCTAACTGGAAGCCAATGTAACTTGTATATTTCTTGCAAAATTGATTGAAATATGGGAATCCCTAAGAGAAGTCTAGTGGCTGCATTTTGTACTGTCTGTAGCCTATTTAGATCCTATTCCTGCATTTTCATATGTAAGACATTATAACAAGGGGGAGATTCATACTGGTCCTGGGTATTTAAGAATATCTTAAAGTCAAAGAACCTCACAGCCTCACAACTCGCTAACTTACTTAGGTTGTGTGCTGTCCATCATCTGGACCATTTAACATAGGAACCACCAAGTGTGATGCTAGCCCCAATCCTTACTGAGTGACTAAGGATGATATCATATGTTATAGGTGCACAATGACTAATATCTTGAAGGTTCAAGATGTGACACTGTCACCATCAACGAAGGCTACATGATGTCATGAATGGTAATGTCAGTCTCATAAATTATTGAGCTCTACCTAGTTTACTCCAAGAACCTGGCTGTATTTCTCACCTTCTACATGTTCCACAAACCTCTCCCACTCTAGGTCTTCCTTTCCTCTGTTCTGTACTGAGCCCCAGTTTGAAAGGGTGAAAATAGCTAAATCCAGACTGTTCCAATGAGAGAGAGCTAGGAGGGTGGTGTTTTCAATGTCTTTGTGGGAAATTTAGCATGCCATTAGGCACCAATCACCAGCGGCTTGGTAATTGTGCATTATGTCTTGCACCTGATAAACAACGATACTTTAGGAGGCGTTATTTTTCGGGTACAGTATATAAGGCTAATCACGAGTTTCTGCTAGCTTTAACCGCTTCTGTGCCTTGGACGAGATGATCTCGTCCAAGGCTACAGTTCCCCTGTGCCTTGGACGAGATCATCTCGTCCATGGCACAGGGGAACTTGGGGGCGCGCTAGCGCACCCCCTGTGCACCCCCCTCCTCCCCCAAGTCGGGGATGGAAGGGGAAGACCTTCCCCTTCCACCCCCGACCCCCCCCACCTCCCCCTGTGACGTCAGCGTGCGCGTGTCACAGGGGCCTCCCTTGTCGCGCTGGAAGCAGAGAAATGCAAAAGCATTTCTCTTTCAATCGATGGGAGGCCCGGAGGGGCTTCAAAGGGAAGGAAAAGTATTTCCTTCCCTTTGAAGTCCCTCCGAGGGTTTCAAAAGCCGGATTGCTTGCAATCCGGCTTTTGAAACCCCACTAGACACCAGGGATTTTTTTTTTTTTAATTGAAATTGACAAAAGGGAGCGACCCCTTGGGCAAGGGTCGCTCCCAGGGGGGGGGCATTTTTTTTAAAAGGCCTTTTCTGCCCCCCCTGGGGGCAGATCGGCCTTATTAGGCTGATCTGCCCCCAGGGGGGGCAGAAACCTCTAGGCACCAGGGACCATTTTTATTTTATTTTTTTCATTTTTTTTTTTTTTGGTGGGGAGCGACCCCTTAGGCAAGGGTCGCTCCCCTTGGGGGAAAATTATATTTTGGCCATTTCTGCCCCCCTTGGGGGCAGATTGGCCTATTTTGATGAGGCCAATCTGCCCCCAAGGGGGGTAGAAACCACTAGACACCAGGGATTTTTTTTTTTTAAATTGTTATTGACAAAAGGGAGCGACCCCTTGGGCAAGGGTCGCTCCCAGGGGGGGCATATTTTCGGGTAGGCCTTTTCTGCCCCCCCTGGGGGCAGATCGGCCTACTATTAGGCCGATCTGCCCCCAGGGGGGGCAGAAACCTCTAGGCACCAGGGACCATTTTTTTTTGTTTAATTTTTTTTTTTTGGTGGGGAGCGACCCCTTAGGCAAGGGTCGCCCCCCTTGGGGGAAAATTATATTTTGCCCATTTCTGCCCCCCTTGGGGGCAGATTGGCCTATTTTGATGAGGCCAATCTGCCCCCAAGGGGGGTAGAAACCACTAGACACCAGGGAGTTTTTTCTTTGCGTGAATTTCACGCAAAGGGAGCGACCCCTTAGGCAAGGGTCGCTCCCTGGGGGGGAGGGCAATTTATTTTAGGCCATTTCTGCCCCCCCTGGGGGCAGATCGGCCTATTATTAGGCCGATCTGCCCCCAGGGGGGGAAGAAACCTCTAGGCACCAGGGACCATTTTTTTTTTAATTTTTTTTTTTTTTTGGTGGGGAGCGACCACTTAGGCAAGGGTCGCTCCCCTTGGGGGAAAATTATATTTTGGCCATTTCTGCCCCCCTTGGGGGCAGATTGGCCTATTTTGATGAGGCCAATCTGCCCCCAAGGGGGGTAGAAACCACTAGACACCAGGGATTTTTTTTTTTTTTATTGTTATTGACAAAAGGGAGCGACCCCTTGGGCAAGGGTCGCTCCCAGGGGGGGCATATTTTCGGGAAGGACTTTTCTGCCCCCCCTGGGGGCAGATCGGCCTACTATTAGGCCAATCTGCCCCCAGGGGGGGCGGAAACCTCTAGGCACCAGGGACCATTTTTTTTTTGTGTTTTTTTTTTTTTTTGTTTCTTTTTTTTAGAGATGGGGAGCGACCCATCAGGCAAGGGTCGCTCCCCTGGGGGGCAAATTGTATTTAGACCATTTCTGCCCCCCTTGGGGGCAGATTGGCCTATTTTGATGAGGCCAATCTGCCCCCAAGGGGGGTAGAAACCACTAGACACCAGGGAGTTTTTTCTTTGCGTGAATTTCACGCAAAGGGAGCGACCCCTTAGGCAAGGGTCGCTCCCTGGTGGGGAGGGCAATTTATTTTAGGCCATTTCTGCCCCCCCCGGGGGCAGATCGGCCTATTATTAGGCCGATCTGCCCCCAGGGGGTGAAGAAACCTCTAGGCGCCAGGGCACATTTTTTTTTTGTGTTTTTTTTTTTTTGTTGTTTCTTTTTTTTAGAGATGGGGAGCGACCCATCAGGCAAGGGTCGCTCCCCTGGGGGGCAAATTGTATTTAGACCATTTCTGCCCCCCTGGGGGCAGATTGGCCGATTTTAGGTCAATCTGCCCCCAAGGGGGCAGAAACCACTAGGCACCTGTTAGAGGGAAATCTGTTAATAAAATAAAACAAATCATTTTGACACAATAATATAAGTTTAATCGATTTTCAGCTGGGAACAACAGGCAGTCTCACATAGAGGCCATGACTGAAGTTCAAAGTTCTGGTTCAAACACCAGTAGCATTTATACTGTAAAAAACACAAAAAACTGTGGTGAAGAGTTCACCATTGACGTAAGCAACTACAAGCAGTACAGATAAGGTAATGAGGTGCCTCTGGAAAGAAGCACTTGCACTTGTTGGCCTCATGGCTGTGTAAGTTACAATGACGTCATTCACCATATCTATCTTTCTGCACAACAAGAGATTATATGTTGCATGCTGCTCATGGTAGCCCTGCCTTGCAAATACTTATCTGACCCTTTACACAATTCCCCTTAACACGATATGAATCACTTGTGGTTTTTAGGACCCCTGTGCTAAGGAAGGATACACCCTTCTGTTCCACCCTGTTCGTGCTAAGTGAACATTATGAAATCAACAGTTGGTGCAGCTTTAAAGAAAAACTCTCATTCTAATGTGGCTTGGGCCTCTTGTGTGTTTCAGCATAGCTAACTTAACAATGCAGCATGTGTATATGTTTCCTAAGTAATAAGTGTTTGTTCTAAATATGACCTGCCTTTTCTATTGAACCCACAGTCTGTCTTTTTTTAACATGTCATGTATTAAGCCTTTCACTACTTACATTGGTTTACAACTATCTAGCCTAAAATGTTTGTATTGGGATTTGGGAACTTATGTTTGTTTGTATGTGATGTATTCCTATTCTTCCTACATCACACCGGGGATTTTTTTTTTGGCGCCAATGTCACGCAGGGGGAGCGACCCTGTAGGCAAGGGTCGCTCCCGGGGGGGGGGGGGGGGGGGGTTGGGGGGGCAAATTTATTTTAGGCCATTTCTGCCCCCCCGGGGGACAGATCGGCCTATTATTAGGCCGAACTGCCCCCGGGGGGGGCAGAACCCTCTAGGCGCCAGGGCAATTTTTTGTGTGTGTTTTTTTTTTTGTTGTTTCTTTTTTTAGAGATGGGGAGCGACCCATCAGGCAAGGGTCGCTCCCCTGGGGGGGCAAATTGTATTTAGACCATTTCTGGCCCCCTGGGGGCAGATTGGCCAATTTTAGGTCAATCTGCCCCCAAGGGGGCAGAAACCACTAGGCACCGGGGATTTGTTTTTTGGCGCCAATGTCACGCAGGGGGAGCGACCCCGTAGGCAAGGGTCGCTCCCGGGGGGGGGTGGGTGTTGGGGGGGCAAAAATTATTTTAGGCCATTTCAGCCCGCCTGGGGGGCAGATCGGCCTATTATTAGGCCGATCTGCCCCCGGGGGGGGGGGGCAGAAACCTCTAGGCGCCAGGGGATTTTTGTTTTTTTTCTTTGTTTTTTTTTTTAGAGATGGGGAGCGACACATCAGGCAAAAGTCGCTCCCCTGGGGGACAAATTGTATTTAGGCCATTTCTGCCCCCCTTGGGGGCAGATTGGCTGAGTTTAGGTCAACCTGCCCCCAAGGGGGCAGAAACCACTAGGCACCGGGGATTTGTTTTTTGGTGCCAATGTCACGCAGGGGGAGCGACCCCGTAGGCAAGGGTCGCTCCCGGGGGGGGTGGAGGTTGGGGGGAGAGAAATTTATTTTAGGCCATTTCTGCCCCCCCTGGGGGCAGATCGGCCTATTATTAGGGCGATCTGCCCCCGGGGGGGTCAGAAACCTCTAGGCACCAGGGCAAATTTTGTTTTGTGTTTTTTTTTTTTGTTTGTTTGTTTTTTTAGAGATGGGGAGTGACCCATCAGGCAAGGGTCGCTCCCCAGGAGGGCAAATTGTATTTAGACCATTTCTGCCCCCCTGGGGGCAGATTGGCAGAGTTTAGGTCAATCTGCCCCCAAGGGGGCAGAAACCACTAGGCACCGGGGATTTGTTTTTTGGTGCCAATGTCACGCAGGGGGAGCGACCCTGTAGGCAAGGGTCGCTCCCGGCGGGGGAGGGTGGGGGTTGGGGGGGCAAATTTATTTTAGGGCATTTCTGCCCCCCCCCTGGGGCCGGCTGAGCTACAGGCCAAACACCACAGGTAGGCACCTTGCAAAAAACACCTCTGTTTTCTGTGAAAAAATATGTTGTGTCCACGTTGTGTTTTGGGCCATTTCCTTTTGTGGGCGCTAGGCCTACCCACAGAAGTGACGTACCATTTTTATCGAGAGACTTAGGGGAACGCTGGGTGGAAGGAAATTTGTGGCTCCTCTCAGATTCCAGAACTTTCTGTCACCGAAATGAGAGGAAAAAGTGTTTTTTGGGCCAAATTTTGATGTTTGCAAAGGATTCTGGGTAACATAACCTGGTCAGAGCCCCACAAGTCACCCCATCTTGGATTCCCCTGGGTTTCTAGTTTTCAAAAATGCACTGGTTTGCTAGGTTTCCTCAGGTGTCGGCTGAGCTAGAGGCCAAAATCTACAGGTAGGCACTTCGCAAAAAACACCTCTGTTTTTTTCCAAAATTTAGGATGTGTCCACGTTGCGCTTTGGGGTGTTTCCTGTCGCCGGCGCTAGGCCTACCCACGCAAGTGAGGTATCATTTTTATCGGGAGACTTGGGGGAACGCTGGGTGGAAGGAAATTTGTAGCTCCTCTCAGATTCCAGAACTTTCTGCCACAGAAATGTGAGGGACATGTGTTTTTTTAGCCAAATTTTGAGGTTTGCAAAGGATTCTGGGTAACAGAACCTGGTCCGAGCCCCGTAAGTCACCCCTCCTTGGATTCCCCTAGGTCTCTAGTTTTCAGAAATGCACAGGTTTGGTAGGTTTCCCTAGGTGCCGGCTGAGCTAGAGGCCAAAATCTACAGGTAGGCACTTCGCAAAAAACACCTCTGTTTTTTTCCAAAATTTAGGATGTGTCCACGTTGCGCTTTGGGGTGTTTCCTGTCGCCGGCGCTAGGCCTACCCACGCAAGTGAGGTATCATTTTTATCGGGAGACTTGGGGGAACGCTGGGTAGAAGGAAATTTGTGGCTCCTCTCAGATTCCAGAACTTTCTGCCACAGAAATGTGAGTAACATGTGTATTTTTAGCCAAATTTTGAGGTTTGCAAAGGATTCTGGGTAACAGAACCTGGTCCGAGCCCCGCAAGTCACCCCTCCTTGGATTCCCCTAGGTCTCTAGTTTTCAGAAATGCACAGGTTTGGTAGGTTTCCCTAGGTGCCGGCTGAGCTAGAGGCCAAAATCTACAGGTAGGCACTTCGCAAAAAACACCTCTGTTTTTTTCCAAAATTTAGGATGTGTCCACGTTGCGCTTTGGGGTGTTTCCTGTCGCCGGCGCTAGGCCTACCCACGCAAGTGAGGTATCATTTTTATCGGGAGACTTGGGGGAACGCTGGGTGGAAGGAAATTTGTAGCTCCTCTCAGATTCCAGAACTTTCTGCCACAGAAATGTGAGGGACATGTGTTTTTTTAGCCAAATTTTGAGGTTTGCAAAGGATTCTGGGTAACAGAACCTGGTCCGAGCCCCGTAAGTCACCCCTCCTTGGATTCCCCTAGGTCTCTAGTTTTCAGAAATGCACAGGTTTGGTAGGTTTCCCTAGGTGCCGGCTGAGCTAGAGGCCAAAATCTACAGGTAGGCACTTCGCAAAAAACACCTCTGTTTTTTTCCAAAATTTAGGATGTGTCCACGTTGCGCTTTGGGGTGTTTCCTGTCGCCGGCGCTAGGCCTACCCACGCAAGTGAGGTATCATTTTTATCGGGAGACTTGGGGGAACGCTGGGTGGATGGAAATTTGTAGCTCCTCTCAGATTCCAGAACTTTCTGCCACAGAAATGTGAGGGACATGTGTTTTTTTAGCCAAATTTTGAGGTTTGCAAAGGATTCTGGGTAACAGAACCTGGTCCGAGCCCCGCAAGTCACCCCTCCTTAGATTTCCCTAGGTCTCTAGTTTTCAGAAATGCACAGGTTTGGTAGGTTTCCCTAGGTGCCGGCTGAGCTAGAGGCCAAAATCTACAGGTAGGCACTTCGCCAAAAAACCTCTGTTTTTTTCCAAAATTTAGGATGTGTCCACGTTGCGCTTTGGGGTGTTTCCTGTCGCCGGCGCTAGGCCTACCCACGCAAGTGAGGTATCATTTTTATCGGGAGACTTGGGGGAACGCTGGGTGGAAGGAAATTTGTAGCTCCCCTCAGATTCCAGAACTTTCTGCCACAGAAATGTGAGGGACATGTGTTTTTTTAGCCAAATTTTGAGGTTTGCAAAGGATTCTGGGTAACAGAACCTGGTCCGAGCCCCGCAAGTCACCCCTCCTTGGATTCCCCTAGGTCTCTAGTTTTCAGACATGCACAGGTTTGGTAGGTTTCCCTAGGTGCCGGCTGAGCTAGAGGCCAAAATCTACAGGTAGGCACTTCGCAAAAAACACCTCTGTTTTTTTCCAAAATTTAGGATGTGTCCACGTTGCGCTTTGGGGTGTTTCCTGTCGCCGGCGCTAGGCCTACCCACGCAAGTGAGGTATCATTTTTATCGGGAGACTTGGGGGAATGCTGGGTGGAAGGAAATTTGTAGCTCCTCTCAGATTCCAGAACTTTCTGCCACAGAAATGTGAGGGACATGTGTTTTTTTAGCCAAATTTTGAGGTTTGCAAAGGATTCTGGGTAACAGAACCTGGTCCGAGCCCCGCAAGTCACCCCTCCTTGGATTCCCCTAGGTCTCTAGTTTTCAGAAATGCACAGGTTTGGTAGGTTTCCCTAGGTGCCGGCTGAGCTAGAGGCCAAAATCTACAGGTAGGCACTTCGCAAAAAACACCTCTGTTTTTTTCCAAAATTTAGGATGTGTCCACGTTGCGCTTTGGGGTGTTCCCTGTCGCCGGCGCTAGGCCTACCCACGCAAGTGAGGTATCATTTTTATCGGGAGACTTGGGGGAACGCTGGGTGGAAGGAAATTTGTAGCTCCTCTCAGATTCCAGAACTTTCTGCCACAGAAATGTGAGGGACATGTGTTTTTTTAGCCAAATTTTGACGTTTGCAAAGGATTCTGGGTAACAGAACCTGGTCCGAGCCCCGCAAGTCACCCCTCCTTGGATTCCCCTAGGTCTCTAGTTTTCAGAAATGCACAGGTTTGGTAGGTTTCCCTAGGTGCCGGCTGAGCTAGAGGCCAAAATCTACAGGTAGGCACTTCGCAAAAAACACCTCTGTTTTTTTCCAAAATTTAGGATTTGTCCACGTTGCGCTTTGGGGTGTTTCCTGTCGCCGGCGCTAGGCCTACCCATGCAAGTGAGGTATCATTTTTATCGGGAGACTTGGGGGAACGCTGGGTGGAAGGAAATTTGTAGCTCCTCTCAGATTCCAGAACTTTCTGCCACAGAAATGTGA
The DNA here is from genome assembly GCF_031143425.1 of Pleurodeles waltl. Lineage (NCBI taxonomy): Eukaryota > Metazoa > Chordata > Amphibia > Caudata > Salamandridae > Pleurodeles > Pleurodeles waltl. The sequence goes on along the minus strand of NC_090440.1, from coordinate 434,528,461 downwards.
GGGACATGTGTTTTTTTAGCCAAATTTTGAGGTTTGCAAAGGATTCTGGGTAACAGAACCTGGTCCGAGCCCCGCAAGTCACCCCTCCTTGGATTCCCCTAGGTCTCTCGTTTTCAGAAATGCACAGGTGTGGTAGGTTTCCCTAGGTGGCGGCTGAGCTAGAGGCCAAAATCTACAGGTAGGCACTTCGCAAAAAACACCTCTGTTTTTTTCCAAAATTTAGGATGTGTCCACGTTGCGCTTTGGGGTGTTTCCTGTCGCCGGCGCTAGGCCTACCCACGCAAGTGAGGTATCATTTTTATCGGCAGACTTGGGGGAACATAGATTAGCTAAACAAGTGCTATTGCCCCTTGTCTTTCTCTACATTTTTTCCTTCCAAATATAGGAGAGTGTGTAAAAAAGACATCTATTTGAGAAATTCCCTATAATTCACATGCTTGTATGGTCACCCCGGAATTCAGAGATGTGCAAATAACCCCAGCTCCTCAGCACCTTATCTTGTGCCCTTTTTGGAAATGCAAAGGTTTTCTTGATAGCAATTTTTTACTCTTTATATTTCAGCAAATGAATTGCTGTATACCCGGTATAGAATGAAAACGCACTGCAGGGTGCAGCTCATTTATTGGCTCTGGGTTCCTCGGGTTCTTGATGAACCTACAAGCCCTATGTATCCCCGCAACCAGAGGAGTCCAGCAGACGTAACGGTATATTGCTTTCCATAATCTGACATTGCAGGGAAAAGTTACAGAGTAAAACGTAGAGAAAAATTGATGTTTTTTTCACCTCAATTTCAATATTTTTCTTTTTCAGCTGTTATTTTCTGTAGGAAACCCTTGTAGGATCTACACAAATGACCCCTTGCTGAATTCAGAATTTTGTCTACTTTTCAGAAATGGTTAGGTTTCTGGGATCCAGCGTTGGTTTCATGCCCATTCCTGTCACTGACTGGAAGGAGGCTGAAAGCACAAAAAATTGCAAAAATGGGGTATGCCCCAGTAAAATGCCAAAATTGTGTTGAAAAATTGGGTTTTCTGATTCAAGTCTGCCTGTTCCTGAAAGCTAGGAAGCTGTTGAGTTTAGCACTACAAACCCTTTGTTGATGCCATTTTCAGGGGGAAATCCACAAGCCTTCTTCTGCAGCCACTTTTTCCATTTTAAAAAAAAAAAACGAAATTTTCACTGTATTTTGGCCAATTTCTTGGCCTCCTTCAAGGGAACCCACAAAGTCTGGGTACCTCTAAAATCCCTAGGATGTTGGGAAAAAAGGACACAAATATGGCTTGGTTAGCTTATGTGAACAAAAAGTTATGAGGGCCTAAGCGCGAACTGCCCCAAATAGGCAAAAAAAGGCCTGGCACAGGAGGGGGAAAAGGCCTGGCAGCGAACGGGTTCAAATGGGGCATACATGTGGATTTTGGTGTGTACGGAACCAAAACATGCATATCCCTGTACTTACGGACATTTTACACTGTACATATCAGCAGGTTTCATGTGATGATATTTACCTGTGGAAAAGTCCTAAAGTGGTCAGAAACCTCCGACCAATTCAAAATTGCGACACCCATGCAAACAAGGGTTGCATGGATTGCACAATTTAACACAGCGCCATTAATGGAGGCCTAACATGGTAGTGTAAACTGACATGAAGTACATTGTTTTGTCAAAATTTGACGAATAAGATCATGAACCGAGAAAATGCGCGGTGCTGTTTGGTAGACCAGATAAACCCTGTCTATATATTTAAGTGCGTAAACAGGGCATTTAATCCATCTGATTATCCAAGAGCACAACTTAAATAAAATATCATAAAGGCAATTGCAAAGTTGGTTTGGCTAAAGTTTGTAGAATCAGTGATCGTAATGACACACTGATAGTCCACCTAACTTTGCTTTACTGTAAATGCCATCATTTAGACCACGACTGCCTAAAATGCTGTTTGTGCAATTAACTAAATTGGAAGGTTTCAGATGGGCTCTACTCATGCATCATATCAGAATGAAACAGAGTCTTATTCACAAATGGAAATGAATGACCCAGATCAACCTTTTAGGTCAGTGAGGTATTTTCACAAGCACGTACCAAATCCCCCTAACCCGAGCTTTAGCGGATGTGGGTCAAAGATGGCTTTTCAGAGAGACAATAAGATGTGTGTTCTTTTTATAGCAACATATAATCCATTCCAAAGAGATTTGTACAAGAAACCCTCCTAATACAGCTGGCGCAAAGGGTATTGAGTGGTCTTCACAAAGTTAGAAACAGTACAGGTGGATGTTTTTGCTACATTTCTGTAAATGTTTAACGATAGACCATTTCTGGCTTGGTTAGCCTGCATGCCAGTGGTCCTCTGTCCTCTTATCTCCTGTAATAAACCTTGCCAGTGCCTCTGAGGGTACATCAATCATAAAAACTCTCTTTTAAGGTCTGGTTTCAGCCAAGACTTTTTGATGTTACTAAAATTATTATATAATATACTTACTTATTGGGTTTTTAGCTAGATCTCTTCATTCACTGGTATGCTGTTGTGCCATTCACTTTTCTCTTCCGCCCGCAGCATAAGGCACGGCGAAATGGACAACCATCTTAGGCCATTAGCTAATGTTACTGTGAATGAAGACATTATGGCCCATATTTATACTTTTTGACGCAAAACTGCGCCAACGCAGTTTTGCGTCAAAAAAATTAGCGCCGGCTAACGCCATTCTGAAGCACCATGCGGGCGCCGTATTTATTGAATGACGTTAGCCGGCGTTAGCCGCCGGCGCCGTCTGGTGTGCGTTAAAAAAAACGACGTACACCAGGCAGCGCCGGCGTAGGGGGATATGGGGCTTGGGCGTCAAGAAATGGGGCAAGTCAGGTTGAGGCAATTTTTTCGCCTCAACCCGATTTGCGCCATTTTTTTTCACTCCCAACCCCCATAGAAATGACTCCTGTCTTAGCAAAGACAGGAATCATGCCCCCTTGCCCAATGGCCATGCCCAGGGGACTTATGTCCCCTGGGCATGGTCATTGGGCATAGTGGCATGTAGGGGGGCACAAATCTGGCCCCCCTATGCCACAAAAAAAAAAAATAATAATACTTACCTGAACTTACCTTAATGTCCCTGGGATGGGTCCCTCCAGCCTTGGGTATCCTCCTGGGGTGGGCAAGGGTGACAGGGGGTGTCCCTGGGGGCATGGGAGGGCACCTCTGGGCTCCTTCAGAGCCCACAGGTCCCTTAACGCCTGCCTTTTGCAGGCGCTAAAAAACGGCGCAAAAGCGGCCGTACGTCATTTTTTTTGACCCGCCCACACCCGGGCGTGATTTTTGCCCGGGAGTATAAATCCGACGCACATGCCTCGGAGTCGGTTTTTTAGACGGGAACGCCTACCTTGCATATAATTAATGCAAAGTAGGTGTCCACGCCAAAAAATGACGCTAACTCCATGGACTTTGGCGCTAGACGCGTCTAACGCCAAAGTATAAATATGGAGTTAGTTTTGCGTCGAAATTGCGTCAAAAAAAATGACACAATTCCGGCGCAAACGGAGTATAAATATGCCCCTATTTCTTTTTACAAGAAACAGCTTTGCACACAAAGTAGTTTCCTTCAGTTCCAAAGCTACTATGATAATACTTTTTGACACAAACAAAATACGTTTGCTTTAATCGTGTTTTATGCTGATAATGCCTAGCATCTCCCTTAGAAAGTTTTTTTTAAACGGCAAACAAAAAGGCATTGCCAAAGGCTGGCACCCAATACCAGAACTATTGCTAACGCATCTCCAAGCATGTCTCCTGCTATTGAACACCTTAAATAAAATGAAGTGTTAATAATAAGGGTATTTTGGTTAAAGGCGGGTTTATGTCACAGAGGGCTAGAAAGAATCCTAGTGAGACCATTTGGGAGGATGGGGCTTGCAGAAGTTCTATCTGTTCAAGCTCGCCATCTGTCAATGCTCATTCGCTGCACATGCTAAAGCATTTCTTGCATGCCATCATGAAAACTAGTTGTTTTGTATTAGTGTGGAGTTTTCCAGAGCAGAATGCACACTGGCTCTGGAACAAAACAGTTGTACCCATCAGTACTGTCACAATCCTGCTCCAATTGAAGAAAATGACTGAAAGTAAACCCCTTTATAAACACACTTTTATACAAGACCGGAGGCTCCTATTATGCGTTTCTTCTCTTGCTTTATTTGTACAGCAGCAGTCAAGAAGAACTACAAATCCCATGGGGCTAAGACAGACAGCCAATGGGATTGAAAAAGTAGTATGTTAATATGACAACCAATAGGAACAACCCCATACCATTGTGATGTCACTTGACAGCAAGCAGCCCTCTTTTCTTGCTGCTGCAGTCAAGATAAGTTAAAAAAAAGAAATTCTCTCTCATGACGTTACTTTATTTTAGCATGTTTATCTTTAATTATTGATGCAATTGTGTTCCGACATTGTATTTTGTTGCCGGCATGTTGCCGTATTAATTCCAGTGCGTTTCCTTTGCGCTCTCATATCCTTCCCGGTTCCCGGGTAGCAACGTCGGTTGCTCCCGGCCGTGAAGCACAACCTTTCTGTGCGCGCCTCGCGCGCGACATTCTAAACGCGCTCCCTCGCGTCTGGGAAATAACCGTCACTCTGGTTTTTCCCTGACGCGAGGAATAATGCTTCATTGCCGCTCCTACCTTAACTGTTTTCTCTGACGCCTTCAGCTATTCCCCAGCTTCCGGCAACCCCGTGTTATTTGTCCTCGGCCCCGCCCTCGGGTAGGAGCAGTTTTTCTGCTCCAAGTCAGTATTTCTCTTCCATTAACCCCCTGTTGCCTGGGTTTTTTAACCCTATTGACTATTCACACATATTCTTTTCTATTTTGATTGGGATTTCCTTTCCCTTACGGTTAAATAACATATTTTTTCCTTTATAATGGAGCCCAATACCTCACCAATGGAACACAGTGTTTCCAGTGTAGAGGAGATAAGGAATGAACTGCGTAATTTTATCAAAACTTCTGTTAAGCAGGCAATTGAGTCATCCATTCAAAAACTTTCAAAAAACTTGGAATCAAATTTTTCTAACTTATTGTCTAAATCTTCAGCCCAGACTGCGGGGGAATGCAGTCAACGCCTGCCTGTCAACCCCTCGGGTTCGACTCAAAAGGAAAGTGAGTTTAACTCACACATGACAGAGGACGCGGTTCCTCCCACGGCTCCTGCCAAGGAGTATAATAATATGGCTTCCAGACCCTCTTCTAAAAGAAAATCCAAACAACATAATATACCCCCTTCTATTCCCACAGCCTCTGCTCCAGATACTGATGAGGACATGCCAGACGCTGATTCAGACTACTACGTCTCTGATAAAGACGATGATGATTCTTTTAAGCCTCCCCCTCCAAAGAAACCTAAAGTTTCCTCAGTTCCCCCCCTCTTGGATGCAGAAGGCTTACCTATGTTCGATCCCTCCACTCTACAGAATGGTTCCCAGCTGAACATGTCGGTGGTTATGTGGCTCAAAAGTTATTCTCCCCCCTTGATAAACAAACTAGAGCCAAACTGAAATCGGAATGTCCACGTCCTGTGCTTCCGCACAAGGCAACTACTACTCCTGCCATTGACCAGCAGATGTTAACCTTCTTTACTAAGCAAGGCAAGGACCCTCGCAAAGGGGTGGACAAAGCGTGGTCGTCCTGCCAGGACAAACTCCTCGATGCAATTGGCCCATTAACAAGAATCTTTGACATGGTGGAGGCGGCCAGACTAGAGGGTACCTTTTTAGACCCAGAGGAGCTTTCCTTGTGGATTCAACGTTGTTTTTGCCTTTTAGGAAATGCTAATTCCGCTTTCATTCACGAAAGACGTAAAGGCCTCCTGATCAAATTAGACCCTAAATTAATTAATTTGGCGACTGTACATCCTCAGATCCATACTGAGGGACAACTGTTCGGGGATTCCTTTATTAAGGACCTCGGCAAGTATGTAGCCACTTTTACCTCACTTGATAAAGCCCAACAATCTATGAGGAAGATGTTTAACCAACGGGTTTTTGCCAGGGCCGGTAGAGACAGGGGCCGCTTTACCGGCCGTGGTTTCTCCAATAAAGGCTCCAGAGCGTACTATAATTCTTACCAACAAGACTTCAGACCTCAATTCTACCCCCAACGTGGCAGAGGTTATCGTACCAGGTCCTTCAGACATACTAGAGCCTCCAACCCCACAGGTAAGCCCTCAAGTTGGTCTTCTTCCAACAGGGGGTCGTATTTTCCATTTTCTTTCAAATTGGTTAACAATTACAGCAGATGTGTGGGTTCTAAACACGGTACAGGGTTACAACATAGAGCTTTACTCTACTCCGGTGAAAACATTTTTTCCCCCTCTTCCCCATTTCTCTGCAGAAATGAACGAGTTGATAACTGCCGAGGTAAGCTCTCTCTCACAAAAACAAGCGATCTCAATCACCTGCCCTCATCCCTTGGGATTTACCAGCCCAATTTTCCTAGTTCAAAAAAGAAACAAAAAGATGCGTCCGGTCATCAACTTAAAACATTTCAATCGGTTTGGGGTATACCGACATTTCAAAATGGAGACAATTCTTCATCTCAGGGATATACTTCTCCAATAGGATTGGATGGTCAGACTGGATCTTCAGGACTCTTACCTAGTGGTTCCTGTACATCCAGATTCCAGAAAATTTCTGCAGTTCCTATGGTTAGATCAAACGTATCACTTTACCTCTCTACCCTTTGGTCTATCGTCTGCCCCTTGGTGTTTCACCAAGCTTCTCAAGCCCGTAGTTGCTCATCTAAGGGCTCAGGGTATAAGGCTCCTAATCTACTTAGACGATATCCTCATCTTAAATCAGTCTCCCCAAACTCTGCTACTCCATTTGCAGATCACTTGTTCTCTCTTAGAGGACCTCGGTTTCATAATAAACAGAGAAAAATCTTTCTTAAATCCCTCCCAAGTCCTAGAATTCTTGGGTTTCCAGATCAATTCCATTTCGGCTACTCTTCTTCTTCCTACAACGAAAATAAAATCCATGAAGTCGGAAATTCTCCAGATTCTTCGCAATTCTCTCATCTCTCTCAGAACTTTAGCTCGGATAGTAGGTCTGCTTTCCTCTTCCATCTAAGCGATATTTCCAGGTCCCCTCCATCACCGCTCACTCCAAAGGCTAAAGATCCAACACTTGAGGAAAGGGCTGTCTTATTCCGACCTCGTGCCCTTAGATCTCGAATCTCGCACAGAGCTCCAGTGGTGGATAGACCATTTAGACGCTTGGAACGGGAAAAGTATATTTCCGTCAGCCCCAGATCTTGTGTTAGAATCCGATGCAAGCCATCTAGGCTGGGGGGCCCGGTGTGGTCCCATCTCGACTGGGGGTACATGGTCTATCGAGGAGTCCAAATTGCACATCAATTGTTTAGAGATGCTTGCCGGCTCCTTTGCAATCAGAAGCCTAGCAAAACACAAGGTGCATTGTGCAATTCTTCTCAGAATGGACAATATATCCGCTGTCAGATACATAAATCATCTCGGAGGCACAAGGTCCAAACCTCTGGCAGATTTGGCCAAGAGTTTTTGGGAATTTTGCCTTTCAAACCATCTTTCGGTTCATGCAGAATATCTTCCAGGAGTCCTCAATTCAGTGGCGGACTGGCATTCTCGTCATCTTCGAGATTCCAGCGATTGGAAACTTCATCCTTCAGTTTTCCACAGGATACAATCCTTATGGGGTCCGCTCTCCATAGACCTTTTTGCATCCCGTCTCAACACACAGCTTCCTCGATTTTACAGTTGGCGCCCAGATCCATTAGCCTTAGCATCAGATGCTTTCTTGCAAGATTGGTCTCATGCGCTCAGTTACGCCTTTCCCCCTTTTATCATGATCAACAGAGTCTTAGCACAAGCCAGATGTCAACAGGCCTCTCTTATTCTCATAGTTCCGCTTTGGCAATCCCAGGTGTGGTACCCTCTCTTACTGGAACTTTCTGCGGATTTTCCCCTCCTAATCCAACCCTTCCCAGACTTACTCGTAGACCCTCTTCATCGTCCTCACCCCCTCATTACGGACAATCTCCTTATTCTATCCGCTTGGAAGATTTCAGGAATTCCCAACCTTTACCTTTCATTTAGTCAGAAGCTTCTCAATACATCGCAAATTCCTGGGCCCCTGGCACCAAGAAAGCATACAAGGCAGCCTGGTCTTTATGGGACGGCTGGTGTTTGGGAAGGCACATTAATCCCTTTTCAACAGATATAGGGGGTGATTCTCACCCTGGCGGGCGGCGGAGGCCGCCCACCAGAGTTCCCCCCTCCAAAATACCGCTCCGCGGTCGAAAGACCGCTGAGGGTATTTTGGGATTTGCACTGGGCTGGCGGGCGACCGCCAAAAGGCCGCCCGCCAGCCCAGTGCAAATCATCCTTCCCACGTGGACGCCGGCTCAGAATTGAGCCGGCGGAGTGGGAAGGTGCGACGGGTGCAGTGGCACCCGTCGCGTATTTCAGTGTCTGCAAGGCAGACACTGAAATACAAAGTGGGGCCCTCTTACGGGGGCCCCTGCAGTGCCCACGGTACCCCATACCACCATCCTGTTCCTGGCGGGCGAACCGCCAGGAACAGGATGGCGGTATGGGGTGTCAGAATCCCCCATGGCGGCGCAGCAAGCTGCGCCGCCATGGGGGATTCCCAGGGCAGCGGAAAACCGGCGGGAGACCGCCGGTTTTCCCTTTCTGGCCGCGGTTGAACCGCCGCGGTCAGAATACCCTGTGGAGCACCGCCAGCCTGTTGGCGGTGCTCCCTCCAACCCTGGCCAGAATGACCCCCATAATATTTATAGTCAATTTTTTGGCCGCAGAAGCCAGCAAAGGCAAAGCTTTCCGTACTATTAACCTTTACAGATCAGCTATTTCCTCTAACCATACACACATCAATGGGAAACTGGTCGGCGAACACCCACTGGTATGCAGATTACTAAAGGGAGTAAAATTTTCCAAACCTCCTCTACCGAAGTACAATAACGTGTGGGATGTTAATGTTGTTCTAAAGTATTTGAACTCTTTACCAGACAACTCAATCTTGTCACTAAAAATTTTATCTGCCAAACTTACAATGTTATTATGTTTAATTTCTATTAAACGTCTATCAGATGTCAAAGCATTGGACGTCTCCAACCGCCAATTCACTCCTTCGGGGGTGTTGTTCTCGGTTGTTCGACGTACCAAGACTAACTTATCGTCAGTTTTCTATCCTTATTTCCCCCAACATCCGAAATTATGTGTAGGCCAATGTCTCAAAGTTTATGAACAAAGAACTGCAGAGTTGAGAACATCCTCTTCCCAACTTCTTATTTCTTTCAGGAAACCTCATAACCCCGTTTCATCAGCCACTTTAGCGCGTTGGGTTAGATTGATCATGTCTTTAGCGGGCATAGATATTTCCAGATTTGGAGCCCACTCTGCCAGAGGAGCTATGGCTTCCAAGGCTTTCTGGGCAGGTTCTCGTTTGGAGGATATTCTCAAGTCTGCAGACTGGTCCAATGATAATACCTTTCGAGTTTTTTATTGCAAACCTGTTGATAATGTTTAGTTAAATGTAATTAATATGCTTTAAACTCGCATAATAGGAGCCTCCGGTCTTGTCATAAAATGTAGATTTTCCTAGTTTATGACGGAAAGTCTTAATTTTATTAAAGACACGGAGGCGAGTATTATCCCACCTCTGGATTAACTTTGGTTTTGTCTCCCTCCCTTCTTTCCAGCGCCAGTCACAACTACGCAACCAGCATCCTAATTGGACCTTCTGGCATCCCGTGGAGCTCCCACTCACTTCAAGTTTGCAATCGTATCCCTTGGATTTAATGAAACATCCCTTCCTTCACAGGATACTTGACTTTTGTTCTGACGTCTTTGCTTTCCTCATGGCATTGTTTATCCTTTGTTCTCTATTTCCATTATTTTTCAATGATTGACTATTCGCAAGAAAAGAGGGCTGCTTGCAGTCAAGTGACATCACAATGGTATGGGGTCGTTCCTATTGGTTGTCATATTAACATACTACTTTTTCAATCCCATTGGCTGTCTGTCTTGGCCCCATGGGATTTGTAGTTCTTCTTGACTGCTGCTGTACAAATAAAGCAAGAGAAGAAACGCATAATACTCGCCTCCGTGTCTTTAATAAAATTAAGACTTTCCGTCATAAACTAGGAAAATCTACATTTATTTACAACTTCATGATGCAGTAACAGCCCACTCTGACCTTTAGAAACCAGCTACCACTCCAATCACCCATTAACTGCATCTTTACTTTGTACTCTGCAGAGTGATCCACTGCCTTTTGGCTAGGTTAGCACTACATATAGCTACCTCATGTAGGCATACATTCATACATACACACTGCAGTACCCATACTACAACAGAGCTGAAAGCTCTCTAGAAACTCTCCACCATCCCTACTTTTAGCAAGAAGCAAGGCTCATTACTTAAGATCCAAAAAATGGAACCCATCAATCAATTGGCACTGTCATCAGTGTTATCCAGATATACTCTCCTCCTCCACCCCAAACTAAAAAAAATATCTGCCTCCCTACCGTCTGAATATAAATATTGGAGAAAAAAAATCAGTCTTCCTGCCACCCACTAACACCACCCACTGTGCATTTCTCTCCCTCTCTGCCCGAAGTGCAAGAGAAAATGTACCCATGTAGATTAACTCATGTGTAAATTTACCTTTGTGAATAGGTCTCAAACAAGTGATCAAAAGAAAGAAAATCATAACCTAAATGTAAAATACGACTATGAAAAGTGGTGCTTATCAACTCAACAGCCTCAGTCAATGTCATGGACAGAGATCAATTGATGCAATTCAAACCCAGTGGAAAACTGTTGCCGATGAAACAAGAATATTTGCAGATGGCAGGTGAACAATGATTAATAATTTGTTTTAAGCTGTCCCTCACCACCAGGTTTTACTTGGTGGGATGTACAGCAAAAAACACATATAACACTGATCACTCTAAATCAGGTGAATGGTGCTTTATGTAAACTTCTGAATTCCCCTAGTCCTTTGCTCTGAAGTTGGACAGAGATGAAGTAGGTTCTGTCGTTGACATACTTACGGACTATAAAGAGGCTACACCTTTGCAGTTGAGATGGAGTGCCCTCTCTGCCAAACTCTAAATCAGGCCCTCATTACTTTTGCCGAGTGTCAGCGAGGGTAGTGTTGAGTACATACAAAAACACAGTTAGATTAACAGCTGTGTTGCACAGAAGAGTCCTGTCACACTTGAGACTGCTGGTGGATCAAGATTTGAAAAAGCTGTGGAAAATTATTGCAGGATATGAAATACTGTCAGAGCTGAAGATGGACAATGGGCTCTTGTTTCAAGGGAGTAAGTCTTGATCCTGTCCCAAGAGGCTTGGACCTACATAGAATACAGCACACATGGAAAGAGAAACAAATGAGGAGAAATAAAGATATTTCTCTTTGTATTGCCTCACTTTGTAAGGTGTATCATTTTGACGCATTCCCAGATCTATCAGTCATGGTAAATCTGGAAATGCGCCAAAATATATGGGTGGATGCGTAGGAACACCAACGTTCCACCCATGGGACGGCTCCCTAGGGCAGAGTAATTGCAACACAGCACTTTAGGCTGTGTTACCCTAGATTTATCAAGCCACTGGAAACTGGAAACCATGGAAACTGGGCATGGTCAAGGGTTTAAATAAAGGGAGACAAATCATTCACAACCAGTCTCGACACCTATGTTGTTTGTGGGACTGAGTGGCGTGGTCCTGTGGTTTCAGAACTGGTGTGTCTCGCCTCACCACAGTATGATCTTGAAAGCTTTGCTGTGGTCAAGGGGAAAGAAAGATTTTGTTAGTTGTGCTGTGCTTACACACACATTAAGGTCCTGAAAGAATCGCCCGCAAATGCATTAAAATATGGCCTGGCATTCTCCTATGGTTTTTTAACGTCTCTATCACGTGTTGCTTGGTCATTCCAAATGAGCGAGAAAAGGCTTTTTAGTACATTTGGTCCACTACGGTAACCAGCTAAGCCCCTCGAACACATGGTGAGGGATTAACATTTTTTCTGCAGCTTTACGGAGAGTTTTCCAGAGTCTGTTGATGCCTGCGAACACAGACAGCGTCCCACCCGAAGAGAAGAGCTGAATATTTAACAGACATCTTCCAAATGTTAACTTACAGTAAAATCTTGATTTATCAAATGCCCAGCTCTACCCAAAACTGATACATTAATGTGTAATCTTCTGGATGAAAAATCTATATTCCAGCGTTCTTAAACAGTGTTTGCCTGAAGCGTCATAAACTTCCGAGATTGCAAGATAACTTGTAATATCCTCATTATATACGGGTAGAAATGCTGTATAATAAATAGTCCCCATTATGTGTGGTTTTCTCGAACGTGTCCCTTTTCAACCTATGGTGTCATGTTGTAAGCACTAAGGGAACAATTCCAGATGTCTTTGTGCACCCAAGTGTTAGCCATGTGTACCTTGGAATTCCATGGAACCGAGAGCGAACAAGGAAAAACAGACCGATGCTAATGGCTGAGCACAACAGAAGATTTTAAAAGAATATAACAGGGTTTATTTAATTTATATTTCGCTTCCCAATCTCCGAATCACTTTTAATTAGTCTGAAAACAGAAATATGAGAATGTATCATAAACATAAAGGCCCGTATTTATACTTTTTGACGCTAAACTGCGCTAACGCAGTTTAGCGTCAAAAATGTTTGCGCCGGCTAACGCCATTCTGAAGCGCCATGCGGGCGCCGTATTTATTGAATGGCGTTAGCCGGCGCAAGCAGACCGGCGCTGCCTGGTGTGCGTGGAAAAAAACCACGTACACCAGGCAGCGCCGGCGTTGGGAAAAATGGCGCTAGGGTGTCTTAAAAATGGTGCAAGTCAGGTTGACGCAAAAAATCGCCTCCACCCGATTTGCGCCATTTTTAACGACGCCCAGACGCCATTTACATGACTCCTGTCTTAGTAAAGACAGGAGTCATGCCCCCTTGCCCAATGGCCATGCCCAGGGGACTTATGTCCCCTGGGCATGGTCGTTGGGCATTGTGGCATGTAGGGGGGCACAAATCAGGCCCCCCTATGCCAAAAAAAAAAAAAAATTATACTTACCTGAACTTACCTGAATGTCCCTGGGGTGGGTCCCTCCATCCTTGGGTGTCCTCCTGGGGTGGGCAAGGGTAGCAGGGGGAGTCCCTGGGGGCATGGGAGGGCAGCTGTGGGCTCATTTTGAGCCCACAGGTCCCTTAACGCCTGCCCTGACCCAGGCGTTAAAAAGAGGCGCAAATGCGGGGTTTTTTGCCCCGCCCACTCCCGGGCGTGATTTTAGCCCGGGAGTATAAATACGACGCATTTGCGTCGCAGTCATTTTTCTAGACGGGAACGCCTACCTTGCATCTCATTAACGCAAGGAAGGTGTTCACGCAAAAAAATGACGCTCATTCCTCATACTTTGGCGCTAGACGCGTCTAACGCCAAAGTATAAATATGGCGTTAGTTTTGCGCTGAATTTGCGTCGAAAAAAACTACGCAAATTCGGCGCAAACGGAGTATAAATATGCCCCTAAATGTACAAGAAGCATATTAAGAAATTTCAAGAAATATGTATACACTTTTACTCCTGCCCTGACGTAACTATAACTCGCACCCTCAACTCGCACTGCTTGAACTCTCCGATGTTACATCGCTCATGACATGTTCAGTGACTGCATTCATAATATCCTTAATCAGATCTGAAATGACACCATTGATAACAACATTGTGCGTGGCCTGGTGTTTGAGTTATAGTTACATAGGGCAATTTAAACTTTTTAAGTTTGAATGCCTTAATTACACAAAAAACAGTAATATAAAAACCCATATTTCTAAGGAAAGTATGAAGTAGTTCATCGTTTTAATTTCAATTTCCTAACCACTCTGCTGAGCTTTAACATTGTCAGGGCTATTAGGATTATGCAGCATCGAGGGCCAAATTATGAAAATTAAGCAGCAACATTATTTAAAGTATGTGGCAGAAATGAAATTTATGTGCTACATTCTTTGGAATTATTTGTATCTATTTGAGATAGTAACATTTTTTTTTGTAATCTGTAATTTTTGTGAATTAAGTGATAAATGCAGTAAATCATTAAGTAAACTCTGCAGCCACAGAATCACCTAAATTCACTGACCCTCAACATTACCCATTGTTTTATTGACAATTTATTTAGGAAAGATGAACACATCATAAACATTCTAATTTCAATCTAGACCATTGATTGCTTCATGTGAAGAAAACATCCTTTTCATGGCTACCTGCATAAAAAAAAAAGTAAAAATGCATAATAGGTTCCATGTGTAACATTTAGAAACCACTTCAATGAGTGTGTTAATGTGTGAAGTAAAGCTACGTTTCTATTGTACTGTTTACACTAGTAATGTGCAGGTATTCATAGGAACTTTATGTAGATTAATAATTCTGCATCTTCATTTATAACAATATTTTGAAGTGAGACAGTAAAGATTAATCTAATTAAACCGCTTCTTTAAAGGGATATTAACAGAGTACTGATACTAAAGGATCATGTCATCAATGAAATAATTAGTGATGTCCTCAATGATTTGAGGTGCCCTGAGTAATGTTATCAATGATGTCATTTTACACATCTTGGGTGATGTCATATGTGTGGTCATAAGCGGGCATGATAAGAGTGTAAAAGACTGTTACTTTACCTGCCATAAATGGTGTATTTCTGTGATTTTCAGGTTTTGTTTTATAACCATAACTTCTTTTTGCCTGTGTTGCTCTCTCAGTGAGTTCCTGTAAAGGTTTTATAACCACAGCTAAATATACCTTCACTTTAACTTTTTTTTAATTATATGCTGCATGCAACAGTTGGATAGCTTATCTTCCAGCTCGCCACAGGTGCCAGGGCCTCCAGCTAACTGTCAGGAAGCAGTGCTGGAGATACTGCTTAGGGCTTAAGACTCAAAGAACACAAGGGCTGTTACTCCAAACCAGCTCATTCTGAACCATATCAGGGACGAAAACACTGGTGTTTCCTGCAGGGTGTTGCCACTGTCTGCACTGAGGCTTCACAGGCATGAACAACACACAATCAGTCAACAAACTTTCACATAGTTTGAAGAAGACGGAGTAGCTATCTTGGATATCTGGATATTACTTCCCTGATGGTCCAGGGCGTCTTGTGGTACAATGTTGCTGAAGGCATGACCTTGGTATGGTGATCTAGGATTTCCTTTGCAATAAACAGTTGCTTCCTTTAGACTCAAAAAGGATTTTGGTAAGACAGAGAAGTCTCACCGACAGCTGAGTTGTACAGTGGGAACTAACTTGGTACTATTTTGAAAATGTAACACTCGTAAGGAGTGTAGGTTTGTCGCTTTACGCTTGATGGTATCAAGTGATGGAACAATGACTATATTGACCATGTTATCCATACATGACAATATGTGAGCTATTAGAGTTGACATACATTTACATGATTTGCTAATATAGTTATTGCTGAATGGTAATGTTTGCTAATTACCTTGCAGACATACAAGAGTTAAGTAAAAAGTATAACTCATCTTCTGCAGAGTGCATTGGTGATGATGCTTGAGGTGATTAGTCTACTTGCAGGGAGAAGTGATGGTGAACATATATTTAAGCTACTAATGTCTTGCATTTTAGTTTAAACAATTATATGTTTCACAGAAAAATAGAGGGAGTTGGTTACACCAAGAAGCCTCTAGAATATATCCATTCACTGTTAGAGCTAGGTGCAGAACTTTTATGGCAATTTAATAACCTCTAGACACCCACTACATTCTGCCACCATCTGTGACCAGCAGATCAGACTGGTGGATTTCAATGTCTGTTTTCTCTCGTATCCCTTTCCCCTTTCACTGTATCTACCACCAGCCTGCATAGATCTAAGTGTGTGGGGTCATTGGTGGATGTGGTGGGAGACAGAAGAATGTACCTCTCCCACTGAATCTAGAGCAGAAGCATAGTGCATGCTGACACCAACTCACCGCTTGTGCTCAACCCAAGCAACAGATGTCATCAGTGATGTCATAAATTATGTTCTAGAACATATCAGATTTAATATGTGAGGCCATAAGCAGTGCATGGCAGAAATGCATGTTACAGTAGCTCCGCTAAATATAACTGTTGAATATCTGCGGGTTTTTTTTTAGTTCAAAAGGTTTATGTTCTCACTGACATCTTCATCTAATTCTAACCTTACTTTAACCTTTGTCTTTTTTCAGTGAAAAAATATATATATGAATAGAGGCTACAGCTGTCGTTGCGCAGCCCAATCACTGGCAGTGCCTGTCAATGGCGTCTCCGCTCCAACACCGTATATCACACACAGCTGCGCACATCAAGAAGGACTCTACCAAACAACAAGGGCAGCCCTACTCAGTAAGAACCAGGGCATTAAATCATATAAGAAACCAACAGTTCTTATTAGAAAACAACTGGGTATAGAATGCAAAGACAAGCACAATGTCAAAATACAACAGAAACGAATGCAAAAGGGAAAGAGGAGCAGTCACGCATTTGTTACATCAAACGTTTGTTATATTTTTCAAATATTTTTCAAAAAACAGTTATGGGCAAAGGGTCCCATGTAAACAGTGAAACTAAAAACAAATACAGACAGTACAAATATATAATCAATAACATAAAAAAGAGGAGAATTTTACAAGTTTCCATACACTTCTTAACAAACGACGATATAAGTAATTTACAGAATTACAGGCAAGCCCTTGTAGCAGTCAAAGATGTCAGAAAATCGGTTAGTTTGTGTGAATTAAAATATTTATATATACATAAATATTGCACGCTGAATTCCGGCCACTTCACAGCTATGAGTTAACAGCAAGGGAGCGACCCTTGATAGAAATACCACAAATACCGTCGTCCCGTGAATCCGAGAAGTCCGAGAAAAACAAAAACGACTAGCCGTAACTCTGAGTATGCCCAACAAGCGCTTTATTGCTTTCTCTGGCAACACAAATAATGCAAAAAACCTGACGCGTTTCGGAGCGAAAAGCTCCTTGATCACAGGTTATATATATATATATATATAATATTACAAATGCCACACTTCATCTCCTTAAACGGGTGCCTCCATACCTCACAATATCAAAACAAACTCCCACAAGGAAGCAGAGCACTTGGCAGGTACCATAACATCCAATTTATTTCACCAGATAACAGCAGCGGATGCGTTTCAGCAAAAAATTGCCTTTTTCAATCCTCATAACGCATAACGCATTATGTCATCAATTTAAATGCTATACCATTCACTTTCATTGGGTAAAATCACAACAATGATGATAAAAGATGGACTGTTGTCTCGCCGATTGTTTTTGTGGCCACCAGCACCCTACTTGGTATATGTCTGTTTGATTGCTCTTGTCGTGCTAATTGTCTTTCAATGGCCACTTTTCCACAATGGATATACCACATATAATTAAAAAACGTAAGCTCAGTGTGCGCCAAGATTACAAGTTCTTGTTAAAGCATTACATTTATGGAAATAACGTCCCTCGTGAGCACACTGTACCGCAATGGCAAGACCAAAGGTAAAATCTTAGTACATTTATTCTTTCCATTTAGTAATGCACCTTGCCGGCGGCCGTGTCAGTCCATGCGGTTTGCAGTGGTTCCGGCAGTTTAGTTAAACATCATTAGAAATACCACACTTCATCTGCCAAACTCATCTAGCAGGTACCTCCGTACCTGATTGTGGCTCTCACGTCATAATATCAAAGCAAACTCCCACAAGGAAGCGGCGCACTCATGGGGTGCCATAACATCCAATTTACTTCACCAGATAACAGCAGCAGACGCGTGTCAACAAAAAGTTGCCTTTTTCAATGCTCATAACACACACCACATTAAGTGATCAATTTAAATGCTAGACCATTCACTTTCATTGGGTAAAATCACAACAATGATGATTAAAAAACGAACTGTTGTCTCGCTGATGAAGCCTTTTTGAAGCTGAGATAATTAAATTAATTAATGAAATCGGTATGCTTATTATTGCAAAATGAATTGATTGGGTTTGTCCCCTTATCAGTAGTCAGCACTGGATTTAGCTCTTTATATCCACATAGCAACATTTTGCCTCACTAGTGAATGCAACACCGCAGGATCTCGTGGAGTTTTTATGTTACTCAGCAGAATTTCGTGGAGTAGAACTCCACATGTTCCACCCACTGGTACTACTCACTGCTATGAACAAAAAATGAAAAATGAAAAGAATAGATATTTGGGAATTGCCATACCAGAGGAAGTGTGCATAAATCCACAATGTGCACACCAGCAAGTGAAAATTGAAAAGAGTGGTACTCACATGGGGCACCCTGGAAAGGAGCTGAATTGAGATATGAAAGAAAAGAAAAACTTTGAAGGGATGTCATACAGCACAGCACATATGGTCAGTAAAGAATGCAGGCTTGCAGTCACTGGTGCAGCGGAGATACGGCTGCTACCCTTGACCTCACAATGTTGGTCTATATGTGACTATATTGATATTACACTCTGAGAAAATTTGACAAGCTAACTGTAAAGTGGTGCACTGAAAGTTTACAGGAGAAGTGCATACATTGCAGTGAGGCATTGAGATGTGTGTGGTATAACCATATTAATTTAAATGTAACCATTGATTTTGATTTTATATTGATCTTTATATTAGTAGGGAGTAGTTACATTTGAAACAATAATACTTTTCGAGGGGGCCATCCTGCTTGTGGTTATGGCGGTGAATGAGGACAAACAAAATAATTAATTTCATGGCAGATATTCACTAAGGTCCGTATTTATAATTTATTTGCGCCGCATTTGCGTCATTTTTCGATGCAAAAGCGGCGCAAACTTACAAAATTCAATTATAGTATAGATATAGTATGGAAGTATAAATACAGGCCTAAATGTCATAGGTTAATGTTGACAATGTTTATTGATGTATTGACAAAGTTATTCTGTTTTGCATTTACTGTAACATGAAGCCACTGACAATTTTTATAAATGAGAGGCTTATGTGTGTTCTGATTAATATGAATATATGCGCAATTCTGACTTTGCTTTAGCACTTGTCATGTTAGGCCTGCTAGGCCTCAGTTTCATGAAATGTGGTAAACTGTTTTTCTTCTTTGCTAACTTGTCATTTCTTTCAGATTTCGTTCACATGTTTGAAAATAGATGTGCTATTGTCTTATTCATAAGGAGACTGAGAATTTAACCTTGAGGATGGTAGACGGGGAGCATGAGAATGTGAAGATTAGTTCTATTCAGGATGTTGCAAAGTCGTATAGGGCACCAAGGATGGACACCTTCCCAGGACTGTCTTGGAAATCTACAAACATTTGTAGATGTCTGTTGTATGATGCAAAGGGATTGGACAATTAAATCTCCTGATCCAGAGGCATTACAAATGGACAAATCACAGTTTACTTTGGACTTTAAACAATCAATTTCAGTAGGTGGAACAGAGGAGATTCTTTTGGACTTCGAAAGGTACAGACATCTTAACCCTTGCCCTGCACTTTCACAAATGCGTGCTGAGATAACTCTTTTTTGACCCATGAGAAGACTCTTGACTGAGTTTCTGAGATGTTGACACCTTCCCTTTTTAACTACTTTTTGCCAACTTTAGTTAGTCTCGTTTTACCCCAGATGTCCTTCTTGCAGGTTCTTTGTGTCCTTTATTTCTTTTTTAATCTTTTGTCCCAATGGTTTGTAGCCAAGCTCACGGTAATTAGTGATATGCTGACTTTAAAAGATTCTCTTTGCTGAAATAGACTATTTAGATTATTTTAATTTGCACTAATGTTTAGACAGGTTTGTCAATGCTTATTTTTCAGCACCAAGTGTTGTTATTGTTATTCGGTGTAGCAGTGATTGAGTATAGTTTGTCTAATGTTAATCAGATTACATTTCTTTCAGAGGTTTGGATACCCAATGGTGTTACTGTTCTCTTCAGCCTATTTTAAAGAATTGTTTACATTAAACTATGTATTAGTTTGTATTAAAACTCTTTAAACTCTTATATAATTTGGGTCTTCATTGTGTAGCCAAACTGGTTACACTGTAAATAGATTTTTCTTTATTGTTATGTATTTTTAACTCTTGCCACCTGCTTAGGGTGAAAAGATTGTCAGCCTCATTCAGGGCATACTGAAAATGATCCACCATCACTTATATGCAGAAAGTAAAGAATCTTAGCCCTAAAGGAATGGTCTGAACAACAGAGAGCTGTGTAAGAGGCTCCAAGCGCCACAATGAAGGCAAGGGCTTCTCTGGCAATAGTTCAATCGGTATATGCCATACTATCAGAAACCATTCAGCACAGTAACCTCAATGTGGGCTGCTGGGATACAGCCTTGCTGCTGTGCCCTTGTCAGGTGAAAGACGCTGAGGCGATCTTCCTTATGATGACACCAATAGGGATGAAAGTGAGGTTTGGAGCAGGAAGCACTCCAGCTAATGGAGTCTCCGAATGGCCAAAAGGAAGCTAGTGTAACCAAGCAGTTACCAAGGATACCAACATGGCTCATGCACAGTCAATATTTGAGGAACAATTCTCAATCTTTTTAAAGACTTCAGAGGATACCTTATATGGTGTATTTTGTAGGACATACAATGATTGGGCGGCTGGCTTCATGAGTGAGACCGGGAGCATGCACCAGTGTGCCACATCTCTGTGGAGTCCATACAGTAGTGGTGTTAAGTTCCTAATGAAAAGTTCACCTGGGTCTTAAGTTACATATATATCAAGGTATTTAAATCCAGCAAGCACCAATGGTGCGACACACCTCTGCAGAAGCCTTGGAGTCTCCCTCGCAAAAGGGAAAACCAAATAAATGCAGTATCCTGAGTGTTCCCCAAAAATCTAAAAGATTTGTAATAGCCTGTCTATGGAAGGAGCCAGCTCAGTTACATAGAGAAGTATACCATTGGTGAAGAGGGAAATTCGCTGTTCCCAGATCCCATTGGCACTCACTCCCCGGGTGAGAGGGTCTTGATTCACCCATGCCGCTAAGGGCACAAGCTCCATTGCAAATAATATAGGGAGAAGAGGACACGCCCTGTCCTGTGCCCCTGTGTAGGGCAAAAACTCAGTGACAGATTTGCATTAACTCTGACCCCTGCCCTCAGTTTCTGATGTAAAAGTCAGAACCAGCCACAAAACTTGGGGCACTAATCACATGCAGAGCGCCGTAAAGATATCTGAGGTTCAGATGTGTACCCAATGGGGTGTAAAGCCCAATCGGTCCAGGTGGACTATTGTGTTGATCACCACCTGCAATCTTGTTGCCAAGCCCTTTGTTAACACCTTAGTCTCCAGATTGAGGAGCAAAATGGACTGATAAGACCCACAGTCCATCAGTGGTCTGCCCTTTTTTGGGATCACAACAATTGCTGTGACCTTCTCATCCGCAGGCAGACATCCCTCCTCCTCCGCAGCATGCAACATGGCCAGCATATGTTCTGTCACGTTTTCCATCATACATATGTATAGTTCCACTGGTAACCCATTTGGCCCTGGTGCTTTGCTCGACTGCAGGGCTTTAATTGCACCCACAATATCTGCAACAGTCAGATCTTTGTCCCTGGTTCCCTTATCTTGACCCTGGGTATAACCCTGGGTAATCATTTTGAAGGTACACTATCCCATAATATACTAGCTGACTCAATGGAGCCTTTATTTTCAAGCAAATACTGCTCTGTCCTCTCCCTCACCTTGTTTCTGAAAACTGCATCTGTGAGATGCCAGGGGTCAATCCTAGGGGCATCGTGTAGGTCAGGGCGGGCCAAGTGGAGTCATGTTTACCAGGGAATGGTCTGAGATGCCCTGTGGTCTATGCACTGCATCCTGGATCACCTCAACCTGTCGTTGATGGGTAAGACTAGAATCAAGGCAAGAGAAACTACAGTTGGCTGTCGAATACAAGATATACTGTCACGCATATGGATTATGATCCTGCCAGAGATTCATCAGTCTCATAGCTTCCATAAATGTTCTCAAAGGACCCACCCTCCCACCCACAAGAATCAACCCCTTATCTCCCTATGCATCTGAGCTTCCAGCACTGACTTCGTATCACTCTGAGCAACAAAATCCCTGGTAGCATCTCCAAGAGCAGAGCCCTGACGTCCATGAAGGCCTTTGTCTGTAATTTGAGCGGTGCATATAAGGAACAGGTGCTCAGAGTGTGGCCTTCCCAACTCCTTGTTATCGCCATATATCTGCCAAGCTGATTGTACCATGTGTGGAGCGGAGTAAAGGTCATCACTTTTTTAAGCAGGTTACCAACCCCCCAGAATCAGAGGCGTCAACAGCATGTGCTACCAAAGACTATCCAAATATATCTACTGGGATTGCATTGTGGTGATGTATGCGTACCTTTCTTTTGGAGGAGACTTGTGCAAAAATATGGTTGTGTGTATGTAAAAATAGTGAAGCTGTGGAGTATTGGTTTTTTAAAGGAAAATATTTCCTCCTGTATACCATGTATATTATTGATTGCATTCATGTGGGCTGGAGATCATTTATTATGCATGTGGACACCTTCTATATAAGTATGTATCTGTCTTAATCAATCAATCAATCAGGAGGTTTTAAAGTGTGGACTTGTCACCCTGGCGTCTTGAGGCGCTGCTGAGGTGCTGTGGTTTTGACCCGGCGGGAGGTTGGGGGTGAAGAGCCAGGCCTTGAGTTGCTTTCTGAAGGTCTACTGTGAGGGGGATGTGCGTAGCTGGTGAGGGAGATTGTTCCAGAATCTGGTGGCAAGTTAAGAGATGGAGTCTCTTCCAAGTCCTTCTGGACGGATGCAGGGGACGTGGGCCTGGGTGAGGATGGCTGATCGGAGTTCCCTGGCTGGTTGGTGGAAAGTGAGTCAGTTGTTGAGATAGGCAGGTCTGGTATTGTAGGCATGGGTGAGGATCTTGAATAGTCATCTGTACTGAACGGGGAGCCAGTAGAGGGCCCTGGGGTGAGGGGTGACGGTGGTTCTTCTGGTGAGGTTGAGTATGAGTCTTGCTGCGGTGGTCTGGATGATTTGAAGGCGGTTAATGAGCTGCTCAGTAGTTCGGACGTAGAGTGGGTTCTGATAGTCTATGTGGCTTGAGATGAGGGCCTGGGTGATTGTTTTCCTGGTAGAGAAGTGTATCTAGTGGAAGATCTTGCGGAGCATGTGGAAGCAGACGGAGGAGATGACGTTGATCTGTTGCTTCATGGTAAGTTGAATGTCAAGGATGATTCTGAGATTGCGTGCATAGTGGGAGGAGGGCTGAGGGTGCTTGGCCACCATGAGTTGTTTCAGGGGGATGACTTTTTTCAAAGATGAGGATCTCTGTTTTGTCTGAGTTTAGTTTATGTCAGTTTGTCTTATCCAAGCAGCAATGTTGGTCATGGTGTTTTGAAAGCTGGAGCATGTGGAAGTGGTGTCGTCAGTGAGGGAGAGGACGAGGTGGCTGTTGTCAGTGTAGATGTTTAGTCCATGATTTTGTGTGACGTCAGCAAGGGGGGGGTCATGTATGCATTGAAGAGGGTGGGCCTGAGGGAGGAGCCCTGGGGGACACCACAGATAATGTCTTTGAGGTGGGGATGGATCCTCTGAGTTTGGCCAGAGAGGAAGAGGGAGATCCAGTTAAGGGTGTTTTCTTGTATGCCGTTGCTGTGGAGTCTGGTGATAAGGGTGTGGTGGGAGATGGTGTTGAATGCTGCAGATAGGTCAAGGAGGATGAGGCCACTGATTTGCCAAGGTCTATGAATTTTCTGATGTCTTCAGTCACTGCGATCAGAGCGGTCTCAGTGCTGTGGTTTGGTGGGAAGCTGGCTTGGGATGGGTCGAGCAGGCTGTTGTCCATGATCTGGTGATTGATGGCCTTTTCCGGGACTTTATCAGGAAAGGAGAGGAGCAAGCTGGGGCGGTAGTTCTTCAGCTCGCTGTGGTCTGCTGAGGGCTTCTTTAGAAGGGTTTTGACCTCACGAGTTTCCAGGCATTGGGGATGGTGGCAGTGGTGATGGAGGTGTTTAGGATTTTCTGTGAGGGGTGCTGTAGGAAGTTGGCTCTGTATATACTATCTCAAAGTAAGGGATAGTGTGCACAGGGTCCAAGGGTTCCCCTTAGGGGTAGGATAGTGGCAAAATTAGATAATTCTAATGCTCTATTTCGTGGTAGTGTGGTTGAGCAGTAGGCTTACCAGAGGGTAGTGTTAAGCATTTGTTGTACACACACAGGCAATAAATGAGGAACACACACTCAAAGACGTAACTCCAGGCCAATAGTTTTTATATAGAAATATATATTTTCTTAATTTATTGTTAGAACCACAAGTTCAAGATTTGAAGTAAATACATAAAATGCAAGGTACTCCACACAGGTAAGCTAGGAACTTTGAATTAGAGCAATAACACATACAGTTTTTGTTAAAATCGCAATAAGCTATTTTAAAAGTGGACACAGTTCAAAAATCAACAGTTCCTGGGGGAGGTAAGTAATGGTTAATTTGTCAGATAAGTAAAGCACTTACAAGTCTCAATTTCTGGGCATAGGCAGCCCACCGTTAGGGGTTGAAGGCAACCCCAAGGTTACCACACCAGCAGCTCAGGGACGGTCAGGTGCAGAGGTCAAAGAGGTGCCCAAAACACATAGGTGCCTATAAAGAACAGGGGCGCTCTGGTTCCAGTCTGCCTACAGGTAAGTACCTGCATCTTCAGAGAGCAGACCAGGGGGGTTTGTAGAGCACTGGGGGGGGGACACAAGTAGGCACACAAAACACACCCTCAGTGGCACAGGGGCGGCCGGGTGCAGTGTGCAAAGCAGGCGTCGGGTTTTGTATAGGATTCAATGGAGGGACCCGGGGGTCACTCTAGCGGTGCAGGCAGGGCACAGGGCAGCTTCTTGGGCATGCCACCAACTGGGCTAGGCAGAGGGTTGTCTGGGGGTCACTCCTGCACTGAGGTTTGGTCCCTTCTGGTCCTGGGGGCTGCGAGTGCAGTGCTTGGTCCAGGCGTCGGGTTCCTTGTTACAGACAGTCGAGGTGAGGGGGAGCCTCTGGATTCTCTCTGCATGCATCGCTGTGGGGGTACAGGGGGGTCGTCTCGGGCTACTCACAGGGTCGCAGTCGCCTGGGAGTCCTCCATGTGGTGTTGGTTCTCTGGAGCTCAAGCCTGGGGCGTCGGGTGCAGAGGGTGAAATCTCACGCTTCCGGCGGGAAAAGTGAAGTCTTTAGAAGTTGCAAGAAAGTTGCAAAGTTGTTGCTTGTTGTTGAGCAGAGCCGCTGCTCACAGGAGTTTCTTGGTCCTTTGGTTCAGGGCAGTCCTCTGAGGCTTCAGAGGTCGCTGGTCCCTGTCTGATGCGTTGCTGTTGCAGTTTTTTGAGTCAGGAGACAAGCCGGTAGGGCTGGGGCCAAAGCAGTTCTCGTCTTCTGTCGTCTCGCAAGGCTTTCAAGTCAGCAGTCCATCTTGTTTCAGGTTGCAGGAATCTCATTTCCTGGGTTCTTGGGTGCCCCTAAATACTAAATTTAGGGGTGTGTTTAGGTCTGGGGGGCAGTAGCCAATGGCTACTGTCCTAGACGGTGGCTACACCCTCTTTGTGCCTCCTCCCTTTGGGGAGGGGGGCACATCCCTAATCCTACTGGGGGAATCCTCCAAACTGAAGATGGAGGATTTCTAAAGGCAGAGGTCACCTCAGCTCAGGGCACCTTAGGGGCTGTCCTGACTGGTGGGTGTCTCCTCCTTGTTTTTCTAATTATCTCCTCCTGCCTTGCCGCCAAAAGTGGGGGCAGTGGCCAGAGGGGAGGGCATCTCCACTAGCTGGGATGCCCTGTGGCGCTGTAACAAAAGAGATGAGCTTTTGAGGCTCACCGCCAGATGTTACAGTTCCTGCAGGGGGAGGTGAGGAGCACCTCCACCCATGTGGCCAGAAACTCGTCTGGTTGTGGCAGGCTGGCAGAAACTGGTCAGCCTAGCACTAGGAGCTGGACTGGTATTCAGGGGGCATCTCTAAGATGCCCTCTGGGTGCATTTTACAATAAATTCCACACTGGCATCAGTGTGCATTTATTGTGCTGAGAGGTTTGATACCAAACTTCCCAGATTTCAGTGTAGCCATTATGGAACTGTGGAGTTCGTGTTTGACAAACTCCCAGACCATACACTCTTATGGCTACCCTGCACTTGCAATGTCTAAGGTTTTGCTTAGACAATGTAGGGGCATAGTGCTCATGCACATATGCCCTCACCTGTGGTATAGTGCACCCTGCTTTAGGGCTGTAATGCCTGATAGAGGGGTGACTTACCTATGGCACAGGCAGTGTGAGGTTGGCATGGCACTCTGAGGGGAGTGCCATGTCAACTTAGTCATTTTCTCCACATCAGCACACCCAAGCTGTGAGGCAGGGTATTAATTGAATAAATCACTGGCAACTGAGTGCCGTCCTTCTTGATCTGAGCAGTCGTGTGGCTTATATAGGGTCAACACAACATGCAGCTCATTCAGCTGAAGGCAAGTGAAAAGGGTGGGTCCTGGGGGAAGCTAGTCGCAGACTAGTCTTCCCCCAGGATGTTTTATGGAATGGAGGGAGGGGGACAGGATTATGCAGACCTTGGGGGATAAAGGGTGACATGGGTAGAAAGGTATATTTAAAGAGCCGGAAAATAAAATTACGTCCTCTCACAGTTCCAGCAGTTCAGGGGACAGAGTGCTTAGCGGAGCTCGTTCCTCTCTTTTCAAGCAGCAGGTTTGATGTTGGCCCATTGTACAAGGCAAGGGGGCCGCGGTAATTGCCTTCGGGGGGAATATAACTGTTATGGACACACAGCATAATTTTGAGGCAGTGGGCGCCGTGCTGCACATCCTCAAGGGAAGCCGGACATGCTGACCTCTTGCAGCCCGGTGTGTTGGAGGGGGCCTGGGTCGGCATGAAGCGACTGACCTGGGCTGCGTTGCAAGGCATGGAGGCTACAGTTGCAGACTGCAGCTTGCTGTGGAAAAGTAAGCAAAAGTCTAAGGGGGGAGGGGGAGGAGCTTTTCTCCAGGGGCAGGGGCCCCAAACTGCCAGGGAGGTGTTGAAGCCTCACTGTGCCATGGGGGAAGGGGATTGTGGGTCCCATAGTGGGGCCATGCAGGAGGCCAGTGGAGGGGGGCACTACTGAGACAGCACAGGAGTGACAGGAGAGGCAAGTGGGGGATGTGGGGTGATTGATGGATGTTGGAATAGAGGGCACTATGGAACTGAGCTTGCAAAGGCAGGTAGCAGCCAACAGGGAACAGGGGCCCAGTCCCCATGCATTCGAGGTTAGAGGAAACAGGTAGGAGATGGCAGAGGCAGTATCAGGCAAGGGGAAAAGGTAGTTTCACAGGAGTAAGGGCACGGTGTTGGGTGTGGGTGGGATGAGTGAGGGCAAGGGGTATGTCATAGACAGGGGCCCATGTGGCACTGGGCAGGGAGGCTTTGTGAGCGGCCTGTTGAGTAAGTCAGAGGTGGATTTGGAGGCCTGGATCAAGGATCAGTGCAGGGCAATGGAGGAGGCAGAGGCCCTTTGGGAGAGAATGTGCAGGGCCAGGGAACAAGAGGCGGAACAGGTGCAGCAGGTAAAAAAGGCAAAAGGGGCACTGCCCAAAGGTGGAGCTAGGTTGGAGCTGGAGAGTAAAGGCCCAGATGGCACTGGCTGTTGGTGCCTGATGAGACGGAAGAGGGTGGTCAGACAGGGGGAGATGGTGTGGCTCGTGGGACAGGCAATGATGGCGATGTATCTGGCTGGAGTGGCCAGGTTGGCGGTGGCTCAGGACCAGCAGGTGAGGTTGGCAGAAAGATGGCAAAACCAGCTGGTAGCATGATGCCCCCAGGACATTGGTCTCAAGAACTAGGGGGGTTCACTGAGGCCCTCCCTACGACAAAGGACCACATGAGTTGTGTGATACCTAAGGAGCGGACGGCCAACAAAGGGTCTATATGCACTTCTAGAGATGGGAGATTGAAAGAACGGGTGATGAGTGAAGTGGTTGAACCAGAGGATGAACTGGAGCTTGATTATGAGAACACAAGTGATGAGTGGGAGGAAGGTGAGGTCGGTGAGGAAGAAATGGGTGGCCGAAAGGTGATGGGGGGCTGAGGTGGAATCACTGGCGGCAGATGTTGGTGTCTTACAGGAGTCAAGTGTGGATACTGGAGGCATGCAAGGGTGACGGAATCAGGCAGGCATGGTGACCAGGCACCTGAGGAAGAGTTACGCTGGCATTCCAGCAGGTATGAAGTACTGGTGGGCTGTGTGTGATGCACAGGAGGGTGGATCAGGAAAGAAGGTGCAAAAATCAATAGGAGTGGGTGACTGAATGATTGGTAAGGAGGGTGAGGCTCAAGGGGAGACAGAGAGCAAGGCAAAAGGAGGTAGTTCGGGAGTCCAGATGGATTCTTCAAAAGTAGGGGAGGAAGAGAGCTAGGCGTCAAAGAGGAGCCTGGTCACAAAAACGTTTACCCTACATGGGTTTGGTCATGCTGCTGGGGTCCCAACTATCTAACAAGTCAAACGGCAAAATATGGAAGCATGAGTATGTTGATGCATTTAAACTTCTTCATAGGGATATTCAGGTGAAAGAAGAGTCGAAGGAAGAGGAGTGCGGATTGGCCAGAAAACCCACGGTTCCCATTACTATGGAGAACAGTACGTTGGCATTTTGTATATATGCTAGCGTGTACTGTGGTAAGTACCCCGAAAGGGCCATCGCCTTTTTTAAGTACATGGACATTATCAGGCAGGCCCAAATGCATTTCAGGAGGTTTGCTTGGCTTAGCTGCGATGAGGAATTCAGGGTGTGGGTCAGTGTAAACCCTGATAAGCCATAGGGAGACGTGGACTCTGAATTGTCAATGCAGTGGATGCCATCCACTCAAATCTACAGCCTAAACGCATACGGCGAGTGACTTACCTATCGCATACAAGTCCTTTCAACCATGTCCCACCCTACAAGGAGCGTATAATGCAGCCATCAATGTGGCCAGAGGTACCTATGCAAGCGGAACATCAGGGGCCTACTGGAACTTTAATAAGGGATTCAGCAACAGGAACCCTTGCAGGTTCAAACATGAGTGCTCCAAGTGGTGGGTGGACATCCCATTATGCAATGTTTTACGCTGGCCAGCCAGGCAGATCAACAGAGGGTGGAGAGGGGCAGAGAACAGCAGGCCCCTACTGGTCCAAAGGGATCCTACGACAATTAAGCTGGAAGCATTCCTGCAGTGGCTGGCACAGTATTCTGACATAGAGTGGCATTGCAGCTGGAGCAGGGGTTCCAGGAGGGCTTTCGAGTGGGTTACCAAGGACCTAGAGGGTGCAGGTGGCTGATAAATTGCGGTCAGCCATGGAGCTACCGGAGGTAGTGAGGAAAAAAATGAGCAAAGAGGTACAGAAAGAAAGGATTGTGAGCCCCTTTTCGGACTGGCCGCTGTCTGATCTGATGATATATCCTCTGGGTGTGGTACCAAAAAAACAAGAAGAGCAGTTCAGGTTGATACATCATTTATCCTGGCCCAAGGGTGCATTGGTCAAAAATTTCATAGCTGCAGAGGTTACTAAGGAAGTACATTTCTCAGCTGATGTCATTGGCTTGGTCAGGCAGGGTGGACAGGGAGCTCAGCTGGTGAAGTGCTACATCAAATCAGCATTTTGTTTGTTACCTATTCATCCTGGGGACTTCTCTTTGTTGGGGATGCAGTTTGATGGAGCCATCTATGTAGCCAGGGCACTGACCGTGGGTTGTGCTATTTCTTGTGCCCTTTTTGAGGCATTCAGCCCCTTTTTGTAATGGGTTCTCCCAAAAGGGAGTGGGCACAGAGAGGTCACAGACTACCTAGACGATTTATTGTTTGTGGGTAAGCCGGGTTCCGGTGATTGTGGCAGGGCACTGCGACAGTTTGAGGTCATGGCAGATACTTTTGAGGTGCCTCTGGCTCCTGAAAAGACAGATGGCTCCAGTAGAACCTTGTTTTTTTCTGGGGATCAAGTTGGACACGGTCAGCATGATTGCAAGGCTGCTGGAACAGAAAGTACCGGAGATTCAGGCTTTTCTGGAGAAAGTGGTAGTTGAAAGAGGCTTGGAGCTTCAGAAAGCACAAAATTGTTTGGCTTCCTCAACTTTGCTTGCAGAGAGATGAGGGGGGACATACTTTTTGCAGGTGGGTGGGCATGACTATGTCAGGCTGCACACTACCACACCACAGGATTTGATTTTCCGTGGCAGTAGGGGCAGATTTAGGGGTATGGCACTACTTTCTTGGCAAATTCAGTGGTATGTCCATGTGGTTTCAGGAGGAGAAGATGGTGTGGCAGGTCCAGATTTTCTATCAGCTAGCATTGAAGGAATTTCAGATGTTCCAGGAGGGAGCAGAGAGGACCTCAAGAAGGGAGTGCACTCACAGGGAAGGATAAGTGATGCCCTATGTTTTAGAACTAATGGACAAGGGCTTGTCACCCACGACCATAGCGATAAAATTGGCTTGTTTGTCTTTTTATGGGAAGCTCCTGTTTTGACCCTGCTGGTGATCAGATGGCTGGGCAAGGTACTGAAGGGATGGGGCAGGGAGAGACCGGGTTCCAGGAGGGGATTGAGGAAAGCCATTACATTTAAATTACTGTGTGAGATGCTGGGATATTTGGAGGGGTGCTGTCACGGGAAGTTTGAGGTGGCATTGTTCAACTTGAGTATGATTTGGATGTTTTTGGAGTGATAGGGTGTCTGAAGCCCTGGGCTTGGGGATCGAGGATGCAGTACGGTTCGAGGAGGTGAGGATGGAAGTCAGTCGTGTGGGGATATGGTTGCGGAAGTCCAAGACGGACCAAGAGAGGACAGGGAAGTGGACCTGCTGAATGAAGGGGGGGTGAAACAGCTTGCCCGGTGAGAGAGTGGCAGTCATTTCAAGTGTGGCCGGAGGGCAGACAAGATGCAGTGTTTTGTCATCAGGATGGCAGCAGGATCACAGCTTTTCAGCTGTTGATGGTAGTGGTGGTGTTAGGCCAGTATCCTGCCTCCTTCAGGACTCATTTGTTTTGGATTGGGGCAGCAACATTGGTGGCACGTTTGGGATGGGGGATGATTAAGATTCACAGGATTAGAAGATGGAGGTCGAAGTGCAGTGAGCGTAATGCACGTAAGTAAGGGAGTGACTGGGGAATTTGGTGGGGAGGTCTGCGGTGGACTGAGGATGGCAGCTAAAATGTTTCTTTTCCCCTAGGATGTGTGAATGGCCCAGTAGTGGGGCACTCATTAATCCACTGGGCAGCACAGTACACTGAATGGCAGATATATAGATGCAATCTGCAACTGCCTAACAGATTTCATGAGGTGCTCTGGTGGGGAAAGGGTGGTATGAGATGGGTCATTCTATAGCCTTTTCTAGCGTCTATGGTGCCAAGATGGGGATGTCCAGACATGTTAGTTTTTCATTTGGGGGAAAACGATTTGGTACAGCTATCGAGACTGACACTACTGCAATACATGCAGCAGGATCTGGAGATTCTTAAGCACAGACTGTCTGGGATATGTTTAGTGTGGACGGAATTTGTGCCATGTAGGAAATGGAGGGGAGCAGTCAAACATGCAGTCATCAACAAGGCTAGGAAAAAGGTTGACAGAGCAATGAGGGTAATTTTGTGCGGGGAAGAACATAAAAGTGGTGTCACATTGGGGTATCAAGGAAGAAGATGAGGGGCTTTTTGAGCAGCTGGGGTGCACCATTCTGATCTGGGATATGCCTATTACATTGTGGAACTCATGGATGTGTTGGGGCGGTTGTGGAATGAGAGAGTGTGGTGCGGGAGGAGCAGATGGGAGTGATGGTGTTACAGTAGTTAATGTGTACAAGGATGGAGCAGTAAAACACCCTCTGGGTTTTTTCTGGTTAGCAGTACATGCAGGGGTGGAGAGTCAGATGCGGGCGGTTTCACCCCTTGGGAGGAAGAATAAGGATTTATGGTGAAGGAAGATCTGGGGGTAGGTTGACTGGAACAGGTGAAAAAAGTAGTGGTTGGAGGATGTTTCAGAAAGGAAGCAATGAGGACAACGGTGATGGGAGGAAGTGATGGGGTGAAAGGCAGAAAGATTGTGTGAGGTATTATGGTGAGAGATTGGTGACTGGGGCAAAGGAGAAAACACAGTTGATATGTTAAGGATTTCAATATGTTGTGTTGTTACATGTTGTAATGTTAAATGCAATCCTGTCCTAATAAATGGGCTTTTGTACTAATACTGGAGTCAGTATGATTGTCCCACGAAGGAGGGTTTCGTAGGATGGAGGGAGGGGGACAGGATTGGTCAGCCCTGGGGAAATGGTGGGGTCACATGGGTAGGGAGGTATATTTAAAGAGACGCAAGAGGAAATAACATCCTCTCCCGGCACAGCAGTACAGGGGATGGAGCGCTTAGTCACCCACCCTCCCTGCAGTTAGCGTAGTGGGGTGTGGGTGTGATGCCAGATTAGGACAGGTTGCAGGTGAGTGGGACTGGTACATGCAGTGGTGGAGAGTCAGATGCGGGGGGATCTACCCCTTGGGAGGACGAATAAGGATTTTAGGTGAAGGATGATCTGGGGATAGGTTGACTGGCAGAGGTGAATGAAGTGGTGGTTGGAGGATGTTTCGGAAAGGAAGTGATGAGGACGGTGGTGATGGGTGGAAGTGATGGGGATGAAAGGTAGAAAGAATGTGTGAGGCATTATGGTGAGAGATTGGTGACGGGCAAAGGAAAAAACACAGTTGATATGTTAAGGATTTCAATAGGTTGTGTTGTTACATGTTGTAATGTTTATTGCAATCTTGTCCTACTAAATGGCCTTTTGCACTAATACTGCAGTGGTTATGATTGTCCCATGAGGAGAGACTTCAGAGAAGCAGTCGCATGACCTCCCGTGCCTATGATCAATTCAGTGGCATAACAAACATCGGGCTAAGTTGGAGGACCCAGCCGTATGATCAGATACTGTGATGAGTGAGGGCTTGAGCAGGTTGGAAGGTATCGAATGCCGGAGCGTAAACATCAATTGCCAGTGGCACAATAAGTGAACAGCTATGTCTGCTGATGCGCTGCATGAACGAGAAGCAGCAGCTGATCAACTATTTGATAATGCATCTGGTATTGGCAACACAGATCTGTGTCTGCAGGCCCCAGTGGCAATGAGACAACTAGAAAAGTTGATGCAGAGTGAACAGGCGAAATGATGGGAGAGGAGATCTCTTTATTGAAGTATTTGGAGGTTAGTTGAATATTGCGTAGGTTAAGAATCCTCACAGCACCACGCTATGAAAACCCAAACCCATTCATG
The DNA here is from genome assembly GCF_031143425.1 of Pleurodeles waltl. Taxonomy (NCBI): domain Eukaryota; kingdom Metazoa; phylum Chordata; class Amphibia; order Caudata; family Salamandridae; genus Pleurodeles; species Pleurodeles waltl. Next base: position 434,495,111 of record NC_090440.1, on the reverse strand, counting down.
ATGAAAGAGTGGGCTGAAAGAGGCCCCTGATGCAAATAATATTCAAGAATGCCAAAACTGACCAGAATGAATTACAGGCAAATATCGACTGCCTTAATAATGAAATTGGTGTACACGCACAGGAGGAAGTAGAGCAAAAATTATGTGAAGATATGGTGAAAAAAAAGCAAGAAGATTTAATAATAGGGATGAAATCGCAAACGTTTCATTTCCCAGTTGCTTTGATATAATTAAAAGGCAAAGATTTATGGAGAGCAATAGGGCTTTGCAAGATAATAGAATGAGTGGAACAAGTTCTAAGCTAAGCTCGGAAATTGATATGGACCCGGAGGATGGTATTCATAAAAACCAGGTACAACCACCGGGTAGGCCTATTATCTCGGCAATGGATAGCCTCTTTGAAAACATATCAAAGTATGTAGACTACTTTTTGCAGGAATATGTACAAAACTTTCCATCATTCATATTAAGACACTGGTGACTTTTTAGAGTTGCAAGTATATGTGCTAAATGGAATGCTAAAATCAGGCTTTTCAGAAAAACAACTGCAGGAGTGCTATTCTTCATGCCAACAGTTTTCACTCAAAGCATACCAAATTCAGCATCCCCTATGGGAACTTGCTGAGAGTTAAAAGGAATTGTAGCACAACCCAAGATGAAACATAAGTGGGGACCAAGCAGTGATGAGATTCTTGCAACGTGAGTACTCAGAGAGTCAGCATTTTTCCTTAAAAAACGTCCAAAAGAGAGTGATTCAGGTATTAGATTGTTAAAGCCATATAGCACACAGAAAAAAAAACAGTGAGGTATTCTTAGAAAGTACTAGCATTTGATGAGGGGGACCCTGTTTCATGGACAATCAATCCAAACTCCCCTTTAGTGACATTTCGAAAAGCATTTTCTATGTGAGATGCCTTGGTAAACAGTAGTTCTGAAATGTGGGAGAGCAAAAGTTGGTTGCAATAAGGTAAGAGGTTGAAAATGTCATACATGTAAAGCTTGTACCTTTGGGATGAATACATTTGAATGCACTACACCATTTTCAGTGAGACAGATCAAAATAACAGATTCATTTAGTTGTCAAACTAATTATTCTGTTTACAAACTCCAGTGTGAGTGCGGCTTGCACTATGTATGTAGGGAGGACAATCCTTCAGGTTCACAAAAGGATTTTGCAGCTTCTGAGGGCTGTAAACAACAAAGACTGGTCATACCCTGTGGCCAGGCATGTGTATGAATGCCATAATAATGATGTGAGATGTTTAAAATACTTTGTGATAGATGCAATTCTGAAACAGATCAGAGGAGGTGATCATGAGTGACTACTGTGGCAAGCGGAATGAAAATGTATAATTAATTTAGACTAAAAGTCTTCTGAAGGTTTGAATATGGAAGAGGAGCTATTTACTGTTCTGTGAGTCAGAAATCTGGAGAGACATTTCCTCCAAACATTTAATATTTCCAGAAAGATCCTGCATAAATGCTTATGCTTTTTTTCTTTCCTCCTAATCCTCTTTTGCTCATGTTGTTTTTGTTTTTCTTTGTCTTCCTTTTGTCTTTTCTTTCTTTCTTGGAGTCTCCTGCAACAATACAAGTGATTAGCTTGCAATGATTCTCCCTTGGTGGTCACCGGTGCTTGTAGCCTGGAAAGGGGAAGTTATTGAATTCAGCCTGAGGTTGTGCAATATGGGTTAATATTTAGGGAGTCATAGGGGTGTGATAAACCAAGAATTCTAGAAGATTTAATTTGGTTGTGTTTAAGTCAAATTATTGAACTTTATGGAACATTGATTACAAGAGTGGTTGGACCTCAGTATGAAGGATGACACTAATTGCTGACTTACAAAAATGATCTAAAGCTTAATTTGCACTGCCTTCAATGAATTATGAAGTATGTAATTGAAACTTTTTGATTATTAAATCACACAGTAATTTGTTGACAAAGATATGATACAGGTATGATACAGGTATATGTTAAATGAAAGTATTTTCTTTATGGTGATGGTCAAAATAATTTGTACTTTAAAAACAAAGAGGGAAGCAAGTCCGGCTGGACTCGAACCATGAATGCTCAGTGTGAAGGTCTGTGACCTTCACAGACCTTCACACTGAGCTATTGCTTTTTCTTTTTTTTAATCTCCTTATGGGCTAATACAGATAGAGAGGGAGCCCTCAATGGCTCCCTGCAGTTCCTAAATATTTATTTATTAATTATTTATTATCGCCATTGGTTTCCAGAATGCATTTTGTAACATATATAAATATATATATACATATATATATATATATATATGTATATATAAATATATATATATATATATATATATATATATATACATGTATATATATATGTGTATATATATATATGTATATATATATATATATATATATATATATATATATATATATATATATATATATATATATATAAATCCTAATGGCAGTCGGCACTAGGTAGTCATAGTTAGTCTGCCAGGGCAAAAAAGCATCTGTGACCTTGGTGAAAATAAAAAAGTGTGGGCTCCCGTGCTTGTTTTGAAAATAGCCCCGGTGGGCCAAGTCCCGGGGGAAGTGTTTAAGAAAAGGAGAGGGGTGCATGGCACCCCTCTGAGGCTCTATAAGCCCCAGGACCCCTGGGCCCTGAGGACCACCACCTCCCTGGGGCCAAATGTTTTAAAAAGAATAGGAGAGGAGCTGCAGGACACACATATGGCCCCGGGGACCACAACCTCCCTGGGGCCAGCCATGAAAAGTAAAGGAGGGAGGCCATACAGCCCCCTCCTGAAGCCAATGTTGACCTTGGGGACCACCACCCCCAAGGCTGGCTCCTGCTATGTCCCTGACTTGACGAGAACTTTGACAGGTCCTGCTAAGTCAGAGCAAACACTGATTCCAGCAGGCGAAAGCTGTCAAAGTGCTCTCAACAGCTGGAAGTAGAGGTTTCATCTCTTTCTCTGCCCACATAGATTCAGGCAGGGAAAGAGAGTAAACGATTTCTTTTGCACACAGGGAGCTGCATGTTTAGCAGCTCCCTGTGTTCAATAGCAATGTTGGCTCCCACAGGAGGTGAGGAGCCGGCTGGGACCGTGGGGGGCTTGAGGATCCCCATGCGGGCCGATTGCCCACTGGGTGCCTTGGGGGGGCACCCAGGAAACATGTCCGGGCCCCAGAGGATGGGGTCACTGGGCCGAGATCATCCTGGAGGGGGTCCATGGCCCTCCTCTTCTATTTAGTGTGTTTACTAATCGATTCCATAATGAAAAAGGATCTGAAATCCTTTGTGGAGGTGACTGCATCGCTGATCTATTGCAGCACAATCTGTATGTGACTGAGATGAGTGGGTTCTTTCTTGCCCTTTCCTGGTGACAGCAGAGTCTATGGTTCTCCCTCTAAATTGCTACTAGTATGCAAAGGTACAGATTACCTGGACGCTCCGCTCTTGGCCCTACACCGTCTACCTTAGAAGTACGCAAAGGTCTTCACGGCTTTTTACCAAGATGATGGACAGCTTACCAAAGGGTCCCCCGGTGTGTTTGCCATCAATTTTGGCGGTGCATTCTTGATCCCGAGGGATATGAGGACATCCCCACAAAACAAAAAAGCACTTACGTCATATGGATAGCAGGAAAGACCCTGGTTTGGTGGAAAGTTACGTCTTTGTAGTCTTATTGCCCTCTCTATGGGAAGATTCATGTTATCACATATTTCTAGATAAAGCCGCACCAAGAACAATCATATCGCCAAAACACACACAAGGTCACTGGTGACATTTCCTTATGCTTCATTACACAGCTGTAGTGTAGAATACATACTGGACATTTACCCAAGAAGGCAGAAAGCACTCAACTTCGATAGATATCTTCCGCAAAACTGTGGACTCTTGTTGGATAAAAGGGCAGGTGAGGTTCCTTTGTGGCCAAGTCACTCACACCGCTACTGATACACTCACAAAGACACTCACACACCCTGCGACCAACCCTTCCTGTGCACGGCCGAAGGCTGAGCGCGGTGGGGGTAGGTTTAACGTACAGGAATTAAAATTACTTTATGTTTAAAAAAACATAGAAATTCACTGAAAAAAACAAAGGTTACATGAACTTTATTGTCAGCAAATAGAATTTTAAAAAGCATAGAAATTCACTAAAAAAAACAAAAGTTACAGGGATGTTATAGTTAAGATCTGAATTTACTCTCACAAAACCACAGAAGTTCAGCAGCTATAGTTATGGTTAGCTCAAGTAACTATAACTTGTGTCCTAAGGTAACTATAAATCACTTTAAGTGAATATACATAAATATATGTTTATTTGCTGTAGAGCTGATTCTATAGTTTATGTTAGACTACTGTTTTCTCATCTGCATTGATTAAAAATGTAGTTTTGCACAACCAGAACACAACTAGAGCTCTAACTTCCTGCATAGGCACGTAGTGTCATACAGAAGGGGCATGTTTACAAGCCCCTCGTGCCACCTTTCGCCACCATAGCGTAATTTCTTTTACCCTAAGTCAGCACTCTGGTGGCTTTACCCCCATGCTCTATTTACAAAGTTGTGCAATGCTTGCAATGCGCCACTTTGTGAACCTCTTGTGCCACATTATGCCTTGCTCAGGCATAATGTATGCAAGGGGGGTGTTCCGATGCAAGGAGGCTCGGAAAAATGGTGCAGTGAAATTTATAACATTTCACTGCGCCATTTTTGCCATCATTTTTACCCCTGCTCAGAGCAGGCGTTAGAATGATGCGCCCATTTTAATCAATGGGCCTCCCTGTTATTTGCTGTGCTAGCCGCAACATTTTTGGTGCTAGTGCAGCGAAGCGCCACAATAGCATCATAAATTGTGATGCTATTGTCCTAACAACTGCCGTATTTTGGTAAATATGGCACAACAATGGTGTTGTTAAGTGGGGTGGGGAGGGGTGGGGTGGGGTGGGGTGGGGTGGGGCGAAGCAAGAAAAGTGGTGCATCGGGACCGATTCATCACTTTCTTGTAAATATGCCTGAAACACACTGTGAAACAACAACAAAGGCATTTTTTAGACCCTGGCTTACGATCAAGCAGCGGAATGTCCATCTTATTTAGAGATCCTCCCCTGTGAAGAGAGTTACACCTACTACCTTCATAAACCTGAAGTTTTGCTGATCGGGACCCATGTTTAAAGGATCGTTCAACAAATTTTAAACAAACTCCGAAAGAAGAGTTTGTTTTCTCTGAAAAAAATGGCCCAAAGGGAGAAAGAGTTTTTTCCTTTCGCATGAGGACTATTAATCACTTTACCTGCCTGTGTCCACTGTGCACCAAATGGAGAACACGGGCAGTCAAAATGAGTGATGTCGCACTGCTCCCAGCAGGGCCAAAATGGCCACCAATGTGGTCCCTTGGTGGAAGGCCAACCTGGGTCAAAGGTTTACATTGACATAGCCAGTACCAGCTTCATGGGTATAATTGTTGCTCTTCCCCCAGATTATAAATACAGTGGGGGAACCATGAGTTTTGCCGGGTGAGAGCACTGCCCTGCTCTACCTAATTGTAAATGAAGCCCAATGTATTGAAAAGAGGATTTGGTGATGTGAGCATGTACTATAAGGAATAAAGGGGCTGCTTTACAGTTTGGCGGACAGGGTACTCTGTCACAAACATGGTGTACTACATTGTCCGACAAACTGATGGTTCGCCCGTTCTATTTAGAGTTAGGCAGACAGTAGTGTTTCCAATGGCAGTGCTCCCGATGCAGAGCCCTGCTTCGATGCCCTGGTGGAGTTGGGGTTGTCACTGTACGTTCATCAACTCAAATCATCAAATTAGAGCTGAAGGTCTTATGTACTTTTTTCAGTTCAAACAGTAAAAAATTTCAACGAACTGCGTACCCGGGGTAAAAACTCTAAGGATATCAGACCCATTTGTTTTTTATTTTTCAAAAACAAACTTCCACTTTGGTAGGGCTGCAGAAATTTTCAGATATGGTGGAGGGTAGTCTGGCTAGAGAGGTGGAGTTAATTACCTCTGTCACCCTGATGGACGGCGCCATATTCTAAATGAAGTCCAAAGTACCCTCTCTTGACATACGAAGCATATTACACGCTACCTTCGAGCTCTGTGATCTGAACTTTGGCGTTTTCATTCTGTATGGTCGCGGGATTCTTTACTGAGGATGTCTTCATAGTATACAGTCAGGGTGTTTTTTTACATATAATTCTTACAGGCAACAGGCAGCTTATGGTGTCCATCTGATAAAATACCAATATCATTATAGTGGTCTGCTATCAATTATACGAACATGCGTAGGTTTCACGTTCTCTATTTAAAGATTTTTTTTTCATATTTTTGGGGGAGAAAATGACATCATCACTGGCATCCACTATTTCCACTGTTTTCATATAAAAAGTTAATGTATTGGCGATATTCAAATAAAATATATTATTCATTTTCTCTTATACAAAATCCACATCACTATAGACAGTTATCGACGTACATCCGGTGCTTTTAATTATGTATAGCACTCCTCGTGAAAGACATAAACAAGAATCAATAAAGAAAAGCTAATTGTGTATTGGTAGGAGAAGCTCGTTTAGTTGTGAGGGTAAATGTGGGGTCTCAAAGCCGGTAAAATATAAGAATTTTAAAGAAGCTGAGAAACTTAAAAACAAACAAAAGCACAGAGTCGTGGTCTCTGTCTAATACTAAGCACTGATGGACGTGAAGCTGGCAATGTAGCCTCCAGACTGGCTTCATAACTAGGCTTTTCAGCTTCCCACCCAAGAGGTCATGGACAAACCCTCCCGTTTATGAACCGGAGGCTGGGTGAGGTTTTTACAGTGTCTCGGTCGTGTTACTCTTGCTGTCCCTCTAGGTGAGATTGACGCCGTAGTTGTAGACGCCGCTAAAGACTCGTGTTCAATGTACTTACTCAAGGAAAGGTCAAACGCTTAAATCTCAAGTTCCTTATTGCCTGTGGATGTTTCCCTTTCCATGAATATACAGATCAGGTTCGACTTGTTCAAACAGAAGCTCGACAGGAGCATGTGGAAGCAATAAAAAGGGCGCAAGGTGATTATTACAACTACTTTTTCACAGTTTTTACTCTCGCCTCACAGATCGCTGTGAAGAAGCTGTCAGTCATAGGCAGGATATTTCTACCATAGAACGAAGGGACGTATTTATAAGTGCCTTGCGTCGCCAGAGCCTTACTTTTTGTGATACAAAGGTATCACAAACCTTTAAATCCTATTTGTGTGGCCTCATAGATATGGAGTAAGGCAAGGCAACCAAAATGGCGGCCTTGCCTTACTCTGTGTTAGGGAGGCGTTCCTTAGGCATTGCAGTGGGTGTTCCCAGGCAACACCCATGGAGTTTGATGCATCCCCAGATTTACTAAACCTTGAAAACTTGGGGATGGGCCAAAAACTAATGATTCTCCAGGGGAGGCGAAACAAGGAGAAATATCACTATTTCTCCTCGTTTTTAGGGATGAGCATACAAGCGCTCCGTCCCTGTTGCAATCTCTCTTTGGGCTTTTAACCACGAGCATGTCTCGCCTTTCACTTTCATTGGTTTGTGGGTTTGCCTTTCATAATCCACTTGATTTCATAAGTGAAAGGCATGCATATGTCATGCCTCTTCCGGTGTTTAGCCCTACTCGAGTGCACCGGCCAACTACTGAAAACATGCAAGGCTCCATGTTTTCAGCCTAATTTCTGCACTACTTTATCTTTTTATTTTCCACGCAGCACGATGGCGCTGGGTTTTACAAAGTGCGATCACGCTGGTTTTCAATTTCAGCGCAATGGCGCTGGGTTTTACATAGCGTGATCGCGCTGTTTTTTTTTACTTTTAATGTATGTGACAAGAAAAGTCCAGTTAAGAGTTTACAACGCTAATAGCTCTAACCCGAGCAAATGTGAGACCCGTTGCATTGCAAATGCTTGTTTCCTCTTCCTATGTATGCTGCATTTTGCAGCACACATAGAAAGAGGAAAAAGCCTCCCAGCAGTATTTTGCGCAGGAAGGTGCACCTTCCTGCACAAAAGCAATCCTGCATGCAGCGCAGGCACCCTTGCACCATGGTGCAAAGGCACCTGTGTTTACGCTAGGCTGTCAAAACGGCATCAGCGCGGGGGAAAGAACAGGAATACGCATATGCCATTGATACAACACCTTCCTGCCCTTTCCCTTTGATGTAGAGCAGCTCAGCAAGGTGACTTGCTGCGCTGCCCTGCACCAAAATCCCCTAACTATGGGCCTAAGGGTGCCGTAGGTCCAGAGGCCTGAATTTGCCAGAAACCATTACTGAGGATATGGGGGTCTTAGTGCATGTTCAGTCGCACACACAAAATTGGTGGCCATGGGACAACGGAGGAGCAGGTTGGGGTGTTAGGCGGGGAGGGGGAAAGCAGCACAAGAGGGAGTGCAAGCATGGAGTCTATAGGAGAAGCACACTGGAGATAAAGCAGAAGATAGCACAGGGGAGGGAGGGAGTTTGGCAGGGAGTTAAGCACACAAGACACCTTTCAATACTAAGAGAAAACAACTTGGAATGCGAGAGTATGTATATGGAAGAGGCATACAGGAGAGAAATGGAAAACACATGCACTCCCACAGAGTGCTCAAGTAAAAAGGAAAAAGGAGTTTCCGAACAATTAGCAATGGAAGGATGGGCCAGCTGGGACAAAGAAAGCCACTGAATACGAAGCAAGGAAATGTGAGTGACAATTAAGCCACCAATGGTAAGTAATGAGCGATCTGTAAGTCTCAGTAAGTTCTTGGTAAACCCACGTATGGGAAACCAGAGCTTGAGCGCCAACTTATGGCGCTACACTGTTTAGAGGCAAAAACATGCCTCTAAGCAGTGTAGCACCATTTTCTGGCGCACAACCCCCATGGACATGGCTCCTGTCTTATTAAAGACAGGAGCCATGCCCACCACCCCAGTGGCCATGCCCAAGAGACAAATGACATGGCCATTGGGGCCAGCACCATGCAGGGGGCCCCAAGTCAGGGCCCCCAAGCGTGAAAGAAATACAAAAAATACTTACCGGGTCTTACCTGGGATGGGTCCCCTATCCTGTGGTGTCCTTCTGGTGTGGGTGGGTGGTGGGCCCATATACCCAGGCGTTAAATAATAGCGCTAAGCAAGCTTAGCGCCATTATTTAAGGCCCCCATTCCCCCGTGCTGTATTTTAGCATGGTGGGATAAATATGGCGCTAAGGCCATATCGTCCTTTTCTGGACAGGAATGCCTACCTTGCATCTCATCGACACAAGTTAGGTTTTCACGTCCAGAAAACGACGTTAACTCCAAACCTTTGGCACTAGACGTATCCAGCGCTAAAGTATAAATATGGAGTTAGGCTTGCGCTAAACTAGCGTAAAAAAAAATTACATTAATTCAGCGCAAACCGAGTATAAATATGGGCCTCAATATCTGGTCAGGTGAGGAGATCAATAGACCCTTCTATGAACCCTCCCTGGCACAATAATGCAAAGTGGAAGCAGATATTTTGAATAGCCCTCCATCTCTACCTGGAACATAGACAGAACTCAGGTCAGCCCAGGGCTGCGCCAACCTGTAACATTTTCCTGCAGTCTACAGACATCCCATGCAGAAGGCACCAGGACTGCAAGTGAGTCTACAACCGAGTTGCTGACATAACTGAAACGGAGGCAGATCTGCCAACAGGAAGAAGAGAGGGTGATAGCTTAACTTCTTCCATTACATTTTGTTTTCAATTATCCGGAAATGACAATTCATTATAGAAAAGTCATGCACGTCATTATGCCAGAAAATGAAATTCAACATGCCACTGTTCTGTTAATACTTTCATTGCAATCTGACTCTGATGAGTCATGGTGGTTTAAAGAGAGAAAGAGTTCATGTAGAATAGTTTGGTGTCTCAGCTCATACTTTGGCTCCCTCTATGAAGTTGCTGGCTTATCTCCCTCTACCAACAACATTGTATCAGGTACAAAGCTATCGATTTGCACAATAGCAAGGATATACATCTATACTTCTACTATACTAAAGCAGACCTGATTCGGATTACACAAGAGAGTGACTCTTCACACTAGGGGCCTGATTTATACTTTTTAGAGCTGCATTAGTGCCATTTTTGACGCAAAAGAGGCGCAAACTTACAAAACGTAATTGAATGTTGTGTTTGCGATGCTTTTGCATCAAAAAATGACGCAAATGCGGCGCTAAAAAATATAACTCAGGCCCTAGGTAGTAGTGAATGAGCTGTCTGAAGGATGGTAGGATGACGATCTACGAAGGAGCGTGCTTACTGCTACTGACTGATGTTAGACATATGAGCAATGTAAGAGAAAGCAATGTTTTGTTTATCTACTTTTTTAGCAACATCAAGGGAAGACGCCAGATCTTGGTAATCGTAGTAAGATATTGGATATAACAAGGTTGCAAGTATTCTGTGTGCTACACATTTATCTGCTGGAAGGTCTTCACAAGAGCTACGCAAGTCTCTGCAATGTGGAGATGTAGAATTGCAGAGGTCATTTATGAAAACTGTCTTAGGTACAGTCATGTTCTGCCGTTGTTATCTAACATGTTTTTGATAAATTCAGAATCGGTGGTCACCTATATATTTCCTGTGAGCAATTTAATGATTCCGCCCTTCATTTTCTGGTGTGAGTTTTCCCAATATCAGCATCAGTGCGTTGTTTAATGAAGTAAAGAATGGGTCCTATGCAAGTGTCAGGGCTCTGAGCAGTAGCAAGAGTCATTTTCAGTTAGGTGCTTGAGAATTGTGGCGGACATGTTGCTAGTCGCAAAAAAACTGGCCCTATAATATTTTATTGGCATGCATCCATTGATTTCCTTTTGCATTTTAAACTGGTCATCCACACAGCAATAAGAAATGACCACCAGTTAATAATAAAATCAAGCTGGCTCTTGTTAATGCATGACACGCATCAAACACCAAAATATAAGGATCAAACATTTTGTCAAAATTGGAAGGTTTAGAAAATTTAAAGTTAAACTGAAACTAGGCATAGCTCACAGTTTAATAAATAGGATCAAAATGCACCAGCCCAATTCATTTGCTTCTCCTACGGGTGCATAGATGGCCCTTGATGGATTCAAACAGTGGAGCTAGCTTACCAGTACAAACCAGAGCCAACATACCAGCCTATAGAAAGAGAAAGACTGTACTGCACCCGAACCCAATGATTAGGAACAGAATTAGGACATTCAGGTATCAAAGCAAACTAATACCACTTATTAGTGAGGCTGCAAATCACAACACCACATTGACTTTGGAAGTGTTGTTTTTTTTTAATTCAGGAACTCCCATGGTACTTTTCCCTAGAGTTGTTTTCGTGTTCCCTGGTTCTTTGTTTCCACGTAGTTCTTAAGAAACAGCTCTTATAACATTCATTCTTTGTTGTCTGGGAGCTACAATTGTGAAAACAAGCCTAATAGAATCTAATCGTTACAAAAGCTCTGTACTCCCCGCAGGCACAATTGGCAGTACAATTTCAGGACTGAGTCGATCTGTGATAAACTAAATGAACACAAGCCAATGTATTAGTTTTTTTTTTTTACCTTTTGAACAGTGTGTGCAGGGAGTTTCTCGCATTTTCCGAACACCGGCCCGTGATCCTTTGTGGTTAGTCTTTCTAACTTGGTGCGAAGAGCCTGTTCCTCCTCAGAAATGACACGAAAGGTTCCAGTCTAAAACAAGAGAACAAAGGGAATCAGATAATACGTTCTTTTTTTGGTTTAAATGATGTGATAGCATATAATAGTACCAATTATCATTAATAAGCACTCCCAGAATCACCAGACTTCATTGCTTAAAAACAATAACTAATTAATTATGAACAGTATCCCTCCCTAAGGCTGGTATCCTCAATGTGCGTCTTTTCTGGACGCTTCCTGCGGATGCTTATGTTATGTTTTTTGTATTTGAAAAGGGCATTATCACCTGCAACCATACCCTGGTGCTGAGCAGGTATGTGTACCTAGCCCTGCCAGATTGGTAATTGAACAGCAAGGTATTCAGCTTCTTGTGCAATTCAAGAAGAGAAGAGAAAGCTCTGATGCAGAGTGAGAGGTCATTCCATGCTTTTGGAACAATTTACGACAACATTCATCACCCTGATGTGGTTTTCTGTATGCTTGGAATGTATGAGAGAAGGGTTACTGCAGAGCGGAGGTGTCTGGATGGTTGGTGGAAGGAAATGCACCTGTTCCGGTAGTTGGGGCCTTATGTGTGTAATGCCTTGAATGTGTGCAGGAGGAGTTTGTATTGAGCGCGTTGTGTATTGCGAGACAGTGTAGTTCCCTGAGGCGTTCCACTCTCTGACCCCTTTAGTCATCCCTCCAGCTCCCTTCTATTAGTGTGCCCACCCAATAAATAAACCTTCAACCTTACTTGGTGCAGATTGAGTTTATATTCAACAAGGTTTCAAGACATGCTATTCTGTACAGTTCTGCTCAGATCATATGTTGTGTGAAACTATATTTTTATTACATACAAAAATAATTCTCCTTCTGGTGGAAGTGTTTTCCGTACGTTTGTGCTCATGCCATGGACATAGAAACCTTTCTGTAACTAGCCATAAATGCGGAAAGAAAATCAACAGTTCACAAGTTCTGCGGTGCAGCCCACTCTGCACAATGCAAAATATGCATTTGCCAAAGCTGCATTAAACAGCATACAGTAATGAACTACAAAGCGTACAGCTTTGCTGCATGCACTCTGTGCTACATACTACTGCATTGCAGTGTTGCACAATACAGCCCACATAATGCTATTCATAAAATCTGAGCTACAGGACAGGGAATATCTAGAGTTTGGCAGATGTGAGACATCTGCCAAAAATTGGCATGTATCTTGCTCTCCCTATTTAGAATGTATACATCAGTCTAAAATGTAAATATACATGGGTATATACACTACGTAGGGCAAACAGGACATTTGCCAAACTCTCAATGACCCCAACAGTTTTTGCGGGGCTATGCACTATCTGGCTGGTGCAGATGCTGTGTTCTGAGCACAGCAGACTGCTTCTACTGATGTCGGACTACTCACAAAACTCAGGGACATAATTATACTTTTTGGTGCAAAACTGCACTAACACAGTTTTGCACCAAAATGTTTAGCACCAGCTTGCGCCATTCCTGAGCACGAGCTGGGGGCAGTATTTATGGAATGGCACAAGCCAGTGCAAAGGGTGGGCTAGCATAAAAAAAAGGTGGGGCTGGCGGTATGGGAGAAGGAGTTTTGCACCAAATAATTACGTTAGGCTGGTTAGAGTAAAAAAAGATGACTCTAACCAGCCTAGCGCCATTTTCTGATGCAAACCCAGCCATACCACATGACTCCTGTCTTAAAAAAGACAGGAGGCATGCCCACCACCCCAATGGCCAGCACAGGGGACCAGCATTACCTGGACATTGCCATTGCACCCTGTGCAATGCTGGGGTCCCCAAGTTGGGCCCCCAATGGCACTTTAATTAAAAAAATATATATATACTTGCCTGTACTTACCCTACCTACCTGGGATGGGGTCCCCCATCCTCTGATGTCCCTCTGGTGTGGGTGGGGGTGTTCCTGGGGTTTGAGGAGGGCACCTGTGGACCCGTTCCATGGTGTTTATCCATGGAAATGGGTCAACAGGTCCCTTAAAGCCTGGTCTGACCCAGGCATTATATCTTGGTGCAAAGCAAGTTTTACACCATTTTTAGCCCTTCCGCCCACCCGTGCGTCATTTTAGCACGGGGGGATGAATATGGGGCTATTGGGTTAGCACCATTTTTTAGATGGGAACGCCTACCTTGCATCTCATTGACGCAAGGAAGGTTCACGAATCTGAAAAATGGTGCAAACTCCAATATTTTGACTTTAGACTAGTCTAACGTCAAAATATAAATATGGAGTTAGTTTTGCACCGCATTTGCATAAAAAAAGACGCAAATTCAGCGCAAATGGGGTATGAATATGCCCCTCAATACTTGCTACTACGAACTGTTATCTGAAACCAGCAATTATCCTGTTCTGACAGTTCAAAAGAGGTAAGTTTGAATATTAAAGAAAGGCAATGACAGGCATTGTTGATGTGCTCCCTTCTTTCCTAGATGAGACAAATGTGTTTCCAGACTGAAACACATGTAGCGACCAATGGCAACTGCAATTGCATATTCATGTCGAATTTGTGTGCATGGCTGTGTAGATGGGTGTAGGTGAATGTGAGTCAAGTATTTGAAGAATGGATAGTGAGAGGATGGATGGATAGGTGGGAAATATAAAGCTTAGATGAAGGGATGGGGATAAATGACCGGATGGGTGGGTGAGTGAGCATGTGGCTCGATGAATGGTCCAGTTGATGACTGAATGCTTGAATTAACGAATGGAATTTGTAATACATTCTTGCATAGCTGGGGGATGTGCCTTGCCATCAACAAACTTTTCTAGCATGTAACAATTGTTGCAAGGAGAACAAAACGGTACAGATCACAAACAGTTATTCACAATTAATCAATCAATAGGGGTTAGCCATATGGACTGAAAAAGGGATCAAACAACTATGGAGCCGCTTAATAGTTACACAAAAGTGTGTTATATTTATAATGCTGCAAACGATGTATACGTGTTTGGTGCTCGGGTGACCACGCAATGAATTTCAACTAAACAATATACAGTGCTGATGAGAAAAGAAAAAGAACATTGGAACATCTCAGTAATCTTGGTTATTCAACTCTCAATGATGTGCACTAATCATATTTTCCAATTGTAGGAAGCTTAATCGGTGTTTCAACCCAAATAATTTACGGGCTCATCATCAAATTGAGTGAGAGCATAGATAAGTCCAGTAAATTAATGATGTAATGTGAATTTTAAACAGAAGGCATGTAAAAGTAGGGCCTAAGTGAACAGGGATAAGGAATGACCACCTGTAAACTGTCGGAGTCAGTGTCTGGTTGGCATCCACGTCAGCCAGAGTGCCCCGCAGGACTGACAAAAAAGAGAAACCCCCTTCCAGTCCTTTTGGCTAACCACTATTGATTGATTAATTGTGACTAGCTGTTTGTGATCTATACCTTTTAGTACTCCTTGGAACCATAGTTACACATTTTATATGTTATTGCCCCTGGTTCCGGGTACTGTTGGGTTACCCCTGTTGCAAACAATCAGGGTTTTTAGCAGCTATATGCGGATACCATGACACAACTGATCTAAATATTACGTTAAGAGTGAAGATCTTTATGGTAGGATGAGCATTATGTCTAATGTAGGGATACTCAGACCATTGATAGCCGCAGTTTGACCATGAGCAGCCATGAGCAACTAGAGTGGCACAGACACCTGGAGGAGAGGTTCTGGAGGAGAATCAGGTGCCAGCCAGAGACCGTGAATTGCTGTCCAGTTATTCAAGGGATCATTGTGCCAGGGAGCCAGGGTTTCATATTTTGCAGCTCTCAATTTCCCCTGCTGTACATGTGACCACAAACATGTAAAAAACATTACCGACTCATAGGTTAGGTGTCAGTTTAATATTCTGTTTAATATTCAGCAGGATGTGGCTGGATAAGACGCTCCACCAACAGAGGGGGCCAGATCCTGAAGAACAGAAACAAGAGGCTCCCATGGCAGAATAAAACCACGGTTAACATTGAGGCTCCCTGCCCGCATTCAAGATGGCATTTGGAGCAACAAGACTGTGGATTGTGTACACCAAGTCGGGGACTCTCAGGTGTATGTTTAATGCTGCAGCAGAATCGTCACACGGTGGAATCTGCAGGTAATGAAGCACTGGGCAGCTGGAGAGCTGGGGAGACATGAATAATTGTGGACGAGTACAGGGGAAAGGCGTGCATGCATGGCCTATCAGCTTCTTGCTTCAGTTCCTCATGGGAACAATTGCCAAGAATATCACACCAACCATCCCTCCATTATGACGGGCAGCTTGCGATATATTTTGTAGCTCTCATCTCTGTTTCACCTTTGCCTGGTTTTGTAATGTCAAATTATGTGGCCTCTCTGCAGAACATGGTGAGGCTCACATACCTCACAAAACTGCACAGGCCTTAGGCTGAAAGGGGACCCTGTGGAGCCTCATTTTGCCTCCTCTACCCTCCGTACCTCCACCTGAAAGTTGCCTAATTAAGTGTAGGCCTAGACGTAATTCAAATTTGACCTGCTTTACTAATAACATGGTTCCTCTAGTTGGCATGCTAAAATTGTCCATTGTCTGGATCAGCCTTGAGAATGAAACATCACTGGTGACGGTTTTGCCAAACAAAGCTGACAAGCAAACTGGTGGACATCTTTAAACCTTGCAAATCCTTATGGGTGGATCTCCACCATGCCCTGGGCAGGCTAGGATGCACTGCTATTTGGCTGGCACCACTGGCCTCAGGCGACTGGGCCTTTGAGGTGAAAGCCATGGCTTTGCCTGCCTCACACAGGGGATTACAGAAGCTGTTCAGCCTGCAGGAGCCCCAGATTCCTCCTTGGTCTGATGGCACCCTCCCCCCATTAGGGAAGATGGTCCTGTCCAGTGCCTCTGCCTGAGCCCTGGCCAGTGGGGACTGGGCCTCCCAGGTGAAAGCCATGGCTTCACCTGCTGTTCACTGCAGATTACTGAAAATATTCAGCCTGCATGAGCCCGTACTTCTACTCGGTCTGACGCCACCCTGACTTAGGATCTGCCCAGTGGCTGAGCCTTTACAGGGGTCCCATGTACTTCCCAATCCTGGAGGGACACACACGTCCATCCCAGTCTGCAGCCACTATACCCTAGGTAGGGATTGTCAGTCTAGCCCATTGGTTAAGGGGGTCCCGGATTGGTTCCATCCCCCTTTCTGGTGCACGAGCCTTGGGCACTAAGTCCTCAGCCAACCCCCGTCTCCTTGGGCTTGCCTTGGAAGCTATTTTCCCTTGACTAGAAAGCATGCAGAACCTGGAGCGGCACATGTTAGAGTTAGCTGCACGTGTTGGCCCAATGGTTATCTGACCAGCCAGTCCCTGACTGATCAACTGATCAGGAAGCCAGTGCAGCTTGGCAACCAGATGACTCACGAAAACCTGGTGACCAGAGTGATCAGACAGCAGCTGATGATGAAGCCATCAATCAGGAGGCTCCTTCATAGAGTTACACATTGGCTTCTTTCCAGGTGAGAGATCATGCCCCAGTACCTGAGCAAAATTTGATGGGCGAGGCCTCCCACGGGTCTTTACCAGTTCCTCCCATTGGCCTTGTGGTATAGGAAACCCAGAGGGGAACTGGCGCCCACAACGGAGATAAAAGCTTGGCTCAGAAAATTACTTTTAATAAATCCCAGTGAGGTAGCTGCATTGCTACATATGAGACCCTGAACTAGTATCAGAATGTCTAGAATGACAAATGGCTTAGAACTGGATGCCCCACAATCATGTGGTGCACTAAGGGCAATGGAGGTGGCCCTCTTTCATCCATGCTCAGGGCCCACATAGAGTTGCTCTACACTGGGGCCCAGAGTCTGGCTATCCCAGCAACTGCTGGGCATGGGCCCCATACTCAAGTACCACCCTTGTGTTTTAGGGTTAGCCTATTGAGCAGTGGTTATACACTGCGTAGTGGATTCTGACTTCAAAGGCCACCATCCTGCTGTTTATAGCAACCAACACCTTTTCTGGGGTCTGATGAGAATCAGTATCAGGTGCTGTAACTTGTCATTTGGTTCATCCAGGAGCACCAGTTCTGCTCACCACAAGTGGCCCACTAGGCACTCTCATTCGATGCCCATCTCCATGCCAGCAAGCCGGACGTTTCACCCATTTTAAGACTAAGAAGAGCTTGAAATTGTTTTAGCTGCAAGACCTCTAATCATTCACTTTACCAACTAAAACTGGGGTTTCCAAGCACCAGTTATATGGAGGGAAACTTTGAAGGGAACCAGCTACCAGCAGTTCGACTAGTCTTTCACCTGTGTACCCAGGTCTGATGACCGATTTGCATGTCAAGCCAGTACAGAACACCACCAGAGTTCCCTCTGACTTCTCCCTTCATGTCCTATCACACACACTCATGCTCTAATATCCTGACAGATCATGTGAGACCGACCGATGATGCGCCCACTACAAGGATGCAACAGGATCCCACTCTTGCTAGCTCGCACTTGCCCTCATTTTCATTCTGCCACAGGATTTCAGTTGGGTCTCAGACTCATGAACCTTTTAGATTTTTTGGTCCCGCCCAAGCCGGACACCAGGGGTCTATGGCAATGCCAATAAACTACCTGAACTGTCTTAAAGCACAGAATAAGGAGTCTAACAGCCCACTGCCAGAAAGCCACAAGCCCCTTGAAGCCTTCCCAGCCAACCCAAGCCAGTCAAGGTGCACCAAAACAGAGACAATGCGCCCTTTGGGTGGCAGATACACACCGGCAGGTGTCTCCCAGAGAGGATCTAACCTCCTGGGCAACCAACCTTCCTACTGATATGAATCCTTCAGCCGGACTGCAAGGACCCCAACTCTTTACCATTCATTGGTTTCACACCTTCTTTAACTCTCTCTTCAAAGTTCTTTTCAAGTTATCATACTTTTTGGCTATCAGTCTTTCACCCGTATTTAGCATAAGATGGAGTTTACCCCCTGCTTTGGGCTGCATGATCAAGCAACCCAACTCTGAGAAGATCCAATCATGACATGCGGGGAGGCGCTACTGGCCGAACACCATCTATGAGCCTTGATCAGAAGGTCTTGTGATCCCTGAGTGATGCAGGGGAGTCAGCCATCTGTACTCCACATTTACCATGTCCACCCTCAGGCGGGGATTCTGCAGTGGGCTTTTCCTTCTTTACTCATTATGATTGAGGGAATCCTTGTTGGTTCTTATACTCTGCTTTCTAATATGCTTACATTCAGTGGGCTGCCATGTCTGATTTGAAGTAATAGTTGGATTCCAAAGTATGGAGGGGTTGGATCAAATGCCTGGATTTCAGAAATGAGGGACCAGCTTTCACACAGGGGATTCACAACAGTACTTCTTTTCCCAGACCACAGGAGAAGACCACTGTAAAAAAGTACAAAAACTGGTAACCGCAAGCAGACAAGGTGCCTTCCCAGCCCCAGCTACAGAAGTAGGCACCCAGCAAGTCCATGTAGGCAGCCATGGGACACCATATAAAGGCATTTGCTGCTTGCAGCCAGGTTCCCATAGCTTTTCAGGGGCAGACCAGCCACCCACCTGTCCACCAAGGTGGGGAATGCCAGGTGCGCTGGGAGCATACCTCTGCAGTGGGACCGTGGGATCCCCTGCGATGGGGCCTGAACTTGAGAAGTCAAATGGAGCAGAGCCCCCTGTGACAGCCCGAGCATCTTAAGGATTTGACGTAAAAGTGACCATCAGAAAGGCTTAGCCACAGAGGAACCTTGGGCCTAAAGTGCATTCAAACTGTCAATGATCATGTTTCCTGCAATTGAAACTAATTCTTGATGCTAGCTGTATTCTTCAAATACGTGCGTGCTAAGTGGTCCAACGCCAAGAGTCATAGGCAAAGTTTGCAATGTTCACCCACATGCGGATTCAGGAGAGGTGGGGGAAGGCAGTCCTAGTGGGAGAAAGTTAGCACCGGCAAGAAAAAAGGCAGCACCAGCTATCTACCATCCGTGCAATGAGACAGCACACTGTCAGGCTTTCCCTCTGGTAGTCAGTCTCCATGATTTAAAGAGTGATTTCAGTCACTTAGCCTGGGAATCCCACCACGCTGCCACAGCAGACAGGCAAGTAAGAGGTTTCTATGGCAGCAGAAGGTAGGCACCTCCACCACTGGCCGTCCCAGATAGGGCTGCACTAGTCTTGAAAAAACATCCTGGCTACATGGGACCAGGGCTCCAGGTTCCTGGCAATGAAGGAGAATAGCCCCACCTGCACATGGGCCATCCACCACTCAATGGGGCAGGTATGAGCCAGGGACTGACCCCTGCACATCAAGAGTCCCAAAGTTTAGGTGGCATCTATGAGGCATGCCAGTTGGCTGGCCTCCCGGTGTTTTGGTAGATGGCACAGAGGGGATAAGTGCCAGGTTACCACACACAGTGAAAATGACTAATATCCACCATAATACTGCACTGCCATTAGCCTTGGTTGGTCTGGGTCACCCACACAGAAAGGCAGGAGCTGGGATAGGCAGTTGCGGGTCTCCGTGTAGACTGCCAGTTTTATCTTATGGTCCAACTAAGAGCTTTTTAACTACAGCAATTTTAATATATGCTATTGGAGCTGGAACTATTGGGGCTGCTAGTACCAGACTTTCATTCCAATGGATTTTCAGTAAAGGATTTAAAGTGTACTCTTTACAATTACAGGGCCTCAAAAGAGTCCTGTCTTGATATTTCTTGTCACTACCTTCCTGAATTATGCTGCCTTCCTTGGATGTGGTAGCTGATTCTCCGGATCCCTCTGTGGAATCAAACTTTGATTCTCCATTACTAGAGTAAGTTCTGAAAGTACCATTGAAAGTTGAAAGGGCACACATCCAAATTTATTGTCTTCATCACAGGAAAGTGCAATGGGCCTGAAGTTATGTAGAGTCACCAAAGCAGCCAAGCTGGTGAGCCCGGATTGGCCTTAAGTGCATGCATCTTGGGACGTCAGGACTGGTTGTCATGTACTAGCACTAGAGTTATCACAGATTTTCCAGTAAAAGATGAAGTGATCAAAGGAATGATAACGCAATTAATGAGCCATTGTAGTTTCACTGTGCTGGTCATATGCATTCAAACGTGCATTGCTGAACCTCGAGACAAGCATAAGCTACTGGCAGGAACAACCAGGTAGAGGCACTTGCTGAATTGGAGGAGGAGTCTCATGCCCCTTCTGGACCAACCTTCATCCCCTTTGGGATTCTCCTCGGGTATCCCCCATTTGCCTGCACTGGGATGGGGGGAAAAGACAGTCACATGGGTAACCATGGGCCCAGCAAGATTCACAACAAAAGGGAGAGGTGGGCCAAAGCATTGCCTGAGCGAGAAGTGTGGTCCTGTGCAGCGGAGACACCCCAAGGAATCGTTGTTCTGAGTGGAAATATGCTGGATGGGAAAGGGGAAATGAACAGGAACGCGGGGTCTGGACTTCCTGGCCAGATATTTTCACCCAGCCAAGCAGGGGAAACAAAGGAGCCCAGGGCCACAGGCCTCCACCCATCGGCCAGCTTAAGCTCTGACCCCGGGCCTGGGAAGAGCTTCTTAACCCGGACAAGTGGAGGAGGCATCTCAGGGCATGCAGAACTCTGTCCCAGGCACTTTGGGACATGGTGGTCTAGAGAAAAGAGCCCAGGACTGGGAGCTTCCATCTCCGGAACAGCTGCAGCTCTGCCCCAGGGCCCGATCAGACCATCTGAACCTGAGCAAGCAGCAGAGGCCTTGCTAGGCCCGCGGAACCCAGTCCTGGACTTCAAGTGACACCAGGTCTGAGGTCTTCCACCCCAGGGCCCACCAGAGCTCTCACCCAGGGTCCAATCAGAGTTTTTTTACCCACCCAAGCAGGGAAGCCCCGTCTTGGCCTGCGGATCCCCATCCTGGGCTCCAAATAGGATGTGGAAGGGAGCCCAGGGCTGGGGTTTTCCACCCAGGGCCCTTCTGAGCTCAGACTAGAGACCCAGTCAAAGCTTCTTAACCCAGGCACAAGGAAGAGTCCTTCCCAGGTCTTCAAGGCCCCATCCAGGGCATTTTGAAACACATTTGGCTAGAGAAGGGATTCCAGGGCCAACGACTTCTACTTCTGGGCCTGCCAGAGCTCTGACTCGGCCTAGTCAGAGCTTCTTAACCTGGCCAGGCAAAGGAGGCCTTCCCAGGCTTTCTGGACCCTGTCCTGTGCACTTTGCAACACAGTTGGCTGACTAACGGAGACCAGGATTGAAGACTTCCATCCGCCAGGCCTTCTTGAACTCTGACCAGGAGCCTAATAAGAACTTCTTAACCCATATAAGTAGGGGGCACGGCACTTTGGGACAGAGTGGTCTAGAGAATGGAGTCCAGAGCCAGGTCTTCCATTTCTGGTCCAGCCAGAGCTCTGACCCAGGGCTCTGACCTCAAAGTTTCTTTACGCGGTCGCAAAGCAATTCGCAGTTACCACACCCATTCGCAAAAGGGAAGGGGTCCCCATGGGACCCCTTCCCCTTTGTGAATGTTGCCATAAATGTTTTTTCAGAGCAGGCAGTGGTCCAATGAAACCAAATGGTTTCGTTATTTTTTTGTATTGCAACTCGTTTCCCTTTAAGGAAAACGGGCTGCAATACAAAAAAGAAAACTGCTTTATTTAAAAAGTAGTCACAGACATGGAGGTCTGCTGTCTTCAGCAGGCCACCATCCCTGTGAGTGCAAGGAATC
This sequence comes from Pleurodeles waltl, assembly GCF_031143425.1. Classification (NCBI taxonomy): domain Eukaryota; kingdom Metazoa; phylum Chordata; class Amphibia; order Caudata; family Salamandridae; genus Pleurodeles; species Pleurodeles waltl. The sequence goes on along the minus strand of NC_090440.1, from coordinate 434,472,775 downwards.
ACAATGGGGTTGCAAAATGCGGCCCTCCTCATTAATATTAATGAGGTGGGTCTTTGCGACCCCATTGCGATTCGCAGACGGTGTCTGAGACACTGTTCTGCATCCGATTTTGCGATTCGGAAATTGCTACATCTGGCCCTAAGTCACATGAAAGAGATGATTTGTTTAAATGCAAAACATCACGACTGACAAAGACATGGCACATTTTTTACCACACATTTAGGTGTGGTAAATTACTCCTAATTATAATTTTGCACAGCCCTAATAAAAATGCTGTAGGAGGCTGGCCCCTTATGTAGTGTGCAAAACTAAGCACACTGTGCAGGGGATCCAGGCAACTACACATTGGTTTCCAGAGGTAAAAATGAGATCACCCATTGCTCCAATTTTTAAGTAGCTGGTCGAGCAGTTAGGCTAATCCAAGAGATGTGCTAGTCATTTGTTGTACTCACAAATCTAATCATGCACCACACACACTTTATGAATAACTCGAGACCAGAATTTATAAAAATACTTCAGACTTTTATATACATTTTAAGACAAGCTCTTTAAGATACGTTAAGTACTTCTTGAGATATGACTTTACAAAGTTTCAATAAAGTTAGTCTTTCTGTGCGCAATTATGCATCATAGGAATCAATAGGCAGTCACTTTTAAAAATGCATTATAATTCATAGAGTTTGGTTACCAGTTTTTTCTTTTGCAGGATGGTGAAGCCGTCAGTGGGCACACTGTTCCAGCTGGAGATTCTTGGGTGGCTCCAGGTTCCGGCGGGAGCAGAGATGGAAAGTCTCTTGGCACGGGCACAGGTCCACTTTTAAGGGTCATCCAGAAAAGGAGCCGGTTTGCAGATTTAAAGATGGTGCCTTGGGGTCCCCTTGGGCTAGTGAGGTCGCAAGGGGTTAGGGACCCAGGGCACACAGCAGGTTCCACGATACAGCGCTCAGGGCAGCTGGATACAGGGCGAGTTGGATGTCTTGGATGCTGTGCGCAATTCAACCCTTTGGAGCTGGAGGTAAGTCTTCTTCCAGAGGCTTTGCAGGATGACAAGGGTGCACTGGTGAGAGGTCCAGGGTGTCACTGAAGTTCCTTGACAGGGGCTTCCTCCTGGTCCTGTTGCAGCTCTGGGTGAGCTGTTTTTGGTGTCTGATGTGCACTGACCAGTACCTGGGGTATTGGCACAACTCAAACACAGGAGGGTGCTGTGCCACCAAAGTTGGCACATTTGCAGGCCTTGTAAGGGCTGTTGTTGGTGTGTCATCAGGTCTGGCCGCGACTTCTGGTTGCGGAGATATCGTCCAGTCAGGGAAGTGACCTTCGCCGGTTTTCTGGTTCTTTGTAGGTTTCTTTGGTTTCTTGAGTGGTGCCCCCACTCAGGAGGGAGATCTTAGGCTATTTACAAAGCCTGGAGGTCCTTGGGGTCTTTTGATCGATTGTCAGGACTCTGGTACAGGCAAGCAGGGATCTTGGAGCCTCTTCTGGTGCAGCAGGTCCTCTGTTCTCATCCTGTCAGGTTCTATGGTGCTGCCTTCTTTTCTTCCTGATGAATCTATCTTCTTGGTTCAGGGGAGCCCACTAAATTCTTAAGGGGAACCTCATAGTGTCCAATGGGACATTTACCCTTGGGTGGCTACACCACTACAGTGACCACTTCCTGGTGGAAGGGTCACCACCCTAAGCCTCATTGGCTATTTTCCTGACATCCAACATGGAGGAAAATTAAATGGGGGGTCCACTTCACCTGCAACCCCTGGGGTGGTGCATGCTCAGTGAGACCCCTCCTCCTACTCTTTGTCTGGTGTCCCGCCTTTGCTCCCACCAAAAGTGGGGGCTGACAAAGGGGGAAGCCATCTGCTGCTAGCAGCAGGCCTGGGAGCTCGAGTTTCAAGAGCACCAGCCTTTGAAGCTCACTGCCAGGAGAGTGCACATTCCTGAGGGAGGGGGTGTTAGCTCCTCCACCCAGGAAGGGCATTGTTTTACAAACCAGAGAGCCAGGGCTCTCCCCAGGTTTATATATTTGCTCTCTGTAAATGGCATGCTGAATGGAACCAGTCTGCAACTATGCCAGTTAGGTTAGTTTTTGTAGTGGGCACCTCTAAGGTGACCCCAGGGTACATTTAGGGTTAAATCCAAAACTGGTACGAGTCTGGATTTAACCTTCTGAGTTGCTTGATACCAAACAACCCAGGGTGCAGAGTGGCCTTCCTGTAGCTGGGTAACTCGTGTTTGACCAGAGTCCAGTACATGTGCATAAAATGGCTGCTCTGTTCACTCACTATATCCCAGGTTTAGCAAGGACACAGTGGGGCATATTGCTCATGCAACTAGGCCCTCACATATAGTATGGTGCACCTTGCCTTAGGGCTCGGAGGCCTGCTAGAGGGGTGAATTACCCATAACATAGGCAGTGTAGGGTGGACAGGGCACACAGCGAGTATGCCATGTCGAGTTTGTCTTTTTAGGTTTGCCCCAGTTCACTCAGCCTGCAATGGTAGTGCTCAGGGCATCAGGGTGCAAGGCCAAGAGGGTGACACAATCAGTGCGGCTGCCCTCAGGGGCCTACTCTTAATATCCAATGCCCTGGGTACTGGGGTAGCCATTTAGTAGGGACTTACAGTGATATTTAAGAGTGTATTCAATTGTGCCAAGCATCACAACAGATTTAGGGAAAGTGCTCTGGCCCAGGGAACCTGGTTAGCAGGGGCCCTGCAAACTATAACATCTAGGACACATCAACATCAGGCAAAAAGTAGGGGGCTACCCATGCAAAAAGAGGCCTCCTCTAACACTCCTCTCCCTCCACCCAAACAAAAGAGGATGAAACTACCCTTTCCCTAGTGAGTCTTCATATTCTAAATGGAAGAACCTGGAGAGGCCATCTGCATTGGTATGGGCAGTCCCAGGTTTATGTTCCACTTTAAAGGCTATCCCCTGTAGGGAAATGGATCACCTAAGCAGTTTGGGGTTCTCACCTTTCATTTATTGCAGCCATCTGAGAGGCCTATGGTCAGTCTGAACAGTGAAGTGAGAGTCAAGCAAATATGGCCTCAACTTTTTCAGAGCTCAAACCACAGCAAAGGCTTCTCTCTCTATGGCACTTCATTTTAGTTCTCTAGGGAGTAGCTTTTTGCTAATAAAAGCAACTGCTTGGCCATGTCCATCATCATTCCTTTGGGAAAAGACCGCTCCTATCCCCATTACTGAAGCATCTGTCTGGACTATGAATTCCCTAGAGTAGTCTAGTGCTTGTAGAACTGGAGCAGACCACATAGCTTTCTTCAGAGTGTCAAAGGCCTCTTGTCAATTCACTGTCCAGTTGATCTTTCTGGGCACCTTCTTGGAAGTAAGTTCTGTGGGGGGCCACTAGTGTCCCATAACACTTCACAAACCTTCTATAATATCCAGTTAAGCCAAGGACTCCCCTTACTTGTGTCTGGGTTGTGGGAACTTCCCAAGCCAGAATAGTCTGAATCTTGTGTTGTAGAGGTTGCACTTGGCCTCCATCAACTAGGCGGTCTATGTACACAACTTTTTCGTGCCCTATCTGGCACTTGCTGGCCTTGATAGTGAGGCCTGCCTTTTGTAGACCCTCAAGGACCTTTCCTAGGTGGCTAAGGTGATCCTGCCAAGTAGAACTATAGACAGCTATGCCATCTACGTAAGCTGTAGTGTATGTTTCCAGTCCAGCAAGGAATTGGTTCACCAACCTTTGGAAGATGGCAGGTGCATTCTTCAGTCCAAAGAGCATAACAGTGAACTGACAATGCCCACTAGGAGTAGAAAATGTTGACCTCTCTTTTGCTCCTGGGGTCAGACCAACCTGCCAGTACCCTGATGTTAAATCAAAAGTACTCAGATACTTGGCTGTCCCTAATCTGTCAATGAGCCCATTGGCTCTTGGGATTGGGTGTGCATCTGTTTTGGGTACTGAGTTGAGGCCCCTGTACTCAACATAAAACCTCATTTCTTTCTTGTCACCCTTTGGAGTGAGGCCTGGGGACTAACACTACAGGGCTATTCCATGGGCTCTCTGAGGGTTCAATTGCACCCAAATCCAACATTTTCCTGACTTCAGCTCCTATGCTTTCTCTGACATGGTCAGACTGTCTGTACATTTTGTTTTTGACAGGCAGGCTGTCACCAGTGTCCACATCATGGGCACACCAGTTTGTCTTTCCGGGGGTCAGAGAATATAGCCCAGCATACTGGTTGAGGATTTACCTGCAATCAGTCTGCTATTGTCCTGAGAGGGTGTCTGACAAGACCACTCCATCGACAGAACAATCTTGGGGATTGCTTGAAAGGAGATCGGGAAGTGGCTCACTCTCATCTTCCTGTCACTCATATGTAACATAAGCATGGTCACATCAGCTCTGTCATAAAAGGGTTTTAGGCGGTTGACATGTATGATTCTTTTGGGGTTCACCACTAGATAAGTGACATCCCCTTTTCTTTCAGGAATGGGATAGGGCCCAGACAATTTGTCCTTGAGGGCCCTTGGAGCAATGGGCCCCAGCACCCAAACTTTCTGCCCTGGTTGGAACTCCACCATAGCAGCTTTTTGGTCATACCAAAGCTTTTGAAGCTCTTGGCTGGCTTGAAGAATTATGCTGGCTTTCTCCATGTACTCAGCCATTCTAGAACTTAGGCCAAGCATATAGTCCACAATATCCTGTTTGGGTTCTTTGAGAGGTCTCTACCAGCCTTCTCCTACAAGACTTAGTGGTCCCCTCACAGGGGAAACAAAAATTCAAAAGGAGAAAAGCCCACTCCTTTTTGTGGCACTTCCCTGTAGGCAAACAGAAGGCAAGGAAGTAGGACATCCCATCTCCTTCTGAGGTTTTCAGGGAGTCCTCCAATCATGCCTTTAAGGGTCTAGTTGAACCTTTCAACCAGCCCATTGGTTTGTGGATGGTATGGGGTAGTGAATTTATAAGTCACTCCACATTCCTGCCACATGTGCTTTAAGTATGTAGACATGAAGCTTGAACTTCTTTATGATACTACCTCCTCAGGGAACCCACCCCTGGTAAAGATACCCAGGAGGGCCTTTGCAACCGCAGGTGCAGTGATTGTCCTAAGGGGAATAACCCCTTGATACCTAGTGGCATGATCCACTACCACTTAGATATATCTATGTCTTGATGCTGTTGGAGGGTCAAGGGGGGGGCAACAATGTCAACCCCTACCCTTTCAAAGGGAACCCCAACCACAAGAAGTGGTATTAAGGGGACCTTTAAGTGCCCAACTGCCTTGCCGCTGGCTTGACAAGAGGGACAGGGCTGACAAAAGTCCTTCACTTTTTATGACATCCCTGGCAAGTAGAAGTGGTTAACCAACCTACTCCATGTCTTCTTCTGGCCCAGATGCCCTACTAGGGGGATGTCATGAGCTAAAGTGAGAATGAAGTCCCTGAACGTCTGTGGCACTACCACCCTCCTGGTTGCACCAGGATTGATGTCTCTGGCCTCAGTAAACAGGAGCCCCTCCTCTCATTTCCTAGCTCCTGCTGATCCTGAGTAGCTTGATGTCTCAGGCCTTCAAGAATGGGACACTCTCTTTGTCCCTGGCACAGATCGTCCCTAGAGGGTCCCTCTGGGCCCAAGAGCTCTCGGTGGTAAGGCCCAAGCTCTTCAGGTTCAGTTCCCTCTAAGGTGGTTGACTCCTCCTCTTTAAAATAGGGGTCCTGTCTTGGGATCTGTTTTGAAGCTGTTTCCCCAGACTTCTTGCCTTTTCTCTGGGAGGCTGATCCACTGTTTCAGGATCCAGCTTTCCCTTTACTCTCCGAAGGTCACTCTGTGCCCTAGTCTTGACTCTAGCCCACTGGGGGTTCCTAAGCATTGCTGCCTTGGTCTTTAGATCTACCTCAGCCAAGGGGGAATGCTCCAGGTCATTACCAAGTAGGCAATCCACAGGGATGGATGAGGACCCGACCACTTCTTTCTGCCCTGCTACTCCTCCCCATTCAAAGTTTACCATAGCCATGGGATGCAAATTGGTCTCATTGACAGCATTGGTGACAGGATAAGACATCCATACCAGGAACTGAGCAGAGTGAACCAGGTGTTGAGATACCATGGTGACACTAGCCCCTGTATCCCTCAAGGCTTCTGTTTTCTCCCCATTAATCACAGGGTGCTGCCTGTATTTTTTCATGTTACTTGGCCAGGCATCACAGAATAAATCTACCCCACCCTCAGTGACTAATGTTGCTTCTGTGGGGACACTGACATGGACAGGCCACACCTCTGACCCCATCTGGATATTGGCAACTGCATTTACTGGAAGCTGACTAGAGTCATAGTTTTTGCTGTTTTTACAGCCAGAGGCTCCAGTTTGGTGCCCTTTGGTTCTATAATCTTGGCATCAAGCCTTGCTCGTGTCAAAGTGTTTCCCTCTGTACCTGCCCCTGGACTGTGAGTAGTCTTTGGACCCACCCTCCTGGTCAGATTTTTGGGGGCTTTGAGAAGACTCTTTGTTGTTTTTATCCTTGCTCCCATCTTTCCCTTGGGGGTGCTTTTTGGCCTCTTTCTTTTGGTCTCGCCCACCAGTGGTAGTTTTGGTCACCCTCGTTTTGACCCAGTGGTCTGTCTTCCTCCCCAACTCTTGAGGGGACCGTAGACCAAGGTCTACCAGACATTGATGTAGCCTATCATTGGAACAATTACTCAACAGATGCTCTTTCTCAAACAAATTATACAGCCCATCATAATGTTGTGCCTTGTTCCCAGCTAACCAACCACCCAGCATTTTTACTGAATAGTCCACAAAGTTAACCCAAGTTTGGTTCTGGGATTTTCGAGCCTCCCTGAACTTTATCCCGTACTCTTCAGTTGTAAATCCAAACCTCTCAATCAGGGTACCCTTCATGAGGTTATAGGATTTAGAATCTGCCTCATTCAGTGTCAGCAGCCTATCCCTGCACTTTCCTGATAATAATTCCCACATAAGAGTGCCCCAATGCTTTTTCTCAATTTCCTACCCAATGCATGCTCTTTCAAAGGCAGAAAACCATTCACTATATCATCCCTTTCAGAGAAGGGAGGGACAACTCCTTTTTGGAGTTTGACGTTGAAAGTTTTTTCTTTCAACACTTGTATGCTGCCACCAGAGATGGGTGCCAACCCCAACTCTTTTCTTTGTTTTTCTATCTCCAAAAGCTGACTTTCTAAAGCCAGTCTTTTGGTCAGCCTGGCAACGTCCAGGTCTGTGTCTGTGGGTGCTCCAGAGCTTGTGTAAGAAGAGGAGCTACCCTCATCTCCATTATCCACAGGACCTTCATCCACCTCAGATGTGCCATCATCCTTATTAGCTGGGGGATGCTCTCTTTCATTCTGGGCCACAAGAAACCTAAGTTGAATCTTGTACAACTTGCAGAGTCTCCTTGATTGGTCATAGCTATATGCCTCATAAGGTTCCCGGTTGAGCTCCCGTGTTCTGGACTCTATTTCTGACATTTTTATCTCACTTTTCTAAAGTTGTAGGGAACTAAACATGGCCCTAACAGTTATTTTAGAAATTTGTAAAACAATTCTTAGTCAATTAGAAAATCAAAAATAATTATCTGAAAACAATTTAGAGAGTTATTCATGTGTTTACACAATTGAAAAAGTGGTATCAGCAAATGCTAAGTCTTTATCCCAACGCTGATACACCAAATGTAGGAGGCTGGCCCTCTATGTAGTATGCAAAACTAGTTACACTGTGCAGGGGGTCCAGGCAACCATACGTTGGTTTCCACAGGTGACAATTAGTCCACCTTATGCTCCAATATTTAAGGTAGCTGGTCGAGGAGTTAGGCTAATCCACAAGATGTGCTAAGCATTTGTTGTACTCACAAATCAAATCATGCACCACCCACACTCATTAAATAACTCGAGACCAGAATTTATAAAAATACTTCAGACTTTTGTATACATTTTATGACCAAGATCTTTAGGATGGGTGAAGTACTTCTTAAGATATTACTTTTTAAAGTTTTAATAAAGTTAGTCTTTCTGTGAGTAATTACACACCGTAGGAACCAATAGGCAGTCACATTTAAAAAATGCATTAAAAATCGCACATTTGGGTTACCAGTCTCTTCTTTTGCAGGATGGTCGAAGCAGTCGGTGGGCACACTGTTGCCAGCTGGAAAGTCTCTTGGCACAGGCAGAGGGCCACTTGAGGGGCTACGTGGAAAACGAGCTGGTTTGCAGATTTGAAGATAGTGCCTTGGGGCTCCCTTGGGCTGTCAAGGTCACAAGAGGTTAGGGACCCAGGGCTCACAGCAGGTTCCATGATGCAGGGCAGCCAGTTGCAGGGCGAGTTGGAGGTCTTGGATGCTGTGCGCAATGGAACCCTTTGGAGCTGGAGGTAAGTCTTCTTCCGGGGGCCTTGCAGGGCAACGAGGGTGCTCTAGGGAGAGGTCCATGGTGTCACTGAAGTCTCTTGTCTGGGGCTTTCTCCTGGTCCAGTTGCAGCTCTGGGTGAGCTGTTTTGGGTGGTGTCTAATGTGCACCGACCAGTACCTGGGGTATTGACACAACTCAGCCACGGGAGGCCGTTGTGCCACCAAAGTTGGCATACTTGCAGGTCTTGTCTTGGCTGTTGTTGGTGTATCATCAGGTTTGGCTGCGACTTCCGGTTGCAGAGATGTCATCCAGTAGGGGAAGTGCCCCTCACCAGTTTGCTGGTTCAGTGTGGGTTTCTTTGGCTTCTTGAGTGGTGCCTCCACTCAGGAGGGCGATTTTTAGCTATTTGCAAATGCTGGAGGTCCTCGGGGTCTTTTAAGGTAAGTTCAGTGGTCAGCTCCTCCGCAGCGGCAATTGTTGGGACTCTGGTGCAGTGAGCAGGGGTCTTGGAGCCTCTTCTTGTGCAACAGGTCCTTTGTTCTCATCCTTTCGGGTTCTTTGATGCTGTCTTCTTTTCTTCCTGATGAATGTATCTTTTTGGTCTAGGGGAGCCTACTAAATACTGAATTTAGTGGGCGTTTTAGGGGGAACCTGGTAGTGTCCAATGGGACACCTACCCTTGGGTGGCTAGACCCACTACAGTAACCACGTCTTGTGGAAAGGGTCAGTACCCTAAGCCTTATTGGCTATGAACCTGCTATCCAACAAAGAGGAAAATGAAATGGGGGGGTCCACTTTGCATATGAGTGGTATCCCATTGTGCGGTTTCCCACCTTTGCTCCCGCCAGACTTGGGGGATGACAAAGGGGGAAGCCATCTGCTGCTAGCAGCAGGCCTGGAGCCTCAAGTTTCAAGGGCACTAGCCCTTTGAAGCTTACCGCCAGGAGAGCTCACATGCCTGAGTGGTGAGTGGTGGGGTGTTAGCTCCTACGCCCAGGAAGTGCATTGTTTTACAAACCAGAGAGCCAAGGCTCTCCCCTAGGTTTGTATATTGGCTGTCTGGAAGTGGCATGCTGGATGGAACCAGTCAGCAACTATGCAAGATAGGTTAGCTTTTGCAGGGGCAACTCTAAGGTGACCCCAGGGTACATTTAGGGTTAAATCCAATACTGGTACAAGTCTGGATTTAACCTTCTGAGTTGTTTGATACCCATCAACCCAGGTTGTAGAGTGGCCATCATGAGGCTGGGTCACTCGTGTTTGACCAGTGTCCAGTACGTGTACATAAAATGGCTGCTCTGTTCATTCACTAAGTTCCAGGTTTGGCAAGGACACAGTGGTGGCATATTGCTCATCCAACTATGCCCTCACATATAGTATGGTGCACCCTGCCTTAAGGCGGGAAGGCCTGCTAAAGGGGTGACTTACCCATAATATATGCACTGTAGGGTGAACAGGACTTACCCATAACATAGGCAGTGTAGGGTGGACAGGGCACACAGGGAGTGTGTCATGTCGAATTTGCCTTTTTAGGTTTACCCCAGTACACTCAGCCTGCAATGGCAGTGCTGGGTGCAACTGGGTACAGCGCCCTAGACGGTGGCACAATCAGTGTTGCTGCCCTCAGGGGCCTACTCTTAATATCCCATGCCCTGGGTACTGGGGTACCCATTTACTAGGATCTTACAGTGATATTTAAGAGTGTATCCAATTGTGCCAAGCATCACAACAGATTTAGTGAAAGAGCTCTGTCCCAGGGATCCTGGTTAGCAGGGGACCTGGGCACTACAACCTTTAGGACACATCAACATCAGGCTTAAAGTGGGGGGGCTAACCGTTCAAAAAGAGGCCTCCTATCACAAATGCCATCTCAGCTTCTCAACTTTTTCAGCTGTAGAATTAATGAAGTTCTCAGCTGTCCCGCCAGCAGTCACATAATTGCAGACCTCATCTTGATTGAGGTCTGAAACGTAGAGTAATTACAGCCATTAAATTCTGCCATGAAAACACATGTGCCAAACTTTATCTCCTATCATGTTGTAGGCCAGCTGCACCACTGAAGGAATGATGGACGTCTTTCACAACCTGGCCCTTCTACTGCCAGTTACCCATTTTCCTTCAGTCTCAGTTCACTGAAAATCAGACGTCAATCTATCTGATGACTTGGTATTCTTATTTACTTGTGCATATGCCCACTTGGGAAATAGATAGATGCAAAATGAAGAACATGCTGTCCGTTTTTTAACAGCTCCTAACTTGTATTTCAAAAACAAAATACTGCCTCTGGGCAGGTGCTGCTGCTGTGTCATTCTGTCGGGGAAAAGCATGTGGCATCTTTACTGAACACGCAGCTTTAGCGAGCATAGTGGCTTTTTGCAATTGTGCATGCTACTTCTGTGTGGGAGGGGATCTTTTCCTACCCCTACAAGACATCTTTGGTTAACAGGCAGACTCACATATTGCCAAAGGCCAAATACCATACAGCTTGACTGAAACCTCCATCGCAGAATGGCTGTGATGTGGGTTGTTTGAAAATGTAAAATTCCACTGTGAACACGCAATAGTTGAGGGGAGTTGACCCACTGTTGCTCTCAATGGTCCAAATTTAAGAAAGCCCAGCACTCCCTTGCGCCAAATTAGCGTAATTCTTTTACGCTAATGTGGCTTAACAATCCCAAAATCGCCACACCAGATTTACAAAGTGGTGCAATGCATGCATTGCTCCACTTTGTAACCCCTTGCGCCACATCATGCCTGCACCAGGCATTATGTATACAAGGGGAGCATTGCCCAGCTAGAAGGGCCGAAAAACTGCGCAAAGAAATCTAAACGTTTTTTGCGCCATTTATTTTGCAATTTTTATTGCCTGCTTAGAGCAGGCGTTGAAAGGAGACAGACCATTGCTTACAACGGTCCCCTATATACTGTTCAGGGTTAGCGCCAAAGTTTAAAAAACTCTGACACTATTGCCCCCCTAACCTGTACCATGGTTATTTAAAATACGGCGCACACATGGTGGTGGTAAGGGGCATTAAAGGGCACAAGGGAAGTGGCATTCTGCTGGGTGCAGCGCCAATTTTCTTGAATCGGCCCCTGTGTATTTTGTGAGTTCTGGTACACAGCTAATACTGCCCCTAACCAAACCATGTTCCAAAGAGCTCATGGCTTCAGTACACAATATACGCAGAGAGGAGCAACAAGTCATCTCTACTCAACCTTTGCTTAGAATCTTTTAATGCTTGCTGACAGGAGCGTCTCCTCCGCAATGGTGGAGAAGCATCGCCCCAATGGCAGCAGAAAAATGTAAACAATACTTGAATATTGTTTTATTTTTCTGCTGCTGGCTCAGCTAGCATGTGGAGAGAGGGACGGGGCTGGGCCACAGGAGGTGGGGGGTGAGGAAAGAGTGCACTAAGTGCACATGTGTGTTTGGATGGCTGAAGGCGGCCATCCAAACACCCATGCGCCCTTAGGGGCATATTTATTCCCCATTTGCACTGAATTTGCATAATTTTTTTCATGCAAATTAGGCGCAAAGCTAACACCATATTTATATTTTGACGTCTAAAGTCAAAATATTGGAGTTTGCTCTATTTTTCAAATGCATGAACCTACCTTGCGACAATGAGATGCAAGGTAGGCGTTCCCATCTAAAAAATGGTGCTAACCCCATAGCCCCACATTTATCCCCCATGCTAAAATGATGCACGGGTAGGAGGAGGGGCTAAATAATGGTGCAAAGCTTGCTTTTTAACCTCTGGGTCAGATCAGGCATTAAGGGACACGTGGACACATTTCCATGGTTAAACACCATGAAATGGGTTCAAAGGTGGCCCTCCTCAAGCCCCAGGAACACCCCGACCCACATCAGAGGGACACCGGATGATGGTGGGACCCCATCCCATGTAAGTAGGGTAAATATAGGTGAGTAATTTTTTTCAAATTAAAGTGACATTGGGGGCCCAACTTGGGGGCCCCTGCATGGCACAGGGTTCAATGGCCATGCCCAGGGGGCACTGGTCCCCTGTGCTGGCCATTGGGGTGGTGGGCATGACTCCTGTCTTTCTTAAGACAGGAGTCATGCGGTATACATGGTTTTGCATCAGAAAATTACGATAGGCTGGTTAGAGTAATCTTTTTTTGCTCCAACTAGCCTAACGTCATTTATTGGTGCAAAATCCCCTTCTCCAACACCACCAGCCACACCTGGCTAATGTAATGTTTTTTTTACGCTAGCCCACCCTTTGCACTGGCTTGCGCCATTCCATAAATACGGAGCCCGGCTGGCGCTCAGGAATTGCGCAAGCCAGTGCTAAACATTTTGGTGCAAAACTACGTTAGTGCAGTTTTGCACCAAAAAGTCTAAATATGCCCCTTAGGTTTCTTCAGACTGGCTTTGTTGAACGGCAGGGCTGGAGAAACTGCACAGGCCACAGGGCTGTGTCTGAGCAGCAGAGTTTGCATGAGCCAGTGTTCTGCATTTTTGCTGACTTCCTTCTAAATACAGCTTTGAGAAGGTATCATAATGCACTGTTCACGAGGTAAGAGTTAATTTCAGGAACCATTTGATCCATGTTGAATGCCCACCAGAGAGTTGGCTACTTTTGGCTCACTGACTTAAACCCTGTACAAATGCAAGTCTTCAACCAACCGAAATAATCAATTTTCCTTTAAAAGCACAGCTGCCCCAAAAAGAGAGATTTTGGATTTCAATTAGGTCTAATTATCTGATTTAAGCCATAAGGAAGGCAGAAAAACTGACAAGCATCCACCCATTTGGTGAAAATCCATTGCACCTCACTCTCTGATGTTAAATGTAATTTTCGAGGCAATATTTTGAGAAGGAATTTAATCATTTTGCAAATCAGTCTATTCAGCACTATGACTTGGATTGTAATTTTTCACCTGAATGTGAATCACGAATTGAACTACTTATTTTTGTGACAACAGGTATGTTTGTCACTACTTAATTGCTTTTCATGAGAATTCATTTTGTGAAAAAAAACTTTTTTATAATTTGTAGTGATAAGGGTACACTGAAGAAACGTCGATAAATGTGACAATTTCGGCAAAAATCAGATCCATAGCAGTGAACGTCTGTGTGAAAGCTATTCACTGATTCCCTTTTAAACAAATAGAGACCATAAAATAGCTCACATCATATATATCATACTCACAATTTCAGACATGCTGCTTCCAAAATATCCAGTCCAAAAACTGCGAATAAAGGGGAGAGAAAAACTAGTTTAAAATGTGTAACATAGTTTAGTAAACATCTCCCTCTATTTCCTGCCTCTTCCTACCCAGCATAAAAAATGTCCATGCCGTTTTATTGGTCCAGCTACATACAGTTTCAATTGTCTGTCATAGACAGCACTGCATACAGTGTTAAATTGAGTGGATTTTGGATCCTGCTACTTGCTCCCCCTGTCTCTGCTCATAGAGCAAACTCAAATCCTTTTTTACCTTGCTTCCAAAACCTTTATTTTTAAATCTGTTTGTTCAACTTATTTCAAAACAAGGTATAAAAGTAGCAGTACATAGCATATACTTAGGGAGAGAATATCCAGCATCCCTCCGCTTATTTTTCTTAATGTATGTGCATTACACTGTACACCACAGCTGTATTTTAGTGTACTGACATTCAATAAACTTTATATAACTATTAACATTTGACATGATGGTTATTATTTTTACTTATGAATGTTGGCGTCAGATATAATAGTGCAAGCATTCGACTATACAGGTACTAAGGTCTTTGTATCTATGTGTGCATTTTGGTGTGGATAAATAACAATAGCAAGGAGTGGCTGGTGGTTAGATAACTTATAGACTCGGCATGCCAGTGTGGTTGAATGGCTCTGCTTTTAACTAATTCTGTTGCTATGGGTAACTTTTAGTTACAGCGTGAACCGAGAATGTTAATGGGCTGTCTCATGGTGGATACTTATCGTCTCTGGATTCAATTTTGACTACAAAAAGGTCCCAACTTTCAATCCCGCCTTGGATCTGACCCTTATGTTGTAAGTGTCTTACTGTTTGAGACTCTGCCATTGCATAATCGTGTAGGTCTCGCAACCAGAGGGAGTGGGACGGGGCGCTTGGGGCCTTCCAGTGTGTGTCTATCAGGCGTTTGTATGACACAAAAGCTAGGTCCACAAACTTGTGAGTGTGTTTGTCACCTTTTGTGCGGTGGCGTATATTTAGCAAGCAGGATTCTGGAGTGGGGGTCAGCAATTGGTCTATCACTTCTGCAGTTGTGTCAACGACACGGATCCAGCCAGTGTTAATCGCATGGCACTCCCAGACCATATGATAGAAAGTTGCTGCAGGGGTAGCGCACCTTGGGCATGTTGGGTTAGCGCCTGAGTATATTTTATGAATACGGGCAGGGGAGAGATAAGCTTGATGCACGTAATTAAATTGCGTGTACCTTAGTCTGGAGTTGTGAGACACGGTCTTGACCGAGTTAAGGGCTATTTCCCAGGATTTTTGTGTCGTTGGTGTGGGGAGGACAGAGTCCCAGCGGAATTGGACCGGGGTTAGGGCCTTGCAGCTACTTGCTAAAAGTATTTTGTATAGTTTGGCAACCACGCCTTTTGCCTCGCCCTTAGAAAGTATTGCAGTGAGTAGAAGGGATTAGTTCGGTTCGTTGTGTCCACAGCCCCATAAATTGCGTAGGAGATTAGTGATGGCATTGAATGTCAGGAAAGCTCCCGAACGCATCACCCCCGCAGACACCAGATCCACAAACTTGATTGCGCTAGAGCCAGTGTAAAAGTCTCCTGTGTTTAGAGTGTTAACCGCCCGTACATCATGATGGGAGGATAGAGCATATATCCCCGGTAACTGTGGCACTGGGAGTAGGGGAGGGACTGCGATTTACCCTGCACGTATCTCTTCCAGCAGTGTCTAGCCGTATCAATTAAGGGTGAATTGTTTGGTGAATAAGGGGGACCCGCTAGTAAACTTGTCAATATCATTGTTGGGGTTGTGTAAGCCGATATTGCTGTAGACTCTGCATTGGGCGGCTCGTCGAGCCATTTAGTGACCCATTGAAGTTGGGCTGCTGCATAGTATAGTTCGAGATTCAGCATGCCCAGGCCTCCCTCTACTTGTGGATATTGTGTAGTAGTTAGGGCCCCAGAGCAGGTTAGTCAATAGGGAATGCACTTTGTGGAAGAATGAGCAAGGCAGAATCACCGGGAGTGCGGTAAAATAGTATAAGAATCTTGGTAATATTAGCATCTTGACTATGGCTGTCCGGCCCATTGGCGATAAAGGAAAGGAACTCCAAAAAGTCAAGGAGCCACGGGTGGAGCCGAGCAGTCTGTCTAAGTTACCTTCCCTTAAGTCTGACATAGAGTGATACACCTGAACACCCAAATATTTGAAGGTCTGGTGTGTCCATGGTAGTTGATGTATGGGGAGAGACGCTCTCTGTTCAGTGGACAGACAGGTAAGAGGGAAGTTACAAGACTTAGACCAATTCACATGCAAGCCGGAGACGAGAGCAAACATGTTCAGTATACGCATTACCTCGGTCAGGGAGGCAGTGTGGTTGCGCAAATATATCAGGGCATCATCTGTGTATAGGGATATTATGTGGTATGTGTCGAATTCTTGTATGCCCCAACTATGTGAGCAGTATCGAAGCTTAACTGCGAGTGGCTCCATAGCTATTGCAAACAATAATGGGAGAGCGGGCAGCCTTGCCTGGTACCTCTGCCAATAGGAAAGGCCTCCAAGACTACCTGACCGGTCTTAACGCGGGCTGTTGGTTTGGAGTATAAGTAGCAATCCAGTTGATGAAGCCATTCTGGAAGCCGAATGCCTTGAGAGTGCGGAATAAATATTCCCAAACAAGCGTGTCAAATGCCTTCTCTATATCCAGTGACACGGCCACGCTACCTGGGTCTGTGGTATGTTGCATGATGCGGATTAGGCGCCTAATGTTCAAAAAGGTGTTTCTACCTGGAATAAATCCCGACTGGTCAGGGTGTATTAAGTGCGGCATATGAGGGAGCAATCTATTTGCCAGAATTTTCCCTAGGAGTTTGCAATCAGTGTTCAAGAGAGAAAGTGGTCTATATGACTTGACATCTAGTGGATCACGTCCAGGTTTTGGCAGGACCACTATTAATGCTTTCTTCATAGAGTCTGGTAACTGTTTCCTATTACGTACTTCATTAAACACCTCTAGTAAAGGTTGCAGGAGGTGAGTGCTTTGTGAGTTATAATATTCTGCTGGCAGACCATCTGTACCAGGGATCTTGCCACGTGCCATCTGTGAAAGGGCCAATTGGAGCTCTTCAGTAGTGATGGGGCCATCTAGGATGTCAGCATTGTTGATGATATTGGAGTTTTTGGGAATCTGGGTCAGGAATTCAGCCAGTTGTTGTTCTGCCGATGGGGTAGTGGATTGGTATAATGGGTGATAATACGTGGAGAAGGCCTTGTTTATGTTGACTTGAGTGTTAACCACTACTCCTGTTTGTAGTTTGATAGCCCCTATCGGCAATGATTGCGGTGATTGCCGAACCAGCCACGCCAGCAATTTGCCCGATCTGTCTCCCTCGGCATGTTGTCTCATTTTATAGTGTCTGTAGTCGTGCCTACTAAGACTGTCATCTGTTTCCCTGTATTTTGCTTTTAGTGAAGTTAGTGTTTCTGGTGGGGCATTATTTGTTGTGACCTCAATCTCTGCCTTATGTATATTAGTTTCTATTTTTAATAACTCTGAGTAAAGCATTTTCTTGATACCCACAGATGCAGCCAGGCAATGTCCCCTAATTACAACTTTATGGGTATCCCATTCAGTGGCCCGGGTTGATGTTGTGTTTTTGTTGAGGGAAAAATAATTTGACAGGCATGTGGCCAACTCAGTATTAAAAGGGGGGTCGGACAGGGCGACTGGTTGCAGGCGCCATGTTGGAATACGTGCATGTATAAAGCCCCAGGTCAATGTAGCGTAGTGAGGGTTGTGATCTGATATAGTACGGGCTAGATAGCCAGATGTGGCTACCTTTGGGATTATGCTAGGTGTAGCGAAGAACATATCTAGCCTGGTGTGAAGTTTGTGTACTGGTGAGTAGAATGAATATTCACGTAGTGTAGGATGGGAGGTTCTCCAAATTTCTTTTAGCCCATTATTAGATGCCCAGTCTGCCAAACCAAGCGACGCTCGTTTAGCTGGGGCGTGGGTTAATGGAGGGGTCTTTCAAGATATCTAGGATGCAGTTAAAATCCCCTCCCCAAATGGCATCTATTGCGGGGTCACTGAGGATGCTGCTGTTTAGTGTACTGAGGAAGTCGCGTTGATTTATATTAGGAGTATATAGTGTAATCAGGGCTAAGGGGCCACCATCTAGAGTACCCTTCAGTAACACGTATCGTCCGTTTGGATCACTTTGTGTGCGGGACATAGTTTATGGGACCCCGGGGGCTATCCAGATTATCGTACCTCTGGCATATGTTGAGGAGGTGGTCCCGTATAGTTGGCCCCTCTATTTTGTTTTGGTGTGTGTCAATGAGGACTCGTCTAGGTGTGTTTCTTGTAGCATGGCTATGTGTATCTGGTGTCTCCTGAGGCATGCGTAGATCCGTTGCCTTTTACTTACGGATGCCATTCCCTTTACGTTCCATGTGAGAATTTTATATTGTGTGGTATGATGCTGATTTTGAGAAGCCATGGAGTTTAAGTAGGTCAGTGTGGGAGGGTACCGCCTGTGGTTGCACGAGTCCTATTTTATTTGTGGTTTGGTGTATATTCATATCACCTACCCTGTTAGCTACTAGATTGTGTGGTCTGCCTTTTAGGTTTACATTGTGGTATGACGCTCTACCATTAATGCATGTCAATACATATAACAAACAAACGTCCCATTCAACTGTAACTATAACATCCGCTATACTTAGCAGCAGTCGCAGTTGTGGCAAGAACATGTTGGTTCCAGGACTTGTCATCCTGGCATAACGGTCCATATGGAGCGGGGGGGTGATCCGAGACCGCAGGTGTTTGAATTACTTGTTCCCGGCCTATTCTGCATATTTTGGTGTCTTTGCCGGGCGGGAGCTGCAGCGAGCCGAGCAGACCAGTTATGAAAAATAATCATCGTGTGGCAATGGACCGCAAAAATATCCAGGTAAGGGCAGCGGGCGGGTTGCCCTCCTTTTTACAGGGACGAAGAGTTAACAAATGTCGTCTGCTGATCGTGGAGTGAGGTTGGGACCGCGGGCAGATTCTGCCGAGTCTGAGTTTGTCTCTGGGTCAGGACCTGCTTCTGATTGCCCAGACAGGGATGTCGGTGAAGCGTTGGCGAAATGCGTCGTAGACTGTAGCAGCAGCGATCGTTCAACACGGGATTGTTCAGGGTATGCATTTTTCCCTCAGACGTAGGCTGTTCTCTGTAGAGGATGAAGGGTCGGCTAGGCCTTTTGCATGGAGCCATGTCCATGTGTCTTCAGGAGTAGAGAAGAAGAGAGTGCGGGTATTATCTTGTATACGAAGCTTCGCGGGGAACAACAAAGAGTATTTGATATTGTGTTCTCTTAGTCGCTCATTGACCCGGTAGAATGAGTTTTTTTTTTTTGTACCTCTACTGTGAAATCCGGGTAGGCTGTTATTTGTGAGTTCTCATAGATCAGTGGGCCTGCCTTTCGGAATAATTTCAAGATGAGGTCACTATCGCGATAATTCAGTAATTTTGCTATTAGGGGGCGAGGATAAGCGCCTGGTGGCGGAGGTCGGCCCGGGACCCTGTGTGCACGTTCTATGGAAAAAAACTTTGTAACGTTATTTTCCAAAACCGATTCAGTCAGCCATTGTTCAATGAAAAGTTCTGCGCTGGGGCCCTCGGCACGTTCCGGAAAACCCACAAACCGGATGTTATTTCGGCGCAATCTACCTTCGGCTTCTTCGGCTCTGCGTTTAAGTGTCTCCACCTCTACTGTTACAGCGCTCAGTTGTGATTTAACCTCAAGCATAGATGTGCCGATGTGTGACGCGTCTTTTTCAAGTCCAGCGACCTTTTCTGTTACTGCCTGTTGGTCCGTGCGGAGCAAGTTAACGTCCTCTATAACTGAGCCAATCTTCACCTCCAAAGTTATTTTAGTGTCCAGTATGGCTTGTAACACCTTTTCAAGTTGTGTTGAATGCGTTTGCAATGTCGCTTCCATTTTCTGAAGGGCTTGATATGTATCTGAGGCCCCATTTGTTGGAGGTGTTGTAGCGGGATCCATGGTTCCTGGGGGCGCTCGTGGGGTCTTTGGTTTACCCATTAGGAAGTTTACGTTCAGCGTTGTTGTTGGTCGTTAGGGTTCACATCGCGTTGTTTAATTATATCGCTCTGGTTAGGCGCTTTGGCGTTGGTGGCGAATTTGAGGCGGTGCAATTAGGTTGTGCCACGTTGCAGTACCTGATGTTGTCAGGCGGCCGTTGTTTTAATTTTTCCCTCCTACCTCTCTTTCTTTCTTGTCCCTTACTAGCAAGCACCACTTGGTTCAGCTGTTTCTGTAGTTTGCTGCTTGCTACTTTTCTGTTAACTTCTTGTGCTGATTAGGTAATTTTTCTCCCGGCCCCACCAGCTTAGCTTTGCATTTCTTTGTCCCCAATGTGGTGAGTTGATGTGTATCTTGTGCACGTTCGTCTTCACATTACCACCATTCTAGTTGACTGCCGCGTTGTGTGCTAAACTTCTGAGTGTCTCTGATGCCCAGGGCCTGGGGGCCGACCCGGCACCTCCCGGTTGTTGCCCCGACTATTTAAGGGGCCTTCTTGCCTTCCGGAGGGGCGGAGGTGGCCCGTTGAGCATGTGTGCGCTTCCCCAGCGCGGTCGAAATAGTGTCTATCAGGCGTGAATTAAGCAGAGCGGGGGCCGAGTCGAAGCAGCCGTGCGATCAAGCCGCCACTCACCGTCTCTGGGGGACCCCGGCTCTTCACTTGGGCGGGGTCCAGGTGGCTCCGTTTCTTTGGCGCGGGCAGCGCCCGGTCAACTCCGATCGTGGCCGCATGGCGAGGAAGGCCGCCTCAGGTGTCCTGAGGCACGGTCATGCGCTGATCACTTTAAGCAGCTCCTTCGCTGCTCCGCTCGCCGCCGTCCCCACCCTAATGCCTCCGCATCTGGGGGAGATGTTCTTCGACCCCGCGGCGGGTCTAGGCGTCTTCAATCAGGATTTTTATTTTAGGCCGGGGACGGAGCTGCAATCTATGCGTTCGACCTGGTCGCCATCTTGGACACGCCCCCTCGCTTCCAAAACCTAACCCACCCTATCTTTCTCCTCTTATTCCATCATGAAACACTGCTGCAGCTCGGTGTTGCGCTTTCTCTTTCTCTCTTTCCTCCTCTGCCTCTCTCTACTGTTACCCTAGTTTATTTCCCTTTTGATGCCCCTTTTCTACCACCCCTCTCCCATTCCATGCTGGTCATTGCTATTGGCTTTGCTAATGACAGAGGCATTTGAAATTCCACCAGCTTTGGCACAGCCAATAGTGGTGATTAGCTATCTTGAAAGTGACCACCACATTGTGTGGTGCAAAGTTAGGCAGCTCAACATGGTGGACATTTCGAAAGCATAAAATGTCAAAAGAGGAGTTTGTGAATGATCACAAATTCATAAGTGTGTGGTTGTTCACAATCTGTTAGTCCATCCTCTCTCTGGGTTTACTACTGCATAATTGTAAGCGGTGATGGCAGAGAATTACACAGTAGTAATAGATTTAAAACCTACTAGGTATGCTTTTTGTCATATTTGACTGGCAGTAATGCAGCCATTTTCAGAAAACATTACTTTGTGAATGAAGGCTGATGTGTGTGGGTATCCCACATTTCTGCATAGCCAGAAATTGCACTGAAGTCCTGCTTACGTAGAGTAGTGAGACCTGGTCTTGGCATTTTAAAGATGCAATTTGCCACAAATAAAATATGTCTGCAGGTTAATTTATGTTCAAGTATTTGAGTTAAAGTACAAAAATTTCAGTTATATTTTTGAAATGTACAGCAGTATCAGTAATGACTGCATGTGCTAAATTGCAAATGTTTGCTATTTACAGCATGTGTAAATAGCACATGCAAAAAACAACAGGAAGTGCCCGGTTTCAGGCTCTGGGAGTTCCTGGAGTCCTTTGCATGGTTACACCTCCCAAAGAAGCCACCATACAAGTTTACCCTTACAAAATAGGTAAAAGAGTGGAGGGATGGTCTGTCTCCTTAAGAGGCCACCATAAATTTTAGAAAGGGTAGAAGAGTAGCATGGTTAGTCTCCTCAAAAGATCAAAATAATTTGTAAATTTGGTAGAGAAATTGGTAAAGGTCAAGAATTCAGATTCGATGATACAAGGCGAAAAGATTATGGGGGTTATTACAACTTTGGAGGAGGTGTTAATCCGTCCCAAAAGTGACGGTAAAGTGACGGATATACCACCAGCCATATTACGAGTTCCATAGGATATAATGGACTCGTAATACGGCTGGTGGTATATCCGTCACTTTACCGTCACTTTTGGGACGGAATAACACCTCCTCCAAAGTTGTAATAACCCTCTATGTCCCCCTAAGAACTGGCCATGACCTTCCCAGAACCTTGGAGCTTGCCAATGCTCATTTGAGGATGTTCTCAGCGTTCTAAAGAAAGCGTGAATGAAATAGGTTTTGCGCTTGCACAGCTTAAGCAAATCGCAGGTGAATTGTGATGTTTGTGAGTGGACAGGGAGTCTGCGTACTCCAAGTGAAGTTGTTGAGGGAGTTTGCGTTCTCCAAAGTGTGGGAGTAGGGAAGTCGTCGAACTTCACATGTGTGTGGTGCTTTGTGCTGAAAAACTGTCCACTGGTTGTTGGTTTACGGACCCTGCATGGTCTAAGGCTCCCGAGTATTGAATAAGTGTTTGAGACACTTGGTTTATGTTATAATCTGTTTGTTTAATAGGTCAATCGGGCGTGGTTGACAAACTCAAGAGTGCGTGTTAAGGTGAGTGATTTGGTGAGTCCTATGTGCACCAGGAAAGACCCAATGATCAGGTGAGAGTGAAATTTGCTGGTCAAATTTTGCTTGCGAGTCAGGGAAACTGA
This sequence comes from Pleurodeles waltl, assembly GCF_031143425.1. NCBI lineage: Eukaryota > Metazoa > Chordata > Amphibia > Caudata > Salamandridae > Pleurodeles > Pleurodeles waltl. The sequence goes on along the minus strand of NC_090440.1, from coordinate 434,450,377 downwards.
GATAGAAAGAGTATCTGTTAGAGCGAAATGCCACAGTGAAAAATCAGTAAGGTTTCTGAAGCAATTGTGTTACCCTACCTGTAGTAAACAGACAAATTGGATTTAGATTTTATTTAGTGCTCGCAATATTTGAATGAAAGCTGAAAGACTTTGACAGCTGCTGTAAGTGTGAGTGTGACGTCATTTGAGCAGCGCTGGGATAGGTTGGTTAGGGAGAAAAGCCATGAACGGATTGGTGGACAATTGTGAAGCGTAATTGGTTGAGAAAGTCAGTGAAAAGGATTTTGGGATTGAAAGTTTCAAAGCTTTAAAGAGTGCCCTAGGGGAAGGTACGTTCATTCCAACTAGAATAGGAGAAATTACACCACCAGAAGACACACCCTCCTATATTGTAGTTGAAGAACAGGATGCTTCCCAATGTCTTTGTATGAAACAATGGTGCAAAGAAAATGAGAGAGATGAGAGCTTAGCATTTCCTGCCCATGGAACATTTAATTTGAGGGTTTTAGAAAATTTGAGGAGAGTACTGTATGATTTGAAACCTCCTTCGAGACCCGCACAATTTGAGGCATTACTGATTTGTGACATAGTGGCTAGACAACAACAGCAACTGAAATTTGAGAAAAGAATGAGGAAAGCTGAAAAGACCTTAGCAGAGGCTAGATGGGATAGTAAGCAGAAATTTTGGAGAACTCAGACTTTACAGGGAATTAAGCTGTTTCCGGCAATTACCCAAGAGAACGGGAACGAGGCTAAAAAGAGTACTAAGAAGAGGGAATTTTGTTCACGTCCCTCGAGCAGAAGTGACATTCTGTCATTTACAAATGATTGTCCCAGGTTGAGAGAGAAGCCAGTAGAGTGGTACCAGCAGACAGATAGGTTTTTGAAACTCGCAAAATGTCTGTGGGAGGATTTAAACACCTTGTTAGAGATAGTGGTTCCAGCAGACTTATGGGTTGAGTGCAAAAGGAATGTAGATTGGCCGACAATAGAACCTCAGAGAGATCCAGCAACAGGCGCACCGTCTCCTAATGTAATAAAGTATTACTATAAGGTGATTGCAGTTTTGAAAATGAGAATTTTGTCCAAGAACACTGACTGGCAGAGAACAGACAGGACAGCCGAGGAAGCGAAGTAGTCAATACATGCATAATATGAGAGATTGTTACAGGCGTTCAAACATTACAGTGGCACAGAAACAATTGAGCCGAAAAACATGATCCCTTTTGTGTTCAGATTTGTTGAAGGATTGAGAACCAGGATTAGCCCGATGATTAAGAGTCATTTGATTTGCTGGCAAGCAAAGCCGATTCATGAAGTATTGCAGTGTGCAAAGTACTGTAGTAACAGGATTGAGTTGAAGCAAAGAAAGTTGAAGGAGAAGGTAATGGTGATGCTGATTAAAGCAGCACAAACAGGAATGCAGGGAAATCATCCACAGCAGCAGCAGGAAATGTATTGTTTCAGAATCAAGCAAGAGGTAGAGGTTGTGGTGGAATTGGAAATGTAATCTGCAGTCCTGACTTGAATACGGTGGTTGTCCAGAATGATGTACTTGGAATAAAGAGATTGTTACCATGTCAGGCTTGCGAAGGCCTCGGACATTGGAAACTGGAGTGTCCGATGTTAGGTCAGGAAGGTGTTGTTCAGCAATCGAGTGAAATCAATTATTTTCCAAATATGAGGGGACCGAGAATGAGAGGCTACAATCCAAACTTCCAAAGTAATGTGAATCAAGTGCAAGGGCTTCAGCTCATGCAACAGATGCAAATACCACATTTTCAGATGCCCCAGTCACAGCAAATGCAATCTCAGGTTCAAATGGTACCTAGACAGCAAATTCAAATACCTCAAGCCCCAATGGAGCAGCAGCAGGTGATGCTTCGTCAGCAGGTCACAGGTCCAAATTTTAATCAGAGCAATAACACAGTTCACCAATTCCCATTACACAGTGAGGATGGAATAAACAATGATTGGTGAGTGAGAGTTCAGATGAAGAGGAATGCGTGTTAGCAGCTTCACTAGAAGTAGATCAGAAGGGTCCATACATGAAGGGAAAAGTAATGGGTCAGAAAGTCTCATTCTTAATTGACACATGAGCTACATTGTGAACTGAAGAAGTTCCAAACCTGCCCCTTCCAGGGAAAACAGCCCAGATTATATGCGTTGCAAACCAATATTTGACAAACCCAATTAATGAACCAGTTCAGGTTAAAATTGGCAATTTCAAAGGATTACACAAAGTTGTTGTTTGTGACTCGAGTCCGGTATCCTTACTAGGAAGGGACTTAGGCCCAAATTTATACTTTTTTAGCTCCACATTTGCGTCGTTTTTTTATGCGAAATCGGCCCAAACTTGCAAAATACAATTGTATTGAGCATGTCATTGAAGAGGTGTACAGTGTTTAACCCAGTAACTTTACTTCCAAAAGAGAATATTGAGGTTGACAAATTAAAAGAAGTTGAACATGACTGTCTGGAGGTTACTCATTTGTGCACAAAACTGAGACCTGATATTCAAGATACTCGATTGGAACAAAAGGACCACATTATTTTTGTTGATGGTTCCTGTTTAAGAGATAACATGGGAACACTGAGAGCAGGATATGCTGTGTGCACAATTTCTGGTATCCTCAAAGCATCCTCGCTTCGAGGAGTGTATTCTGCACAAGTGGAGGAATTGGTAGTCCTTATGAGAGCATGCCATCTCTCTGCACAGCTTAAAGTTACTATTTATACAGACAGACAGGATTTACAATAGTCCACGACTTTGGACAGCTGTGGCCATAGAGAGGTTTCTTGATCTCTTCTGGTTCACCAGTCAGAAATGGTGAGAAAATTCATGATTTGTTTCAAGCTATTCAAATGTCAGAAAAGATTGCTGTGGTGAAATGCAGTGCACATCTGAAATCATAAGGTTTTGTTACAATGGGAAATTAATATGTAGATCAAGTCACTAAGATTTGCACATCGAACTGTATATCGTTCAAAGATAAATGGGAACTGTTGCCTGAATAAGAGGAAATGTGCCCAAATTATGCATTAAATGAAATTGATACTCGGAACGAACTGAAAGCACTTTAGGATAATGTTGCCAGAGATGAGAAGAAACACTGGTGGAAATGTGTTTAGCGTGAGGATGACGTATGGGTATCCGGGGAGGGACAAGTGGTTCTGCTGGACAGTTTACTAACTTAAATGGCTAGATATTATCATGGTCAAGCAGATGTTTGAAGGGATGGGATGATTCATACTTTCAAACAACTCTGGTTCAATCCAAAGTTTAGACAGGTTGCCGAAGCAATTTGCCATAGCTGCATCATTTGTACGCAGATGAACATGGGTAAAAGGACTGTGGTCAATATGAGCCACATTGGATGAGTGGGAGGTCCATTTAGCAGATTGCAGATCGATTTTGTTTAGATTCCTGTGTGTGGAGGATTGAGGTATGTGTTGGTGATTGTATCTTTAGTCATTGGATTGAAGCTCACCCTACATGAGGAAATGACAGCCTCACAATAGTGAAGTTACTGCTTAGGCAATTGATACCGCGTTTTGGTTTTCCGGTTTCTTTAAGGAAGTCAATTCAATAATGAAGTAATTAAATTATAATGTTCAGCTTTAAACATTGAGCAGATGTTGCATTGTAGCTACCACCCTGAAGCCTCAGGACTTGTTGAGCAGATGAATGGTACCTTGAAGTCAGGAACTGCAAAGATGTGTGCGTCCATGAATCTGAAATGGCCAGATGCACTGCCATTAGTTCTGATGAGTATGAGAAACACACCCGACAGGAAAACTGGACTGTCACTACATTAAATCCTCAGGGGCAGAGCAATGAGTTTGCCAGCAGTTCCTGCCAATGCTCTTGTGAACATGACAGATGATATGGTTTTGGATTCCTGCAAAGGTCTGGCTGATGTGGTTTGCTCTTTTTCTCATCAGGTGGAAGCCACCACATTGCAACTATTTCAAGATCAAAGCCACAACCTGAGAGCGGCAGTTTGGGTTGTGATCAGAAAGCACGTGAGGTAGACTTGTTTGGAGCCTCAGTGGAAAGGACCTTACCAAGTAGTACTGATTACTACTACAGCTGTGAAGTGCACTGGACTTCTGAACTGGATTTCTGTCAGCCGTACGAGGAAAGTACCCTGTCCGTTGGACAATGAATAAGAGTTGTTGTGAGTACAAACAACTTCCAGACGAAACCCAGGCTCAGAGAAAGAAACAGAGATGGAATCTGAGCAGACTGAATATAGTGCAAATATTCATGTGAGAGATGAAGTGGGAGACCTTCAGGAGAAAGACAGTGAACCAACCTCAACTGAGGTAACAGGAGAGTCTAGTCAGAGGAGTTCTCTCCCAGAAGCAGACGGTCTTGCAAGATAAACAGAGCAAAGATAGACCCCGGGGAGAAGAAGTTAAGGCGGATCAAAGCCAAAGCGATCTGAGTCGTCTTGAGCCAGTTGCAGGTACACCAAGAGAAAATCCTGCAGAACAAAGAGAAGTTGCAAGTCCAGCACTGAAAAGAGCATTGAGGATAGGTCCACTGAAAGGAGTTAAGTGGCCAAAATCACAAGCAAAGAGGAAAGAAGCAATTACAGTGACAATGATTGAGGAAGAAGTTGATACAACAAGAAGAGAAGACTTGTATGATTGGGAATTGAATGAGAATCAGAGATTGAAAAGAAGTAGAATTGCACATAGAAGGTATGCAGGTCCTAAATGGGTGTATGCAACGACAAGTGAATGACAGAGTAAATATTTGTCTTTTTATTTTGATCGAGACATCCCAGGTCAATTTTTTGGCACGTGAAGAAGCTCAAGAAACTGAACTTGGTAAACTGTGGGTCTAGAGGAAAGTGAAAAAGAGACCATTGAAAGTAACCGGAAGAGACTTGAAATAACCTGATTTGACAAGCTGCTAAACCGATTTTGACAAGCTACCTATTTTTGACAAAAGGATCCTGGAAGAAGGACTGAGCTATAAATAACTGCTAAAGACGACTGGAGATTTTAGTTTTTTGCCTTTTGCTGCATAGATTTAATTTTTCTCTTCTGCTTTCTGATTCTTTACAGATCATGAGTAACCATAGTCAACAGGGTAGGAAGAAGAGGTGCTGTAAAAATACATAGGCATTGGTTTGGTTTTTGTGTGTATGATATTGTGTTTGGTATTGATTGTGAGTATGACTCTTCTTGATAAGATTGTGGCCAACCATACTTGTGCTTTAGAGACAACTACTACGCTCACAGTAGTTGATAGGTTTAGGATAGATGAGAAATATTTGCATGTAGATGGTAACCACTGAGAACTTTCTTCTAATGTTTTCTATCGCTTGTTGCATGAGTATGTTGAGACGATGGATGTGACAGATTGTTATGTCTGTACACAGATTCCTTCATCAGTGGAAGAAAGAGTTACTTGCCATAGTCTGCCCCTTACTTATTGAATAAGTTGTAGTATTTTACTAACAAGATTTTCAGCACTTCTACTCAAACCACGATGTGGTATTTCCATTTCTCCCTATAATTAGGTATCTGAGTAGAATAGCTAAGGAACACACCATAGACTTAGTGAGAGGATTCTTTGAACCTACATTGACATTTGGTACAGCTTACGCCCACCGGAACAATTTAACATGCTTGCTCACACAAGTAGAAAAGAGTTTCTTTGTGAGGTTAAAAAACGGCTTAGAGAAAAGGACATTTAAAAATGATCATGCATTTTCAGCGACATAAAGACACATGGAAGGTTAGTGTTAGATGCACAACACATAGGAAAACTTTGTGTATATAGGCTTAAGTCTAGAACTGACATGTTGTTTGTGGGAACAAGTGACTGTAGAGATGTGTTTTTGTTTCAGAGTAAATGGACGTTCATGTTAAATGGACAAGACCCAGCAATTCCAGGAGTTTATTACATCTGTGGAACAAATGCGTATCACCGTCTTCCAAGAGGATGGTATGGTACATGTTACCTGGTATAGTTTTCCCAAAGATTTATCAAATTGAGAATCTGAGTAAAATACTTTAAATGACTGAATTACATCATGTTAAACAAAAGCCAGAAGCATATTCTGGCATAGTTGGAGACATATTTGGAGCAATACGTCCTTCAGTGGGAGTTATTCTGAATTCTTTGAAAATGATGTCTACTACTGTGGATAACATGCTGACAAATTTTTCAAGAGCCATGATCATAATGGACACAGAAATGGCTGCGGTAAGATCTGTGACTCTTCAGCACCACCATGCGTTAGACATCCTTTTAGCAAAGGAGGGCGGAGTTTGTAAAATGCTGAATTTGCAACATTGTTGCTCATACATACCTAACAAATGAAAAGCCTTATTAACAATCTGACTAATGACAGTGCTGTCTTGAAAGAACTGAAAGAACCTGGAGTTTTGGAAAATGTTGGCAAAGGTTTTGCTTCTGTGGGAAATTGGCTGAGCAACCTAGTGAAAGGGATAGTTTTGAAAAAAATACAAAAAATACTGATTATTGTGATTTGTAGAATTGGAGCATGGGGCATTTATAAATTGTATCATGTGATTAAAATGAGGAAATTGAAAAATGATCAGAGGAAGGAAGAAATTAAAATGGAAAGACTACTTAGGGAAAATTCAAAAAGGGAAAGAAGAAATAAAAGTTAAAGGGAGAACAAAGTTTAGGTGAACAAAAATTTGTATGGGATGATGTAAAGTGTGATGACATATTTAGTCTTCAGAGGAGGGATTGTGAACACTGAATTTATTACTAATGAATTTTATGTATTTTGGGGTAAGAATTTGCATTGAATTTAACCAATGTAGAAAATCATGTGTGTCTTGGAATATGTGCCCACTTGAGTGGCCGTCATTAAATACATAATGCTTTTATTAAATGAATAATAATACTAATTGAAGTGCCTGCATTAAAGAAAAATGTAGCAGTGTGTTACATTAATGATTACATGTTATGCATTTGCTTATTAATTGTAGGCTTTAAGTTAGCAAGGTTTGGGCCTGGTTTTGTACAGCCTCATATTAAGCTGCACTGTTTGATAAAATTGTGGGAATGTATGTCCAGAAACATTAATTCATGTATTATTCACACTGTGTTGACCAATCATTATCAGATGTCTTTAACTTTCTCATGAGAACGGCTTGCTTGAAAACCTTGTATTAAGTAATTGTTATACTTTATAGTTTGCTACGTGAAACAGCGATGTTCCCAGGAGCTAACAATGAATGCACTGACTGGAGTACGGATGGATGCAAAAATGTTACCTGACAAGCCTGACGATGGGAACCCGAGAAGAGGAGCCAATCATCAACATGGAAAGACAGTTTAGTTATAACTTAGATTTGAGGTTTAATCCTTATTGAACTAATTGTAAATGTATGATTCTTTGATCAATGACAACGTGGGAAGTGTTTAGGTGATTCTAACCTAGCAAGTGTGCACAGAGGAGAGGTGCTCTCATTTTTTCTGAGTAAGGAGCTGAACGGTTCCTGATGATTTATTTCTATCCTTAACTTTATTGCTTACAATTCTGATGCTGACTGCTGATCCCTTGACCCTGCTTCTTAAATGGTTCAGATAGTTTAGAGTTCCTGTTTCTGAAGTATTCCCTTTCACTGCCTGTTGCTGATGCTGACCAAACTGATGTCCATCTGACGAAGATAATCACAGCTTGCTGATCCGTATGGGGAGACGTATAACAAAATGCTATGGTTCTTAATGCAAGTTTGTTCTTTGTTTCTGGATACAATTGCTATTTTGATAGAGCCATAGTCAGATGTTTTCCATATTTATGTTGACTAAATTGTTTTGCATGAAGCCCAAACATGCCATTCTAATCTGAAGGTTAGTTAGGAAGACCCAGAAATGCTGACAAATTATTAAGGAAGAGTTGATGTTGTTCATTCTCTGAACCTAGATGTATGCTATTTCTCTTGCACAGTTATTCGTGCTACTGATTTTTTCTGTGGCTCTCGAATGTTTAGTGATCAATGTGTTAGCTAAATTGAGATTCTTTAGAAGATTTGGTCAACCAGTGTTCTAAAATGTTTATCACCTGGTGTTGAGACAAATTTTCGTGATATTAGCATTGTTAATATAGGGAAATAAACTCTCTAACTTTTACATAAAGGCGTGGTTACTTGTGACCTTATGGGTCATGGTGTGTAAAGGTTACTGACCCCAAAGAGTATTTGTTGATGTTTATTGATTATGATGACGTAATTCCAATGTATTTGGGACGTATGGTGGAATCACTCTAAGCGTAGTCAAAAGGTTTCTCGAACCTTTAACGCGTCCCCTTATGAATTAAACATCAAAGACCAAATAAGGACCAACGCACTAACAAAAGTGAATCCCTAGCATGCATAAACAGCCAGGGCAGCACACAGAAGGACCTCGAAACACTCCAGAGTATACCACAACTCTGTCCTGTGTAGGAGTGTGCAGAGATTCATTTTTTTTCAACACAGCCTTGAAACAAGAGGAAGAGAATCCTTTGCCATCCTATGATATTACACAGTGATCACAAGCAGAAAGCTGTCACACTCTACAATCAAAGAACCCAGCAGGTTAATGGAATTACAGGTTTATGGATCCTAAGCTTAAGATCCTGGCTAAGGAGGTGGAAAGACAACATGATTGTCTAATGTGTCATCTCATGCTTAAGATGCCACCAAAAGCAAACAAGAGTATGCCTGAGGAAGAAGATACCCAACAAAATTAATACTGTATCAACATTATGTTGAGAGAATTAAAAACAGGTTCCAAACCTTGAAATGCTATGTACTTAAGTGAGTTGCCAAGCAAGCACATGCACTAAAGCATGGCAACTGGTTGTTGTTCACCTCAGCTCTACCTCAAGCTGTGGAAAGGATAAAATAAGACCACCCTCAACATTTCTGAAAAGGAACATACGAAAGAAGGTCTTGATGTCAGACGAATCAAAGGTAAGAGGCATGATAGATGTAGTGGAAGTGCACAAAGCTTTTAAAATTAGGTGAGAATCATCACCATTGTAAAGCATGACTGATGTAATTTGTTACACATGTTAACGTTGATGCATGCATGTATTACCTAAATGCTAAAATAATGCATAAGGTAATATTCATTACTTATTTGTATATATTCTTAATATTAAATGTAATATATATTGTTTTAAAAACATTGAAATAAATTAATTTATTTTAACTTTATTTGCTATGGGCTTCTAGATTAAGACACTCAATTATTTTCTATTGGAACATGTTGTAGTATCAATGGTTAGCTATGTGTGGTGCTAGACTTACTCCAGTGTCCTTTTTGGCTGTAGTACCTTTATACATGTAAGTGTACGCTTTGTAGTAAATTTACACTCAAAGTGGTGAATAGTCGAAGACAGTAAATTTACTAAAAGTGTAAGAGTACATTTACATGTGTAGATTTACCCACATGTAAATTTACCTTTGTGAATAGGCCCCAAATTATATTATATTATATTGTATTGTATTGTATTATGCTATTGTTGGCCCTGGCCCTTTTTGAAGGGTTAGCCCCGCACATTTTGCCTTCTTCCTCCTATTTTTCTGATCTGTTTTTGTTGGCTTTAGGACTCTGAGCACTTTACCACTGCTAACGAGTGCTAACATTTATACGCTCTCCATCTAAATTATATTGGTGATTGGTTTCTACATGACTGGCATTTCTGATTTACTAGTAAGTCCCCAGAATAGTGTACCAGGTGTGCCCAGGGTCGGTAAATCAAATGCTACTTGTAGGCCTGTAGCACTGATTGTGCCACCCACATGAGTAGCCCTATAAACATTAATCAGGCCTGCCACTGAAGTGTCTGTGTGTGCAGTTTCGCATTGCCAATTCGACCTGGCAAGTGTACACACTTACCAGGCCCAAACCTCCCCTTTTACTACATTTACCTCACCCCTAAGTTAGACCTGGGTAGCCCCATGGGCAGGGTGCAGTATATTTAAAAGGCAGGACATGTACTGGTGTGTTTTACATGTTGTGATAGTGAAATACTGCCAAATTCAGTTTTCACTATTGCGAGGCCTATCTCTCCCATAGGTTAACATGGGGATTGCCTTTAAGTATCTTTTAAGTGTAGTTTCCTATTAGGAGCAGACAGAGATGTAGAATTTGGGGCCTCTGAACTGACAATTTAAATACATCTTTTGGTAAAGTTGTTTTTTAGATTGTCTGTTTGAAAATGCCACTTTTAGAAAGTGGGCATATTCTTGCTTAACCATTCTGTGCCTCTGCTTGGCTGATGAATACACATCTGGGTCAGAATGACAGTTGGGTTGTTTAAGAATTTACTCTAGACAGTGACACAAAGAGAACTGAGGTGTGTCCTGCATATACTGATGAGTCTTCCTGGGCTAGAGTGGGAGGGAGAATCTGACAAATGCTCTTGAAAGGGCTATGCCTGCCCTCACACAATACAGTATCCAACCACCTAGTGTGTGTCTGGAGAAGGGCAAGGAAAAGGCAGGGTCTTGTGCACCACAAAGACTTTTCTTTGTAGTCTGCCTACTTTAAAGGCAGAAATGAGTATAAGTACTGGACCCAAAACCCTAGAATTTTAGATTACTTCTGGATAATAAGGAACCTCAGCCAAGGAGAAGAGCTTGAGGAAGACCTGCCACTCTGCCTGTTGCGTTGCTGTGCTAGCCTGCTGCTGCTGCTTCTGCCGTAAGAGGGAAAGGACTGGGCTTTTCTTTCTGAAATACAAGGGTTATCTGAATTGTTTATCTCCCTTACCCTGAATAGAGTGAGGGTCTCTACTTGGAGAGGGTGCAAAGTGACTGCCAGCTAGAGACCCCATTTCTAACAAAGCCTTATCCGGAAGTTTCCCAAGGCGTGTAACATCATCACATTAGAAATCAGAACATTACTGTGCAAATCTTTAAAAAAATGAAAATGACCTGCTGTTCCAACGTAACTTCTTTGTGTTTTTAGTTTACCACTGAAATCTCCTGATTTAATGTGAGAAAGAGCTAGTACTCCAGTATTACTTTGGTGAAAATGTTTAGCAGTTTCTATTCCACAGGGTCTCCACAAACTGTGCATATGGTTGATAACATCATACTTACAGACCTAATTGTAGTTTATCTTTTCTCAGATAATATACCTATTGTTTCTTTATCACACAACATGAAAGTATCAGCCTATGTAGAGCATCCTGCCACCTTTTCAGGTATATTTTTTCAATATAAAACTGGAAAAATAAGTAAATAAGAATATAATAAGTTAGTAGAATGAAGTATTGGATCCTATATGAGGCAAGCGTGTAGGCCAAGGCCATTTTCTCAAGGCATAATTTCTTTCAATGTTTCAAACAAACATTTTAGTGGAAAAGCAACCACACCCTCAGAAAACACATGGTAAAGGCACCGCACAAGGTTTAGAACGAGATGCCACTGCAAAGCGGAATTTCCTTCAAAATGGCTATGCTTAATACACTGAACAATGTATCCCCAGCCGTATGGCATAAGGATATTTTAATTCATATGTTATTTCTAGGAATTCTGTAAATGCTAACACTCAGAGGTGTCCCACGTACTTGATGGGGGTATATTACTCGGTGTGACACCAAAATGGCTGACACTGTTCTCATTTAAGTGGAACATGAAGGTGGCCTGAAGTTCAGAAAAACGAAGAACCTGATTAACATAGTGGCACAGTGGCAAACAAGGAAATAATCTCTGCCCCTTGTGCAGCCAGCATATTGGCACTGCACCTGCTGCACTAAGGATAGCTATGCCTATGGACTGCTGCTTTACTTTATATGTTAGGCTGCATGGTGTGCCAATACACGCTAACGTGATGTGCCAAAACTCTTTGGGGTTGGACACAGATTGCATGATTCCTATGATTTGACTGAGTACGCCACAGCACACTTTGTATTCGGCTTCATTCTACAGTCAGGGACACACACATGCTTATTGTGGACCCAGGAGTGTGGGCACACCTTGCTATTTTGGAAAGCAGGGGGGTTGGAAACAATCTTATCTTTACAAGGTGACATTTTAACACATTTTTCTTGTGTAGTCTGGCTTTACAAAGGAGAAAATACAGAATATCGCCGATAGTAAATACTTGCAGAGAAAAGAAACATGTACCCACTTTGGGGAGCAAGGCAGAAAAAGCATTTCATAGCAGTGATTAGAGAACACAATCTTACCTTTGAAAAATTAAAGTTCTTATAAGTGGTAGAACAGATTTCTGAGCTAGTAATTAAGCATCTTTCAAATATCATGCTATAAATGAACTATAAAAATTCAAGAAACCCCGAGTTCAAGTGGATACATAATGAATAGATTTTCTATATACTGTGTTCCAGAAATACTTTAATCTTGGCAAATATTTATGTTAATGATTTTAAATTCACTTTAGTGTTTTTAGTCAGAAATAGTCTGAGCTAGCAACTGTTTTTCTTAATTTATCACGTAGTCATCTGCAAAATCACGTTTTTGCCCAGAACTGCCTTACAGAATATCACTCAATGCCCTGCCTGCTAATCTCATGGAAATGTTTTATCTGCAGTTAAGGTCAATGATAAAAACCAAGGGGCAGATATGCAAACCCCTAGCGCTGCCTTCCCGTTATTTTTATGATGCTAAGGTGACGTTAAGGTGGCCATGCCCTCCTGACATACTTACACCATTTTGCAACCCCTTACTCCACATTATGCCTGTGTCAGCATAATGTGTGCAAGGGTGGATGTCCCCACGCAGGGAGGCCCGAACAAATGGAACATTGAAGTCTACAACATTTCACTGTGCCATTTTTTCTGTCATTTTTAAGCCTGCTGAGGGCAGGCGTCAAAATGGCTCACCTATAATAATCTGTGAGCCTCCCTGTGCTTTGCTGCACTAGCATCAGCATGTTTTATGCTAATGCAGCAAAGTGCCACAACAGTGTAAAAAATGTTGGCGCTGTTATCGTAAGGATTGCCATGGCGCGTCCTATTGTAAATGCAGTGCAACCATGGTGTAATTTGGGGGGGGGAGACAAACGGGCACAAAAAAAGTGGTGCATCGAGACCGATGCACCACTTTCTTGTAAATCTGTCCCCAAGAGTTTAAGTACATTCTTTTATACAGAATGTTGTGGCAAGAGAAAAGTCTATAATCAGAGTACACTAATACGAATATTGTGCTAGGTAAATGAACACAGCTGCTGAGAGCAAGCTTGAACGACAAACCATGCTGGGTTTATAAACAAATATAATAATTCATTATGTCATTTTGTTGTGCAAATGAGTGGTGCACTTCTGCCCAACCCCCAGAATCGGCTCTAAAAAACAAATTTGTGGGCTTTTCTAACGCATTCTTAGACATAATGTTTCTTTGACAGTGGCAAGAAAATCGTGTATTTTCTGGATAATCACAGATAAACATCTTGATAATTTTGTAGAATGTAGAAAGAGAGCAGGACTCACCGTGAAAAAGATAATCGAGAGCAAGTGAGGGCCGGGTTGTTCCTACGGACCCAGAGTAGAGTTGGCTCCGTCGCAAGCTTGGAGGGGAAAGCAGAGGTGCTACGGAGAGAGTCCTGAGAGGGAGAGGCGACGACTCTGGTGTGTGTCCAGACCAGGCGTTACCAGGAGAAAGAGTTTGAGTCACCAGGTTGGGATTAGTCCATCACAAGGCGTTATTCAATGAGGCTTTTTAATTAGGTCAGCACAACACTGGCAGGAGAGCCCATTAAAAATGCGAGTGGGTGGGATGAAGAGGGTGAATAGAATAGAGGAACTGAGAGCTCTATGAACAATCAGTAGTGCGTAATGAGCTGCTCTTTCTCAGAGAAAATCATGAGGGAGGCCCGAAAATGCTATTAGCACACGCTCATCTTGGCCCTGTTGTGTGGTACACCCAGCAACAGCTTTTGGGCTGAGCTTATTTCTGTCATCCTGATCACAGAAAATATAAAACCAGTGCAGTACATTTTTGACAGGATGGAACATCAATGAACAAAGTGTGGGATTTCAAGTGTGGCATGTCGGCTAAAATGGGTTTGCATATAGGTCTTCTGCATGAAGTACTCCAAATTATAAATTGCTGCTTTCCAGGAAATATGAAGTCATCCAATTGCAATGTACTCCTGATCCTCCCTCACAACATGGACCTCCTACTAGAACGCCCAGTGGTTGTTTACAAGACATTGAATACTATAAAGGCATACAGCAACAGTACTGCTGTTGCATAGGGTGCTAGTAACATGTATGAGCAGCAATCAATGCTGAGACTCCAGATCCACTGATAGGAGATAAAATCATTATTACTATAAACATTTTTGTCAACTTGGGCAAATGAATGAAGGGAAACTTTTAAACCCCTATTATGGAGGCCACTCTCCACATGCGCAATAAGTTTGAGTTGAGCATATTTATAACTCTTTAAATGACCTTCAATTTTATTCAAGCTTCTTCTTATCTCCTCTCCATATCTCATACACATGCGTCAATGTCAAAATCATCATGATCAAATGTGTCTTTGTCATGATCCGGGTAAGGCAGTCTTGACAAGCAATCTGCTAGATGCTTCTTGTGGCCAGGAACAAAGACTATATAAAAATTGTATTGCTGAAGTTCTGAGCTCAGCCTTGCAATGAATGCTTTAGCATTCCTTTCACCCAAGGTGTAAAAATTTGAATCAAAGTTTTGTTTTCTCTTTGCAGAGTGATTTTGTTCCCCAGACAAAGTGGCAAATGTGGTTTGTGGCCCAGGTACAGCCAAGAATGTTATGTTCTATGACGGAGTATGTCCTCTTAATTTGATTCAAAGTTTTATAAGCATATGCCACAACCCATTTTGTACTTCAAGACTGTGTACAGCAGCTAAGCCATATGCACTGGCATTAACTGGTGTAATATTTACAATACAAAAAGGGTGGCGTTTTAATGTAGGCAAATGCCTTTTGTTGCTCTGGGCCCATTTGCACAGAAACATGCACAATGTTTCAGTTTCTGCTTCAAAGTTTTGTACCAAATTCCCATAGTGCTCACAAAGACCAGTAGAAGAGATGAGTGTCTCTTTGTCACGTGGAACAAGGGCATTCTTTATGGCATCTACTAAAGAATCTTTTAGAACAACACAATTAACTAAAATGGAGTGTCCCAAATAATTAATTAGGGATTCAAACATATTGCCTTTACCGGGGCAAAGGACTAGACCTTTTTCAGACAATCTTTTGCAATTGTCACTCTTACCCTTAATAAAGAGCAGGATATAATCTTGGAAACACCTAACTAGGTCTTCCATGTCTCTGAAGATGTGATACATTAATATTTGAAAAATAGAAGCCGCTGAGGCTAGACCAAATGGCATTCGCTGGTATTGAAACTTGCCAAAAGGTGTTCTAAGGGCTATTAGTGGCCTCAAAGATTCTGATAGGTCTTTTTGGTGGTACAGACCATGAAAATCCAGGGTAGAGAAAGTGGTTGCTCCCTCCAGTAGAAATAGTAGATAATTTATGTCGGTCAAGGATTGTCTATCTACTGTGATGTTGCTATTAAGAACTCTTTAGTCCACACATAATCTAATGCCATCATTGCTCTTCTTGTCAAAACTATGGGAGAAATGGAGTGAGATGATTCAGTTTCTTTGATAATATCCTCTGTTTGTAGATCCTCTAAAAGTTTTCATATATCTTTCCTCACACTGACTGGAACACCTCTCAATTTCTGTCTAATTGGTTCAGCACTGGCTTTTAATTAAATTTTATTTTGTGTTTAAAGCCTATAAGATGTCTCAATGTGTCACTGGAAACATCTGGAAAATACTCTATCAGTCGTTCCTTCAGGTTCAAATCATTGACAACCAGAACAGGATCTCTATGCAGGATCCAGAGTAATTCTTAGATGCTTCTGGTTCTTTCAACTTGTGCCACATAGAACATTATTCTGAATGGTTTTCCTTTAAAAAATGGTACTCGCAATGAAGTATCCTAAGAAATTGGTTCTGCAATCATCTAATATCACAGCCTTTACACCTAGTAAAATAATTTGTTTTGCTGATTTCGCTAGTTTAGAATCAAAGTATGATTTTAAAATAATGGTGAATGGCTACCCTGAATCTGCCACGAGAGATAAATCGATTTTATGTACATAGATTGCACAGATTAGTGTCTCAACAGACTTTTCAATGTCCACTTCATCCTCAACCCAAACTACAAGAATGATATTCTTCTTCTCCCTTGATGCTTCATCATCACTTTCTTCTGGGCTTGCAGAATATTCTTCTGTAATGTTTGATATTCTTGTTTTGCAGATTTTTTTGCATTCTGGCATACCCTTGTAAACTGCCCCTGTTTTGTATATGCAGCATATTTTATTAACCGCTCTGTAGTTTTTTGAAGGTGCTACATGTGATGAGTCACCACTTCTGTTAGACTTGACATCCTTGGTGTGTTCTCACCTAAATGTTTGCCTCTGCTTCCCGAGGTTGTTTCTGTATACTGGACTCTGTTTTTGCTGTTTTGTTTGCTCTGGACACTTTACCACTGCTGACCAGGGCTAGAGTGTAGGTGTTCCCTGTATAAATTATGGCCCATATTTATACTTTTTGACGCAAACCAGCACTGGCGCTGGTTTGCATCAAAAAAATTACTGCCTGCTAACGCCATTCCAACGCACCAGGCGGGTGCCTTATTTATGGATTGACGGTAGCCGGTGCTGCAGGCTGGTTAGAGTAAAAAACGACTCTAACCGGGCAGTGCAAGCGTAGGGAAGAATGGGGGTTGTGTGTAAAAAAACGGTGCAAGTCAGGTTAGAGTAAAAAATCATGGCTCTAACTGGACTTGCGCCATTTTTTTATGCACAACCCCCATTGAAATGAATCCTGTCGTAGCAAAGACAGGAGTCATGCCCCCTGCCCAATGGCCATGCCCAAGGGACTTCTGTCCCCTGGGCATGGCCATTGGGCACAGTGGCATGCAGGGGGGCCCAAGTTACGCCCCCCTCTGCCACTTAAAAAAAAAATACTTACTCCAACTTACCTGGGATGGGTGTCCACTAGGGGTGGGCGAGGGTGGCAGAGGGTGTCCCTGGGGGCAGGGAAGGGCACCTGTGGACTGCTTCCATGGTCGGAGACCATGGGAATGAGCCCACAGGTCCTTTAACGCCTGCCCTGACCCAGGCGTTAAAAAATGTCGCACATCAGGCTGTGCGCCATTTTTTAAGGCCTGCCCCATCCTATGTGTGAAAATGACGCAGGAGTATAAATAAGGCGCACGGGTGTTTAAGTCATTTTTTTGGACGGGAACGCCTACCTTGCATGTCATTAATGTAAGGCGGTTTCCCGCATCCAGAAAATTACGCACACTGCTGAATTTTGACGTTCGCGGGGTCGGGCGTCCAAAACCCGACGCAAACAGAGTATACATATGCCCCTATATGTGCAAATTGGCTTATCCATGATTGCCATATTTGATTTCCTAGTAAGTCCATAGTAAAATGCACTGGAGGGTCCCAGGGCCTGTAAATCAAATACTACTAGTAGGCCTGCATTACTGGTTGTGCCACCCACACTAGTAGCTCTGCAAATATGGCTCAGACCTGCCACTGCAGTATCTGTGTGTGCAGTTTTAAACTGTCAATTCGACTTGGCAAGTGTACCTACATGCCAAGTATAGGAAAGTGCCCTCTTTCTTGGCATGGTTACCACCATTTTCTGCCTGCTGTCAGTGTGTTTGACTGTGTTCACTGGGATCCTGCTAACCAGGACCCCAGTGATTATGCTCTCTCCTCCAAATTGTGTTGATAGTAACCGTGTCTTCCTACAATTGGCATACTAGTCCTCCCATATAAGGTATCCAGGTACCAAGGGCATTGGGATTCCAGGGGATCGCTATGGGCTGCAGCAGCTATTCTGCCACCTATAGGGAGCCCATGCAAAGGGTTCTGCAGGCCTGCCATTGCAGTCTGCGTGAACCGGGTGCATGCACCCAGTTTCAATACAGGTCACTGCACCAGGTCACTGCAAGCCACCCCTACGGTGGGTCCTCTCAGTCCACAGGGCAGAGTCCAGGTACCTGTGTGTGAGGGCACGAGCAGAGGTGCCCCCACAAATTCCAGACCCATTTTACTGGACTTCATCAGTGCGGGGATGCCATTGCATATGTGCACGCGACATAATGGTAACACAACGAACTGCATTACTTATCTATGTGGTTTCCTAGTACTCCCAGCTCCCCTCTACATGATTTATTTACCTAGGTGGGGGTCCTGTGTTCGCATTCCAATTTCTTAGTATATGGTTTGGGCTCCCCCTAGGGCTAATATTGCTTATTGCTATTTTACATTGTTTTCCAACCTTTTTATGCCTCTTACTGTTTATTAGTGTGTGTCTATATATATATATATATATATATATATAGTGTGTATTTACTTACCTTCTATTGGAGGCTTGCATCTCTAGTTTTTTCTGATACTGTGTTCCAAAAACAATGTACTTTTATTTTTGTACAACCAAGTGTTTGCTTTCTTGTGTGTAAGTACTGTGTGACTGTATATAAGCCTTGGCTCCTCATCCACAGCTACCTCTAGAGATCCTGGCTTCTAGACACTGCCTACACTTCACTGAGAGGGAATACCTGGACCTGGTATAAGGTTTAAGTACTATAGGTACCCACCACACACCAGTCCAGCTTCCTAAACCAGGCATAAATCTTCCCTTTTTGTACATGTAAGGCACCCCTTAAGGTAGGCCCTAGGTAGCCCCATAGACAAGGTGCAGTGTATGCTAAAGTGGGGACATGTACTGACATGTGTTACATGTCCTAATAGTGAAATACTGACAAATTGGGTTTTCACTGTTGCAAGGCCTATCTCTCTCCTAGGGTAACATGGGGGCTGCCTTTAAAAAATATTAAAGTGCATATTCCCTTTGGGAGTAGATAGAAATAAGGAGTTTAGGGTCTCTGAACTCACAATTTAAAAATACATCTTTTGGTAAAGGTTGTTTTTAGACTGTGGGGGTGATTCCAACTTTGGCTGGCGGCGGGTGCCGCCAGCCAAACGGGAACCACCAGAATACCGCTGCGCGGTCAGAAGACCGCCGCGGTTATTCTGGGTTTCCTGCTGGGCGGGCGGGCGACCGCCAGAAGTCCGCCCGCCAGCCCAGCGGGAAACACCCTTCCACAGGGATGCCGGCTCCGAAAGGAGCCGGCAGAGTGGAAGGTGTGCGACGGGTGCAGTAGCACCCGTCGCGATTTTCAGTGTCTGCATGGCAGACACTGAAAATCTTGGTGGGGCCCTCTTACGGGGGCCCCTGCAGTGCCCATGCAATTGGCATGGGCACTGCAGCGGCCCCCAGGGGCCCCACAACACCCCATACCGCCATCCTGTTCCTGGCGGCCGACACCGCCAGGAACAGGATGGCGGTATGGGGGTCGGAATCCCCATGGCGGCGCAGCAAGCTGCGCCGCCATGGAGGATTCCCCAGGGCAGTGGAAAACCGGCGGTACACCGCCGGTTTTCCGTCACTGACCGCGGCTGTACCGCTGCAGTCAGAATGCCCATGGGAGAACCGCCAGCCTGTTGGCGGTGCTCCCGCGGTCTCCAACCCTGGCGGTCTCGGACCGCCAGGGTTGGAATGACCGCCTGTGTGTTTAAAAATGTCACGTTTAAAAAGTAGGCATTTTCTTGCTTAAACCATTCTGTGATTCTGCCTGTTTGTGGATTCCCTGTCTGGGTCAGTTTGACAGTTGGGCTGTTTGCACCTCTCCTCTAGACAGTGACACAAAGGGACCTGGGGTGTAGCCTGCATAGCCTGATGAGCCATATGGCCTAGAGAGGAGGGGAGGAGTGGTCACGTACACCTGAGAGGGCTGTGTCTGCCCTTACACAATGCAGTCTCCAACCCCCTGATGTGTGTCTGGGGCCTAGCCTGGGCAAGACAGGATCTTGTGAACAGAGGCTTCCCTTTGAAGTAGGCCTACTTCAAAGGCAGAAAGGGGTATAAGTAGTGGACCGAAAACCCTTGAAAATCAGATTACTTCTGGAACCAAGAAGAACCTCTGCCAAGGAGAAGAGCTGGAGAGCTGGAGGAGGAGTACTGCCCCTTTGCCTGTGACTGTGCTTTGCTGGGTTGGCCTGCAGTAGCTGCTTCTGCCTGAGAGAGGACAAAGACTGATTTTTGCGTGACTTCCCACTGGTGAAGAATCTCCAAGGGCTTGAACTGAGCTTCCCTCCTGTTGTTAAAGTCTCAGGGACATCAAAGACTTCTCTCTACCAGCACCTGGACTGTCTGCTTGGCATCCTGCCTTACCAAGGTGGTGCCCTAACCTGACTATGGGCCCTTGAAAGGTGAAGCTGGTGAAAAGGACAGAAATCCATGAAACAACCGATGTGTGGGGAAATGTTTGATGCACCATCCTCAACGCAGCTGATAAATGACGCACCGCTGGCCTTGTGGCTAAAATTGATGCTCCACCTGGCATCACGGCTGAGAGATCGACATATTGCGGCGTGAGAAACAATAGCTGCTGATAATGTCGTAAGCCCCACGCAGTGTGGTTTTCTGACACCGTGCAACCAGATTTCTACACAACATCGCTGGACATGAAAAATCAATACAAAGCCTGCCTGGACCCGTGGTGTCCATCTGGGAATTGACGCATCGATCTCTGGCGGGAGAGAAGAAACAACGCATGCTGACCCGACCAGAGAAGGAACGATGCACGACCTTGCTTGCCAGTGAGAAATCGACGCATCGCTGGGCTCTTTTGACGCACGCCCACCAGTGCAGCTTTATTTTTTATGCTAACCAGGTACTTTGTGTAACTACAGCCTTCTCAATGTTTTATAAGGATTAAGAGCGACATGTACAAATATTTGGAATTGTGATTCCCTAATTGCAATTCCATGCGAATCACAATTAGAGAATCCCAATTCCAAATGTAAGAAACTCCATTGAGTTTCTTTTGCGATTCATGGTGGGTCGCAAATAGACCTGCCCCATTAATATTAATGAGGTAGGTCGCAATTAGCGACCCACCAGGAATTACAAAAATCACAGGGATGGTGGCCTGCTGGGGTCAGCAGACCACCATGTCTGTGACTGCTTTTAAATAAAGCAATCTTTTTTTTTTTAAACAAGCCTGATTTCCTTTAAAGAAAACAGGCTGCAGGCTGCGTTTAAAAAGAAAAAATGAAACATTTCAGTTTCATTTTTTAAGAGTAGTCAGTGGTCCGTGGGATCACTGCCTGCTCTTACAAAACGTTTTTGCATGTATTAACATTCACGGTTACAAAACAATCATACATACAATTTAGATTCGGTATTAGGAAAGAATGCCCTGGACATACCCTTTCCTAATACCGAATCGCAAAACCCAAATTGCGATTCGGCTTTGTACATCCCAAACAGAGTTTTTCTAGTCGCAAACGGGCAGATTCTGTAAATCAGCCCGTTTGTGACTAGAAAAATGCTTTGTACATCTGGCCCCTAGACTCTTACTCTTTTTAAAATGCATATCTTGACTTGTGTTTATTGTATTTTTGTCATTTTGGTCTTGTTTGATTTAGATAAATATTACCTACTTTTCTAAACTGGTGTCTAAACTGGTGTGGTGTCCATTTTGTAGTGTTTCACTGTATTACTGTGTGTGTTGGTACAAATACTTTACACATTGCTTCTGAAGTTAAGCCTGCCTGCTCGTGCCAAGCTACCAAGGGGGTCGACGGGGTTAACTGAGGGTGATTCTCCTTTACCCTGACTAGAGTGAGAGTCCTTGCTTGGACAGGGAGTAACCTGACTGCCAACCAAAGATCCCATTTCTAACAACAACTGTAGCAAAACATTTTGCTTCCCATGCTTCATCTGTTGTTCTCACTTTGGGCTAGATGTACCAAGAAATGGGTTTGCGACTCGCAATTTGTGAGTCGCAACCCCATATGCATGATGGTATCCCTGACAACATTTGCGAATCGCAAGGGGGTCGCAAAGACCCACCTCATTAATATTAATGAGATGGGTCGCAATTTGCGACCCCCTTGCGATTCGCTGCACTCACAGGGATGGTGGCCTGCTGAAGACAGCAGACCATCATGTCTGTGACTGCTTTTTAATAAAGCAGGTTTTTTTTGTATTGCAGCCCATTTTCCTTAAAGGAAAACGAGTTGCAATACACTTGAGAAAATGAAACGTTTTTGTTTCATTTTTTCAGAGCAGGCAGTGGTCCTTGGACCACTGCCTGCTCTGAAAAAATGTTTTTAGAGTCATTCACAAAGGGGAAGGGGTCCCATGGGGACCCCTTCCCTTTTGCGAATGGGTTAGCACCCATTTGAAATGGGTGCTAACTGCGAATTGCTTTGCGACCGCGTTCGCGGTCACAAAGCAATTCTACATCGCGATGCGAATCGCAAAAACACCCCTTCCTATTTGCGAGTCGCATTCCCATTTTGCGAGTCAGTAACCGGGTTACCGACTCGCAAAATGGGAATGAGCATCACGATGCGCGTTTTGCATGGCACAAACAGCGAAATTCGATGTTTGCACCATACAAAACGCTTTGTACATCTGGCCCTTTCTTTTTATCTTGCTTACACTCCATGTAACACATTTCATTATCTTTTTTGTTTAGAATGTTTTCGTTGACTTCTTTCACCTAACTCACGGATTGTTCTATACCTTTATTTAAGTTACTACATCTACTTAAGTGAGATCTCCCATACATTATCATCTTCAACTTGCATCGTCTCCTATTGATGCTAGTTTTGTGTCTAACTCTGCTCTTTTTTCCATTGTATTGGCTGTTTACCTTCAGTTTTCAAAAGTTTCTGAGGTGGGTGTAACTGCGTCTTGATATAAAGGGGCATACTTACAATGAACTGGTGCAGCGCAGTACCAAAATTGGCAGCACTGCACTAAGTCAGTTCTGAAATGCAGGGATGCGCTGTATTTACAAAAAAACAGCGCACCCCTGTGTTTCCCCTAATGCTGGGGCTAAATGTAGCTGCCAATACACGCATCCTTGCACCACAGTGCAAGGGTGTCTGCGCTGAACGGAAGGGTTGTTTATGTGCTGGAAGGTGTCACTTCCTGCACATAAACAATCTACAGTGGTGATCTGGCACTTCTATGAGTGCTGCAGAATGCAGCACACAATGAAGTACCACATCGTCATTATTTAATGATTGTTCATGTGCAGGAAGGGACGCCTTCCTGCACATAAACAATCATTAATGACGGTTTTACACTTTGTATGTGTGCTGCAGAATGCAGCACACAGAAAAATAAAAAAAGAGGAGAAATGAAAGCATTTCTTCTCGTTGCGCCATGCTAACGCAACCTCTGGGGTAGCATTGTTTTTTTGGCGCAGCCACAGATTTACAGATTCTTGTAAATCTGGGGCAGCATCAAAAGCAGTGGGTGTTGTAGTGGAAAGCCCACAGCAACTCCCATTGTACACCTCTCAGGCACAGAAAACTGCAATGGAGGGTATATTTACAAGGCGGCGTTAATCCACAAAAAGTAGCTTAGCACCACCTTGTAATATGCGTAATGCACAACGGCACCGGAGTGTCACAAAAAGTGAAGCTCCGGTGGCACTATGGGGCTTGAAACTTTCCCCAAAGTCTTTAAAAGGATATGAAGGAAGGTGGGGGAGATATCCAATGGAAAATGATGAGAGAAGGTAAGAATGAAACAATTGCTGAGGCAAAAGGAAATGTGTTAGAATGCTGTAGAATCACACTGACAGAAAATTATTTTAAATGCGAAGATCAGATATATCTTCAGATCCACAGAACATCAATGGGCAGCACCTTTGCACTGAGTTTAGCAGGGTTATACGTCAGTTAATTTGAAGACAATCAAGTATTAAGTACATCTAATCCCTGCAAACAAAACATTTGACTCTGGAAGTGATTCATAGATGACATCTTGATTATCTGGAGAGGCTCTACAGATACAGTAACAGAATTTTTGAGTTGCTGAATACTTGAGACCAATTTTTAAAATTCAAATGCACTATGCATAATATGACATTGGACTTTCTAGACGTCACTATTTTTGCAGAAGAGTTGACATTGAAAACTAAAACGTTTTACAAACTTACAGCAAAGAACAGTTTGTTGTTATTTGACAGTTTCCATCTAAGCTCCCTGAGAAAAAATTTGCCTTATAGGCAAGTCTTAAGGATTCGGAGGAATCCAGCAACATAGAAGATTTTAAGATCCAAGCAAAGGACCTTACCTCCAAACTGAAGGAGAGAAATTACCCAACAGAGATTGTGGACAAATGCCGAAAACGAGCAAGATACGAGCATCAAGAATGACCATCATTGAGGAACACAGATGATAACATACTCACATGTGTTACCAAATATTGTGCAGCCTCAAGCCATGTCAAAAAGATGATCAACACTGGAATATTATGACATCAGGAATTTTGAAATGGCCAAAACTAAGATTTGCTTTCAAAAGAAGTAAGGACCTAAAGGATCATTTGGTACAAACACGCCAAAAGAAAGCCCATAAGGAACCAACCACAGTTCCGTCTAATTGGGGCCTGAAACCCATCATTGGCCACTATCTATGTAGCTCATGCAGTGTTTGCCACTTAACGAAAGATACCAAAACTATCAGGTTGGCTGAGAATCTGGAATGGACATTGAGGAAACACACCAATTGTAATTCCACGCACGTAATATACATGATTACATGCCCATGCCAACTAAAATACATTGGTATGACAAGTAGAAAAATTAAAGTGTGCATGGGGGAGCATTGCAGCAATTTTAGATGTCAGAAAAGCACAACAAAAATGAGCAGTCATTTTATGGCAGCAAAGCACACAGACAATGAGATGGAGTGTTTTGTACTTGAAATGCTAGATGGAAAAAAGGACAATGTAGACCAAGTTTTCCTTTAGAAAGAACAGCAGTGGGTATACCGATTGAGGACCTTTGACAAAGTTCTCAATGACAACATCCCGTGGCTTTTATTTGGCCAAAGATACACATACCCGAGATGGGCCGGGTGACGATAACAGCTTCCTAGGACCACATAGGGATACTGTAAGTTTCCCTTAAAGAGCTGTTTTAACTAGTGCAATTATTTCAGCAACACTCTTGTAGTGATCACCTGGACCTTAGTATTTTATCAGAAAACAGCCTAAGAACATAACATTTTGTTTTCTGAGTTAGGAGTACTTCCTCAATCTGGTACATCAGAAATGTTAAATACAATGACTTTAACATCATTTTTAGTCTCAAGAATGTTAAAGCATCACTACTTACAATATGAAACATTAATGTTGAACACATTTGTTTTATGCTTAGGAAAATATAGATGTTGAATATATTGTTGAAGTTTAAGAACCAGTCCTGTATAAGAATCTGTTGTCAATGCTTTTTATTTTCAAAGCAGACATATGGAACACTCAACACTATTCTGTCTGTATGAATGTATATTTCTACAGGTAGAGGCCTTTTCCTCTGGTGGGATGGAGGGAGAGCTCCCATTGAGGTATTTGAACGTTGAGTTCTTCTTTTTTGTGTAACTCTTTTGTATATAGTTTCTCTGTCTATATTTTTCATTTTTACTACTGTAGACCATCGTCAGATTGCTCAGTTTATCTGTGGACTTAACTAAGTTGATACCCTAACTGCCACTTATTCCTAACAAACGCTTATTTTGTTGATTAAGTCAATAAACGTACATACAAAATTGGGCAATGACACCCTTTTTTCACCTAGAAATAAGTTATGTTTTTTTAATGCACTCAAAATGTAGCTTTCACAGAGAGGGCACAGGGATATGGTTTGAGAATAGAATGAATAAAATGTATTATTCTTTCCTCCTTGTCTGTTGATTATTTCAGATTCCCCTCTGTGCTCCCAATGTTGCAGCACTAATAGGAATTTAGGATATGAGGTAATTTTAACTCACATTATTTCACTTACCTTCTCACTGAGATATCTTTCAGGTCATTTGGATAACGGGATACTGAAGAGAATAGAGACCTCATGATGATGCTTCCCACTAAATCACCCCACGGTGGTAATATTCACAGTTGAGGGAAGAATTCATGGTTGAGAGTCTGTTGAGCAATATCTCAGAGGGCTTGGAATAATATGGTATGAGGGTTCACTTCTTTTGTTTACTAGTGTGAATTCATACTAGACAGTGGCACAATGGGAGCTGGGAGGTGTCCTGCATATCCTGATGAGTCTCCTGGACTAGAGTGCAGAGGGAGGAGCTGAAACTTACACCTGAAAGGGCTGTGCCTGTCCTCACACAATGCAGACTCCAACCCTCTGGAGTGTGTCTGGGACCAGGCCTGGACAAGGCAGGATCTTGTGAACAACAGAGACTTTCCTTTGAAGTTTGCCTACTTCAAAGGAAGAAATGAGTATAAGTAGTGGACCCAAAACCCCAGATTTTCAAATTACTTCTGGATCAAGAGGAGCTTCTGCTAAGGAGAAGAGTTTGATGCATGAGGAGGACCTGCCACTCTGCTTGTTGCTTTACTGTGCTGGCCTGCTGCTTCTGCCTGAAGAGGGAAAGAACTGGGCTTTGGTTTCTGAAATCCTGCTTGTGAGGTTTCTCCAAGGGCTTGAACTGAGCTTTCCCCCTGTTCTGAAGTTTCAGGGACATCAAATACTTCATCTGCCAGTGCCTGGGCCCTTCTGCAGGGAGTCCTGACTTGCTACATAGTGCCAAATTCAGTCCTGGCCCCTAACAGTGGAAGCTAGTAACCTGTGGGGGAACCTCCATCCACAGCTGTTTGTGTGTCAGAAAAATTGATGCACAGCCCATCCTGCGGCTAAAAATTCAATGCAGCGCCTGCCTCACGGCTGGAGAAATGACGTTGTGGCTGTTCTCTTCGCGGACTCTTCACACAGCGTGTCGGAAATTTCCACGCACGGATCCTGGATGTCAAAGTCTTCAACATCCCCGCATGGACCCGAGGCTGAGCACCCAGAATTGACTCATGGCCTCCCATGTAAGAAAAGAATTGATGCATGGCCTCCAGGGCGATTAAAGAATCGACGTACAGCATCACTTGCGAGTAAGGAATCAACGCATCGCTTGCTTTTCTGATGCACCGTCACCCTTGCAGCTTTATTTTTGATGCCTACCAGGTACTTTGTGCTAAAACAACGCATCCATTGATTTCTATGGATTAAGACTCTTTTTATTTTAAAAATTCATATCTTTGCTTCTGTATGTTGTTTTTTTGTCACTTTGGTCTTGTTTAATTTAGATAAATAATGGCTATTTTCCTAAACTGGTGTGGAGTCCTTTTGTGGGGTTTTCACTGTGTTACTCTGTGTGTTTTGTACAAATACTTTACACATTTCCTCTGAGATAAGCCTGACTGCTTGTGCCAAGCTACCAAGGGGGTGAGCAGGGTTTATCTGAGCAGTGTATCTCCCTTACCCTGACTGTGAGAGTCCCTACTTGGACAGAGTGCAAACTGAATGCCAACCAGAGACCCTATTTCTAACACTTTGTCATTGATTACTTACAACAACACAATGCATACATATTGCCCTTCCATTCACTCAATGTATGGCTACATAATGCAGTACAATGTAAAATAGAAGCCCATTTTAAGAACAATCTTGGTGTGCTCTGTCTCCTCACACCCTTCCAACATCCAGCCGCAATTCCTAAACAGAAGGACAACACAACATATATACATATTCCATCACTTAAACCACTTTCGGTATCCTTTAGTTGCATTTCAGGTGTCTTGACCATACAGTGTGCTGCTCCAGTACTCCTCTGAAGTTGGGTGCAAGACAGCAATAGCAAATAGAATGTTGCACAACATCACCATTAAATATACATACATATGCATGTAGACATTACTCCTGAAGTACAGCCACAAATAGGTTCCCCGGGTGGGACTAAAAACAGGGTTTATGTTACACAATTTTGGGATCTACTAGTTGACTCATTTTTTTGTTTGATCCACTAGTTTGTTTGCTGCATTTATATGATTGGACATTGCTAGTCAATGATTAATGGTGAACTATTAACCTGTCCACACTTACCATTCTGAAACAACATTGTTTCAATACATTAATTTCATATTCAAAAATGCTGTGCTTTGTTTAATAGACTTACACTTCACTTATACTGTTTTGGTGACTTTTAGCTTTGAACACTGAGGTAAAACCATTCACATCAAATGCACAAATATGTATACGCACAACTTAACTCCTTGGATTGTCTGCATCTTGCCACAATCCACTGCCAGTAACACCTACATTTAATTACAAAGGCTGTCTACTCCTAGGCAAAATTCTTCTTTTGCGTTTTCCGCATCCTGGAGGCTGAATGTTCTTCCTTGTGGTGGAAGGGTCATGTACTCCAAAGGGGAAAATGCAGAGCCTAGGGTCTGGGTTGTGTTTATATTTTAAAGTTTTAAAGTGTCTGGTGTCTTGTGTGTGTGGGAACTGGGTCTTTTGTATAGTATTTCTTATCCACTTCCATTTAGAGGTTTCCACATAGGTGTCAGAGATCTCCATCTTTGTGTCAGAGATCTCCATCTCTGTGTCAGAGGTCTCCGACAAGGCGGAATGTAAAATACAGTCATAAAGTTACTTGTACAAACTTTACTGTTCTCAATACCACCTTAGGAGGCTACACCCTCTCATTAGAGAGGGTGGAGTCATCTAAATCTGTATGTAGGTATAAACCTCAATTCTGAAATTGTGAATAGCAAAGTGTAAATCTCCACTCAAAAATGGCATCTCCACTTGGAAATGGTGAATAGCAAAAAGGTGGAGTTACACCTATTATAGTAGTAAATACACATTAATAAATATGCACCTGTACACTTACTGTGTGAATCGGGTCCAGAGTGTTACTCTGCTATATCTAGAACTGTATAAAAGATCATTTTCTCTGTCTAAAGGGGCAACATCGAAGGTGCTTATGGCAGGGTCCTCAAGCACGAACCTAACCTTTTCCTGGCCTCATTACTTAAGACTGTCAATGAAGTTAATGGAGAAAGAGAAAAGTGTATCTGTGACTTTAGTGTTCAGCTCACCTTTGTATCTATATCAACTCAACCCAAGGGAGCACAATGCAAATTAAATATGTGCTGTAAGCTGAAGCTACCGACCACCAAAGCTACAACCAAAACTAAACATTTGCTTCAGCATGGCATCTCAAGACTATTGTAATGTGCTATAGACAGACCTCCCCATAAATCCGATCAACAATTTGAATCAATTGCACAACTAAGGGCCTGATTTAGTTTGTCAGATGGGGTTACTCCATCACAAATGTGATGTATATCCTATCCATCGTATTACAATGCCATTTTATCCCATGGAAATCGTAACATGGCAGAAGGGACATCTGTCATGTTTGTGATGGAGTAGCCCGTCCACCAAACTCTTTTTGCCTACAACTCTGTGAATATCATGTGCAATTGACCATGAAACCCCAACAGTGGATGCTAGTGGAGTATGGGATCAGGTTTTAAACACTTCCTATCATGCACAATGTATACTAGGAGAAGATAAGTTTCAGATGCCCACAACCTCAAGTTAAGCAAAATGGCAGCTCTCAGTCAGTTCTGATTTAGCAGAGGAAAGGTTCAGACAATACGAAAATGGAATCATTATAAACAGGGCACAAGGTGGGGGTATATACGGGTAAACAGAATCTACCCACTCTTTTCACGGGGTGCATGCTATCTAACCTGCCAATAAGCTGGGCCACACAGAAAGTTGGTGAATTTGTGGACACATTTAGCAGAGCCTGCACTTATCTGCTTCCCTCCCAGCAATGTGCAGGCAGGGAGGGGGCTTTGATATTTTAAATTCCAGCTGGGCCCAAAACAAAGGCTGAATTTAGGGGCCTTCAGGCTTCTTTTTGTTTGCGTATCATGGCTGGGGGACTGAGAGCCTCACAACTAGATGCAAATACAATGGAGGGGAAACAAAGGCACACAGCTTGTTATCAATTCACAGGTACTTAAGAGAGACATCCTTTTGATTGTATTCAGTCTCTGGAAATAGGAGATATGAACGCATTGTAAGAATGTCAGATGTGTTGGTCAGATAATATTTTAAGTACCATTACTTTGTTGTATTTCTTTTATAGAGCTACTCATCCCAATGCAGGATGTCAGAGCGTTTTACATCACAGGTACACATTATATGACAATAAATCATATGTGTGTAAATCAGTACACATTATATGACAATAAATCATATGTGTGTAAATCAATGTACAAGGTGTGTTACATTAGACAGTGAAGGCTACAAGGTGTAGAAGTCACATGTCCTTCATAGATCACTGTGCTATATTAGAAGGCTTATAATTTATTAACTGCAGGTAACAAAAGGATCTCTTTGTTAAAGCGCAAACTCACTTATCTATCTACATATAATAAAAATCTGTCATCAGCATGTTACAAGATGTGCTTTCCAGGAGACACATTAACCCTCTATGCTACTTTGATTCCAAATTTGGACTAGACAATATCCAAATCTCTCCAGCAAATGAGTTATCTTGTCATTATTTTTATTCCATGAGATTTACTGGACACACAAAGATCACTTTAGCAGGTACCTTTACCCATAAGATATTTTGAAATGCAGACTTTGCAACCAATTAAGCAGAACTAAGGTGCTGCCACATTTCTCCTTGGTGGCAATTTCTTTGCGGTAGGATTTTAAAAAATAAATTTATAAGTTGAAGCCCTGATTTTGCACCAGGGTAGCTTCACGTTTTTGGCCGAAACCCAACGCAAAATCTCATTTGTTAACAATTGTAATGTACCCAAATGTACTCATAATAGACCTGCTAAACATATTTGTGAGGTGTTAAGATGTGATGTCACTTCTTGTAATGTCACTTCCTGTCAAGTCATGAGCTGTGATGCCTTTGATGTCACGTGCAATGTCAAGTGCCGTGATGTCACACACTATGATGTCACTTGCAGACTGCCTTACTTGGTTAGTCCCCCACTTCTTTTTTAGGACTTGTGCCCTGATTATAAGCAAACTCTAGGGTAATAACCTAAACTTACCCGAGGTCACAAGAAAAGCAGAACAGAAAACATTCAGAAAAATGCTGAAACAGAACGGTTAAAGCACTGTTTGAACTGAAGTACATTTTTGCCATGAATGGTAAAACCTCAGTCTGTAACACAGCAGACTGGAAATATTCCAGCACCTATTCAACAATGAACGTGATCATATCACTAGGACTAGTACACGGTGAACCAGCTTATACAAGTCTGAACAAGCATGGAATCATCAAATACTTTTAAGTTCCATCAGCAGGTGAAATCATTAATAAGATAAGGGCTACCTTCAGAATTGCACAATAAGATTTGGGTCTCACTATGTACTGCTCTGACAAAATCGAACTTTCCCTTGCATGCATAGAACCCCATCCTCTTGGTGCATCACTGCGCATGATTGAGAAAGCAAGAAAAGATTTATTCATGCTTCATCATGCTTTAATGTGCATTTACTACGTACTGATCTTATTAAGTTCATTAGAATTTTAATGTGCAGTGGCTATGCACTTGCAATGACTATATACTTGTATCCGTTGTTTGGAAGATGCGAGTTTTTAACTTCACTCTACTCCTGTGACCAGGGGCGTCACTAGCCCCCACTTTAGCAGCTTGAGCGGGGATGAGGGGGTTTGGGAGGTACTGGGCAGGTTTGGTTAGAGATAAAGTTTAACGTTTTATTTATAGCTCCTTCTCCTTTGATTAGAGACTTTTAATTTTCTAACAGACGCTCATAAATACCGCTAGAAGTGGATAGTATGATGGAGCTGAGGGTGGGGAACAACTGGCACAAGAGAGAATTGATAAAGGGAAGGAGTGATGGATGGGGAAATGGGTGGAGAAGTGGATGGGCGGATTTGTGCAGGGATGGATGGATGCAGAGTAGTATGGATGATGGATGGATGAGAGGAAGAAGGAAAGGAAGTCGTTTTCATGTAGAGTAGAGAGGGTGGATGAAGAGAAGGGTGAATGGATGAAGGGCAGATGGTTGGAAGGATTTAAAAAAGGAATGATGGTTGGAACGAGAACAGGTAGGGCAACTGCATGAATGTGTGTGTAGATGGATGGAGAAAGGCAGGAAAAGATGGTTGGACAGAAGGAAAGATGGATTGATGAAAGAAGGATAGCGTGATTGAAAGGTGGATGGAGGGATAGAAAAGGACAAAAAGAAAATGGTAAAAAGAGCAAGGAAATAGACCAAAAAAGACAGAAATAAGGATCAAGAGAAGGAGATAGAAAAGAAGGAAAACGCACTAAGAAACGGATGGAGGGCAGGAAGCACATTTCAGAATTCCCTCGTGGGAGCTCTCACATGAAAGCCTTGCTTATTTCCACGTTGGTGTGATTTAAGTGTGTGTGGGGGAGAGGGGTACTTTATTTTTCAAGATAAACCCTTTCCTGCGACAATCACCGCAACTCCGTCTGTCTTACTTATTGTTCTGTATGTAGCTTTGAAAGTTTCTAAGCGGACTCGTCTGTAGATCCGGCTTGTCAGTTCTTCCTAGCTCCCGTGACACCTCTGATTTGGCGCCAAGACCATTTTTAGTGCAATGTGTGGGTGACTGTCGGGGAGCAGAAATGAAAAAATAATTTGCGCAATTAATTTCCTTAAGAAAAATCGGGAGTCTTATGGGGCACCTGGGAAACGTGCAAAACGGCGAGAGGTCGTTAAAAAAAGAAACGAAAATAGCTAAATTAATTCTGGCTGAGTAAGCTAGCGTTCCACCGCTCCATGTTGGGCGCTGCACCGTGAAAGCGCGGCTTCCGCACGAACACTGCTTCCCTGTGCCCACCGCCAGTGCGTATTTGTACAGTAGAACAGTGGCTAGGTTTTATTTGGCATAGCTACCACAGCAAGCCCCAGAGTTCCGCTTCCAGCTAATCTGCTGATCAGGAACTCTCGAAAGATAAATCGAGTTAAGTAAGGGGTGCCATGGGATCTGCACAGCCAATGGGAATGTCATGTATCTGGCACTTGCCTTACAGATCACGCACATTTGAGCCTGGCAGGCTGGCACCGTGTGCGCAACACGTTTGTCCTACTTGAGTTTAAAGTGCTTTGTCTGAAAAGTGTATGCTCTTGCGCCAGAATTGTATAAATCCCCTCTGGTATTTAACAAAGAATTTAAGCACTGCATACTTTTCTTTGATGAAACACTGAAGAGTTTGTTAGCAGTCTGCTGCCACTGGGGAGCACTTCATTTTCTAGGCAACCGAGTCATCAGCACTAGAACATGCTTTATTCTACATTTTCAAGAGCATCAAAAGGAAATTCTTAAAATATTTGATCTTCTTTTAAGGGTTGGTACAGCTGAATACTTCTGACTTCTTGTGGAGGTTGTTCAAAAAGAACACCTTTTACCAAGAGACCCTGTTCAAAGATACCTTTTGTTAGGTAATTGTAAAACTTATTTGAGAAATACGGTTTGCAAATTAAGTATATTGCTGCCTATTTCATGTACAAAATCAGGAACTGGTTGGTGATGACCTGAAAGTTATAGTCTTTCTGCACAGCCCAAAAAAATACCCCCGTTAAAGTGCTCACTATAGATGCTTGGATCAATAGAACCAAACAAAAGCAGGCAATTACACCTCTTCATTGTCTGGCCCTGCTTCTCGTGCTTGTGCTGTATGTGCATTTTAGATACTCAATAAACTACTTACCTATATTATTTCGGAATTCTTGGTCTTTTTGCATCTTTTCAGTCACCAGCCCTTGCAAACTACTTTAAAAAGGCCGCAGGACTAGAAATGACACCATTTTGTTTGAATTAAGTGTGAGGCCTGGTGATGCATAGCACTCGCCTCTCATTCATCAGTCCATATGGCACAGATCACCTGGGGAGGCTGTATATTTATTTCTAACAAAATAGCGCAAGGCTAGAAATTTGAAACCCCAAGTATAAAGTTAATTTCCTGGTTAGTGAAAAAAAGAAATGGATTTCGGAATGAATGATGAATTGGAGCATTATGAAGCCTTGGATGGGATTCTACAATAGAAAAGTATCTTTAATTCACTTACTACAAAGGGATTATGTCTGGCAACGAGAATGGATGCATTATAAGAATTTAAGGCATATGAAGATGCATGAATAGCAGTTATTCAAAAGAAAACTAATTCAATGATCAGAGCCAATTAAGTATTCAATTTCCTAAAATGAATACAAGTTAGAAGCCATTACATTGTTGTGTTAGTGAAACTTGCATAGCGTTGATTTACAAAATGCCTCAAACTGCTAATCCGAAAGAAAGCAAACAAGCAAAGAAAGATTGAAAGAAGGAAATAAAAACAAAAGAAAGCAGGACAAAAGGAAAGAAAAAGAAGGCAAAAAAAGAATGCAAGAAAGAAGGCAAGAAAGAAGGAAAGAAAGAAAGAAGGAAAGAAAGATAGACTGCAATAAGACAAGTGAAAAGGCACGAAAGAACAAAGGCAAGAAGACAAGAAAGAAGCCGAAAAGTAAGAAAGAAGAAAAGAAAGAAGAAAAGAAAGGAAGGAGAAAAGAACGAAAGAATGCAAGAAATGCAAGAAAGAAAGTAGAAAGGAAAGGGAAAAGAAGGAATGAAAAAGGAAAACAGAAAGAAAGCAAGAAGACAAGAAAGAAAAGACAATGCTAGAAATATAGAAGAAGGAAAGAAAGGAAGAAATACAGCAAGAAAAAAAGAAAAAAGGTAGCAAAGAAAGAAAGAAACAAAGAAAAAACAAGGAAGAAGGAAAGCAAAAAGAAGGAAGGAACGGAAGGAAGGAACAAAGAAAGAAAGCATAACAATACAGAACTGCTTCAAACGGGCACAGTCTGTTATGCTGTGAAATACCACTAGTCAGATTAACAAAAGACACTCCTAAAGCACTTTAAAATCAGTTTATACCACCACCAGCAGGAGGCAGGAATTGATAAGGCTGGAAAAGCTTAAAAGACAATCCTGCTATAACATCAGGCTCTAAACTCAAATGGAACACTAACGTAATTATAAAGTAAAAACAAAAAGACTGGCATTGAAGGGAAGTACATTGCATGTGGATGTACTCATTGTGAAAGGGCAGACTGAAGCCACTCAAAGTGGAGTTAACCAGTGGCTTAAGTAGGCTCATCCATTGTTCCATTCTGTATGCTGAAGTGGGTAGGAGTAAAATGTGGATGATACAGACCAATGGATAAAGAGAGCTGGCTGAAAGCCCCTTTAAGTAAGTATATTATACATATAATTTTGGTAACATCAAACGGTATTGGCTAATGCCATACTTATTATTGTCACAATATTCTCTGACCGATGTCACAAATGAAGCCTAGAAACCCAGGTCTGAGCCATTTGAAAAGCCCAAGTGTGACAAATCAAGTGAAATTGAGCACTGATCTTCCCGTAATCGAAAGCACGAAGAAAGTTCCTTACCAGTAATAAAATCAAAATGGGTCAACTAGATAACAGGACTGGGGCATTATCCAAATGAATCCCCTTTAAAAGGCTTGCTCCATCACAAGCCCCCATGAGGGAAAAGGAATAAGGGCAATAACCAGATGTATAGGATGAGCTGAACTCTAGGTAGGTTAAAGTCATTCATATGTTTATGACTTTAACCAGCCGGATGTAAAAAAGAGATGTCAATAAAAGTGTCTTGTCACCTGTATAGTTAAAAAGACATAAAATGCAAATCTGATGTATCTGCTCTAACTGGTCAGAGACAAAATATAATTGTTAAAGAATAGAGGGAACAAAACAGAGGGAAACTTTAGCCCTCGTTAAGATAGTAATCAAGACAGTTTTAGTCATATCCCTTATTTGTGAGGAATTAAACTACTGTGATGTGAAGCAGACAGGTAATGTAAAAGGCCTAGGACCACAGGGAAAGGCCAAGTCACACTGTCTAATTCTGCAACTAGGTTTTCAAGGCCGACAGCAGAATCTTCCACTTTTCATTACCGACAGGATGAGAGTAAGTCACACACTGAGAAGGAGGTCTATTTTCCTTTCTTGTAAATAGGCCCATGAAACCCTTCTTACACCACTTGCTACACATTACATATGCAATATACAACATACAAATACAATGCACATTACATTTTGGCTGTTAAAACTAATTGTTAGGTCTTGCCCACTAGACAGCGCAAGCTCTCTGTTTGCGAAAAGACCCATTGTCGGATTACAGTGGACTTGAAGCTTTCCCACTGCATACCATTTGACATCTTTAGTATCATCCTCATTTGCTTACTTTTTATTTGATAGCTTATGTGGGCTAGCTTCTTCCATTTGTCCCTCCCCTGGAGCATGGCCTCATTACTTGTGTCCTCCTATTGCTTACTTTTCAGGCACTACTTTTTTCTTAAGCACGTGAGAGTGTTTTATTAATTAGGAAATACTGTTTAGTTATGTGTTGCTGGAAAATAGCCTCTCTGAAGGGTCACCCCAAACTTTTTACCTTCATCCTCTTCTTTTTCTGACCTAATTTTTGCCAGCTTTAGGACTCTGGACACTTTACCACTGCTAACTAGTGCTAAAGTGCATGTGCTCTCTCCCTAAAAACATGGTAACATTGGCTCAGACCCAATTGGCACATTTAATTTACTTGTAAGTCCCTAGTAAAGTGCACTGCATGTGCCAGGGCCCATAAGTTAAATGCTACTAGAGGGCCTGCAACACTGATTGTGCCACCCACATAAGTAGCCCCTTAACCATGCCTCAGGCCTGTCATTGCAAGGCCTATGTGTGAAGTTTCACTGCTCCTTCAACTTGGCATTTAAGAGTACTTGCCAAGCCTTAATTCCCCTTTTTTCTACATACAAGTCACCCCTAGGTAACCCATATAGCATGGTGCTATGTAGGTAAAAGGCAGGAAATGTACATATGTGTTTTATATGTCCTGTTAGTGAAACACTCCTAAATTCATTTTCCACTACTGTGAGGCCTGCTCCTTTCATAGACTAACATTAGGACTGCCCTCATATACTTTTTGAATGGTAGATTCTGATCCTAAAGGGGTAACTAAGTCATATTTAGTATGGTCAGAATCGTAATAGAAAATCCTGCTTACTGACAAGGTTTGATTTAATTTTACTATTTTAGAAAAGCCACTTTTAGAAAGTGAGCATTTCTCTGCACTTAAGACCATCTGTGCCTTACAGCCTGTCTCCAATCAACATCTGGTCTGTGCTGGTTGACACCTACTTTGTGCATTTCACCCAGACAACCACAAACACAGGAAACTCAGTCACATCTGCATTAATCTGCATGCTAAATGGGTCTTCCTGGGCTGGAAGGGTGGAGGGCCTGACACTTACATTTCAAAATCCAGTGGACTGCCTTCACACAACAGACTGATAAAACCCCACTGGAACCCTGGCAGTCAGGACTGGGCTGAAAGGGGAACTGGGGCACTTCAAAACCACTCTTTGAAGTCTCTCCCACTTCAAAGGCATTTTTGGGTATGTAAACTGGGCCTTTGACCCCACCAACTCAGACACTTCTGGACCTACACCTGCACCCGGTCATAGGAGCTGCCTTGCTGCCCACAGGACTCATCTGGACTGCTTTGCTGAGAAGGAGTGGTGCCCTGCTGTTACCCTGCTGGCCTGCTGGCCTGCTGGAAGGACTCTGCCAAGTCTCAGGGCCAACAAAGATTCACCTCTTCAAGAAATTCCTTGTGCATCAAAAATTGGCACATCGCCTGCCGAAATTAATGTGAACCCTGCATTGCGACCGAGAAATCACAGCACAGCCGACCAGGACAACGCAGCCCGACCTCCAGACGCAAACCCCTTGCAGTATGGAAAGAAACAACGCATCATCTGTACCGCGTTGGAAAATCTGTCACAGCACCTTATTTTTCCATGCATCTCCTCCTCTGTGGTCTCCGTGCGCCATTAATTTTGACGCATCCCAGGTACTGTGTGTAACAAAGAGACAATTATTCATTTCTAAGGATTACAACTCTTTTAAACCTTTTAATAGTGATATTTCAACTTGTGCTTATTGGATCTTTCTCTTTTTGACCTTGTGTTATTCAGACAAATATTACTTATTTTTTTATAAACATGTGTGGTATATTTTTGTGGTATTTTCTTTGTGTTGCTGTATGATTCAATGCACAAATACTTTACACATTGCCTTCTAAGTTGAGTCTGACTGCTCAGTGCCAAGCTACCAGAGGTCGGGACAGGATCATTTGGATTGTGTTGTGACTTACCATGACTAGGATTGTGGTCCTTACTTAGACCTGGGTATAAACGTCTGCCAAATAGAGACCCCATTTCTAACATTGGTGATCAGCGGTGAGTATAGGACTTGTGTCTGTGCAGTGCCATACAATAGCTACCTGTACACTACATACCCACAGTTAAAGGTCAATTTGCTTTGTTCTCTCCTTGCTGCTGTTTCCCTGCTTGACATTCTTTAATCAATCCCATACATCATGTCTCGGGCTGGGTTCACAAGTGGAGCTGGGAAGTTCGACCTAGCTAAGCTGGAGGGATACTCAGTTAACCAGCTGAGGGGGTTTTGCAAGAGGATGGGGTACCCACCTGTGGAGCCTCCAAGAAGTAGGAGTACCAAAGCCGCAAATTTAATTTAATGGGCCTTTGCCAGTTTGCACTGACATCAATTTTAAAATTGCTGAAGAAGCTGCGTTTTTTTAAAAATTGCATTAGCACACATGTTTTTCACTTTTGTGTTTATCTTTTCATAAAATATTCGAAATGGAATTCATTTCATGGTGTTGTTTTCTTGTATTGAATACAATGTATTTATCTATGTGCCTTAAGGGGGAGCCATGTCGAGACACTCTTGTATGTTGCAATATTCAAGGCTGTTGTTGTCAGAGCTACAACTGTATTTCATTAATTTAGAAAATTATTTATTGTTTGGTTTGCTTCATTAGTGCAATGCCATTTCCCATATTTGTGGATAACGGGTATTTAACATTTATTTGCCAGTAAGGTTTTTCCTAAAGCAACTTATTTTATGTAGCACCATTTCTACAGTGTTGATTGGTTTATGTCATGTATCTTTGTTAGTACTGCCCCATGATACCACACCATCTTGAGTGTGTTGTTTTTCACTTCTCTGGAATCATAAAATGTGACCTTTCCAGGATGTGTGCCAGACATTTCTATGACATTTTTATTTGACTTGCCAGAGACTTTCTAGAGACTTTTTTGCTAGTTTCTATGATATGTTACTCTGACCCATATTTATGGGTTTTGTGGCGCAGGGCCATGTCACTGTGCTGTGCTTACCTGCGTCACCGGGAAAGGGCAGAATGTGCCGTATTTATCCAATATGGTTCATTTCTGTCCTTACCCCCTGCGCTGGTGCCCTTTTGGCTGCCCAGCACCAGAGCAAGCACCCTTGCACCATGGTGCAAGGGTGCCTCAGGTACATGTAGAATTGTTTTTGGGAAGGAAGGGGTACCTTCCTGGACAAAATAAATCCTGAGAGGCTTTGTCCTCTTTCTATGTGGGCTGCAGAATGCAGCACATATAGAAAATGTTACAAATGAGGAGAAATAAACGTATTTCTCCTCATTATGCCACTCCTCAGGAGGCATATGTTTTTAGAGCATTCCCAGGTTTACAAGTTTTTGTTAAAAAATCCTAGGATGTTGCATGGGAATTCCCACGCAACACCCATGGAAACGTCTTCTTTGCACAGAGTAATGTAGCACAGAGATTTGCGCTGCATTACGTTACTCAAAGTTTATAAAGCCATGCAGGTCCACGCGAGGTGGCCTTGCATGGCTTTATAAATCTCAATTAAGGTTTGCATCGCTCTTGCACCACGTTGTGTGGTGCAAGAACAACATTGACCAGGCCATAAATATGGCACTCGGTTTATTTGAGCTATGCTTAGCGACTTTGCTTTGTTCTCATACCGAGCAGTCCCATGATGTATTGTTATTTTTAATGTTATTTGACATTAAAATAAAATTTTCCTTGCTTTTGAACTGACCAGTGTCCATGTTACACTGTCTGCTGATGTGTCTCTTTTCTCAGCGGCAGACTATGGCCCTCATTATGACCCTGGCGGTGAGTGATAAAGTGGCGGTAATACCATCAACAGGCTGGCGGTAACTACCACCAGATTATGACCATGGCGGTGATAACTCCCATAGACAGCCAATGTACCACACCAACCGCCAGGGCAGAAACAACACTCACCACGGCAGTAGCCGCCAACAGCCAGACGGGAGACAAAGTACCGCCCACCATATTATGACACAGGAAACCACCACGTTTTCCGGGATGGTACCAAAGTCATCAAAAGCCTGGCGAACACACATCACTGAAGAGAAAAGACTCACCATCGGAAACACAGGGAAGAACAAAGCCGCCATGGAACCCAAACTTCAAGTTTTCCAGATGATCTTCTACCTTATGCTCCACCTAGAACACCAACGTCGACGAAGACGACGATGGTGAGTACAGCTGTCTAGCACACAAGGGAGGGAAGGAGGAAAATGAGACTGACACACAGACGCACAACACACACCCGACACACACACACCATACACACGAAAAACAATTTGCACCCGATACACGGCAGAATAATGCAAGGACAACAGGAATGCACGAAGGTGAATGTATTAATATCAACAGCTAATTAATAATCAAATTGTCAGTGAAACAGATATGGGCACATGTACACAAAGGGACACTGCCCAGTCCAATGTTCAAAGGGCCCACATGGCCACAGGGCACAGTCCAAGGCTCAGCTCAAATCCTGACTTCAGCCGGATAGAACTCTGCAGGGGCATCAGTTTGCAAGTGGGCAGGCACCGCAGGGGGTTGGGGGCACCTCCGCCGGAATCGGGAACAAGCCCACTGGTTCTGGAGGGGGCTCCATGCCTATTGTTCTGTCCTGGGGAGTGCAAGGCCACAGTCTCTCAGGTGGGTGACTTGCCCACTGGTTCTGGAGGGGGCTCCATGCCCATTGCTCTGACCTGGGGAGTGCAAGGCCACAGTCTCTGGCGTGGGTGACATCCCACTGGTTCTGGAGGGGTCCCCTCGTACAGCAGCCCCTGGAGGGTGGCCTACATGGCATCAGCTGGTGGTGATGGCTGCAGTGTGGTGGAAGATGGAGGTGCCTCCTGAGCAGCTTCTGCAGGTGGTGATGGATGCACTTACTCAGCTGGCGGTGGGCGCCCTGTGGCCGCTGGTGGTGGTGGAGGTGTCACTATGACAGCCTCCACTGGAGTAGAGGGTTTTGTCCACTCCATGACAAAAGGCGTGGATTTCTTACCCTTCCTGGCAGGGGTTGATGGCTTCTTCCCCTTCTTGGCTGGAGGTGCAGCCTCCTTCACCTTCTTGCCTTGAGGTGCAGGCTCCTTCCCCTTCTTGCCTGGAGTTGCAGGGTCCTTCCCCTTCTTCGCTGGAGTTGCAGACTCCTTCCCCTTCTTGCCTGGAGGTGCAGGCTCCTTATCCTTCTTGCCTGGAGGTGCAGGCTCCTTAACCTTCTTGCCTGGAGGTGTGGTATCCTTCCCACCACGACTAGGTGGTGCCACCACTGTCCCCGTGGACTGTTTGGCAGAGGTGCTGGGCTGGGTCGCTTGGACCCTCCTCTTACGGGCAGGACGGGGGCGGGGAAGGGAAGAGGTCAAGTTGGGCAAGGAAAAGTTTCTTAGGGACGGTGGGGCAGGAGGAGGGAGGAATCATGGGAGTAGAGGCTGAGGGAGTGGGTGTTGGAGGAGTATGTGTGCTGGATTTGGGTGCAGGTGCATGGGCAGTATGCTGATGTGAGGTGGATGGCTGTTGGGTGTGTGAGTGCTTGCGTTTGTGTCCTTAGGAGGGGGGACAGACAGGGTGGGAGAGGACACAGGGGACACGTGCACGGATGTTGTGGAGGTGTCTGCTAG
This sequence comes from Pleurodeles waltl, assembly GCF_031143425.1. Lineage (NCBI taxonomy): Eukaryota > Metazoa > Chordata > Amphibia > Caudata > Salamandridae > Pleurodeles > Pleurodeles waltl. Next base: position 434,408,533 of record NC_090440.1, on the reverse strand, counting down.
TGAGGTGTGTGTGCTGCTTGGTGTGGTGATGCTGGTGGTGGATGTTGGTGCAGTACATGCAGGTGTGAGTGTGAACATTGTAGGAGGCTGGCCTGGCTTATAGTGGGTACCATGTGGTACTTACACCTTGTGCCAGGTCTGGTTATCCCTTATGAGTAGATTAGTAGTGTTCTAGCAGCTTAGGCTGATAGAGGTAGCTATGGCAGAGCACCTTAGGCTGATCTAGGAGACATGCAAAGCTCCTATTATAACACTTATATCATAAGAAACACAATACTCAGAGTTACTAAAAATAAAAGTACTTTATTTTAGTGACAATATGCCGAAAGTATCTCAGAGGATATACTCTCTTAGGAGGTAAGTAAAATACACAAAATATAAACACAAACCAAACTCAGGTAAGTAAACAGTTAGAAAAGTAGTGCAAACACTGTAGAACACAATAGACTGCAATAGGAGACAATAGGCCTAGGGGCAACACAAACCATATACTCCAAAAGTGGAATGCGAACCACGATTGGACCCCAGGCCTAGTGCAGTGTGTAGAGGGTTTCTGGGAGTGTAAGAAAACACTAAGGGTGTCCAAGATACCCCTGCCCAAGACCCTGAAAAGTAGGAGTAAAGTTACTCTACTACCACAGAAAGACAGTAAAGTTGAGATAGGGGATTCTGCAAAGACAACAACTGACTGCAAAGCACTGAAGACGGACTCCTAGACCTGAGGACCTGCAAAGGAAGGGGACCAAGTCCAAGAGTCATGCAAGTGTCCAGTGGGGGCAGGAGCTAACTAAACCCCGGATGATGGTGCAAAAGGGCTGCCTCTGGGTGGAAGAAGCCAAAGATTCTGCAACAACGGAAGGTGTCAGGAACTTCTTCTTTGGTCAAAAGATGTCCCAAGGCATGCTGGAGGATGCAGAGTTGTTTCCATGCAGAAAGACTGCAAACAAGCCTTGCTAGCTGCAAGAGTCGCGGTTGAAGGTAATGGGTGCTGCCCGGGCCCAGGATGGACCAGAAGGTCGCCCCTTGGAGGAGAAGACAGAGGGGGCTACTCAGCAACAGAGAGAGCCCATGCAGAAGCAGGCAGCACCTGCAGAAGCACTTGAACAGGCATTCAAGAAATCTGAGCACAGCGGTCATCTCAACACAACAAAAGAGGGTCCCACGAAGTCGGTGGTCAACTCAGTGAGTTGAGCAATGCAGTACGGAGTTCTAGGGACCTGGGCTGTGATGTGCACAAAGGAATCCTTGCAAAAGTGCACAGAAGCCCTAGCAGCTGCAGATCACACAGTACACAGGATTACTGTCTGCTGTGGGAAGGCAAGGACTTACCCCCACCAAATTTGGACAGAAGGACCACTGGACTGTCGGGGTCACTTGGATCCAGCTCGTGTGTTCCAGGGACCACTCTCGTCAAGATGAGAGGGGACCCAAAGAACCAGTGATGCAGAAGTTTGATGCCTGCGTTAGCAGGGAGAAGAGTCCGTCAACCACAGGAGATTTCTTCTTGGCTTCCAATGCAGGGCGAAGGCAGACAGCCCTCAGAGCATGCATCACCAGGAAACAGTCGAGAAAGCCGGCAGGATTAGGCGCTACAATGTTGCTGGTAGTTGTCTTGCTACTTTGTTGCGGTTTTGAGGTGTCCTGGAGCAGTCAGCAGTCGATCCTTGGCAGAAGTTGAAGAAAGAGATGCAGAGGAACTCTGGTGAGCTCTTGTATTCGTTATCTGAAGAGAAACCCACAGGAGAGACCCTAAATAGCCCTCAGAGGAGGATTGGCTACCTAACCAGGTAAGAGCCTATCAGGAGGGGTCTCTGACGTCACCTGCTGGCACTGTCCAGTCAGAGGTCTCCATTGTGCCCTCACACCTCTGCATTCAAGATGGCAGAGGTCTGGGACACACTGGAGGAGCTCTGGGCACCATCCCTGGGGTGGTGATGGACAGGGGAGTGGCCACTCCCCTTTCCTTTGTCCAGTTTCGAGCCAGAGCAGGGGCTGGGGGAATCCCTGAACTGGTGTAGACTGGCTTATGCAAGGAGGGCACCATCTGTGCCCTTCAAAACATTTCCAGAGGCTGGGGAAGGCTACTCCTCCCCAGCCCTTAACATCTATTTCCAAAGAGAGAGGGTGTAACACCCTCTCTCAGAGGAAATCCTTTGTTCTGCCTTCCTGGGACTGGGCTTGCCAGACCCCAGGAGTGCAGAAGCCTGTCTGAGGGTTGGCAGCAGCGGTAGCTGCAGAGAAAACCCCAGAGAGCCAGTTTGGCAGTATCCGGGATCCATGCTGGAGCCCCGGGGATGCATGGGATTGGCACCCCAATACCAGATTTGGCTTGGGGGGACAATTCCATGCTCTTAGACATGTTATATGGCCATGTTCGGAGTTACCATTGTGAAGCTACACAAAGGTATTGACCTATATGTAGTTCACACGTGTAATCTGTGTCCCCGCACTCACAAAGTCTGGGTAAATTGCCCTGAACAATGTGGGGGCACCTTGGCTAGTGCCAGGGCGCCCTCACACTGAGTAACTTTGCACCTAACCTTCACTAAGTGAGGGTTAGACATATAGGTGACTTATAAGTTACTTAAGTGCAGTGTAAAATGGCTGTGAAATAACGTGCACATTATTTCACTCAGGCTGCAGTGGCAGTCCTGTGTAAGAATTGTCTGAGCTCCCTATGGGTGGCAAAAGAAATGCTGCAGCCCATAGGGATCTCCTGGAACCCCAATACCCTGGGTACCTATGTACCATATACTAGGGAATTATAAGGGTGTTCCAGTGTGCCAATCAGAATTGGTCAAAATGGTCACTAGCCTGCAGTGACAATTTTAAGAGCAGAGAGAGTACAAACACTGAGGTTCTGGTTAGCAGAGACTCAGTGATACAGTTAGGCACCACACAGGGAACACATATAGGCCACAAACTATGAGCACTGGGGTCCTGGCTAGCAGGATTCCAGTGAGCCAGGCAAAAACAAACTGACACACAAGTAAAAATGGGGGTAACATGCCAGGCAAGATAGAACTTTCCTACAGATGTGACTGGGAGGGAGGGGAGAAGGAAGAGGAGGGGGAGACAGTGGAGAAAGTTGATGTTGTTGTGTCTGCAACTATCTGGTGTTTGTGTGAGTGCTTGTGGGATGAAGTGTGGTGGTTGTGTTTGTGTGTAGCCTTGTGTGTATGCTCGTCAGATTGTGTGCCTGGGATGGGTTGGGGTTGAGGAGAATGGGACTGGGAAGTGGTACTTGGAGGGGGGAAGTTAGAAACAGGGACAATGACTGCCATCAGAGAGGAGGCCAGAGCCTGAATCAATCTCTGTTGGGCCACCAATCCACTGTGAATGACGTCCAGGAATGCATTGCAATGCTGCATCCGGGATGCCAGCCCTGGATGGCATTCACAATGGTTGATTGCCCAACAGAGATGGATCTCAGAAGGTCAATACCCTCCTCACTCAGGGCAGCAGGGCTCACTGGGGTAGGGCCTGAGGTGACTTGGGCGAAGGAGATGCCCACCCTCCTGGGTTAGGGGGCACAGGCAACTCGCTGAGGGGCTGCTGGGAGGGCGGTGCTGGTACGGGGTGGCAGCTGTACCTGCAGCTGGGGTGGTCACAGAGGTGTCTGCCACCACCAGGAATCTCCCAGCAGAGGTGGTATCTGAGTCTGTGTTATCTCCTCCAGTCTCCGCCGTGGTGCTCCCCTTGCCCTCCATCCCACTGGTTCCCTCGGCATCGGTGGACTCTGCCTCCTGGGTCCTGTGGGATGCAGCTCCCTCTTTCGCCGGTGCCCCTGCTCCTGCACCAGATGATGGTAATGCACACAAAAATAGAATGACAGAACAAAAAAGGCGGGGGAGAGAGACAAAGGAAATACTGGGTCAATATCTGCACCAACACTACTGTTGGCATACACAGCACCATCACACACAGGGAACAGGCTCAAGCACTGTGCATTGCACTGCCAGTGAAATGGCTAGATCCTAAGGCAAGATGAGGGCCACACACCGCCACCTGCACCCCTCCTGGGACCCACTATGCCCTGCCTGAAATGGACTGCTAACAAGCTAGGTTACCTGTATTTGATAGGCACCCATTACCCTAGAGTTGACCCATGCTGCAATTTCTGGCCGGGCCTTAGAAGCACCCACTAACTCACATCCACCACCTGGATCCCACCCCACCCCACCTACCAATATTTGTAATGATACCCATTGTACTCACCCCCCTGTGGCTGTTGTGATTTCCTCAAGCGCCCATCCATCTTAGGGTAGGCCACCGCCAGTATGCGGGCCATCAGGGGGGTCAGGTTCCGACGGGCACCCCTTCCTCGTTGGGAGGCCATCCCCAGCTGGACCTCCGTGGTGTTGTGTGCCCAGCGTCTCAGGTCCACCCACCGTTTCCGACAGTGGGTGCTCCGCTTGCCACAGACCCTCATGGTCCGCACGTCCTTGGCGATGGCACACCATAATCCCTTCTTCTGATTAGCGCTTACCTGCAGAGGCAATACAGACAGGGGAACACCATTAAACAAACAGTCCTGCCTGTCATACAAATGGCTCACCATACCCGTTTCCATCACCATTGGCACACACATCGCCCAGCGCACACCATGTACACCACCACAAGACATTCCCCCTGCCTCCCCCGATGACACGATGCTTGCACAAACGTCCCCATGCACCCTTCCTACATGCATCGTGCCCAATGTGTACTCACCTGTTGGTCTGGAGGTCCATACAGCAGTCCGTACTGGGGTAGGACCCCATCCACCAGTCCCTCCAACTCCTCCGAAGTGAAGGCAGGGGCCCTTTCTCTGGTCACACGGGCTATGGTGGGCTCCAGACACAGGTTACAGCAGCACACACAGTGTATGTGTTTCTCCTGTTGAAGGTCAGGAAACAAGTGAGGAATCAGATAGAAAATGGCAGTCAAATCCGTGGCGGTGTACACCGTCACCGTCGGCGCAGATCCCCATTGGCCACTGTACTCGATAGAGCCCCATATTATCCAATGAGGAATTGCACTGCAGTGCAAGACCGCCTTTCGCCACAATACCCAATGTCAGAGGAGTTACCTCACTTTCACCTGTCCCTACATACAGGACAGGTGGTCACTATTTTAGGGGGGGCAGTCATATCGACATTAACTGCATCACAGTTTAGATAGGCACATACCTCACCATTAACACTGTCCCATTACATAAATGTACCCAGTATACTGAGGCTGTGGTTCCATTGTTCGAATTGTGACAGCCTACTCACTCTTGTGTCCCTTAGATACCTAGCGCTGTGGATGAATAGGAGGTGGAGACATAACCCTGTGTACAGCCACACTGGAGGACAGGCACATTATCCTGACCTATAGACTTCACAGGGTCACAATCACAGAGCTGTGTGCCCAATTGGAGGCAGACCTGATCTCATCTATCTGTCATCTGACTGGGACCCCCCCCCCCCTCTTGTGCAAGTCCTATCAGCAGGCAGCAGGAATGTCACAGCCATTGTTCTCAATCGTGCTGGTAAGAGTGTTGTCTGCCCTGGTAAAACATATGTGCAGGTACATTCTTTCCCTCAGGTGGAAGAATTGGCCACTGTGAAGGCCAGATTCTATACAATGGGACATATCCACAATATTATTGGGGTGACTGACGGTACACATATTGCATTTGCCCCCCCTGCCAGAATGAACAGGTGTTCAGGAATCGTAAGAGTTTCCACTCACTGAATGTGCAAATGGTGTACCTGGCGGACCAGTACATCTCCCATGTCAATGCTAAGTATCCTGGGTCGGTGCATGATGCCTTTGTTCTGAGGAATAGCAGCATCCCCATTGTGATGGGCCAACTACAGAGGCACAAGGTGTGGCTAATAGGTGAGCCTTGGACCCCACCCACTGTATGTTAGTGTATGCCTTCTGGTGTTAACCCCATAGGATTATGTGAGCCTAAATGTGGTCCCTCAATACTTGCAGTTGACTCTGGCTACCCAAACCTCTTGTGGCTGCTGACCCCTGTGAGGAATGCCAGGACAGGGGCACATGGGCGAACCAGACACATCATTGAGAGGACCTTCGGCCTCCTGAAGGCCAGGTTCAGGTGCCTCCTTCTGACAGGTGGATCCCTGTGCTACTCACCGAGAAGGTCTGCCAGATAGTAGTGGCATGCTGCATGTTGCACAATCTGGCCCTCAGATGTCATGTACCTTTTCTGAAGGAGGATGAGACTTGAGATGCCCCTGTGGCCGCAGTAGACCTTGAGGACAATGAGGATGAAGAGGCTGAAGATGAGGATGAGGACAACAGGACATCAGTTATCCGTCAGTACTCCCAATGACACACAGTTGAGACAGTGAAACTGCACAATCCTATGACTATTGGTGTATTCTGTGTGGCTGTAGCATGATGTAATTAACTTCCTTTGCATCTCAACTTACTGTCACCTACGGTTTGTCATTTTACAGATGTTGGTGATATGACAACTGTATACTGGTGTGCTGACTACAGACAGTCACAGGTCATTATCTCAATGCTCTCACAGTGTACAGTTCATTTGCACTAGAAGTGACTGTTTCCATAAATACACATTTTCAAAACATGAAATACTAGTAGTCAAGATATGTTCAAGGATGTTTATTGAAGTGCTAAAAAATTGAGGGGACAGTGCAATGGAATGGGGTGATGATGGAGGAGAGTCCAGGGTATTGTGACAGTCTGTAGCACAGGTCCAGTGTCCAAGGGGCCATAGGAAGGGGAGCAAAGGCAGTTAGAAGTGGACAAGGTGACATTGTGGGACACTAGGGAAACAATCAGGAGAGTCTCATATCCTGGCAGTGGTCTTGGCAAGTGTCTCTAGCTTCTGTCTGGATCGAAGGGAACGTTTGTGGGGTGGTTCACCTTCTGCAAGGGGAGGAGTGCTGGTGGCCTGTGGATCCCATGGGTCCTGTGGTGGGGCCTCCTGACCACTAGCTTCAATGGGAGTGGAGGGCTGATCAATGCACTGGCTAGTGGTAGGGGCCCGCTAGTGTGCTGTTGCCTCCCTCATTATGTTGGCCATGTCTGCCAGCACCCCTGCTATGGAGATCAGGGTGGTGTTAATGGCCTGCAATCCTCCCTGATCCCCAATACTGTCCCTCCTGCAGCCACCTGTTCTTATACACGTTGTCAAGGATCCGGCCCATCGTGTCCTGGTAATGTTGGTAGCCTCCCAGGATCTCAAAGATTGCCTCCTGGAAAGTCGGTTCCCTTGTCCTGTTCTCCCCCTTGTGCACAGCAGTCCTCCCAGTGTCCCTGTTGGCCTGTGTCTCTGCCACCCCAGAACGTGTGCCCCCTGCCACTGACCCCAGGTCCCTGATTGTCTTGGGTATGAGGTGTGGACTGTAGTCCCTGTACAGGTGGGTACACTGATGATTGACTTGTCCTGGGGACAGAGGTGTGGGTACGATGGGTGGGTGCTGTGGTGTTGGATACTGATGGAGGAGGCTCTGTGGTGGACTGTGATTGTACTTGGGTGACCGGTTGTCCAGTGGTCCCTGATGGGCCAGGTAGGTCATCTAGATCCAGAAGTCCAGAGTTACTGTCATCACTGAGGGCATCTTCTGTTGGGGCACTGGATAGTCGTGGCACCTCCTCTCCGCTGACATTGGCTGGGGTACCTAAGGGGATGTAGGTGATGTATTATGCTTCATGTGTGTGACATATTGTACATCGCTGGCTTACCCTCTATCAGTGCTGTTGCCCTGCCACCTTTTGCTTGTGTATGGTGATGTATTGTGGGATTGTTCGTTCCCCCATGCTGTGCATGCTTGTGCGATGGGTGTCCATGCAGGGCTGGGAGGGGTGCCCATGCGTTGGTATGGCATGCAGGGCTTGGCATAGTAGTTAGTCATTTGTGTAGGTGCCGTGTGTGAGATGGAGTGGAGTGATGGGAGTGAGGGTGAGGGGGTGTGATGGCATGGATGTATGGGGTGTGATAAGTAGTAAATGTTGACTTACTAGTGTCCAGTCCTCCGGCTACTCCAGTGAGTCCCTCAGGATGCAGGATTGCCAAGACTTTCTCCTCCCATGCTGTGAGCTCTGGGGGTCCACCGCCACTCCTCTGTATGGTGAGCTGGTGCCTTGCTGCCACGTAATGTACCTCCCCCGTAGGTCATACCACCTCTTCCTGATGTCTTCCCTTGTTCTTGGATGCTGTCCCAAGGTGTTGACCCAATCCACGATTCTCAGCCATAGCTACATCTTCCTTGCAAAGGATACCTGTTGTGCCTGTGCTCCAAACAGCTGTGGCTCTACCCTGACAATTTCCTCCATCATGACCCTTAACTCCTCACCAGTGAAACGGGGTGCCTTTTTGCAGACATTGGTGTTGTGTGGTGTGTGTTGGTGAGAGTGTGTTGACTAGTGTGGTGGGGTCTGTGATGTGGGGTGTGTGAGGGATGTATAGGTGTAAGAGGTGTGTGTGTCTAATTGTCGCAGTGGTCTTGGTGTCAGTCTGGTGGCAATGATTTGTATTCTTAAAGGGTTATGGGTAATATGGGTGTGTGTTTTATAGTGGTGTGGGTATGAGTGTCAGGTGTGTGTTTTTAGTATTGGCCAATGTGGTGTTGTTTTGTATGTGGGTGTCCATTCTGAGCATGGCAGTATGTACCGCCAATGGTTTACCGCCGTTGAATGTCCACCTTGGTGATTCATGGGTCATAATGTGATTGACGCTGTTTTGTTGGCGTTGGGTGTTGGTACCGCCACTTTATCACTGACCTTTGGGCTGGCGGATTTGTGTATGTGGCTGTATTCTGTCGGATTGGTGTGTGTCATAATATGGCTAACGGATACTCACCACCGCGGCAGTATGTTGGAGGCCGTCAGCGTGGCGGTAAGCGGGATTTACCACCAGTGCCATAATGATGGATTATATGTCAGTACTTTTGTTGATTACTCTAATTTGACTTATGAACTGAGTAGATTATGCTATTATTACAATATATTTAGTTATGGCTAATTCCCTTATGTTACTACCTCGCACAATGACTTTATTTTTATGCATTGTTGAGGCTTGTTTGAATCTGACTAATTAACTACATTTTGCCTCCTCTAATGATTCTTAATTTTGAATAAACCTTTATGGTTTTGATTTCAATATGTTTCTGCAAAGATGTCCTTAATTTGTTCAAGGGCCCCCTTTCTTCGGTATTCACATGGCTCTGAGCTTGTGCATCGACCCTTTGAATTTATTTGTGCATGTGTCCAGATGTCTCCCTCGTGAACTTCTCTTCCTCCTCCATTCTCTATGTTACTCTCTCTTGCCCTTGTGCTTCTCCCTGGTCCTCTCTAAGTTGTGCTCACCCTCGTGTGCCCTTTGCCCCCACACCCTATATGTTGCTTTCTTGTCTGTATGCTTTGCCCTCTGGCTCTACCCTGTCCTTTCTTGCCCATGTGCTTCTCTTCCCCGCCACACTCTCTATATTGCCCATGGTGTGTACTTCTTCCCCAGGCCTCTGTGTTTCTTCAACTTTCAGTATTGCTTCGGTCTACCTGACCCTCTGTGTTGCTTCTGCCCTCCACCCTCATTCTTCTTGTTACGTCCCCCACCTGGTTTAAAAAAAACTTTCAAACTGCTTTGGTTTTTTAAATTGCAGATCCAACTTGATCGCTTAACAAAATTTAAAAACAAAAACGCTATCCTTATTTTGTAGGTGCGCACCTAGAAAATTATGTGGCCTGTCGCATCATCAACTTTTTTTTCTCTCCTCTTTAGACATGCGGCACTTCATTGGGATGCTGTACAGCATAACTAAACACTGTTGACAAAGACAATAGATCCCAAAGGCACGGCCTATTGTCGTCAATGCTTGCTATATTTCTCCAATGTGAAAATGATCATGCATTTTCTCAATGTCAATTTTTTTGTTGTAAGAATAGAAATCTAAAATAAAACTTTAAAAAAAGAAAATAGACATAAGAGTTAAACCTTTACTCAAATCGAAGAAGTCAGCAGTATGATATTTGCATCTGCATCTGAAGAGGCTGGTGGTGAAGCATCAAAGCTGAAGGCCATTATTTACCATTAAGTTTATAATTCCCAACAAGGAGTGGAAGAGCAATTTGGGCGAATAAGACGTGGGGTTGCTTTTTGTTATTTGAAAGTGTTACTGCTGCCTCACATTCAACTGACTGAGACTGTGACTGAGTATTAAAGAGTAAAGATGTTAAAGCTGCTTTTGGGATACAAATCTAAAAGTGGCTCTGGGAATGGTGTTGAGGTTCCCTCCAGTGTAATTATTCTGTACAGGCTACCGTTGAACCCACTGCCCTTCCTGTGGAGTGTTTAGCCTGCCCTAGTCGATACTTATTAATGCAGAACAAAAGGCTCATTCATAGGCAGTCTAGTTCCCTCATTATTCAGCGGTTCCTGCAGCGAAGTGGACTGCCAAGGGACGGCTGCGCTAATTGCCAAGTCTTTCACGAAGAGTTTACATGTGTTTCAGGACAGGGGTTTCATTCAAGCGATTTCTTATATCACTTCAGACAAAAGTGTACCTCATTAACCCCTAGAAGCAAAGACCCAGAAGAGGGAGTCCAAATAACAGCGAGGGTAAAGAGAGAAAACTCCGGCTATACTTTACTTTGGGATGAGTGGAGTCCTTAAGATAAGGAAAGTAAAAACGGCCAGTAGAAAAGTAATCTACAACGGAATTTTGTGTGGTTATTTGTCCAAGGTCGGGATCCACTGGAGCGATGTATGTGAGAAGTACATAGATCGGGAAGAGCTTATTAGAGAACAGAGCTGGACAACGAGGACGAGATGAGCAAAACATCCAGTGAGTTGCCATTGGAGTGGTTAAAGTGGAGTCGATGTTTGATAGGGTCATTTTATAAAATTTGGCAGAATAGGTTCTTTTGCTAAAAACAATTGAGCTAGAGGTTGAAGTCAGCTAGGACCAGAGTAGATGGGGTGAGGCATAGAGAATGGCAAAGAGGTTGGCATGGCGAATGGCACTGGGCTCTTCACAGAATGCTTCTAATGCTGAGATGAAAGGTTGGTAGTTAACTATGCTAAGTAGTCTAAAAAAGGTTGTTATGGTTAGGAATAGTGCAAAGGTTTGCAGCACTTAAACAAAAAATTGAACTCGAACTGATGGACTGCGCCACATTAGTTTATGAAGGTCATTTATAATTCCATTTGACTGAAATTTGAAGATGCTACTAGGAGGTGCCCGAAGGCTACTGCAATATGTATGCCTGGAAGTGAATGTCTTGGCCACTGCTGCCAGGGGGATACGGGTCAGTCTTCTATACCCAAAGGGGGGGGGGGGGCTTCAGCCTGTCAGCTCAAGCGTATGGGTATTGTGAGGGGCTCCCTCATCATCCCTTGCAGGGGGCCCACTGATCTTTCCTTAAACCACTGGGCAAGGATGGATGGGTGACGGATAAAGAGGCAGGGACGTTGTGAAGGAGAGAGAGATTTGAGAGGCAAGGTGCCACTCTTTTTCCAACGTGTACTATCTGCAGTTCGTGCATTAACTTGCAGAAATTCCAAGTAATGTGTATGCACCTTTGACAGTGCACACACATAGCAACATATTCTCAGCTCTGCGCTGAGCTAGTGCACATGTTCAAAGACATAGTCCATAGTGACATGGAGGAAGGGGAAACATGGATGACAATGAAGTGAAATGACTCTCGGTAGAGAGAGAAAGAGGAGGAGAAGTGTGGTTATAGGAGGAACCTTAGTTGCATACATTGGTTATTCAGATGAGATAGAGGGGTTGTCAGGCCAAGGAAATCATGATGCTGTTCAAGGGGAGTTAAAGGGTGTAATTTGCAGGATCCAGGGGATCAATCGTTCTTCACCAGAAAGGAGGTAATTATGATGTAAAACCAGAAGCAGCTGCTGCAAATCTCAAGGGGAGGGGTGGGGACAGGGGAAATAAAATAATAATTTTTAAAAAGTACCTGTTCCTGCCGTCACTGCCGCCGCCGCTGGCCGCCTCGCTCCTCTCTCAATGGTGATGGTGTCCCAGCAGTCCCTGGGACACCATGCAATCCTGGTGCTGCTCTCATGCTATACTTAGCATGAGAACAGCACCAGGATTTGTCTGAGTGGCTTGGTCTGCCACTCAGGCAGTGCACTGGAGTCTGTGCAGTTTCTCCAACTCAGCTCTGCAACACATCCGGTTTGGAGAAACCTAATTGCATGTCAGTTTGGCCCGGCTAAACTGACATGCGCACTTAGGGGCAGATATAAGGGAAGTGGCACTGCACCCAGTGCAGCGCCATGTTCCTCGCGCCCCTTAGTGCCCCCCTACCGCCACCATGTGTGTGCCGTATTTAAAATACGGTGCATCATGGCTCAGAGTATGGGGCAATAGCGTCATTTTTTGTGACACTATTGATGTACTCTGCAGGAGTAGCACCAAAATGTTGCCACTACTCCTGCGGAGTACACAGGGGCCCATTATAAATAATGGTATGCCCCCTTTTAACGCCTGCCTTGAGCAGGCATTAAAAGTGCCCAAAAAAACCTTACACAGGCATAATGTGGCGCAAGGGTTTACAAAGTGGTGCAATGTAAGCATTGCACCACTTTGTAAATATGGCATGTGCGAGATGCCACCTTAACTCCACATTTATGTCAAAAGAAATGCTGCAATGTGGCGCAAGTTGGCACTAGGGGCTTCTAAATATGTCCCTGAGTGCACTCACTCCACTACTTTCCCTCCCCCCCATGGCCGAGGCCCCACCTTTTCCTGCACATGCAGCTGAAAAATAAAACAATAGTAAAATAGTGATTTATTTTTCAGCTGCTGGCTCATAACCATTGGGGCATGCTTCTTTGCCATTGCGAAGGAGGCGCCCCTCTCCAAAACAAGAAATAATGATTACTCATTATTCCTTTTTAGAGTAAGGATACAGTATTATTCTCAGGGCACCAATAAATTCATAGACATTGCATAGTCATATGGTTCTCGCTAGTTTAAACTATGAGATTACAGTGCACAGAACGCTTATGCAGATGGCATGATTTATTAGATTAACTAGCAATATAGTTGTGCGTAAGGCCAGCCTGGCTTTTCTCCTCCCAAACAAGAGTATATCATCAATTTAAAGTACCAAAATGTAGCTTAGTCTGAAATGATCCTGCATTGATATCACTATTATTGCACGCCACTAGGTGGGTTTATCCTACACATTATTATGGCATCTTGCATTAATGCTGGATTATGGATTGAGTCAAAAGAGAAATAACAATATAATACCATTAGTATTGGAAGATAGAGACAAATCACTAGATATGTAACATTGCTCTATTAAATAGATTTTTTTGTGAAATTCGACCTTCAACATCTCTCAGACTTAATTTCATTTTTAGACTGATACGGTTTCTGTAACTATATCGCACACATACATGGGTGATTTAGTTCAAGCATTTCGCTGATTATATTCTATGTGTGTTCTTCAGTCTGCTTGACTCGTACCTCCACTCTATTGATGCACAGTGTGACTTTAACTGAGTGTCTGATTTAGAGTGCGGAAGAAAGGGTACTCCAATGCAGAATATCGTTTCCACCGCACTGAAGGCTGCACGTCTCATTTAGAGTTGAGCGGACCGTCAGAGTGGGCGAACAAACAGCATTATTTTTACTTTAATACACTGCCATTAAAAACGTGGCAGTAAGTGATAGTTAAAACATGTTTATGACCTCCATGCATATGAGAAAAGTCCCATGGCAAGGGGTCATTGCTTTTTTTATTATCAAAAAGAAAAACCTGCTTAGGGATTTTCCTTTTGAAAATGAAACACGATTTTGAAAGTGTGCTGTGCAGCTCCATCATGGTGACAGAAACCCATGGCTCACTTTCAGTGTAAGAGATTTCCAGTAGTCGGATGGACATCTCTAAATACAGCAGGCAGAGTACCCTCAGCGTGGCAGTCATTAAGTACTCTGCCCTGCCAATGTAAACCACTGCACCGTAAGTCAGGCCCTTAAACGTTTTCAGGCACAAAATATTATTTTCTAGGGACCAATTCTGTTCCAGGTTCATTAAATCGTGAACAGTGGTATTTTTCACTTGCAGATTGGATTTTCTCACTTTCAACACTAAAGTGGAATTTCCATATGAGCAAATATTCCCTGAGGGTGAGGCTTGTGAGCATTTCAGTGCGAATTTATCACAAATGAACGTAAAAACCCCTTCATACGTCAACAGCTGTGTATGTTTACTCAATATTTGGACGTATCTGCCCTGAAAATCCTGGCAAAATTATTGTTCCCAAGGACACAATCAACTAAATTTTAGAGTGGTGTTGGAGTGTAGTTTTATAATCAAAATTAACATGAAATGTTTGTGAATTAATACATAATGATGCCGCATAGAAAATCTATTAATGTGCTTTACTAAATGTGTGTTTGAAATGTGCCCACGGGGAGTAGCCACCAGCGTATACGATGATAATTGAAACTGACTAACAATGAAATATTATGTACTAATGTATGATTTTGTATTAGTATTAAGAGTTAGATGTTAAGGTTTTGCTAATTAATCACTAGGCCTTAGTTAGCATGAGGCGGGGCCTAGCTGTCCGGTTTCATATTAAATGTGTTTTTCTAACGTGCAATATGCTGACTTGCTGAAGGACATGTAGTCATACTTTTCCAGAAAACTAGAAGATGTGTGTAACCGTAGTAAATTCTTTCTCATGAGACTCGACTTGCTCAAGGAGACATTCTTGCCAAATGCAACAGTGTAAACTTGCAACAGGTACAAGGTCGCTTAAACTGGTATAGACAATGGAACTACTGACTGGGACTGTGAGAGGACCGCGAGAACATGAAATTGTACCTGACATTCTGCCTGTTGGAGACGTCAATTACAGAAGCCAATAAACTACTTGAGAACTGTTATGAGGTGACAATCTTAATGAGGCGACAAGTAAACTATTGGATGGAGATAATGGTGCACCAAAACTTGCCCAATTGGAAATTAGGGGACTGTACAACAAGTTTAATATAATCCTTTGACACCAGGAGAAATCAGCCAATATATGCCATCCCTTTGCCATAACTACTACGTGCCTTTGCTATTGCCTAGACACTTTGGCCCATATTTATACTTTTGACGCACAACTGCGCCAACGCAGTTGTGCGTAATTTTTTTTACCGCCGGCTAACGCTATTCCAACGCGCCATGTGGGTGCCTTATTTATGGAATGACGTTAGCCAGCGCTGCGGACTGGTGTGCGTAAAAAAAAATGACTCACACCAGGCAGCGCCAGCGTATGGGAAAATGGGGGTTGTGCGTCAAAAAATGGGGCAAGTCAGGTCTGAGGCAAAATTCAGGCCTCAAACCGGCTTTGCGCCATTTTATTTGACGCCCAACCTCCATTGACATGACTCCTGTCTTAGCAAAGACAGGAGTCATGCCCCCTTGCCCAATGGCCATGCCAGGGGGACTTACGTCCCCTGGGCATGGTCATTGGGCATAGTGGCATGTAGGGGGGCCCAAATCAGGCCCCCCTATGCCACAGAAAAATCGGAAAAAAATACTTACCCGAACTTACCTTTACTTCCCTGGGATGGGTCCCTCCATCCTTGGGTGTCCTCCTGGGATGGGCAAGGGTGGCAGGGGGTGTCCCTGGGGGCAGGGGAGGGCACCTCTCGGCTCCTTCCGAGCCCACAGGTCCCTTAACACCTGCCCTGACCCAGGCATTAAAAAACGGCGCCCATCAGGCTGTGCGATGTTTTTTAGGGCCCACCCCCTCCTGTGCATCAAAATGATGTCAGAGTATAAATATGGGGCACAGGCCTTAAAGTCATTTTTTGGAAGGGAACGCCTACCTTGCATATAATTAACGCAAGGCTGGTTCCCCCTTCCAAAAAATGACGCACATGGTGGAATTTTGACGCCCGCGGGGTCAGACGTCAAAGTATAATTTTGGGGCAGGGTTTGCGCCGATTGTGCGTCAAAAGTTTTGACGCACATTCGGTGCAAACAGAGGATAAATATGCCCCTTTGTCACTCTGTTTAAAGACTTTGCAGTTTATCTCTTCGGACCATCCTTACTTTGCCTTGCCCGAATCATACTTTTCTCTTTATGAGGGAAGTGTCCCTTACTGCCCGTCTTGCTGAACTTTGCTGTGTTTCTTGGCTGATGGCGAATCAACTAATGTCCTGAGGATGAAGACTGACTCTGTATGCTGACTCATTCCGGAGGGTAACTATATGATGATGAAATTGTAATTGTCTGTTTGCCTTTCCTTTCTAGGTACCAACAGCTCTTTTGATAGAGACCATAGTTAGATATTTACCAAATTTGAGTTACTAACTTGTTTTGCATGAAGCCCAACATGCCAATGCTAATTCGAGGTTAAGTTAAGGAGTTCACTAAAACGGACGCAAATAGACAAATGAATTAATCTATGCTTTGTTGAATAATGCGCTAATCATATCCTGCTAAGAATAACCCATGTTGACCTCGTGCTTTGTTCTAATGTTTATGATTTTTGCTTTGATGAAATCTTATTCGAGTTGCCATATTATAACAGTGTTGATGTGTTTTCTGGTTTTGAGACTAATAAACTTGATAGTAGAGTGTAATCAGTAGGGAATAAATATCATAAATCTTACAAAATATTATGTGGTTATTCGCAACTGAAAGGTCTTGGTTTGATTTGATTCTTACTTATGCCATTATCCAAATTGAATCGATTTGTTATAGTGAGTATTGATGATGTTATTGATCTATTGATTGCTATGTTGATTAATTGTCTCGTCCTGAGGTGTCTTCAATCAGGGTCAAAAGATTAATTGGCCTAAAACGAGTCCCAGACTAATTAATTATTTAAGACGGGACGCGTTATCAGTTCTGGTAGAAGAGAACAGTTTAGGCCCTTTGGGGCCCCAGGACAAAGGACCATTGTTTTAGAAGTATTTTTGAAATAATGCAAAGTGGAGGTATGATGTGCCCCTAAGTCCCAAATGACTTTCCTGGAATCTCGGAGCTTGCTGAAGTGAGTTTGGTATGTTCTCGGCGTTCTTGTGATAGTATGAGTGAAGTAGAATTTGCGCTTGCTCAGCTTATGCATACAGCAGGTAAATTATGAAGGTTTGTGAGAATTTAGGCCAGGTAAATATTTCAGTAGGAGTGGGCGTACTCCGCAGTATGAGAGTAGGGAAGTCGGCGAACTTCATGTGAGTGTGGCGCTTTGTGCTCCAAAAATTGTCCACGTGGTTGTTGGTGATGTATGGACCCGGCGTGGTCTAAGACTCCGGAGTATATTGGTAAGTGCATGAGACACTTGGTTTATGTTGTAATTTGCAAGGTTTAATAGGTCAATCGGGCGTGATTGACGAGTCCAGTTTGAGTCAAATTGTGTGAATGAAACCTTCGATGGAGATTTGGAAAGTTCTAAAGTGCACCAGAGCGAACCATTGACAAGTTGAGAGTAGAATTTGCGGGTCAAATTTTGCTTGCAGTGTGTGATCTGAGAATAAGAGAGTAGCGGCCAAGGCTTCAAGTGAAATCTCTGTAAAGTTCTGAAGCGATTGTGTTACCCTTCCTGTAGTAAACCGGCAAATTTGAGTTTGTTGTTAAGGTGCTCGCAATATATTGCATTCGTTTTGTGTGGATAGAGAGTGAGGAAGACAAGCGCAAGACTTTGTCAGCCGCAGTGTGTGTGAGTGTGACATCATTGGAGCCGCGCTGGGATAGGTTAGGTGCTGAGAGGGTGGATGCGCACGCATTGGCAGCTGTCCATGAGAGGCAATTGGTTGAGAAGGTAGCCGAAGAGCGTTTTTGGAATTAAAGTCACTTCCTGATTAGATTCTAAACAAAATAAAAGATGCAAAAATGAAGTTTTTCAAGGCTTTAAAGGGTGCTTTGAGGGGAGATGCGTACATTACAGCAAGTGTGAGGGAGCCTACACCGCCAGAGGATACTCCGGCTTCTGCCATAATGGAGGAGAAGGGAGTTGCGCCATGTCTTTGGCTAAAGAATTGGTGCAAATGAACAGAGAAAGATGGGTGTTTGGCGTTTCCAGAGAATGGAACCTTTAATATAGGGGTCCTAGAAAATTTGCGAAAAGCGCTAAATGAGCAGAAGCCGCCTCTGAGACCAGCTCAGTTTGAGGTGTTAGCAATTTGGGAATTAATGGCCATACGACAGAGGCAACAGAAATTCAAGCGGAGAATGAGGAAAGCAGAAAAGACCTTCGCAGAAGCTAGATGGGATAGTGAGACCAGGATGTGGAGAAGGGAAATAATAGACGGAGTTAGGATGTTTCCGGCAATAACTCAAGAAGCCGAAGCACAGGGAAGAAAGGCCACTTGTAAAACAGACAAGGGCTCTAGCAAGCAGAAGGAGACTCAGAAGTCTTGGGCAGATGCAGATGATTCGGATGATGATGAGTTTCTCAATCAGTTATTACATGATCGACAGCCACCATATGCCATGAATGACAATAGACCAAGTACTAGTGCAGGTCCTGTAAATCCGACACAAAATCAGGGAGCCACAAGTGCAGAACAGGCAAATAATGTTATCACATCAGCTCTGATACAGAATGGTGCTAGTGTATCCATTGCACCAGACACACACATACAGTTGCAGCCACCACCCTTTCAGAGGCTCTACCCTGATTTCCCAGTATTAGAGACGACTACGAGTTTGATGGTGCCGCCTGATCCAGTATACACGAGATCAAAGTTAGTGCAGATTGAGCCAACTCCACAATTGCTGCCCCAGCCGCAGCAACAGGTAGTCCCGAATTACATTTTGGTCGTAGGACCACAGTCAGGTACAGCACCTATGATGAATCAAGCTATTGGAGTTAATTCTCTATCGGGATTGGGAAACAGACAGGCACCAGCTGCTATATCATTGCCAATTACCGTTGGTCCGCCAGTATCGCTATATGCGCAGGCGAAGCCTAGTGTATGTGACCAAGGGGTAATGACTCATTAGGTGATGAGAGGAGGGTTCACAGGAAGCTCCCAGGGAACGACACCGGGAGGACAGACAGCAGAGAGGTCTAGATCTTTGCTGGACTTCAGTACGATTGGGGTTCCTTTAGAGACAATGAGACAAGCAGGATTGGGTCTATTAACCCCACAAGTATTGGGAGCAAATACGTCACAGACACCAATAATGCAGGCTGGAAATATCTTGTTGCAAGGCTTAATGGCGCAACAGTTGACTGAGTGGTTAGACAAGCTTAACACCCCACAGACTACTCCTGCGACAGCGGGGCGATTAGAAAGAGAGGAATACCTGAATTTTGTGAGGTTGGGGGTGGAAGCAGCTGAGCTAGTTGAAGGGACTATGGGAGTGAATAGATTAGAATCATACACCGAGGCAGAACTGAGATATCTGTGCCCGAAAATAACCAAAGAGGTTAGTAAGGTGCATCAGAGGTTAGCGAATGTGGCAGACAAATACGGCATAGATTTAGACAATACTAAGCATCTGAAGAGGAGTTATAGGTTAGACTTCGAACCTAAAGATTTTGATCACATGAGATCCACTGGAATGAAGGCACACCTCAAGGGGATACTACAGAGTGCACAGGTTTGGGGGGCTTTGGAGAAGTGGGAAGGCAGATGGGCGAAGAAGAGAGATAAGAGGAAAAGTGACTGCCTGGAACCACAGCAGCCGAAGGCTGCGCCAGACACAAGAACAACAAAGATGTTACCAATGAGAGAGACAGCTGGAGGGGTCCTAGTCCATGTACCTTGGTTGAGGGGAGACATCTTGTCCTTCACAAATGATTACCCCAGGTTGAGGGAAAAGCCAACAGTGTGGTATCAGCAAACGGATAGGTTTGTGAAGCTTGCAAAGTGTCTCTGGGAAGACTTCAATACATTGTTTGAGATTATAGTTCCAGCTGATTTGTGGCTTAAGTGCAAGAGGAGTGTGGATTGACCGACAACGAAACCGGCAAGGGACAGGGCTACATGAGCACCGTCTCCTGAGGGGATGAAATACTACTATAAGATGATTGAGTTTTTGAAGCAGAAGGTGTCACCGCAGAATACTGATTGGCAGAAAATGTATCGAACGGCACAAGAAGGCAAAGAGTCGGTACAGGCTTACTATGAGAGGTTGTTAAAGGCATTCAAACACTATAGTGGCACGGAGGTCATAGAACCAAAGGACATGAACCACCTTGTGTTCAGGTTCGCTGAAGGATTGAGGCCAGAGATTAGCCAGATGATTAAGAATCATTTGATCTGTTGGGAAGCGAAACCGATTGATGAAGTGTTGCAGTATGCGAAATACTGTAGCGATGAGATTGAATTGAAGCAGAGAAAGCTGAAAGAGAAGGTGATGGTGATGCAAATTAAGGCAGCTCAGGCAGGGATGCAGGGAAATGGAGTACAGCAGATGGTATAGCAACAGCCTCAAGGGAACGGAATGTTCCAGCCCCAAACAAGAGGCAGAGGTCGGGGAGGTTTTGCGAACCGTGGTCTAGACTTGAATACTGTTGTGGTTCAAAATGATGTGCCGGGGATGAAAAAGATGTCGCCATGCCATGCGTGCGGGGGCGTGGGACACTGGAAGCAAAAGTGCCCAATGATGGTGCAGAATAGTGTTGTTCAATAAAGCAATGATGTCGGTACATTTCAAAATGTGAGGGGTCCAAGAGTGAGGGGTCCAAATCCGAACTTCCAGAATAACATGGCTCAGATGCAGGGTCTCCAGCCTATGCAACAAGTGCAAATGCCACGTATGCAACCTGTGCAGTTGCAGCAAATACAACAGCAGATTCCCATGGTACCTAGACAGCAAATGCAGTTGCCTTTAGCTCCGATGGGACAGCAACAGATGATGCTTCCTCAACAGGTCACAGGTCAAACAATCAGTCAAAGCAATACAGTACAACAGCTCCCATTGCGTGGTGAGAATGGAATAAACGATGAATGGTCGGATGATTGTTCAGATAATGAGGAGTGCAGGCTTGCAGCATCCCTAGAAGTAGATCAGAGGGGCCCTTATGTGCAAGGGAAGGTGATGGGTCACAAGGTTTCCTTCTTGGTTGACACAGGAGTTACACGCTCTACAGTTAGAAGGTTCTGAAATTGCCGCTTTCGGGGCGTACCATAATGGTGGTAGGAGTAGCAAATCAGCTCTTGACTAATCCGATTACAGATCCGGTTCAAATTGAGATTGGTACCTTTCAGGGATTGCACAGGTTTGTAGTCTGTGATTCAAGTCCCGTATCCCTCCTGGGAAGAGACTTAGGGGGTCATTCTGACCCTGGCGGCCGGTGGCCGCCAGGGCCACCGACCACGGGAGCACCGCCAACAGCCTGGCGGTGCCCCTTAGGGCATTCTGACCGCGGCGCTTTGGCCGCGGTCAGTGCAGGAAAACCGGCGGTCTCCCGCTGGTTTTCCGCTGCCCGTCAGAATCCTCCAAGGCGGCGCAGCATGCTGCGCCGCCTTGGGGATTCTGACACCCCGTACCGCCATCCTGTTCCTGGCGGTTCGGCCGCCAGGAACAGGATGGCGGTAGGGGGTGTCGCGGGGCCCCTGGGGGCCCCTGCAGTGCCCATGCCAATGGCATGGGCACTGCAGGGGCCCCCGTAAGAGGGCCCCGCTTGTATTTCACTGTCTGCATAGCAGACAGTGAAATACGCGACGGGTGCAGTAGCACCCGTCGCACCTTCCCACTCCGCCGGCTCGATTACGAGCCGGCTTCATGGTGGGAAGGTCGTTTTCCCCTGGGCTGGCGGGCGGCCTTTTGAAGGCCGCCCGCCAGCCCAGGGGAAAACTCAAAATACCCGCCGCGGTCTTCCGACCGCGGTACGGTATTTTGGCGGTGACCGCGCCCGGCGGGAGTCAGAATGACCCCCTTACTGTGTAAAACGAGGTGTTCGATCACCTGTTCCAATGCGGGAATTGAGGTGCAGACAAACAGTGATGATGAAGGGGATGATGGTCAGATCTCGGAGCCAGAGACGGAGACCACAGATGAGGAGTACCATTTGATAAGCTTCTTCCCGATGTTCACAGTGACCGATTTGCCAACAGAATTACAGGGAACAGTGACAGAGAAGGTATGGAACTTGACAGGAAAGGAAGTGGGACTGATCAAAGGAGTAGAACCAGTCAAAGTAGATGTGAAGCCAAATGCCGTGTTTCCCCAGGTACATCACCTCTTCACGAGACAGCCAATTTCTCTTCAGTTTTAAATTCCTTGACAAGGTTTACAGTTGATGTCGAATTCCTCAAGGGTTTTCAGTATCACCTTCCATCTTCAATCAGATATTGAAAAAGGATTTGTAATCATTGGAACTGCCTTTTAATTCGACTCTAGTACAGTACATTGATGACTTGTTGATTGCATCCAAAACGAAAGATGACTGCAGGTATGATACTATTGCCTTACTGAATCATTTGGGAAAGAACGGACATAAAGTGTCCCCAAAGAAGCTACAGTACTGTCAGAAAGAGGTGAAGTACTTAGGCCACCTGATTGAAAGGGGGTCAAAGAGAACATCCAAAGAAAGAGTGACAGCCATATTACAAATGAGTCCCCCACCATCCAAAGGAGACGTGAGGATGTTTTTGGGAATGGTGGGCTACTGTTGCCAGTGGATTCCCAACTTCTCGATTATCTCTAAGCCTTTGGTGAGGTTGGCTGTCAAAGAGGTTAAGGATGGCCCGGATATCCTAACTATGTCAGAGAAAGAAATGAGGACCTTCATTGAACTGAGAGTGCATGTGCAGGGCTCCAGCTTTAGGTATGCCTGACTACACAAAGCCTTTTGTACTGTTTTGTCATGAACGTGATGCTTGTTCTCTGTCTGTCCTGACACAGATCCATGGAGGTGCAAACCGCCCAGTAGCATATTTTTCAGCTACTTTGGACCCAGTCGCAGCAGCTTTACCGGGTTGTTTGCGTGCAGGTGCAGCAGTTGGTCAGAGACTCACTCAGTGTGAAGGCATAGTGATGGGACATCCCTTGACAGTAATGGTCCCACATTCAGTTGAAATACTATTGACCCGAACTAAGACCCAGCACATGACGAATGCTAGGTTGACCAAGTATGAGACAGTTATACTGGGGTTACCAAATGTGTCACTCAAACAATGTACTGTGTTAGTTAAACCCATCAACTTTGCTTCCCAATGAAAATACAAATGTTGATGATGCTGAGGAAGTGGAACATGATTGTCTTGAGGTAACAGAACTGTGCACCAAACCAAGACCTGACATTAAAGATACCCAATTGGAAGAAAATGATTACATTATCTTTGTTGATGGTTCATGCTTGAGGGACTCAGTGGGAGTACTAAGAGCCGGATATGCTGTGTGTACAATCACCGGTATCCTGGAAGCATCTTGGCTCGAGAGAGTGTACTCTGCTCAAGTGGCTGAATTGGTTGCTCTTACTAGGGCATGCCGCTGACAAATTGAAAGTCACTATCTATACTGATAGCAGATACGGATTTGGAATTGTCCATGATTTTGGCCAGCTATGGTCACAGAGGGGTTTCATGACTTCTTCTGGTTCTGTAGAAGCCTAATTATTCAGCACCCATCCAGGATACAAACGACCGTTATCCAGCTCTTTTAGGTAAACATAAAGAATTTATTAGAGATAGAATAGAAAGACATGTACATGGAGGATGCTCGGTACTAGTTGTACACGAACAGCCCAATATCAGGAAGTAATACACGATCTTTTATAGTATTAAACCACAAACATAATTCAACGTTTTATTGGTTCTTTGGCATTGACGTATGATTGACGTATGACTATTTCTCCATTATGGCTGAAGGTAGTTTTTCCTATCATACCATATATAGTAACAAAAAGCATAGAAAAGGATTTTACACAAGGTGGCCTACGTGCCTAATATCACATGGTCCATCTTGTGACAGAACTTGAGAACATCACGTACTCAGACTGGTACTTTCCAGAAGGGAAATTGCTTCAGCTAGCATGCAATGACAGTGATATTTCATGATGGCAGTTCAGAGAGCAAGCCTTGCAACATAATGCGTTCCTAGCAGTAGCGAATTACATTTGTAGACCTCTTTACTTAATGATAGTCCTGTGCAGAGATTGTCATTGTGTATCACAGGGGCCACCAGGCATAGCATACCTAAGAACTGTAAAATGTGATTCCACAGTTCTCCAGTGAAAAATGGTGAAAAAATTAAGGAGTTGTTGCATGCGATTCAGTTACCTCTTGAAATTGCCGTGGTGAAATGCAGCGCTCATGTTAAATCACAAGACTTTGTGTCAATGGGAAATGGATATGCAGATCAAGTCGCAAGGTTTTGTGCACTGAACTGTATATCGTTCAAGGATCAGTGGGAATTGTTACCGGAAACTGAAAATGAGACATGCACAGGTTATGTATTGAGGGTGGTTGACACAATGGAAGAGTTAAAATTGTTGCGGGGACGTGCCAGCAGAGAAGAGAAACGCTCTTGGCTTAAAATGCAATATGTACAAAGACCTGATGATTTGTGGGTTTCAGATGAAGGGAAGATGGTTTTGCCAAACAGTCTTTTGTCACAGTTTGCAAGGTTTTTCCATGGTCAAGCACATATTGGTAGAGACGCCATGATCAGGTTGTTCAAAGTCGATTGGTTCAATCCAAAATTCAGACAAGCTGCAGAAGTAATCTGTCACAGGTGCATCATCTGTCAACAGATGAATGCGGGGAAAGGGACCGTGGTGAATTTGAGCCACATTGGGAGAGCAGGAGGTCCATTTAGCAGGATGCAGATGGATTTTATTGAGATGCCTCTGTGTGGAGGTGTGAGGTACGTGTTGGTGATTGTGTGCATCTTTAGTCACTGGATTGAAGCTTACCCTACACGTACGAATGACAGTCTCACAGTAGCGAAGTTGCTGCTTAGGGAGTTGATACCACGTTTCGGGTTTCTGATCTCTTTAGAATCAGATAGAGGAAGTCACTTCAACAATGAGGTTGTTAAACTCTTGTGTGCCGCACTGAACATTGAACAGAAGTTGCATTGTAGCTATATTCCCGAAACCTCAGGACTAGTGGAGCAGATGAATGGTACCTTGAAGTCGAGAATGGCAAAAATGTGTGCAGCTACCAATTTGAAATGGCCAGATGCATTGCCCTTATTGCTAATGTCAATCAGAAATACACCCAACAAGAAAACAGGACTGTCTCCTCATTAAATTCTCATGGGCTGAGCTTTGAGATTGGCCACCGTGCCTGCAAATGCTCTTGTGAATATCACAGATGATATGGTGTTGGACTACTGCAAGGGTCTGGCTGATGTGGTCCACTCTTTCTCTCACCAGGTGGAAGCCACCACACTGCCACCGATTAATGATCCAGGTCACAATCTGAAAGCCAGTGACTGGGTTGTTGTCAAGAAACACGTGAGGAAGTCGTGTTTGGAGTCACGTTGGAGGGGGACATATCAAGTGATACTGAGAACTACTACTGCTGTGAAGTGTGCGGGAATTCCAAACTGGATCCATGCCAGTCACACAAAGAAGGTGACGTGTCGAGTTGTTGAAAATAACAGCTACAGAAAAGGAAGTCTCTGGGCCGGAGAGTTCTCAAAGGGGAACTGAGACTGAAAGAGAGCCCGTTGAGGACGGCCTAGTCACTCAAACTGCAAACGAGATCCAGAAGGGTGACGGTGAGCCTATCTCAACTGAGGCACCAGGAGAACCGACACAAAGAGAGGTTCTCCCAGAAACAGACGGTTACGGGTTTGAAGTTGAACCACTGACAGACCCGGAAGGCGAAGGAGATGAAACAGAAGGAAGTCAAAGTGTTCGGACTCCTCCTGAGCCACTTGCAGATCCATCAAGAGAAAACACCATAGCACAAGATGAGGGCATTGAACAGCACCCTGAAAAGCCAAAAAGCAGAACGATACTGAAAGGAGATAAGTGGCCAGAATTACAAACTGAAAAAGGTAAAGTAGTCATCAACAAAAAAATAGAGGCAGAGGTCGAAACCACAAGGAAGGAAGATCTGAGCAAAGGAGAATTGCAGGGTGACCGCAAATTAAAAAGAAAGAGAATTGCAAACAGAAGATACGCAGGTCCTGAATGGGCTTAGGCAACGACAGCCGAGTGGCAACAAGAGTTCTTGGCTTTTTGCTTTGATCGTGAAGTTCCAGGTCAATATTATGGTACCTGAAGTTGCCCACAAATAAGAGACTGTGTTAAGCTGAAATTTGAATAAAGGGAAACCTGAGAAAGAGACTAATGAAAATTACCGGATGTGACACTGTTAACCTGAATTGACTTGAAAAACCTGATTGTGACAAGCTGCTAACTGGTTTGACAAAGGACCCTGGGAGTGAATGAGAAAGCTGTAAATACTTGCCGGAAAAGACTTTTGCGTAAAAGAATTATTAACCATCCTCCTATTAGTTGATTACATTTGTAGTACTTTACTTTCTGATTCTTTACAGATCATGCCTAGGTCAGGAGATGATGTTGAGGGAAATAAGCGTTGTAAATATTTGGGTATTGCGTTGGGTGTTGTATGTGTGATATTCATTATAGCTATATTTGTGGAAATGTGTCTGGTAGATGAAAGTGAAGCTAACAATGCTACAGTTTCAGAAACTGCTACATTAACAGCGTGGGACAGGTATGAGCAGGAAGCGAAGTATTTGCATAGCAAGAGTAATGCTAAAGGGGAGCTGTCTACTAACGTTTTCTATCGCTTGCTGGGTGAGTATGTTGACACTATGGATGCAAAGGCTTGTTATGTGTGTACACAAATTCCTCTTTCAGTCCAGGAGGGAGTTACCTATCACAGCTTGCCATTAACGTACGGGATTAGTTGTAGTCTGCTACTAACGGGTTTCTATAATCAAGAAGAAGTGCAATATTTTTATTCGAATTATGATTTAGTGTTTTCGTATGTGCCTATCATAGAAGATTTGTATAGTGTAGCTAAATATTATGCCATAAAGCTGGTTAAGGGTTTCTTCGAGCCTAGAATGACAATTAGTACATCATATACGCACCGCAATAATTTGACATGCTTGCTTATACCTGTAGAAAATAGTTTTTTAGATCACACTGAATATAGAAGGAGGGTTTTAAAGGGAAAACTAGAAAAGGACTTGCAGCAACGGACATTTCTTAGTAATAGTAATAATGGGGTTAGGGAACAAGGGAAGCTAGCTTTAGATGCAAAACATGTTGGTAGGCTTTGCATTACGCGACCCAAGTCATATTATGACACTGTGTTTGTTGGAACAAGTGAGTGTAAGCATGTGTTTTTGTTTCAGAATAAATGGACTTTCATGCTAAATGGAATGGATCAAGCGGTCCCAGGGGTCTATTATATTTCTGGATTTAGTGCTTATTACTGTCTTCCAAAGGGATGGTATGGGACATGTTATTTGGGAATAGTTTTTCCAAAGATCTATAAACTAGATGATTTAAAGAAATTTCCGAAAGTGACAGAATTGCTTCACGCAAGACAAAAGAGAGAAACTGCTGCTGGTGTAGTAGGAGACATATTTGGAGCAATAATTCCTTCTGTGGGAGTTATTTTGAACTCCATAAAGATTCAAAAGTTGTCTACTATTGTGGATAACATGCTGACAAACTTCACAGGGGCTATACTCCTGATGGATACTGAACTTGCTGCGGAGAGGGCTATGACTCTTCAAAATAGGCTTGCTTTAGACATTCTTTTAGCGAAAAGTGGCGGAGTCTGTAAGATGCTTAATGACTGCCACTGTTGTGCTTATATTACGGATAATAGTAATGAGATTAGAAGTATGCTTACTAACCTAACAAGAGATAGTGCAGATTTAAAGTCAGTCAGTCAGTCAAAGTACTTTATTTCGATAAATAAATATCATAAAAAGGCATAAAAAAAGTACAATCAGATATTACAAGCAATCAACAATTCATATTATCTACAATGTTTAAAAGGGGGGTCAGTAAAGTAAAACATCCTAAAAACATCATTTAACATGAAACATTAATATTCTCCCAAATTCGCAGAAATTACATTTCCTATAAAAAATTAATTAATCACTCAATTCATTACAATAAAATAAACGGATTGATGGCGAACTTCTTTTTCTTAACCCTAACAGCTCCCACTAAAAAACTAGCAACATGAAACATAATCCTAGGGGTCTGCAATAACTGTAAGAACAAGAGGGCAGGTTTGACCTGTATAAACCCCTCCTCCTTTAAAATTGGGAACAAATATTTCTTTCTTAAGGCCGCTTAATGGTCACAGAATAACAGAAAATGCATTGTATTCTGGATCGAAAAATTATCACAATTACACAGCGTTCCTTTTTCCGGAGGAGACCAGGTTTGAAAGTGGCCAAGAGTTAGATGGATCAGATCAAACCGAAAGCGTGTGAGTAGAAACCGGTGAAAGGGTTGATTTACAATAGACAAATATAATTCAGGGCCCACATAAGTACTCAAAATGATACTGGCCCGCACCGATGGTTTCTCATATTCAACTTGTTCTCTTTCTAAACATAACAGATCTTTCATCATACTTTTAATCAGACCAATATCTTTAACAGTTATTGATTCCGGGGAATAAAAAAGATCCGATCTCCCTAATCTAGCAAAACAATTTTTGATATAAACTAGCCACGCTATTTTATTTACTTTATCCAGCTGCAGGCAATCTTTTAAAATGGAGTGGTTGAGCGGGATTTCTTGATTCCGCCAAATCTTTAGCCAGGCTAAAACGGGGGCCAGTTTGATCAAGTCTGAAATGTAGCCCACACCCAATTCAGTATGGACAATGTATGTGGAAGTAGACTGGGGAAGAGAGAGAACCGATCTTAAAAATGTATTTTCCGTGATCTGTATACTTTCCATAGAGCAATAGCCCCATATCGCACTTCCATACGTTGCTATTGCAAGGCATTTTGCTTCATAAATTTTTAGCAAACTAACAATTGGCCTCGCCCCGAGTTTATTCATAAAACCCCGAAGAGCAGAAGACGACTTTACAAGGGCAACATTTCTATTTTTTATCTGGGGGCCCCAGGAGCCTTTCTCATCGAAAGTGATCCCTAGGTATGGAAATGTTGCTACTCTCCACACTTCTTGCCTCCCACAAGTAAACATTTTGGGGAGTTTATTTTTATTACCCTTACCCATAATCATAATCTGGGACTTTTTAACGTTGATCTTTAAATCCAGGGAAGTCATAAAAACCTCAAAGGCGTCCAATAATCGTTGAAGACCAACACCAGTACGAGAAAGCAGGACAGCATCGTCCGCGTATAGGAGAACCGGAATACTAAGTTCTCCTATCCGGGGGGTGTCCTGCGTAGCATCTTTTAATGTGGATTCCAAGGCATTTATATAAATAGTAAAAAATGAGGGGAGCCAAAATGCACCCCTGCCTGACTCCCCTTTCTGAGTTAAAGTGGCTAGTGCATCGCCCCGCAGTAGTAACTCTAACCGAAGCTGTTAGGTCAGTATGTAAATCTACTAAGAGGTTAACAAGAGCCTTGTCCAGTCCCATGTCAAATAACATTTTCCATAATTTAGATCGATTTACAAGATCAAAGGCTGACGAGAGGTCCATGAACCCCAGATACATGGAACCCTCCTTCGCCTTCGTGTATTTCTCTATTAATAAATACAAATTCAAACCTTGATCTATAGTACTCCTTTTAGGTCTAAAACCATACTGCACATCTGCTAGGACCCCTTTCTCCGTTACCCAATCGTTCAATTTATTTAAAATAACTCGACCTAAAATTTTCACTGAGGAATCAATCAGTGAAATCGGCCTGTAACAAGATGGGTCTTGCCTATTACCCTTTTTAAACACTGGTATAATTATAGATTTCTTCCAGGAAGACGGGATTTTATCAAATGCAAGATTATTAAAAACCTTGCATAATACCTTAGACCAAAATTTTGGAAAACTTTTAAAAACGTCCCCAGGTACCCCATCTGGGCCCGGGGCTTTGTTTTTTGTGGTTAGGTCTATAGCCCTTTCAACATCTGCAACTGCAAAAATAACTGCATCCTTGTCAGGGGAGGTTTCCCCAACTTCATCTGCTAAAATTCCACCAGGAGGACCAATATTAGAGTATATCTGCCTAAAGTGTTTTATCCAGCCCTCATCTGGAATGTTTGCCTCTAAAGGAGTATTAGTTTCATCGGAAAAAAAGGGCTGATTTATTATTTTCCAGAATAAACCACTGTTTTTTAGGGTATCTGGATCCAAGAGTTGAGCCAAGGCGTTATCTTTCAGAGTCCTTTTCCTCTCTAGTATAGTTTTTTTATACACTTTCCTAGCATTTACTATTTTTGATCGATCTTTGGGAATAGTTTTTAATGCCTTAAGTAGTACACCATGTGCTTTAGAGCATTCCTTATCAAACCATCTATTGCCCTCTAGCGCCTTCTGGCTAGATTTAGCCTGAAGACTACGATTAATTTCTAGGCAAATCTGATCAAATGCTACTATAACCTCCTTAGGATCTGGATTTTCCGCTAGACATATAGAGATTTCATCCTCCACTTTAGATAAGACCTCCTGAAAAAAAGATTCAGGGACTATTTTTGTCCACTTCAACCTACGATTCTGATTTTTGACTTTAAGGTTCAGGCCCCCACTCTCTGCGACTAATTTGAGAGAAATAAGTTCAGTGTTCTTAGAAACAAGTACAACAGGATTATGATCACTAAAAACTGACACCTCAGTACAATAATTTAGAACACTATTTAACAAAAAAGAAGACAAGAAAATATAATCTATAATAGAACCATTTTCTTTGCCCTTGAACGTAGGGGACCTACTATTCCCGTCTCCACAACCAGACTCATATAAATTCCATTTAGCGAGGAAAAGCTCAAGATAACCCCCCTGCCTAGTATGTTCTGGATGAGCAGTTGAGGAAAAGGGAGGGCCTTCCTCATCCCTCCTAATACATGGTAGGGTACATGGATGTATGTTAAAGTCCCCTAATAATATTAACTCAAAAGTATTAACATTTATACTATAGACTGACAAAAATGTATCCAAGTCATTCAAGTTTTGACTGGTGCAATCATTAGCATGCGAATTATAAAAATTTATAAAAAGGATCTTACCCTTATCCTGGGTGGAAAGCTCAACAATTTAAGATTTAAAGGAACTGAAAGAACCAGGAGTCTAGGAAAAGGTTGGAGAGGGATTTGCGCGTGTGGGAAGCTGGTTTAGTGGTCTTTGGCATGGGTTTTTGGGAAAACTAATACAGGGAATAGTAATTGTTTTGGCTTGCTTACTCGGACTATGGTTATTGAACAAAATTTGCGAAAGAAGTAAAGTAAAATGGGAAAAATACAAAGAAAGGAGGGAAGACAAGAAAAGGAGAAAATGTTCAGAGCAAAATATGAAAAGGCAAAAAGAAAAGAAGAAATTGAAATGAGGGAAATGAACAAATGAAAGAAAAGTTAAGAATTGATTTGTGTGATGACAAGTGTCATCAGAGGAGGGATTGGTGCAGTGTAGTTTTATAATCAAAATTAACATGAAATGTTTGTGAATTAATGCATAATGAGGCCGCATAGAAAATGTATTAATGTGCTTTACTAAACGTGTGTTTGAAATGTGCCCACGGGGAGTGGCCATCAACGTATACGATGATAATTGAAACTGACTAACAATGAAATATTAATGTACTAATGTATGATTTTGTATTAGTATTAAGAGTTATATGTTAAGGTTTTGCTAATTAATCACTAGGCCTTAGTTAGCATGAGTCGGGGCCTAGCTGTCCGGTTTCATATTAAATGTGTTTTTCTAACGTGCAATGTGCTGACTTGATGAAGGACATGTAGTCGTACTTTTCCAGAAAACTAGAAGATGTGTTTAACCGTAGTAAATTCTTTTTTCCTGAGTCTCGACTTGCTCAAGGAGACTTTCTTGCCGAATGCAACAGTGTAAACTTGCAACAGATACAAGGTCTGGTATAGACAATGGAACTACTGACTGGGACTGTGAGAGGACCGTGAGAACATGAAATTGTACCTGACATTCTGCCCGTTGGAGACGTCAATTACAGAAGCCAATAAACTACGTGAGAACTGTTATGAGGTGACAATCTTAATGAGGCGACAAGTAAACTATTGGATGGAGATAATGGTGCACCAAAACTTGCCCAATTGGAAATTAGGGGACTGTACAACAAGTTTGATATAATCCTTTGACACCAGGAGATATCAGCCAATATATGCCATTCCTTTACAATAACTACTACGTGCCTTTGCTATTACCTAGACACTTTTTCACTCTGTTTAAAGACTTTGCGGTTTATCTCTTCGGACCATCCTTACTTTGCCTTGCCCGATTCATACTTTTCTCTTTATGAGGGAAGTGTCCCTTATTGCCCGTCTTGCTGCACTTTGCTGTGTGTAGCAGTGGGCGTGGCAATAATAAAGACTATGAGGCTTGGGTGGGGTGTGAAACGATGGTTTTATTTAATTTTATATATCAGAAACCGTGTTCAAGGTTCTATGGCTTGTTGACGTTTGGCCCTATGTTGTCTCTTCTCTCCCAAGGTTCCTCTTGACTGGCGAAGGTACTCTCCATGGGACTCCCAGGTGGACCGGAAACAAGAGGAACGGAAATAGGGGTGAGTCTAGGGTTTTTGAGTGGTAATACACGTTCGTGCAAAGATAGAAGAGAGATAGAGAGAGAGAGAGAGAGAGAGAGAGAGAGAGAGAGAGAGAGAGAGAGAGATACCGTCCCCTAGAATAGGGTGATGACCTGGTGGTCAGAATATATAAGGGAGTCACCTTTATGTGTCTTCAGAAGTGACAGGATATAGCTAGAGTGCTCTTATTTCTCTTCTCTTATGGCCCTTCTTTTCTTTAATGTTCTTATTTCTCTTCTTCTAGTCCCTTCTTTCTTTAGTGCTCTCAATTTTCTTCTTTGAGTGCCCTTCTTTCTCTAGTGCTCTTATTTTTCTTCGTTGAGTGCCCTTCTTTCTCTCCCCTTCTCCTCCCCTCTCCCTGTACCCCTCGCTCCCCCGTACGTCTCCCTCGCAGTCCCCTCCCTCCCCTTATTTAGCCAGAAACTGTCCTTTATATAGGACCGTACCTGGTTGAGCCACGCCCCCCCCAGGACGTGGCGGAGATCGTGCCCTTCTGAAACCTCGCCGGTTTCGGTCCGGTCCTGGACACTCGCTGTCCGTAGCTCCTCCGTGGCCGAATCTCCTCTGGTGTCACAGTGTCCTCTTTTCTCTTTCTTGGCGTCTCCTCCGGCGTCTCCAGTTGCATTTCTCTCCTCAGATACGCGCCACGCGCATAGTCCGTCGTTCTCTTTTAGTGTTTCAGGAACCCGGATATCCGGGTTCCCAGTGAGGCAGGCCGCGTCCATGTTGTCATGACGCCCAGACAGGGCGTCGCATGGGACAGATAATCGGGACTCCGTTCCCGATTCCATCCTTGATGTAGCCGGATCATCCGTCTGCTGGCTACACTGTGTTTCTTGGCTGATGGTGAATCAACTGATGTCCTGAGGACGAAGACTGACTCTGTATGCTGACTCATTTCGGAGGGTAACTATATGATGATGAAATTGTAATTGTCTGTTTGCCTTTCCTTTCTAGGTACCAACTGCTCTTTTGATAGAGACCATAGTTAGATATTTTCCAAATTTGTGTTACTAAATTGTTTTGCATGAAGCCCAAAATGCCAATGCTAATTCGAGGTTAAGTTAAGGAGTTCACTAAAACGGATGCAAATAGACAAATGACTGAATCTATGCTTTGTTGAATAATGCGCTAATGATACCCTGCTAAGAATAACCCATGTTGACCTCGTGCTTTGTTCTAATGTTTATGATTTTTGTTTTGATGAAATCTTATTCAAGTTGCCATATTATAACAGTGTTGATGTTTTTTCAGGTTTTGAGACTAATAAACTTGATAGTAGAGTGTAATCAATAGGGAATAAATATCATAAATCTTACAAAGTATTGTGTGGTTATTTGCAACTGAAAGGTCTTGGTGTGATTTGATTCTTACTTATGCCATTATCCAAATTGAACTGATTTGCTATAGTAAGTATTGATGATGTTATTGATCTATTGATTGCTATGCTGATTAATTGTCTCATCCTGAGGTGTCTTCAATCAGGGTCAAAAGATTCATTGGCCTAAAACGAGTCCAAGATTAATTAATTATTTAAGATGGGACGCGTTATCAGTGGCAATAGTGAGACAGAAACCACACAATACAAAAAAGGCATTTGAAGAAAAATGCACACTACCTTTACTTTTCTGCTTGCAGAAATTGGCAAATGTTACATTTCCACATATGGAAATAATGGCCCATGCGTGACTCGGTGTCAGAATGCACTACTCCGAATTCAGAAATGAATGGGAGCGATTAATCTTTCTATACTTCTCTGTATCCACTACCAACATACACCATAGCAATAAATTGGTTAGGATAGGCCCCAGAAAAGGTGAATGGGACAAGAGAGAAAACAGAGACACTTGACACCAACTTTCTGAGTCATCAGTCCTCTAGTCACTGATGTGTACTAGTTGTAGTGGATATCTACTGACACGATTAATATTTGTTTTATTTTTTTTAATTATTTTCCATAGAATACTACAAACAATGGGTTTACAGTTTCAATTGCATTGTTTAATTTTAACACATCTATGCAAGAGGGAAGATGCAGCCAACACAGTACCAATAGGATATATATTAGTACCTCAGTGTTCAGTCGCATAGAAATTAACACAATATTGTGGGGGGGGTGGATTCCAGCATTTAAACACAACTACCCATCATGGGGTTCCTTTCTCATTCTCTTGTTATCACAATTATTATTATTATTTTAATTATACATGTTTTAGAAAGCGCATAGCTACCAACAATGTTTCCCAATGCTGGCATGAAATACTGAATAGCCAATAAGAAAGGATTATTTAAGATCCGATGGTGGGGAACAGCCATGTTTTTAAAAGTTTCTGGAAAGCAAGGAGGGAGTCACGTTCTCTTTAAGTTACCAGCAGATCATTCTAGAGTTTAGGCCCCAGCCAAGAAAAGGACCGGCCTCATTGACGAGATTTCCTAAATCAGGGGATTTTAGCCAACTTGTGATACTCAACCTCAGCGAGTGATTAGGAACATATCACGAGAACAAAGAACTCAAGTAAATTGGCCTGGTATTATGTATGCATTTGTGCTTATAGCACAACACTTGAAATTGTACCTGCTGTTCAACAGGCAGCCAATGAAGGGACCTTAGCAAGCTGGCGGTACTGACAAATTTAGGGGAACATAGTAAGAGACGAGCTACCGCATTTTTCACAGTTTGGAAGCGTTTGAGTAATGATTTTGCCACCCCCAAATATAAAACATTGCGATAGTTCAGCCTAGAAGTAACTAATGCTTGGACTGCAGATCTATGGGCACCAATCTGGAGAAAACAGAGGATCTTCTTAAGCCATTTTAATAAGCCAAAGCAAGTGGCTTCTAAATTTGTGATCTGTTGGTTCATAGTCAATTCTTAGTCCAGCCAGATTCCAAGATTTTTTACCACAGGAATGGAATCAGACCACAATTGTGCACTCCAAGCAAAAGATGGAGTTCCTACCAGTAAAATCTCTGTTTTTTCACCATTTAACTTTAAGGAGTTAGCACTCATCCATTTTGACACTGAAGGCAAAGCTGTAACATTCTGAGTATCTTTAGATGACAAAGACACTACAATTTGCGTGTCAGCTGTATATGAGAAAAGTGTAAGACCTCAGTTCTCTACGATGTCAGCCAAGGGTCACACATATAAGTTGAAAAGCAGAGGACTCAGAATGGAGTCCACCTGATATAAAAGAGTGTAATTGTGACCTATGTTGATTAGAGTGAACCTGAAAGAAGCGATTGTCTAGAAAAGATTTAATCCATGCTAAAGCGGAATCCTAAATTCCCATTTCCTCAAGTCTTTGAAGGAGCATGTTATGGTTGACAGTGTCAAAAGCTGCACTGAGGTCCAATAAAAGTAGTGCAGCTGCCCCACCTTTATCCAATTGATGTCTCATGTATTTCTTGACCTCCAAAAGTGCTGATTCCGTCCCATAACCTGCCCAAAATCCGGATTGGAAAGGATGTATTAAATCATTTTGTTCTACATACCTTGTAAAATGTAGGTTTACATGCTTTTCCAACACTTTAGAAAAGATGGCTAGAAGGGATATCGATCTATAATTGGACCACATGAGGGGGGCTTCATTATATTTTTCCAATAATGGAGTTACTAACATAGTTTTCCAACTATTTGGAACTACCGATTCTGCCAGTGACTGATTAAGTAAGTGGCTGATCTGCTCCAAATTTTGTTGCGAGGGCAACAATCCAGTGGGGACCTGACTTGATGGCGAAAAGCGTTGCCTTTACAGACACTATGTCCAGGTGCTGAAAATTCACCAGAGTAGTATTAACTTTGGGAGAACTTGAGTGGAAATTAGCCTCAGATGTGTGGGAAAAAGTGTATTTTTGTCCTCCACTTTTGTAATGAAAAACTCAGCAATTTCCTCACACTGTGTATGCGAAAGCGAAAAAGATGGTGCCAGATTTATGTAATCGGACAGTGATTTCACTACTCTATAAAGAGCTATAGTGCAATTTCGTGTTGAAATAATTTTGTTTGTAAAGTAAGTGGCCTTGACCTCACAACAAGCTCTCTGATAAGACTTTAAGGCATTTTTTAAGCTATCTTGTCCACATTACTGCAGGTTTTCAGCCATGCTCTCTCTAATTGTTTGCATACTTTTTTTTTCCTTATAGAGAGAATCACTGTACCATGACGCCGGAGGTAGAGATCTATGATGTCTCTTAGTGATGATCGGTACTACAGTATCCAAGGAAACTCTTAGCCAGTCTATCACTGGTGAATCCAATACCACTGAATTACTGAATAGAGGAGGATTTTATACCAAAATGGCATTCCATTTAGGAATATCAAGTTTTGCCCTGCTTTTACTAGCAAAAAACAGGTTGCTTATCTCTACAGTATGACCAAGGATCTGTTGAGAAAACGCAGGGTACTGCAAAATGGTCAGACCATGTCCGAAGTAAAGGCATATCAGCTTGACCCATTCCATGTTTGCAAACATAAGATCCAGCAAATGGCCTGCAATACGCGTGGGAGACTTTTTTATTAATTTCATTTCTAAGGCCACAAAGTCTTTCATTAAGGATGTAGCCACAGTGTTGGATTTGCCCTCGAAATGTATATTCAAATCATCGAGAATTGTGAAATGTGCGTATTTGAGAATGACTTGGGCTAATACTGCAATAAGATCCCAGCACTAATTACCGGAGGGCAGTAAATGAATGCTCTAGCCACAGTAAGTTTCTTTATAAAAGCAATGGTGAACATCAACGCCTCACAGTTCGGGATATTGAGTTTCCCTATTTTACAGGTAAACTTATCCTTAAATATGATGGCAATACCACCCCTTTTCTATCAGTATGATCAATATGGGCGATACAATGGCCAGCCGGTAAGGATGCCACCATGTCACGGCCTGAGGTCTCATTTAACCATGTTTCCATAAGAAACAAGACGTCTAGGTTCTGGTCGAGTAGATCAAATAAATCAAACAGATCTTATTGAAGTTTCACTAGAGAGCAACAATTTAAGCTAGAAAATTCACAATGCCCAGTGCTTATTTCTTTCTTTGTACCCTCATGCTTACATGGGGCCCTGATAGTATCTTCACTATCATCTCCCAGTGTATTTATCACAGTTGAAAGTTTGAAACAGGAGGAAAGCAGAAGCAGAATAAACCCGTTTACCAGCCAATGGAGGGGCAGCATCCCTGGGCCTATTCAGGCACACCTGCAGATGGGCTTGCCTTTGGCACACCTTCAGCGTGCCAGCGGTACACCCGCTGCACACATCTGCTGAATGTCCGCCCCACAGCCATGCTTAAATAGGCAGTTCAAAGACCAAGAAATACACACAGAGATGCTGGAGCGCAAACCGCTCTTAAAAGCACTAGATGGCCACCATAACATTAATTTCAATTCGAATTAAATTCCCAGTGCTCACCTTCACCCAATAATTCCCACAACAGTTTGAAACAAACCCAACCTCTGGGTGTCAATGATTAAAACATGTCATTATCAGTCAAAACATGTCACCATCAAAGAAAAAAACATTAAATATAGAGTGCAACTAAAAATGTATGCGAAGGCTTAAAAGTACTTACTATGCCTATGCATGTAGAGCCTGCATAGCAGGCAAAGGTTCCCAGGATAACATTAAACGTTTCCAGATGAGCTATAATATATAGTTTCTCAACTAGCCCGAAATGGCCCAGGGTCAAGAATTGCGGCCATGAGTTCCAAACACAGCCCAAGTTGCTTGCTACAGAATATAAGTGAGTCTAACCATTGTTAAACTTTGGCCATCATCCCCTGCCCCAGTACCATGCGATCAGCTGTTTTGCCTGTAGCAGCACAAGTGCAAGTAATTTCCTTTGTGCAGTTGGTATCTCTGCAATCCTGCCCAATAGTGTCACTCTAGGGTCTATTGCTACTTATAAGGGACAGGGCACCAAGTACCTCTTTCTAGTAAAGTACCCTGCTACCGGACCACGCCAGATGCTGAAAGCTGGCCTCCGGTTTACTGCATTTCATACAATGCAAGTTCTCCAGGATGATATAGGGCCATAGAGCAATAGAAGTGTAATATATGTGCTACGGGAAATTATAATGTATAATATGCAGTCATCTGCTCGAGGAAATCAAAGCTGTTTAGATGCAGCAGAACTTCCAAGTCGTTATCTCCATCCACATTTCCTTTTCCCAAAGTGTTCTGGCAGAGTGATCTTTTTCCAGAAGTTTCCACTGGGCTGCCCAACATAGGGTGGAAATTGAGGGCCTGACTTAGAGTTTGGCGGTGTGGTTACTCGGTCACAAACGTAACGATATTCCCTCTGTCGTATTACAAGTTCCACAAGTTATAATGGAACTTGTAATATGACGGACAGGATATCCGTCACGTTTGTGACGGAGTAACCCCTCAACCAGATTCTAAAT
Source organism: Pleurodeles waltl (assembly GCF_031143425.1). Classification (NCBI taxonomy): domain Eukaryota; kingdom Metazoa; phylum Chordata; class Amphibia; order Caudata; family Salamandridae; genus Pleurodeles; species Pleurodeles waltl. The sequence continues at coordinate 434,369,520 of NC_090440.1, read as the reverse complement.
CATGCCCTAAGTGCTTTACTGATGTGGCACTTAGGGGGTGATTCTAACCCTGGCGGGTGGCGGAGGCCGCCCGCCAGAGTTCCCCCCTCCAGAATACCGCACCGCGGTCAGAAGACCGCTGCGGTTATTCTGGGTTTCCCACTGGGCTGGCGGGCGACCGCCAAATGGCCGCCCGCCAGCCCAGTGGGAAACACCCTTCCCACGAGGAAGCCAGCTCCGAATGGAGCCGGCGGAGTGGGAAGGTGCGACGGGTGCAGTTGCACCCGTCGCGAATTTCAGTGTCTGCAAAGCAGACACTGAAATTCTTTGTGGGGCCCTCTTACTGGGGCCCCTGCAGTGCCCATGCCATTGGCCCATGCATGGCATGGGCACTGCAGGGGCCCCCAGGGGCCCCACGACACCCCATGCCGCCATCCTGTTCCTGGCGGGCGAACCGCCAGGAACAGGATGGCGGTATGGGGTGTCAGAATCCCCATGGCGGCGCAGCTGCGCCGCCATGGAGGATTCAATAGGGCAGCGGAAAACCGGCGGGAGACCGCCGGTTTTCCTCTTCTGACCGCGGCCAAACCGCCGCGGTCAGAATGCCCTGCGGGGCACCGCCAGCCTGTTGGCGGTGCTCCCGCCGACCCTGGCCCCGGCGGTCCTTGACCGCCGGGGTCAGAATGACCCCCTTAGTAGCTTATCTAATGCTTGAAGTGTCAAGGTTCGCAGGACACAAGTAATATCTTTACTGTCGTATTGCTATATGGAATAATCTGTCACTTGGTATAGAAATTACATACTTTCAGAATATCTCTGTGTTTCTGACTCTCTGCCTTGCAGTAGAATGCTGACATTCATAAATAATGTAAATAATATCTATGTAATCAGTGTTACTCGAGCCTTTGACATAATCTGACATTCCTCTCTGACAAGGTAATTCCCTTTTGTTGTGAATACATGTTCTCTGGTTCTGATATCCACTTGCTAGCAAGTAACAAAGTATCTCAATTATCTAGCAAGAACACTCTGAACAACAATACAAATTAGACTCAATAATATGAAAATGGCCACTGAAAGTTTAAAAAAAACATGAGGGTTTGCAGATTTATGGGATATGTTCTTGCCTCAGTCAGCGAATAAGCAAGAATTGGTAAAACCAGGAGATCTGAGAAAATGTGATAATGTCTGTTCCCTTGCTGTTGATCCAGTCCGGTTTTGTTTCTATTTTAATTGAAAACCGGATGGAAAGGCAGCCAGTACTGAATGCAAATGAGCCTTCATTATAGTCCTCCGTTCGTTTCTATAATATAAAAAAAAGCTTGGTGTCGTTGGCAATTCTGAAATGGGTGGATAGAGGGAGGGGAATAAGGATGACACAGGGGAGGGAGAGAAATAAAGGAGCTATGGAAGGGTGGCAGTATGGGGCTCATGGAGTGTAAAGGGGATAGAGGGAGAGACATTGAGTCATATCCAAAAGAGGGCAGGCAGGGGGAACAAGGAGCAGACAGGGAAGGAGGGTGAAGTGGGAAGAAAATATAAGAGGGTGGTGGGGCGGGAAGATAAGGAGTATCTTAGGGAAGGGCGGAGAAGCAGGTGGGATCGGACATAGAGGAACAGAAGATGAACAGAGGGAGACAAACAGTAAGGCGCCACCAGGAGTGGACAAAGAGGATTATAGTGATAGAGTAGTCTCTCATGCAGTTCAACAAAAGCACTCGAGAGGAGATGGAAGGGTACATCCCAACAGCCTATAGCATTAGATGAAAGATGAATACTGCTCTGGGTTGAGTCAAAACATGATTGATGAAATCTCAAGCCGATACTTGAAAGTGTTGAAGGCATTCTTGGCCACTCTACCAAGTGCAAGTAATTTTCTGTTGGCAGTGGGTATCTCTGAAACCCAGCCCAATAGGGTCACTGTAGGGTCTAGCACCACACCAAGTGCAGAAATCTGGCCTCGGGTTTACTGAATCTCATACAATGAGAGTTCACCTGGAGGCCAAAGGGCCATCGAGCCATAGAGGTGTGAGATATATGCTGCAGGAAATTATAATGTATAACATTCAATCATCTGCTCGAAGTGCAACTAAATATCACACATATATTATAAAAAGGTGAAATCAGATCACTAGAGTGCTTTTTTTCCTTCTGTGATATCCAGAGATAATATCAAATGATCAAGCACTGGTGCAGAGAGGTGGAAAGGGTGGATTGTAAAGCAAGTGTTTACTAGAGAAATGTATACATACATATATCATGGTAAATAGCTGTGGACCTAAGAATAGTATATCTAGGCACATCTAAATATAATGACCTTGCTGATATCCTCCAATCAATATTGTTGCAGGACAATATTAAAAGCTATTTTAGCTGAATACCCTAAGCCAAACCAGAGAGAAAGAAAGGCGGTAGATAGGTTTCAGATAATTATGGTTATGACAAAAGCAGTAAAGGGTGCACACCTAAAAGGAATCAAAAACAGTTTATCAATTCAGAATAGGTGCAACAGCTTCTGTTGAAACAGTCAGTACAGGAAAGTAAGGAAATTAATCATTGTAGATCAAAGTGGTTTTGTAGCTTTGTAGCACTTTAAATGGTTATGGTGTTGTTGTACAAATTACTAGTTGCAAAAGAACCCAGAATTTTTGTGACCAGTAAAAAATTGTATGAATCAAACTATGTATTAATAGGTCATTTGTAAAATTTTGATTTGAAATAGATCATACTCTGATCTACCTCATGAATGGCAATGAGGTAGGTAGCAAACGGCTTCTCTGCCAGTCAGCAGACTACCTATTTTATAATTGCCTTTAAAAAGGTAAACTTTTGCATTAATGCAGCCCTTTTTCCTTAAAGGAAATGGGGCTAGGTTGCAGTGGTCACCTGGACCTCTGCCTTTTCCTCAATAAGCTTTTTTTCCATCACAAATTGGAAGTGGTCCCAACAGGATCCTTTCCCTTTGTAAATGGGTTACTACCCATAGCTCAGGTGTCAGTAACTTTTCAAAGGTTTGCATCCAGATATGGTTGCAAAATGTTGATACATCTCATAATGATTCAGTATTAAAAAAGGCCACAGTTAGACATGTCAGCCGTAGGGTGGTCTTCCTCCAAACATTGTGCCTATTTACCTCCACTTTCTGCTGAAATTCATTTTTGTTGGCCTTAGGACTGTGAGCACTTTACCACTGCTGCCCAGAAAGTGCGTGTGCTCACTCCTGTAAACATGGTTAAATTGGTTTACACCTGTTTAGCATATTTAATTTACTAATAAATCCCTTCCAGAGGGTATACCATAACCCAAGGGCCGGTAAATTAAATGCTCCTAGTGGAATTAAGCAATTATTGTGCCACCTACTTAAATAGCCCATTGAAACATGACCCGGGCCTGTTTGTTGCACAGGATAACATTGGGTTGCCTTATTACACTTAATAAGTGCTAACTTTTGTTTGTGATGAGGTAAGCAGTTCATGTTTAGTATCTATGAAATTATAATGAAAAGTCCCCTTTAATAGTTAAGTGGGATTTTAAATTACCATTTTGAAAATGCCACTCTTATATATTTTCTCTCCCTTAGCCTTTAGGTGCCTGCAGCCTGTCTTAGGTTTTATAACTGCGTGTAACTGCAGTTAGACTTTGTGAGTGTCTCCCAGACTTTCACACAATAGAGGGATAAGGTATGTCTTCAGGGGAAATCTGATAGCAGGATGGAGGAAGGTCCGAAAACATTTTGCAGCTCCACATTTTCTCAGCGGACAGTTAGGAGTCAGGGCAGGGGACCAGGAAATTCCAAGCACTTCAAAGAGAAACCTCTAGAAACTTCTATCTTCAAAGAAGGCACCAGGTATAAGTACAAGACCCTCACACCCACTCTTCAGTTCACTGCTGGAACTGTGGAAGGACTCTCAGAGGACTGCCTTATGCCTTGACCTGCTGTGCACTCTGCAAGACTGTTTTGCATTATCTGAAAGGACTTACTTGCTGTCTGGAGCCTGCCTTGAACTCCCAGAGGCCAGCCCTACTGTTTGAGCCTTGCATCTACAACTGAACCCAGGACTACCATAGTAAATTCAAGGGCTAGTTTGCTGGCATCTTGTTCAGAGCTGCAGGGATATAAAAGGCTCCCACCATCTTAAACCTACACCTGGATCTAGCCTAGGTCAGACCTGAAGCCCCATATGGTGTCCCACCAGGCCTTGACCATTGGTTGTGGTGCTATAGGTGCCCAGATACCAAAATCCCAAACTTGGGACTTGGGAAAATGTTTGTCTAAAGACTGCTCTCAGAACTGAGAGAAGACCAGGACCAACCTGCTCATCGATCTACCAAAGGTGAATCACTGGTCAGCCTTACTTCATGGCTGGTCCTACTATGTTCTTCTTCGCAGCAGCAAATGATTTTCAGTGGTCCCTCACCAAAGGGATATCTGAGCTCTTGGAACAGTCTTCAGCTACAGCTGCCTTCCTCGTCCCACTGAAGATTTTCGACTTCCATGACATTGACTACGTCCAAAGGTAGAAATCTTCATGATTTGTATCCAGCGGCTACCCAACGATAATGATTTTTCCTCAGAGTCTGCCTGCAGCCTTGCCCCGCTGAACTTTACCTTGTCAGAACATGTTTCTTATAACTTCTTCTAAATCTGAAGGTAAGCACTGACCAGGCCCAATCCACTTCTTGTATTTGACCGACTAGATGTCAGCGGTTTACACATTGATCTTTTAGGCGGTAGTTTTTACTAAAAACTGTAGCAATTCATAGCTCAGTTTCTACTGATTACATTTTTGTCATCTACCTGTCAAATAATTTATTAAAATTTACTCTATTTTCCTAAATTGGGAAGGTTTGCTGCAAACTAAAAGAGCAGTATTGCAAAAGGAGGTGAGGACAGAAGCAGGGCTTGTCAGGTCATTAGCTGAAGGGACTCTTTTTAAACAAAGAAAGGGTAGGAGCACATTGCCTCACATCCTAACACTGCCAAAACAACGTCTTTCTCTCTACTGAAGGACAACTACCCCGAAACACGAGTCTAGAGATACACAGGGCTGGCTGCACTAACAAGGGTAAAAAACTAAAGACTGTCACTGAGTAAGTGTTATCATTCACTGCATTTACCATGATCCACTAGGGCAAACTGAGTGCTAGGATGTGAGGCCATGTGCTTCCATCCTCTTTTTGTTTGAAAAGGCTCCCTTGAGCTGATGAGCACTGGCTGATGCACCTGCACCCTGTGATTGGTACAGAAACCTGAGAAGACGTTGGGCAGCATTTCCAGCACCCCCAAAACAATGTGTTACTCTCTACTGAAGAAGGACAACTATCCTGAAACACATGTCTAGAGATACATAGCACTCGCTGCACCAACAAGGGTGAAAAACAAAAGAATGTCACTGAAGTAAGTATTATCATGCACTGAATTTTCCCTGATGCATGGGGACAAACTGAAGTCTGTGGTGTGAGGCAGTGTGCTCCCACCCTCTTTTTGTTTGAAATGTAGCACTGGTTGATACACTAGCTTAGATGTGCTCACGTTCCTGCAGCACAGCACTACATGAAAATGTGCAGTGCTAGGCTGTGGGAAAGTGGAGCTGTATCAGCACCAAATTTAGTAAGAGTTATGTTTCGAATGATGTCATTGGCCAAATTTCAATACCAGGAGAACCGTCCAAGGATAACCCGCATAAAGTGATAAATTGCACACATTGCACATTTTAGGTGAAGGAATATCATGTGGTTTTCTCCTTGCTGTGTTTTTTGTGCTTCGTTTAATTTGGCACCAGGATTTCACATAGAGACAGGTCATGCAATTTTAGTAAATCTGGCTTAGAGTGAAACCTATGAACGTTTCCAGTGGTCCTGCCCCTCAACTTTCCCTTTGCACTGTTGAGTGAAATCTGGTGTTCTGTGTGGAAAGCCAGTTTCTCTGTGCTTGCGTTGTTTCAGCATCCAATATATTTTACATCAAATTGTTGATCGTTGTTGCTATTTTCACTGCTAAGCATTGCATGAAAGCCCACTCTAGTAGTAAATAATTCACTATCTCTAACAGTTCCTTTGAAATATAAAGACAATATGAGGCACTCTATGAGAAGCCAGAACATTGATGCAGAAGGGAGATCAAGGCAGAACAAAATAGTAATGATGGACTTATCGGAGACAGGAGAGGGAGTAATGATTAAAAACGAATCATGTCACCAATACCCCATATCACACCAAATCGCACATACCTTTCTAGTTCCTGCATCCAAGCACTTCAAAAGAATAGAATCTTTGTGTTGCCATAAGTTACCATTACCACCTAAGGACAAGAGAATACCTAATTTTTCGACATCAAAATAAAACCAAATAGTTAGAAACCTCCAATGTTTGGGACTATCTGAAATAGCTGAACACCTGCCACAAAATTTCAGGTCAACATGCATCTGAATCGCACATGCTCCACATCACAGAAAAAGGTAGTATCACGATCTGAATGCTTCTTACCGCAGTTATCTGTCAATCTCGAGGCACCACCAGGTCTCTTGTGACCCTTTCAAGTAGCCACAGTGCTACTGATAGAGTAACACCAGGCAGACGTGACCTCCAGAAGGAGTCCTAGAGGAAAAAACCCAATCCTGGGAAAAACCTCAGAAGCAAGGAACTCCTGAAAAAAAAGTAAGAAAAAAGAGACGCGTAGTATGAACTGGAAACAGCAAAAACTGCAGACAAGAAAAAACAGGAGAAGTAAAAAAAATCATTGGATTCAGGAGCGAGGAGCATCACCAGACTGGAAGTGTTTGCAACGCAAGGAACAGGAGACCAACTGTGCTCATATACTGGCAAACAGGAAGTGACACACAGGAAATTCCAAAGACACCATCTTGAATTGTGAAAAGCCACATTAGAGTGAATGAAAAAATAGCCATGGTGTAAAAGAGGAAGCAAGGCATGCAGGGAAGGAAACCCAGACTCCTAGGAAGAAGAAAAGATGGCTAAGAGGGAAACCACAAAGAAAGAGAAGACAAGAAAAAAGAAAGAAAAAATAGTAAGAGAGATTATAAGATAAAAAAATGGGCACATCGCGAAGCAGCGCCCAAAGAAAAATGTACTGTTCGCACTGTGGACCGAAAAATAGGCAGCGGCCCAAAACGTAGCTCAAAATGCGGCCTGCAGCAGAAATGGCCATCCAGGACATGGACTGCTGATCTGACCGCGGTCCGCAAGTGGGTCGCCGCAGGTCCTCACGGCGTCACAGTTAGACTCACATGACCTGTTAGAGAGGAGTCAATGGTGGAGATGACTGATGTTTTATAATGTATTAAAACTAAAAAGTGGTAACAATTCTGTATGCATACATTTTACACAAATGACTCCTCAAGGAAACCATGTGTGTCACAGCTTTCCAGCAGGGTGTGCAATTTCTTTGTGAATGCCTCAAACAATAAAAATGTGCCCCAAATTTATGAATAAGTTTACAGGAGCAAATGTTTGATTTTTTTATTTACTTTAGCAAATTAGGCTGTACATCTTCTAGCCATGATTTATGGGACCACTTTCATCCTCTCTTGTTCTCCCATATTTAAATTACAGTAAATTAAAGATTCCAAACAGTAAATTCTATATTCCCAATTTAATGGCAATCTAATCTTAAATTAAATATATATATATACAACAGCTCTATGCATTATTTCAAACTTCAAACTCACATCTAAAATTGGTCATGTTGCTTAAGATGTGTGTAAGAGCTTGACCACTCACCTGAAAGGCAGGATATCTGCAGGGGTGATGACTGTTCCCCCCCATCCTTCCAGGACACCTGTTGGCACTGCCAACGTAATACAGGAGTCCTGACAAGTGTCCACAAAAGGGTGGGGGGATTGGATGAGAGAGAAAGAAGAAAGATATTGTCTCTGCTGCCTGATCCAGCTGGGCTTCCGATGCTTTGGGGTGCAGATAATCGCTGGCAGCATTAGTTGTTGAGTGTCCAGAGCTATAAGGTAAAGGACAGGGATGAGTGATGTGTTCCGGTCACTCTTGTACAGTATTCCTGCACACAGTCTATTATCTCAGCTAATCACTTGTCATTCAACACATTCCTCGCACTTCCTCTTCACTCAATACACGCTTACAGGAATGCACCATCATTGCCCCGATCTTCTCTGTCTCACACTGCTTCGAGTAATCACTCTTGGTGTAGTTGTTCACACTGTAAACTTATAGCACAGGAACACACAAAAAAACACTTTCCAAAAAGGAATAAACGCACACTGATTTAGACAGACAAGTGAAAACCAGTTTTTTCTGTTTTTGAGGAATCAGTAATATCAATTCTAGACTAATATAAATTCTAGACAATACTAAAAGAGTTCCTGAAAAATGAGAAACACTATCATAACAAGCGACACACACATAATTAGCAAAGTCACACAAATATGAAGGTTGTTCATCTCACACCACTCTATTTACATGCTGACGTCTTTTCTGATTTTAGAATGAATCAACAAGGCAGGGTACAGATGCACAATAAATGTCAAAGCTTTAAGAGTTTCCGTACATTCTCTTAATCAACCTCAAAACTTTTGTTCGTTCTTGAAAATAAAGTCATTTAGTTACACACTGAGGTTCTCCATCTCATAAAAAAACATTAGCTCAACAGAGCGCACTTCCTCCACTTAGCTTATGTAAATAGCTGCCAGCGCAAAGAGGCTGGAGAAGTTGTCTCCTCTCTTGTTGCCCAGCAACGATACAGAAGCTTTGCAGAGAATTCCCAGGAGCAGGCTCTCAATGCCAGCTTCAAAAAGAACTGGAACAAAGCCAAGCACTGACTAATAACTGTCAGGCTTTTTGTAGTTTGGGCAGGAATGAGTCATAAGGGATGAGTCATGATTAGCACAAGGCTCTTGAAACAGGAGTCATGAGTGATGAGTCATGATTAGCACATGGCTCTTGAAAACAAGAGTGCTGCCTAACAATCAGAGAAGGCAGCTGTCCAACAACGTGCAGGGGCTCAGGTGTTTCTAATCAACCCATAGATGCTACAAAGAACCTCATGGAGGTTCAGTAAATAAGCCTTGCCTTGATAAAAATCAAGCAACACTCGGTGAACAAGCCTTGGTAAAAACATGGTGTACATACTTTTCAATCAACAAAAGTAACAAGCTATGGCCAAATAACTGTAAACATTACACTCTAACAGAACTACCCCAACTGAACATGATCAAGCCAACAACCCAGTGGTAGTTTATTACACACAATACAAGTAGCAGATAAAGGTGAGGGAATCATAACAATGGATACCGAATAACCTTCAACGCCATACTAACAAAAGTCACAGAATATTCTACGGATGAAAGAGATGGAAGGATTTAAGCTGGTGGAGCTCTTTGCTTTTGAGGATTCTTCTTGAATAGTGCAAGTCAGATGTATACATAGGCATCATAGTCCCTGGACCCCTGTAGTGCCCTGAGGACACATCATGGTAGCCCCCAACCCAGGGGGCTTTCTCTACACCACATGTACCATGTAACACAGGTATCATCATTCAGATGATCGGACATTGTTAATAAAAATCTTTAACTCTGTCCTCCTGGATTCTGACAAATGCTAGTACTATAAAAGAAGAAACTTGATATTCTCTCCATGAAATCAATTTAGCTAAGACACCATCCCTTTTAGGATACCATGCAAAGAGTAATGGAAAAGCTATAAAACATAACTACTCTCTACAGGCTACCCTTGCATTTTTCCGTAAGTTAATGTGTTCTTGTTTGATCTTCTTATAGATACTGCTTCCAATTCAATTCACTGGAACTATTGTGAGAATCTTTCTAAGCACTTGTAGCAGGGATGGGTCATATACTTCAACAGTGTGATGATGTGTTACTATGCCATTTATTCCCACATACATTTTATTGGGACAGGTTGAATTCATATTACCAAGTTAGTGAATATTTGATATGCTTAACACCCATCATCCATCAGTGGACCTGAAGCCCTCTGGCCCTGATTAGAGTCCCCTTTTGTCTTTATCCTTCTTCTAACTTTAAGATAGAGAAATGCATTTTCTATAATTCATGCTGGTGACAGTTTTTTTAAATAGCTGATAAGCGAAGAAGATCCTTCACTATTTTTAGTAAATATTAGTCTAGCTCATGATAATTCCTCTATTGAGGACCCAGGAGAGGAGAAATCAATGCCTCAAATTTAAATGGAATATTACACCTGGCACATTTCATTAAGACTATATTATAAGACAATCTGGTATAAGAATGATGGTGTGGAGAAGAGTGTTTTGGCCTAATTTGGCTGTTGTTATGAAATATAACTCTCACTGACACTATATTTTGAACATTGCTAATACAGGTACTCTACCATCTTCTCTCTCTCTTCTTCAGTTCTGTAGCTACCTCTCTCTTCTACCTTCTTTCAACATAATACCTGTAAGCTGAAGATGGTTGGCATGTGCACCCATTCTGAATTGTTACCAGTAAAGCACCCTAATAACCTCCAGTGCAGGGCTATACTGTAGAAAAGTCGTAAATAAACTCATTCCACTGTAATAAAGTTTTATTATTGGCCTATATATGAGAATATAGCTATGGCTCTCTCTGTCTTGGAAAATGTTATGCTAGGTTCGTACTGTCCCTCTGAAAACACTAGCTCTTTTGTGCCCTTCTCCATCCCGTCTCCTTGTTCTCCTTCGCCATCCCTTCATCCCTTCTCAACCCCTTTTTCTCCTCCTTTTTTGTGCCCTTCTCCATGTCTTGTCCGCCATGCAAACCTTCCACCATGCAAACCTTCCAGAGCAACTGAATAATGCATTATTCATATTCCCAGGATGACAAACTCCTCACAAACAGATTCACGGAATCGAAGATAATGAGAATCCTATTGTGCTGCCATATTTCTTATCTTATTAGTCATAAAGGCGAAAGAAAAAATGTAAACGCAGCTGCACTACTCCTCGCTAACATATACAATAAGAGAGGGCCTAGCTTTTTGTTTTGATATTCAATGCTCAAGAAAGGCCCTAACCCCTTAATCTGTCATTATTTCAATGTAACATTGGGTTACCAACAGTAATTTTGTGTATTCGCTTGTATGAAATAGTGAACATAGTTTAACATTGCAGAAAATTTCAACCTTTAGGAAGTTCTCAATGTCACTAAATGTAGGTCATTCCCTCTTTTCTGTAAATCTGTGGCAACTGTTCTTTGCAAACAATTACCAACAGATGATTTACTCTGTAGGCAGTAAATGCAGATATACATCATGACACGATATATGGCCTTGTTTTCACAGCTTAACACCGAAACTTAGCAGTGACCAGAATCATCATACATGTTACTTGCATATGATTTTAAAGCATTACCTCTGCGTTATAACTACCTACGAGCGCTTCCGGTTGGAACACGGAAAAGGGGAAACAAGAGAAAAGTTCAGCCCTTAAATCAGAATTGCATGTTGTTTCAGTCTGCTTTGTTGTGATACTTGCACTAACACGCCTAGTTAATATTAATTTTGAAGATTAGGCATTAAAAATGGAAAAAAACATAATCAGTCTTGGCTGTTAGTTTTTGGTAGAGCAGAACCCCTGAGTGCAGTTTGGATTGAGCGATAGGAACGCTTTGGTGTTGGGGATTAACAGTAGCTTGACACCTGTCCTGTTGGAGGGAGGTGGCGGTGGCCTGCCATAGATGCCTGATCGAAGATAGGCCACAATTGTGGTGTTTAGATATTTAAATCATTACTCCATGCCTCATCCACAATTATTGTGGTGTATAGATATTTAAATCATTACTCCATGATACTTTGGTAAATTTTTGTTTAATTCACTCTCTCTTTTCTGCCACTTCTACCAACCTAGGGTTCAAAGTCCCTACATGCTCCATGCCCCATCAAGTTTGACTCATCAGCTCCCAACAATGCAGGAAATCTGCAGGGAGCCATCACCCATTCTGGCTGTCCCAGCCTTCATTGGCCAAGGCGTCATGTCTCTGGGAAACAGCATATTTGTTAGGTCCTGCTGACAAGAAACTTTATATGAATGAAGTTAGGTGGAGGTGCCAAGGTTTGGCGACACAAACTTTCAAAATTCGCAAAATGTTTCTTCTCTCTAATTTAGAATTGCGATATAGTTGAACACAATCATACTCACAACAGCACTCTCCAACACATACTACTCCTTAACAGAGCACATTAAGGTACAACTGCTAATATACATATTCTATAGCCCAACTAGTTATAACCAATAGCATTTGATACTATAACTTGACGTACACACATGCACATCGGTTGGTAAATAGGTAGGACTACTGACCTATAAGATGCATAATTGCTGAAAACCAACACCTTGGAGAAACACAGAACTTAAAAAGATAAAGCAACAAATCAGAAAGTTGCAGCGGACCTGGCTCAAAACAAACAACAGTCAAGACAAACTGCAGCTACACAAACTTAACAGGATATACAAATCATCAATCAAAAAAGCTAAAAAAAGATACTACTCAGACAGAATTCAAAATGCTCAATCTTCAACCAAGGAATTTTATAAAATTCTCAATGAATTTCGAAAACCTACATGCATGGAAGGAAGTCATCCCACTACTCAAGATTTCACAAACAAATTGGCAACTCACTACACAACCAAGGCAGACACATTGGACTCCTATTTAAAACTGAAGACAACCAGCAGCACCAACCCCTTTCCTAAAATACCCTCTAAGAAAAAACCAACCCAAACTCTACAGTCCTTCAAACAAATATCCCAGGATGAAATTATGGATTTGGTCAAAGCAAGCAGACCTTCTGGTTGCCCTTCTGACCCTTGCCCACCACAAATCTTCAAGAACATTCTTCTATCTACTTCTGCTGCCACACCTGTAAGAAGAATCATCAACAACTATTTAACTTCAGGAACTTTTCCTGTAGACCTGAAAAAGGCATACATGCGACCTTTATTAAAGAAAACAAACCTAGACCCACAAGACCCCAACAACTACAGACCAATCACAAATGGACCTTTCCTGGGCAAATTGATAAAAAGAGAAGCATTCGCCCAGATATCACTATTCATTGAAAACAATTATATACTTTCAGACTTCCAAACTGGATTCCGCCCAGGAAGAAGCACTGAATCGGCACTCATAGCAATCTGGGATGATCTTAAAAACACAGTCGACCGAAATGGAGTTGCTGCACTACTTCTCTTGGACCTCTCAGCTGCCTTTGATATGGTTGACCATGACACCCTAACTCAAAGACTCCACAAAGCCAGCATACAAGGGATTGCTCTCGACTGGATTACTTCCTATCTTCAAAAAAGATCTAATATCATCCACTCACCCTCCTTCTCATCCGAACCCTACCTCACAAAAGCAGGGGTCCCCCAAGGGTCAATCATCTTAACTTTGCTTTTCAATATCTACATGATATCTTTACCAGAACTGATTAATGATTTCCATCTCACATGCTACAACTATGCAGATGACACACAAATACTACTTAAATTAGAATGCCCCAAAAACATTGAAAACTCACAAATCTTCAGTTGCCTCAGAGTCGTTGATCAGTGGATGACCTGGAGCCATCTCAAACTAAATACCTCCAAAACAGAAATACTCATATGTGGTGACTGAAAACATTATGACCTTCTGTGCGTCTGGCTTGACGATCTCGGACCACCTCCTCAATTATCCAAGAAAGTTAAAAACCTAGGAATCGCCATGGATTCCAAGTTAACTATGAATGCCCAAGTGGACAAATTAGCATGAACAAGCTTCATCACCTTGAAGACTTTACGACGCACCTTCCCCCACCTCGGATTTCCACACAAGGTGCAAGCTACTATCTCGCTTGTACTATCCAAACTGGATTATGCCAATGGCCTCTACCATGGATCATCTCTATCTGTTATGAAAAAACTACAATGTATCCAGAATTCCGCAGCCAGGCTACTATTACATGTAAAGCCGCAAGCCCTCATCTCCCCTGCCTTGAGAGCACTACACTGGTTACCCATTGCCAGAAGATGCACTTTCAAGCTGCTTTGTATCACCCACAAAGCTATACATGGAACAGGACCGCTTTTTATCAGAAACAAAATTACCAAATACATCCAACAAAGAAACCTCCGCTCAAGATTGGCACCCCGCCTTAGAACACCACTATGCAAGAAAAAGACTATAGGTGGTACATCCTTCTCCGTTCAAGCAGCCAAACTATGGAATTCATTACTCCCAACTATAAGAGCCACAGATAACTTTCTTGTCTTCAGAAAACTACTCAAGAGTTGGCTGTTTCCTTCATAACCACAATATTCAAACACCTATGAACTGCATATGCCTATGTTGATAAATATTGTTTTCAGATTATGTGTATATTTCCAGTTATTTACAGTTTCTTTAGAAAATATGTATCGCTACTATGTCATAACAATAAAATACACACACACTCTTTAAACCTGTTTGACTAAGTATATTTTACCCATGGTTCTAATTATGTATTGTATATGCATATGTGTGTGTATTCATGTGTGGGTGTTTGTATATATATATATATATATATATATATATATATATATATATATATGTGTATATGTTGTTTCTGTGCTTGGCATGTTCGTGGATCATTGCATGGCTCCTGGGTGGGTTGTTATACTAGATATCTATGAATTCCTGCTCTCATCTTATCACACTTATCTACCCATCATCATAGCTCATGTCTCTATCAAACTATCCTCCATTCTCACTCTGACTCATCCCAAATCCTTTCTACTACTTTCATCTCCTAAATCACTCTACCTAAGCTCTTCCCTCCGCTTCCACATCTAACTCACCAAACCTCACTCTACTACCTTGACCTCCCACACAACCCTACTAAATTCTCCCGCATTTATCTCACCCTGCTACTATGCTCTCCCTAACCCATCCACATACTCTTCCCTCCTCCACCCCCTTTACTCATCCCAAGCCTTTGGGTTGAGTAAATGAAGGATAAACTCCCAATTAACACTTCTGGATTTCTTTCCTCCTCCTCCCATCCATTACTCCAGTCAATCTAACTAACAAACTCTCATATCCGCGGCTCAAATTAACTCATAATAATACTAAAACTGTACTCATTATTTCCCGATACTAATCCATCACTAATTTTTGTTGGGATCCAGAGTAGCGTGCTACTCACCGAAAAGCGCTTCAACGCCTCGTCAGGGGTAGTAAGCGCTAAATAAATACCATTACAATACAATACAATAATTGAATTGATCAAGGGCTCTGGTCTCACCCTTCAACTGTCAATAACTTTCATCTTCAACTTACTCAAGTTGATACATCCATCTTTTTCATTTACCTTTTTCAAGCTCCTCTAAGGCCTCTATGATCAGCTTTAAACCCCTGACAGAAAATGCGTACTCAGAATTATGTCTCCCATTAAGTATGATTCTCCCTTGAGCCCATGCCTTGTTTCTTGCTTTCGTTTGATCATACCTTTTCATGCAACAATAATTAGTCAACTCTGCAATGCGTCATCGGATATTGTGATTATTACTTTTGGTTGAAAGGAAGCACGTCTGATTCCATTACTAACGAAAACATTCGGCAGATCCCCAGCTGTTGTGAAATATTGTCCTACATATTTGCTACCTTTCCAGATCAAAGTCCTCAAAAGAGAAGTCAATATGTAACTCACAACTTTTATTGAAACTAGCAGTATTCTTAATACCAATCAGGTGTGTGCCCTTTCAAAACTTAAGACTGAGACTGCACTGTTAGTAGCTCTTGATGATATCCATTCTCTGCTGGATAATCACTATAGTGCTCTGCTCGTGCTATTAGAAATTAGTGCGGCCTTTGATTCGGTGTCACACACTATGCTTTTGCAGCAAATTTATGCTGTTGGCATTCAAGGATGCTGTGAAATGGTTAAGTTAACTTCTTCCAACTCGTATTCAGACTTTAATCTTCTCTTCTTTTATTCCTTTTCTTCTTTTATTTTTACAACTCGTGATGTCCCTTTTGTCGTACCAGAAGGCTCTATTTTGAGCCCCACTCTATTTAATACTTATATCTCTCCTCTAGCTAAGCGGATCCAATGTTTTGGTCTTTCTTTGGTGTCTGACACAGATAATTCTGCTGGAGATCGGGGACTTTACCGCCCGTTCCTACACTTCAATCATTAATCAAACCCTGCATACTCAGGTTGATGGATTTTTTATGCTGACTGAGAAATAGAAAGTCATATTGAACACAAAAGCATTATCAATTATTAAGGCGGTCATTATGAACACGGCAGGAAACACCGCTGACCGCCGTGGCGGCGGTCAGCAGAATCCTGCTGTTGGCGGTGAATGGAAACCTGCGATATAATGAACGAAAATCCCAACCCCGCCAAAAATCACCAGACCACCACTCCCCGCCATGACCCTGTCGGTGGGAATCCCAGACCTCCTCACCCGGCCACTGCCAAGCACACCCACATCCTGCCCCCCAAATAATGATGCCCAAATCACCTTGGTGGACAGTGGAGGGCGAACAACCCTTGGCGGCTCCGACCGCCACAGGTGGCAAGTGGACTCAACAGCAATAAGTGCACACATTGGATAAGCGTGTAGCAGATACCTGACACACATCCATAACCCCATAAAATATCCCAAGACATACCCCACAATCCTTTGCAACAAAACTAGGGCGAGAAGATGGAGAGCACCAGAGGCAGACATCGAACGCCAGCATACAGGAGACGCACACTGACCCACAGAAGAGCACTCTCACCGCGTTCCCAACCCCGACACCATTCACCACATTCACCATGTCACCCCCAAACATCCACGCTTCCCAGAAAGGGAGTTAAGGACCATGGTGGACGAGATCCTGAAGGTGGAGCCACAAATATTCGGGGCCGAGGTGCAGCACACACCCATCGCAAGGAAGATGGAGCTATGGCAGACTATTGTGAACAGGGTCAATGCAGTGGAACACCATCCACGCACCAAGGACGACATCCGGAACAGATGGAACGGCCTGCGGGGGAAGGTCAGGGGCATGACATCAAGGCACCACCTCGCAGTGCAGAAGACTGGGGTTGGGGGCGCCACCAACACCACCAGAATGCACAGACTGGGAGGAAAAGGTACTGGCCATCCTGCACCCTGAGGGCCTTACTGGACTCACTGGAGGAATGGACTCGGGTAAGTCAGCAACATATACCCCATATACACCATACCTGTAATACATGCACCACCCATGCAACCCTAACAGACGGTACAAGGAGTGCCACTGCCCCATAGAGAGACAGAGGCACCTCACAGAACACTGGTGAAGGATCCCTGGACACTGATGAGCAGGCAGGCCCCTCACACAGTCCTGGACTCTCATCATGCAGCAGCCCCTCCCAGGAAACCACTGTCACCCCTACCACCCAGTCAAGACCAGCAGCCCAGGGCAAGCGTCCCCACACCAGTGTATCCAGGACACAGACTGGTGGAACACAGGTACAGAGCACAGTCTCCCACTCCCAACATGCAGGAAGGTGACGGCCCCAGTACAAGTGGTACTGCCAGACCTGTGCAGGTGACACAGGCACAGGGGGCTAGGGCAAGTGCAAGGGTGGCAGTGGGCCAGGGGAGAGGCCACAGGATGGATGCAGCAGCCCAGGACGTGATATCAGAGGTATTGGGGGCCTACCAGCATACCCATGACGGGTTGGCAGAGATTGTGTCCACCCTGGAGCACAGTCAGAGGATGCAGCAGGAACACCACCAACAGGCCATGGAGCAGTGGAAACAGCACAACGCCACAATGGTCACCACAGCAGGAGCACTCCTGCAGCTGGTCCAAAACAAGTCTGACACCCACACAGGACAAGAGGCCCCCACTATAGCACCGGACAACCACCATGAAAATACACCATCAGCAAAAACATCCCAGGAACTACCCTCACAGGATACCCAAGGGCTTACCATGTCATCCTCTGAAGATCAACAGCAGGCACCCAAACAGACCCTCAGGCCAAGATATGACACTGGAACTCCAGCAAAGGACAAAGCTCCCTTCAAGAAGTAACAATCTGCACAGCAACCATCCCACTCAATCAGCCACCACACATTGCTAAGAGGCAATATGAACTTATTTAAGATAAGATGGACCCATCATTAGTACCAACAAGGCTGCCACCATGTTGGTCTTGAGGACACCCACCCCTTACGACCTGCTATCACTGTAAATAGCACTATTCACTCACTTCAACCAATAAAACACATATCACACTTGTAACACTGTCCCCTGTGTTAATTTGTGAACAAAGTGAAGTATGGAGGCAACTGGCTGATAACTACTTTATTGTCAAATCTGTGCATGAAGGGAGTCCTGTGTGCCTAAATGTTGGCAATAAATAAATGCAGAAAATTTCAATCTGTAACATGCAGAAGTGGACCATGTTTCACCTATCATTATCAACCCCCCCAAATGACTGAGCACACTGCCAGTATGTGTCACAAACCCCAATGTCAGGCCCAAGTCCCACACAGTTACTTGAAGTAGAGTTGTATCAGCTAGGTCCCGGAATTGACATCTTCCCCTTCCTCATCATCACCATCACTCTCCTCACCTCTCAGAGGTAGCTGGTCAGGACATACAGCACCCTCCACCTCCAAGAGGGGGATAGAATGTCTCACTGCCACGTTGTGCAACATGCAGCAGGCCACCACTATTCTACACACCTTTTCAGGCCCATAGGTAAGGGAACCTCAAGAGATATGTAGACAATGAAATCTAGCCTTCAGGAGACCTATAGTTTGCTCTATCACCCTCCTAGTACGTCCATGGGCCTCATTGTAATTCCTCACTGTATCCGTCCTGGGATTCCTCACTGGTGTCAGGATCCAATGCAAGTTTGGATAGCCAGAATCACTTAGAAAAAGGTGCAATACAGAGTCGTCATTGTTATGCCTCTCAGTCAGACAGCCTGGCTGTCTGCTATGTGTTAGTTAGTGACAGGCACACTTACCTATGATCCATCTTCTGTCCTCTTGGAGTTGTTCCATCCTGTGTGGCACACTACTGTTCTTCAACACAAAGGAATCATGGACTGAACCTGGGAACATGGCATTCACATGTGAGATGTACTGGTCTACAGTACATACCAATTGGATGTTCATGGAGTGAAAAAAAATTCTGTTTCTGTACACCTGTTCACTCACTCTTGGGGGGATGATCGGTATGTGGGTGCCATCGATGGCACCTATAACATGGGTATGTTGGCAAAGGCATAGAATTCCGACTTGATGGCAGGGAGGTCAGAACTTTGGGGAAACCTCACATAGGACTGCAGGTGTCGTACGAATGCATTCAGAAATCCTCTCAGTATCATGCTGAACATTGGCTGTGAAAATCCAGCACCCATGCCCACTGTCACTTGAAATGAGCCCATGGCCAGGAAATGGAGTTCGGAGAGCACCTGCACTTCAGTAGAGATGGCATGCTGATTACGATTTCCCTGAGTTAGTT
This sequence comes from Pleurodeles waltl, assembly GCF_031143425.1. Lineage (NCBI taxonomy): Eukaryota > Metazoa > Chordata > Amphibia > Caudata > Salamandridae > Pleurodeles > Pleurodeles waltl. The sequence continues at coordinate 434,350,057 of NC_090440.1, read as the reverse complement.
GAGGATCCAGTAAAGCACAAAGTTCCTGAATTGTTGCACGTGTAAGTCTGTAATTCATTATGATCTGACTCTCCACCATGGTCCTCATATCCACAAGTGGTCTGTACACCGATGGTGCCCTTCCTCGCCACAAGGGTCGGTACCTACTTGGGGTTTCAAAAAGGTGTGATGAAGACACATACATAGGCACACATTTCATCATTTGTGCACTGCATAGTTCATTGCAGTGACTCTACATTATCTGCTTCCTGACAGATATACATCTACATCACAATGAGGGAACAGAGTATTTCATGAGTGGTATATTACGGAATGGACACATGCTTAGGTGCCTCATGTGGCTATTAGGGCCTGCATTGTGCAAAGTTTTTTTATAAATGCGTAGTTCCTGCCAAAATGTCTGCCCATTGTAATCCAGGCCTTTCATTGTGGAAGTGACCTCATACCAATAGCGGTTGACGTCACAGCGTCATTGGTTAACATGGATGCCAATGAGGAAACCTGGCGTACCATGATCGCCGCCGGTGCTGACGGTGCACACCGCCGCGGAACGTACTTGAGTTCATCATCAATTATTCACTTGACTCCCTTATCTCGTGCGGACAGGTACTCCATTGTGTGTACTGCTGTGGCCTGCCTCTGGCAATGGATGTGGCTCGTTTTGCAGGGGAAAGGGCCCAGTCTTCACCCAGGAGAAACTGGAGAGGCTAGTGGACGGGGTCCTGCCCCTGCACGCAAAACTGTACGAACGGCCAGAGGTACAGGTGAGTCTGGGTTTGGGGGGCACTGTTTGGGTGTAATGGATACTGTTGAATGGACATATGTGTGCACATCTGAGCCTGCATGGGCCCTGGTGCATGGCATGCTACATGCGTATGGCCTGTAAGTCTGAGAGTACTGTCTGTCCCATAGTGGACAATTAGCCAGCTGTACCTATCTTGCAAGTGCCTGACCTCTGTGTTTCATATCCGTGTCACCCTTTTAGGGCAGCACCCACCAGAAGATGGCACTTTGGCATGCCATCGCCAAGGAGGTGCGGACCCTGGGGGTCTACTACAACCAGCGAAGCACCCACTGCAGAAAGAGGTGGGAGGACCTGAGGCGCTGGGCACGTAAGATCTGTGAAGCCCAGCTGGGGAAGTCCTACCAACGTGGAAGGGGTGCTCGTTGGGCACTGACCCTCCTCATGCGACGTATCCTGGCGGTGGCGTACCCAGACCTGGATGGGTGCTTGAAGGCTGCACAGCAGTCACAAGGGGGTGAGTACTCATTTCACAAACTTCAGTCTGGAAGGATGTCTGTGTGTGCATTAGGGTTCATGCTGCTTAGAGGCAGGGACTCCGACTGGTGTCCATCTACTTTATGGTCCCCAAAGGGTGTAGGGGTGTCATTGTCAGGTCTCCCACACATCGCCTCCTTAGGTAGTCCAGGGGATGGGTGTAGAGCAGTATTATGGTCAGTAGTCAGGGGCATTGCCATGGGCATAGTGAACGGTGCTGCCTGTTGGGTGTGTCTTCTGGGTGGGTGTATGTCTGGCCATTATGTACCTCCATTCAGCTATTTACAATTGTCTCTCCTGTTTTGTCTCCCCATCCCTGTTCTTTTGTGTTGGTTTGGTATAGCAGCATCATCTGGCGAGGGAGCTGAGGAACTGGCAAGTGGGGAAGCAGCGGCCCACGGATCCTCAGAGGCAGAGACATCCGACGCCCAGGGAACCAGTGGGTGGGAGGGCGAGGGGAGTTCCACAGGGGAGGCAACTACCACAGGAGGTAGTGACTCCGAGACCTCCTCCGATGGGGGCTCCCCGGCTGTGGTGGACTCTAGTGGCCACACCACTACAGTGACATCTTCCGCCACCCCCATTCTATCACCGCCCTCCCTTCTGCCCCCCACTGAGTTGCCCGTGCCCGCTCACCCAGAAAGGTGGGTGTCTCCTTCGCCCCAGGCACCTCCTCCCCTGCCCCAGTCAGCCCTGCTGCCCTCACAGAGGAGGCTATTGACCTCCTGAGGACCATCTCTGTAGGGCACACAACCATTGTCAATGCCATCCAGGGCTAGCATCAGAGGTGCAGCAGACAAATGCCTATCTGGATGGCATTCACGGTGCCGTGTCTGCCCTACAGAGATCTTTTCAGGCTCTGGCCTCCTATTGGACGGCAGCCAGTTTTCCTGGCCATTCCGTCCCCCCTCCAACCTCCTCTATCCCTTCCAGCATGCTGACCTCTTCCAACCCACTGGCCCACCCCGTCTTGTCCCCAAGCCTGCTCACCTCCTTGCCCTTTCCACTCCTTCCACTTCACAGCCCACCCCTGTCCGCCCTTCACATTCCCGTGCCCCTTCCCCAGAGAAAAAAAAAGGCCCGGGCTGAGCCTAGTCCATCTGGCTCCACCCACTCAAAACAACCCCTCTCTTCAACGGACAAGCCCACCCCCCTCCACCCTCCAAATGAAGGTCCAAGGCCAACCCCCATTTCAAATCCCCACCCCCATCACCCTTTGCCCCCGTTCCGTGAGGTGCCTGGATGCCCCTTTGTCGCCCCATTAGCTGGAGTACCATGCACTTGTTGGAGTCAGGTTGGGTCCGTTGTGGCCCATGGCAATTGTAGCCGTACGGACTGGCCATTGGCCCTGTTGGACTGTTTGGACTATTTGGTACTGTGAGCTTTCATTAAAGATTTCTGTGTGGCCTGTGTTTTGGCGGCACACTGTTGAACCCTGGTCTTTCGTTTAATTGTTTATGGGTGTGGGGCATTTGTATGTACTATGGTCAAGTTGGATTTGCCTTGTGTCGGTAAGTACCTCTTGCTGTGGGGTGCGACTTGTGCTGCTGTGAAGCGTTAGAGGGGCAATGCAGGGTGGGTGGAGTGGGTGGGTATGTGACTGTGCCCTTTGCTCCCTTGTTTCGTAGGTTGCAGTACTTACCGTTGTCGTCTTCGTCGGCGGTCTCGGTCGTGGAGGTATATGGCAAGGAGAAGGGCTGGCATGATCTGCAGCTCTCTATCCATGACTGGTTTGGCGCGTTGTGTGGGACTACGGTGAGTGTTTCCTTATAGTTGGTTCATTTCCACCTAACTTTGCGTGGCAGTGGTACCCGCCCCGGAACTGGCGGCAGACTGGTGGTTCATTATTTGATGGGCGGTTGGGCCTTTCCGTCGGCCTGTGGGTGGACTCTGCCATCGTTGTTGGCACTCCTCTGCTGGCGTTGAGTGGTTTTCGGGATGCCTGTCTTTCATTTGATTCATTATTTGGCGGTCCGCCCTGCTCCTGTGTTGGCGGTTTTTACCGCCGGCGGCGCGGAACGGACTGCCATGTTCATAATGAGGGCCTAAGTCTTTGGCCAATAAAGAGAGGTTAGTGTGAGTTGAAGGATTTTATTTCAATCTTTTAGTTATTCATCTTTCATTATAGTGTTAATCTCCAAACATGATCATTAAAAGGTAATATAATCAAACAGTCAATATGATGTAAGTCAAAATAACTGTTATTAATGCACTCACTACAATAAAAATGCAGTGTGTGTGTTAAATCAAAAATAATTTTGAGAACGAAAAGGTGTCAGTTGAGATAGATATCGTAGCATAAGCATGAAGCTTTAGCAAAAATAACCGGAAAGTATTCAAAATAACAGCAGACCAAGGAATAAGCTAAGACGTCTCATGAAGAGAGCTCTAACAAACTCAAGGATGAGTATCCTCTCAGACAGCTGAGGAAATAAATGGGGTCTGAGATGTTCTCAGTCTGAGCCTGAGCCTTTGTCCAATCGGGTCTGAGCCTTTGTCCAATCAGACCTGGGTCAACCTAAAGAGAAAATAAGGAAGTGGTAGTTAGTTTAGGAACACACACTAACTTTCTTGTTCATGTTAACCAATAGAATTTCAGCACCCTCCTGGGAATAGGTTACTCCCCATCTTCTCACCAGAATACAATTGCCTTTTGGACGTGAGTACTTGAATGTTGCGGTATATCCCTCTTGTTTTACACAAACGTTTTCCTATGAATCATCCTTCCTGTCATCTGCATCATTTGCAGTGAGAATCTCACTATCAGTCGTCTAATACAAAACAAGTATCTATTCACTAACTTATAAACAGTAGCATCCGAAACAGCAACTTCGGCAGCAAAGAGAAGAAAAACATCTTGCACAGCAACTTTTCAATGTGAAAACAAGCCTTTCAAATGTTCACTTATTCATTAATATGGCAGTATTATTTAGGATAAGCTAAAGAAAAACATTTCTTTTCCATTATAGGCCTAAAGGGTTTAAGTATGGATGCCTGCGCCAATTTTTGCATTTTGCATATTTCAATTTAAAACGTACGGTTTGCACATCATTTTTATTAAAGCATTTAGCCAAGAATTCAAATTTCTTTTGCAGTTTCCCCTCCTGATGGTTTGAAAAACCATCAGAATTTCTTCACAAGTGAACCTTTAGAGGGGAAACAGCCATTACAACGTGGTCAAAACCACGCATGCCGTTACCACGCATGCTTTCCAAAGCATGCATGTTTACCAGGCATGCCTTTACCATGCTGGATTTTACAATTAAAATGCTTTTATCATGCATGCCTTTACAACTAATTTCGATGTAAAGGCATGAATGGTAAAAGCATATGCGTGGTAAAAGTTTTTGGTAAATATAAGTATTTTGCAGGTAAGTAAAGTTATACATATGAAAAAAACAAAGGTTACAGGGTCGTTATACTTATGTTAAGAAACTATAACTCGTTGCCCAAAGTTACTTTCTGGCACGAGTTATAGTTTCTTCAGATAAATATAACTATAATTATAACTATAACTGCTGAATTTCTGTGGTTTTGTATGGGTGAAACACCAACCCAACTATAACGACCCTGTAACCTTTGTTTTTTTCAGTGAATATCTATTTTATTTTTAATACAAACGTTAATGTTTCTGTCAGGTTGCGGCCAGCAAATCAGTGTCTTGCTTTTCCACAGGATCCGAGAAGGATCCAAGAGGATCCAAAGAGGATCCTCAAAACCACAGATCTGCCGTAAACAAAAAAGGGTAATTTTTTGCACATGAGGGCACCATTCAGTGTGTTCTATGGGGTCAGGATACTTACATCCTGACCCCTTATATGATTTTTAGACTGTTCCTCCTCCCAGGTAATGTGAGAAACAAAATGACAGCCACAACTTTTCTGTCAGGTCGCAGCCAGCCAATAAGGGCCTTGCTTTTCCCCAGGATCTGAGGAGGATTCGAGGAGGATCCACGTCCCTATATGTACAAATTTTAATAAATAGAAAACCACTGAATGGATTCACATCAAATCACAACAAAGTCGCTTTCTGGACCAGGACCTAGCTTTCTGCCAAATTTGGTGGAAATCCGTCCAGTGGTTTGGCCGCTATTCCTATTTAAAATCCCCATGGGAAAATGAACGGGGAAAAACCATTTAGGGACCCCCCTTTTTCTCTGTCCCCGCTTGACAGATCACCCCGAAACTTTCCAAACATAAGCTGAAAGGAGCGTTGTATTTTCTTGGAAAATTTCATGAAGGTTCATCAAACGACACCATAGTTATTAGCAAAACAAAACATGCTTTTTTTTATAGAAACTAGGCCCTAACTATAACTGCCTAGTGGCAAACGCCACTAGGTAATATATATATATATGTAGGGATTATACTTACCTCTTAAATTTTTACCACGCATATGCCTATACCATGCATGCCTTTACAATGGAATTTTCATGGTGAAGGCATGCGTGGTAAACGTTTTTGTAGTAAAGGCATACGTGATAAAGACTCATGCGTTGTGATGATGGCATTGTAAAGGCATGATGAGGGTCAGGGTGCCTGTCTGATATTGTTGGATCTATCTGCAGCATTTGATACAATCGCACCCCATATTCTGTTAGAACGATTATATCAGACAGGTGTCAGGGATCAAGCCCTGAAGCTCCTTGAATCTTTTTTAACTAACAGGTGGTCTACAGAAAATTGTGGAGATTTTAAATCTCCTGCCTATCTTTTTCCATGGGGGGTACCGCAGGGCTCGTCTCTCAGCCCTACTCTATTCAATGTTTATGTTGCCCCTCTGGCTGAACTAATACGCTCTTTTGGCTTCATCCCTACCTCCTACGCAAATGACACACAACTTATCATCCCTATCAATAAAAATGTGGAGGAAGTTGCAGCTAGTTTTAACACCTGTATGTTAGCTGTAAATAGTTGGATGAAGGCCAATTTCTAACACTGAATTGCGAAAAAAACAAGATTCTCTGCTTTGGTATGAGCAGGGAACATTGGTCCCCAAGTTGGTGGCCTGAAGAGTGTGGCATTCCCCCCATCCCGTGTTCCACCTCAAGGAACTTAGGCCTACTCTTTGATGACCATCTATCTTTTAAACCTCAGGTCAACCAGACGGTCCAAACCTGTATGTGGATCCTGAAGAAATTGAAGAAAGTTTTTCCCTATATTCAAAAACAATGGAGAATTACAGCTACCCTGGCCCTTGTTCTGTCCAGATTGGACTACGGTAACGCTCTTCTGCTCAATCTGGACAAAGGATCCCTCAATAAATTGCAGTTGATGCAGAATACTGCTGCTAGAATGCTATTGAACCTTCCGCGATTGGCTTCCGCTAAGGATAGCCTCAAACGCTTACATTGGCTTCCGGTAGCCCAAAGGATTATTTTTAAAACTCTTTGTATCACTCACAAAGCTACCCATGGGATCCGATCTAAGTATCTGACATCCAAATTACAATGGTATAGACCCAAAAGACTGCTGCATTCTGCTAGCGCCTATCAACTCCAAGTCCCCCGCACCAAGAAGGTGAAGTGGGGAGACAAAGCCTTCACTATCATGGCTGCAAAGAATTGGAATCCACTCCCTTTGGAACTTAGGAAAGAGCACAATTATCTGATTTCCAGGAAACGGGTCAAGACCTGGCTTTTTCCACGTTAGGTCCTGACCCTGATCCTTTTCTTTTCTTCTGAGCTTCCACACTCTCACATTTGTCAGCACTTCGATGCCTACGGGCCGGAATGCGCTTTAGAAATACATCATACATACATACATACATACATACATGTATGGTAATCGCATGCGTGGTTCCATCATATAACCTGTTACAGTGTTTAAAGTTACTATAGTGCACTCCCATTCTCTCTTTTTAGTTTTTTGGTTTCCAAAATTGTTTAGCTTCTTCTATTCTCTATTTGTTTTCTCCTGCATTTCTAATGCTTCTCTAATTTGGATGTTTCTTTTTCTATGCTTTCTCTTTGTTAAGTGGCATCTGCATCCTCTATATAAAAAAAATAAAACTATCACACAAACAACTATGAATAGTTTCAAAATGACTCTAAAAAGCCCTCCTCCTACTTTTGTAAACCAGTTACCAATAGCAGAAGCTCCTTTACCTAAATTCCCTAATAGACTAGTAGCTTCTAATGCTTCTGATTCAGATTTCAGGTTAGAAATTGTCTTTGCATATTATTTTATATTTGTGCTCCCATCTGGAATATATGAACAACAATGGTGAGCTTTCAACATCTTGCAAAACTCCACCTTTTTCTGACAGCAAAATATCTAAGGCTAATCGATCTTCTAAAAAAATAATCATCTAATAGCCACTAATTAAGTGGTAACAGTCAGAAAAGCAACAGATGTACTGGTTGCCAATTTATCCATCACTGTTGATAACCTTCTAATGTTCGTGTCATGAAAAATGATGCCTACTGGTGGTATAATTGTTCCAGAAACTTCTCCAGCTCCTGCTCCAGTGTTCCATCATGAATGCTAGGTGTATGTCTGTGTGGTGACATCATGGTCAAAGCATCTATGTGATTTACATGGTGCATTTGTACCTCTGTACTTGGTATATTTTAGAAAACAACGAAGCTAGAAACACCCTTCCAGTCTGCAGGTAACTGGAAATAAGCATATTTTCCAAAACAAAATAAACTCCGGGAATGGCTGCTTCTTCTTCTTGCAGTATTTGCCATGGAACTCCTAAAGCTTCAAATGTGTGCACACAACTACTAATCCCTACGGGTCTTTTCCTAAACTGATTTCTTATTTTTTAAACACCTAATTTCCCTTATTGTTGCCTATCTAATTTTAATTTTGGGTAATCATCTTCTTTCTAATTTAATTTTCTTCCTTTTTCCAAACATTTTTTAAAACATCTTCCTTTTCATTTGTACTTTTTAAAAGGTGTGTCCTCCTCTTCTCAAATGTCATAATTAATGTTTTCTCTAATAGTCTCATTAAGCAGGTCAAGTTATATTCATAGGCCCTTACTGTATCTTTGACTGTTGGTTATCTAAAGAGAGCCAAGCGGTATCCATTTGTTTTGCTTGTGAATGAAGATTCATACTCTTTTGAAGAGGAACATTCAAAAGATTAATATTATAATTAGAAAAATAATATTCAAAGTGTTCTTGTCTATAGAATAAGTTAAACAAAGTACTACATGTGATTGCATATGATAATGGGATGTGGTGATAGGTCACTTCCTCTGCAACTGAAGAAGGTAAATGTGTGCAAACATTCGGCAGACGTCAGAGTGACCAGCTGATTGGCTGAAGGATCCACAGAGCAGAAGTGTGCAGAAGTCTCAAAGGCAGAGGAACCTGCATAGGTGGCATCATCTATTGCACCAAACAATGTTGGAGCTATATAGTTCACCAGCGATGGCTCATAAGTTGCCTCGCAAATCAACCTTAGTCTCAAGGGGCATGATAGTGAATAAACCCTCATCGAGAACATTAACAATTCCTTGCCCACAGGAGGCAAGGGCTGTATGGCAAGGCACACTGTAGGTGCGCATTCGAAGAAGCACCAGATGCAGTGGAATGCAGGCTGCACACACCACAAGACTGGTCTAAATGATAACAACCAATCATTCTCCAGCTCCCACAGCAAGGGAACACGAAAGTACCGCATCATGCGTTCAAGACACAGCTGGGCTGGTGGTCAGTCCATCACTCCACTTAGCTGAGACGAGACAGCCACCTCATATCAAAAATAGCAGCAACAGAATTCTGCCAATTAAAGTTTTGGAAATCGACCAAAAACAGTCAAAAAGAGAAAGTGTATGGCTGAAGGTGTCACTCGAAACACGGTTTGGAAGGTTCTGACAAATCCAGAATCTAAAGCTTTAAAGAAGTGAACAATCCCTTTAGTGTCAGATGCTTTGAATATTCTGGCCACCAATTCTCCAAAGTGCTTGGGGAAATTGGTATTTAATAGCGACTGTATCTCAGCCGATGATCTTGTTATCTGGAGATTATGCATCTCCTTTGCTGATGTCAGAGCTACTTGTTTTTAAAACGCTAGCACTTTTAGTCTGCTAAGCTTGTCAAAATTCACATTAAAGGTAACAATGTATGGCCACATTTCTGTTACTCTTACCTCCTGTGTGTTGGGAGGAATAGAACATTGCCGCAACAAGCTCATATCTGCGTATAGCAAGATGTTTCAAACATTTCATAAAACCAAAAGTGGATGTAAGCAAATGTATGACTCCATGTACTAATCATACCACTGATGGTGTTTCTGCCACAGTGAAAGGCAGCTTTTCTAGTTTTTCAATATTAAGCATCATTTAAGTAGCTTCCTTCATAGCTATTATCTATGTCCTCTAGACAAATTAAAAGCAGCTAATAAGTTGCTACTGTTAATGTGTATCCATGGCATGCTGCCATTTATGAGAACCTGCTGTGTCCAACCTAGCTGCATAATAGAGCGCAGCTGACTTTGCCCATGTTGTAAAAAGGACATGTCATTCTGAATGATATCAATCGCAGAAGACACAATGATATTTAGGGTATAAATTCTGTTGGACTCCGTGTTCATGCCATTATTGTCAACACCTAAAGCCTTTTCCATGTTTTCCTTATCTAGCTGCCTTTAACGTGCAGCGGCTTGCATTTGGGAAAGCTTCCATTTTTCATTATAATTGGCATACATGAATCGTTTCGAGCATGGCTTTCTTGGACCTAGCAAGAAATCTTGTAAGTCTACTTCCTCTTACATGAGACTAAGACATTCCTTTACTGCTGCTAAGGTGGAAGAGTGTAACCATTGTTGGCATAGTTTACCCACACTGTAGATAGTGATGGTACCTGAGTATTGAGATGAGACAAAGTGAGGGTCCAGCCGGCTAGTCGCGGAACCCCCTGAGGAATTGACAAAACTTGCCTGGCAACCATTTGTGTCCTTTGGCAACAATAACCATCCACCGGGACTGGAAGTGAGTAATTAAAGGTACAGTTCTGAACCCAAGCATTCAATACTTCTTTGGTGGCATTTAGGAATGTTTGCCAATTATCAAATTTGGCTGGTGTAGGGATACTAGGCGCATTCATTTTTTTTATTTTTTCTAACCCTAAGAAGGATGTTTGCTGGGTAGTTTCATTCAAAACTATAATTTGTATGGGGATGAGGCATGGTCTAAATAAAGCTTCCCCACCCTGTATTTGTCAGTCTTGTTTTCTCCTTTCACTCTTTAATTCAACAATGTTTTTCCAAAACTCATAGCCTTCAACAGAATTCCGGGAAACAAAGGAATCTGAATAGATTAATTTGGTGTTGGTTAGCAGTATGTTCCGCCTTTTGGATGGTGGCAATTTGAAATAATATGACTCAGCCTTACTAGTGTCATCTTCAGTAAAATATACAAACTTATCTACATATGTTTTGGAACTTCCAACGGGTGGAGTTAAAAAATGCTCCCATTATGTGTAAACAAATCTTTGTTTACTAGTTCGGTGCAGAAAGTAATGTTCCCAATGATGATAACAGTACATTTCCCCATAATTGATGGTGTTCATATACACATCTTTACTTTCAAATACAGTGTAGTAATCAGCTCAGCAAGCATAGAATCAACTGTCTTAACATCCCAGTCATCGGAAACACACCAGGTGTAATTACATAAGTCAATGATACTTTAAACACAAATGGAATTTGAACGAAGTCAGTAGGACCGTATATATCGAAGGGAACTTTATCCCAAACTATCCCATCTGGAATAGGAATTGCTGAAATGCTCTTCTAACTTTATGGAAGGAAATGTGAGGAGTTAGAACCTCTCCCACTGACTCAACAGCAGCACGTTCAGGAAGATAATGACCATGTATCAAAGAAAGAAAACAATGACAAACCCAATCCAAAATAGAAAGGCAAACAATATTAGTAATAGCCACAGATAATACCATGGATATGTTAAATAGTTATTTTTATGCCATTTGTAAAGCTTACGTATCTTTGTAACAGTTTCTGCCTCAGAATTAGATGAAAATGAAGAAAAGTATTAAATATCATGAAAATAACTAGAAGCAGTCTGTGCAAACACAGGAGCTTATGCAGCGTTGGTGGATGGACCCACTTCTTGAGGTGGTTCATAGTATATGATTCTGTCTATCTGCGTTGAATTGAAGTAGTATTGTTCCATATCTTGGACAGTACTTGTTGAAGAAGTTGTAACAGAAATCAGCAAAAGCCCATTCTCCACTCTCCCTTTGCTTGAGGAGGCAATTGTAGCATTGTTGCTTGTACATGTAGTTGCAGAAGCTCTGTTCAGTGCTTGTAGAGCACTGTATGTCCTGTTGGGTAGTAAAATGGGAGCGGGTACTACCCAAGGGACCTCTGGAGCTACTGTGCAGGATCGGCCACCTGGTGCAATTTGATGATGTCAATGGAGACAAATCTGTTCCCTTTGGAACCAGCAGCGGTAGTATGATGACAGTTCTGGTACCATGTATTCCCAGGACTGGGACCAGTGCTCTGTAAGACAGGCTGAATTTTTTCATTACACCAATATTTTCATGAACCAGATCCCCGACTTTGGGAATCCAGCCTGTGGATGTTGATGGTGAATCCCTTATTCCCAAGGTGGCAGCACAGGCAGATGAATTGTCATCCACAGCCATGTTTAGTAATAGCTAACAGCAAACGGAACATCAAAAGGGGAGAAATCAATCCTTTTAAATCTTCAAGCTTGAATAGCCTACAGTTAAGATAGGTACTCCCTATTTAATTGAGGAGCATCGTTCCTAAGGCCACAGACTTTTCTGTATAATGGTACTTAGGCTACCTGCTGTGTGTGAGACTGAGATACTCAGGGTGATTCATAAATTAGTGCCTAAATGCCCCAGGTTGGTCACCATGTTGTGAATGACTCTGGCCTCTCAGCAAGACTGCTGGGTTAGGGGTGGCAACCCTTTTGTTCATAGGTGACTACATTATTCCTACTTCGGTTAGAAGCTGTTGGCACTACCATGAAATATGCAATTCCCAATATTAAGACCTAAAGTCTCCCCTAAAGTGCAAGCTGAATGATAAGCCTAATCTACCAGTACAGTGTCCATGAGAAACGCCTCCAACCTCCTTTACCTTGGGATGAAATCCGACCCTTAGTCTCCAGATCAGAAATTGTAGAGACACAAATCTGTGATTTGCTGTAAAGCAGCGTGGAGTCTAGATGCTATATCCTGGTGGTACCCCCTCAAATGAGCTTGGTCTTGTGAGGTGTTTTTACAGGGCATATGTTATTCTTTGTGCAGGAATCCTGAGGCAAGTATGTACATAAGCATCAGGTTGTGTGTGCAAACTTGTGTCTGAGGTTACATAACAAATACCTGACATGTTTACATTCTGTTCTTGGCAATGTAAAACAAAAGGCGCATGATTACATTACCCACAAACATCACTGATAATGACGCTATAGGAAAGTACCTTCTTGCCTGGCATGTTACCCCCATTTTTACTGTATGTATGTTTGTTTTTGCCTATGTGTCACTGGGACCCTGCTCGCCAGGACCCTGTGTGGTGCCTAACTGTATCACTGAGGCTCTACTAACCAGATCCTCAGTGTTTATGCTCTCTCTGCTTTTAAAATTGTCGCTGCAGGCTAGTGACTAATTTTACCAATTCTGATTGGCACACTGGAACACCCTTATAATTCCCTAGTATATGGTACCTAGGTACCCAGGGTACTGGGGTTCCAGGAGATCCCTATAGGCTGCAGCATTTCTTTTGCCATCCACAGGGAGCTCAGACAAATCTTACACAGGACTGCCACTGCAGCCTGAGTGAAATAACGTCCACGTTATTTCACAGCCATTTTACACTGCACTTAAGTAACTTATAAGCCACCTATATGTCTAACCCTCACAGTGAGGGTTAGGTGCAAAGTTACTTAGTGTGTGGGCACACTGGCACTAGCCAAGGTGCCCCCACATTGGTCAGGGCAAATTCTCCGGACTTTGTGAGTGCGGGGACACCATTACACAGGTGCACTACATATAGGACAACTATATGTAGCATCACAATGGTAACTCCGAACATGGCCACGTAACATGTCTGGGATCAAGGCATTGTCACCCCCAATACCATTCTGGTATTGGGGGTGACAATTCCATGCATCCCCAGGTCTCCAGCATAGAGCCCGGGTACTGCCAAACTAGCTTTCCGGGGTGTCCTCTGCAGCTACCGCTGCTGCCAACCCTTCAGACAGGTTTCTGCTCCCCTGGGGCCTGGGCAGCCTAGTCCCAGGAAGGCAGAACAAAGGATTTCCTTTGAGAGAGGGTGTTACACCCTCTCCCTTTGGAAATAGGTGTGAAGGGCCTGGGAGGAGTAGCCTCTCCTGGCCTCTGGAAATGCTTTGAAGGACGACCTCCTGGTCCTTCCTGGGCCCTAGCAGCACCCAAAATCCTCAACGTGACTCTTGAAGCTAGCAAGGCTTGTTTGCGGTCTTTCTGCGTGGAAACAACTCTGCACCCTCCAGCACGCCGTGGGACATCTCCTGACCAAAGGAGAAGTTCCTGGCACCTTCCGTTGTTGCAGAATCTTCGGCTTCTTCCACCCAGAGGCAGCCCTTTTGCACCTTCATTCGGGGTTTAGTGGGCTCCTGCCCCCCCTGGACACTTGCGTGACTCTTGGACTTAGTCCCCTTCCTTTACAATTCCTCAGGTCCACGAATCCGTCTTCAGTGTTTTGCAGTCAGTTGTTGTCCTTGCAGAATCCCCTATCTCGACTTTACTGTCTTTCCGGGGTAGTAGGGTCACTTTACTCCTACTTTTCAGGGTCTTGGGGTGGGGTATCTTGGACACCCTTAGTGTTTTCTTACACTCCCAGCGACTGTCTACACACTACACTAGGCTTGGGGTCCATTTGTGGTGCACATTCCACTTTTGGAGAATATGGTTTGTGTTGCCCCCAGGCCTATTTCTCCCTATTGCATTCTATTGTATTCTACATTGTTTGCACTACTTTTCTAACTGTTACTTACCTGTTTTTGATTTGTGTGTGTATATTTTGTGTATATTACTTACCTCCTAAGGGAGTATATCCTCTGAGATACTTTTGGCATATTGTCACTAAAATAAAGTACCTTTATTTTTAGTAACTCTTGAGTATTGTGTTTTCTTATGATATAGTGCTAAGTGATATAAGTGGTATAGTAGGAGCTTTGCATGTCTCCCAGTTCAGCCTAAGCTGCTCTGCTATAGCTACCTCTACCGGCCTAAGCTGCTAGAATACCTCTAATCTATAATAAGGGATAACTGGACCTGGCACAAGGTGTAAGTACCACAAGGTACCCACTATAAGCCAGGCCAGCCTCCTACAGACTCTATCTCAGAATAACACTGATTAGGAAAATAAAAACATTTTTCTATAACACACACACCTGCAAACAGTGCTAAACAGAAATAAATAATTAAATGGAATAAAATAGAGCATGAAAATAGGTCAAAGTGGATTAGGTAAAAAGGGCAATAGTTCCGCAAGCTAAAAGCTAAGCTAAGCTATCTCCTGTGCCCAAGCAGGGACCTAAAATCGATCCACTACAACATAACAACATAACAATTCTTCGCATCTAATGCCTGTGTGTATTCCTGTACTAATCTAGAGCATACATTAGTCGAAAACTCTTCCTTTGCCTAGTCTTCAAATGAAGCATTCAATTGTAGCTTATCTATTGTTTATGCAGGGGTAGTAGATGCAAGTGTAGACACAGGTATTTCTATTTCGGGTGTAAAACTGATTCCAACCAAAAGTGTTATTATCTCTATTACTACAACTATTAGTGAAACATCTATAATGATCCTAAATCCAGCCTTGATGAGGAAAAACATTTGTCTACAGTCAGACCTTAAGTAGAATATAATAGCAGGCAGAATCAATATTTCACTTTAACTTCTACTTGTGCAAATGAGCAAAACTCTTGAAGATTGACTTGCAAGTATTTCACTCAACTTATATACAATGATCTTTGTGAGTCATTCCTAGCCCTAAGCCATGTTCTTCTAAATGTTATCCCTACTCTTCGACTGCAACCTTGGGAATCTTCTTAATGCTTTTTCCTTTTTTTGTAATTAATTCTTTTCATATTTTTTCTCTTTTCTGTTTCATTCACTAGACTCTCTTTTACATTTTTTTTTTACTGTTAGGCCCAGTTCAGTATTCATTGTCGAAGTTTGATTTCAGTCTCAAGCTCAGATAACAATGTTCATCAGATTCTTGATTGTGATGTTTATTTCAATTTTTTCTTAATCAATCAATGCTGTTTGCCTGTGTGATATACCATGGAGGTTCAAACAACTCAAAGTTCAATTCATATGGACTTTGATTTAAACCACTTGGTGCATTTTCTGCATAGTAGGTCCATCCAGGTGCTGAATATCTCCTACAAGGTACTCTTGCTCTCTTAGATCTCCTAAGGATCTGCTGATCCTCTTCTGTTTCACTTATTCTACTAGATTCTGTTTCTTCGATGATGGTTTGTGGTATACTTTAAACTGACACACATGATCTTATTTGCCTCCTACCACTTGGCCATTCATATTTCTAAACACACTTCTCACACTTGTCCCTTTATCTGAATCATTCGAGTGCTCTGGTAGTGCTACAACAGTCTTTTTGTCGTGAGCTCCTGGTTCTTCAACAGGTGTTTCCATACCATTACGCGATATTTCTGTTACTAGTACTGGTGTGAGATCTTGGTGTTCTTCACACCTCTCTTGTCCTTCTGAATGTCCTGTTACAGATGCTCTCTAATGTGGCTCAAGGAATAATGGCCCTCATTACAACCATGGCGGTAAATCCTGCTTTCTGCCGTGCTTAAGACCGCCAACATACCGTTGAGGCAGCGGAATTCCGCTACAGGTATCACAACCCACATCTCGGAATCCGCCACAATACAGACACCCACACAAGTCCGCCACACCAAAGATCAGTGATAAACTGGCAATACCAAAACCTACACTGTCACGCCAACAAGAATACGCCCACACTATCACGACCCACGAATCAATGCAGCGGTCATTCAACTGCGGGAATCCATTGGCGGTACACACCGCCGCGCTCAAAATATACACACATTTACAAAACACAACTACATTGGACAATTCAAAATACACACACCTTATACACATTCACACACCACACCCACACACTCACAACACTATAAAACACACACACACATTACCCACAAACCCTTACAACTACATTTTTTTGAAAAAGCTGTGAGAGAGAGAATAGCAAACACAACACCAGCATCCACAGGCACACAATACCATCACTCAGACAACATCCACGCACCTCAAACAACATACACCAACACATCCCCCACACATCACAACAGACAGCACCTCACACATCACCCATACCACATCATGGCACCTCAAAGACACCCCAGGTTTTCTGAGGAGGAGCTCAGGGTCATGGTGGAGGAAATAATCCGGGTAGAGCCACAGCTATTCGGATCACAGATGCAGCAGACATCCATTGCAAGGAAGGTGGAGCTATGGCAGCGAATTTTCGACAGGGTCAACGCAGTGGGACAGCATCCAAGAACACGGGATGACATCAGGAAGAGATGGAACGACCTACGGGGGAAGGTACGTTCCGTGGTCTCCAGACACCAGATTGCTGTACAGAGGACTGGCGGTGGACCCCCACCCCCTCCCCAACAACTAACAACATGGGAGGAGCAAGTCTTGGCAATCAGGCATCCTGAGGGATACTACCATATACCCCACCCCACCTGCATGCCATCACATTCCCCCACCCTCACCCTCACCCCCATCACTCCAACACCTCACATATGCCCCACTATCACAACCCACACATCCTAATACCAAGCCCTGCATGCAACACCAAAGCATGGACACCCATTACCAAAGCATGTCCAGTACAGATACCTACACAGACCCCAAAACACTAATCACACAAGGGCAAACACAACAATGCAAGCACAGGAGTAGAGGGTAACTCACCCAATTCACAAGATGGCACACACAGATACCAAAATTATGCATTTACACCCCAACAGGACCCATACCCAAAGTCACCGGTCAGGAGGTGCCAGACATATCCAGTCCCCCCACAGAAAAGGGCCCACAGTGATGACAGCAGCTCTGCACGCCTGGATCAAGATGACCAGCCCGGCCCATCAGGGACCTCTGGACAGTCGGTTCCCCGGCCACAGTCACAAACCACCACTGAACCTCCCCGCCAGGAAACACCACCACAGCACCCACCCAGCGGGCCCATCCCTCTGTCCCCAGGACACATCAATCAGCAGTGTGTCCACCACTACAGAGAACCCAGGCAAACCCACCAACCCAAGACAATCAGGGACCTGGGATCAGTGGCAGTGGCCTACGGTTCAGGGGAGAGAGGCACAGGATAACAGGGAAGCTGGGAGGACTGCTGTGCGACAGGGGGAGGACAGGCCCAGGGAACCCACTCTCCATGAGGCACTCTCCAACATCATGGGAGCATACCATCATTCCCAGGAGACCATGGGCATGGTACTGGCCAAGTTTCAGGAGACCCAGCAGATGCAGGAGGAACACTACCTTGCCATCAGGGAGGACTTGAAGTCCATTAACACCACCCTTGTCACCATTGCAGGGATGCTGGGAGACCTTGTCAACACCATGAGGGACACAGCGGGACACAAACGGGCCCCTGACACTATCGTGGACGATGAACAGCCCTCCACCTCCGCCAGCGCTAGTGGACACGAGGCACCGCCACAGGACCAACAGGGGACCAGCACCCCACCACCTGCAGAAGGAGAACGAGCCCGCAAACGGTCCCTGAGATCCAGGAAGAAGACAGAGAACATTGCCAAGACCCCCGCCAGGAAATAAGACCCTCCTGAATGTCACCCTTCTGTCCTACTTTGTCACCCTGTCCACCTTAAACTGCCATTGCTGCACTTCCTATGCCCCATTGGATAATGCACCTATGATACAAATAGACTGGACTCTGCCACGGACATTCCTCCACCATCACCCCAGCCCATTTCACACACCCCTCCACTTATTTGCACAGAAATAAACACCCTTGATTCACCAAACAATCTGGAGTCAGTCTGTGCTTTCACAAATGTGTAATTGATAAATCTCTGGAATATAGCAGTCAATGTACTTGTTCACATACCAATGTAACACAGCTGTAGGCCAGGAGTAAACATAGCAGAGGGCACAAATTGGGAGCCACATCTGTGAAATGGAAAGCCAAAGTGACAAGTCAGGGTCCATACACAGAGTGAAAAAGGCAGATTTATGCTAGCTCCTACAATAGTATGAGATGTGGGAAGCAGTTCCATCTTCTTACCTATGTCTCACTGGAAGTATTGCATGATGATGTTGTTTCGGTTGTCTACATCTTCTTCTTCTGCCTCCTCTTCTTCACTATCCACAGGCTCCACAGCTGCCCCAATACCAACATCAGGCCCATCCTCCTGCAGAAAAGGCACCTGGTGTCACAAAGCCAGGTTGTGCAACATACAGCAGGCCACGATGATCTGGCACACCTTCTTCGGTGAGTAGTGTAGGGATCCACCTGTCAGATAGAGGCACCCGAATCTAGCCTTCAGGAGGCCGAAGGTGCGTTCTATTATCCTCCTAGTTGGCCCATGTGTCCCATTTAGTGTTCCTCTGCCGTGGGATTCCTCACTGGGGTCAGTAGCCATGACAGGTTGGGGTAACCAGACTCACCTGCAAATATCGAGGGACAACTGTTAAAGATCCCCCAAACACTAGGGAATCTCCCATACCCAGACACCAAATGGAACTGTGTGGGGACTTTAGGCTGACCTATTAGCCACACACGGTGCCTCTGGAGTTGCCCCATCACATAAGGGATGGTGCTATTCCTCAAAATGTAAGCATCATGCACTGAGCCAGGATACTTGGCATTCACATGGGAAATGTACTGGTCTGCCAAACACACCATCTGCACATTCATTGAGTGGTAGCTTTTCCGGTTTCTGTACACCTGTTCATTCCTGCAGGGGGGGGGGGAAAAATGCCACATGTGTACCATCAATGGCACCAATGATGTTGGGGATATGTCCCAGGGCATAGAAGTCACCTTTCACTGTGGGCAAATCCTCCACTTGAGGGAAAACAATGTAGCTGCGCATGTGTTTCATCAGGGCAGACAACACTCTGGACAACACGCTAGAGAACAATGGCTGGGACATCCCTGATGCCATGGCCACTGTTGTGTGAAAAGACCCAAGTGGCAGGAAATGGAGTACAGACAGAACCTGCACTAGAGCGGGTATTCCTGTGGGAAGGCGGATAGCTGACATCAGGTCTGGCTCCAACTGGGCACACAGTTCCTGGATTGTTGCACGATCAAGTCTGTAAGTGATAATGATGTGTCTTTCTTCCATTGTCGACAGGTCCACCAGGGGTCTGTACACCAGAGGCTGCCTCCATCTGATCACCTGCCCCAGCGGACCGGCCCTATGGAGGAGAACAGTGAGCAGAGGGTCATCCAACACTTAGGTATCACAATGTGTTTTTTGCAAAAACGTTACAAATTCGTCATGTGCCTTTGTCTGTCCGTATTCCTGCCCTAAATAGGTGTGACAGTTTTTATTGCCTGCCATGTGGCCCCCTGAAATGGCGGCTGCCTGACCTGTAAGGTGTGACAAGGGGAAATGAGATAACTGCGCTGGTGTTGTACGCTGTCGCTGTAGGCGGTCGAAGACCGCAGCACAATTCTGCATTGGTTAACATTGGGCCCTATGGGCTCCAGGAGCCAATGACGATGTACACCGGCGGTGACGGTACGCACCACCATGGACGTGGACGCCATTTTCTAACTGTTCCCTCACTTGATACCTGACCTTCAACAGGAGAGGACCTACACTGCAAGTGCTGCTGTGACCTGTGTCTGGAAGCAACGATGACTACAGTGTCTGGGGAAAGGGCCCCTGCCTTCACTTCAGAGGAGTTAGAGAAACTGGTGGATGGGGTCCTCCCCCAGTACACGCAACTGTACGGTCCTCCAGACAAACAGGTGAGTACACTGTGAGCATGGTGGATGGCACATGATTGTGTGGAGTGTCATGGATGGAAGAGGGTGGGGAGGGGGACAGGCCAGCATGTGAGGATAGTGTGTGTGTATGTATGTCTGGGCCAGGATGGGGGGTGTTTAGGCAATGCGTGAGATGATCTGTACCGGATAGTAACATCCATTCTAACTTCACTTTTCCTCTAGGTCAGCGCCCACCAGAAGAAAGGTATTTGGCGTGCCATCACCAAGGATGTCCGGACCCTGGGGGTCTATCATAGAAGCACCCACTGCTGGAAAAGATGGGAGGACCTGCGCCGCTGGAGCAAGAAGAAGGTGGAGGCACAGCTGGGGATGGACTCCCAACGTAGAAGGGGTGCCCGTCGCACCATGACCCCCCTGATGTACCTGATCCTGGCGGTGGCCTATCCAGAGTTGGATGGGCGCTTGAGGGCATCACAGCAGCCACAAGGGGGTGAATACAGTCTCATTCAGCTGACTCTGTGTGCTTTACGAGGTGTCTGGCTGGGGGTAGTGGGCTGTGGGTTCCCCTAGGCCAGGGCGAACTTGGTAGGGTAGGTCCCCAATAGTGGTAATAGCCATCTACACCTAGTCAGGCTCCTGTGGGTTCCAGGTGTGCAGCAAATGGGCTTAGGCATTGTCCCCCATGGGCATGTGAATTTCCTAAGAACTGTTAGTGCATGGCTTAGCGCAAGGGTGTTGTGTCTGCCAACAGTAGTGGTGTTGCATGTACTGAACATGTGTTTCTTCTGTCTTACCCCCCCTTTTTGTTTTGTCACCCTGTTCTTGCGTGCATTAGCATCATCTGGTGGAGGAGCAGTGGCACCGGAGCAGGAGGGAGCTGCATCCCACAAGGCCCTGGAGGGTGAAGCAACAGAGTCTGAAGCAACCAGTGGGACGGAGGGCGAGGCGAGCTCCACGACGGGGACAGGAGCATACACCAGCGACAGCGACTCCTCCTCTGATGGGAGCTCCCTTGCAGTGGCGGGCACCTCTGTGCCCACCGCATCAACAGGTACAGCCGCCACTCCCTTACCAGCACCACCCTCCCAGCAGCCCCTCAGCGTGTGTCCCGTGCCTGCTCACCCAGGAGGGTGGGCATCTCCTTCGCCCCAGGCACCCCAGGCCCTGCCCCATTCAG
This sequence comes from Pleurodeles waltl, assembly GCF_031143425.1. NCBI lineage: Eukaryota > Metazoa > Chordata > Amphibia > Caudata > Salamandridae > Pleurodeles > Pleurodeles waltl. The sequence goes on along the minus strand of NC_090440.1, from coordinate 434,328,600 downwards.
CCCTGCTGCCCTCAGTGAGGAGGCTATTGACCTCCTGAGATCACTCACTGTTGGGCAATCTACCATTTTGAATGCCATCCAGGGTGTTGAAAGGCATTTGCAACAAACAAATGCATACCTGGAGGGCATTCATTCTGGGTAGGCGGCCCAACAGAAAGCATTTCAGGCACTGGCCTCAGCACTGATGACAGCCATTGTCCCTGTGTCCAGCCTCCCCCTCCAACTTCCTCCACCCTGACCCAATCACCTGTACCTCAGCCTATCCCAAGCACACCATTAGACCAGCATGCACACTCATCAACACACAAGAGTGGGCATGGCAAACATACGCACCACACATCCCACAGGCACTCACACAAGCACCATACCCATGCAGACACAGCAACATCCACTGCCTCCACTGTGTCCCCCTCCTCCACATCCTCCTTCTCCCTCCCTGTCTCGTCTCCACTCACACCTGCATGCACTACATCCTCAGCCACTACCTCCATCACCAGCACTCCCATCACCACACACCGCTCACGTGTACTCACCACCCCCACTACCATTCACACATCCCCTGTGTCCTCTTCCAGTGTGTCTGTGAGCCCTCCTCCCAAAGTACACAAATGCAGGCACACACCCACACAACAGCCATCGACCTCACAACAGCCTCCACCCCATGCACCTTCACTCAAATACAGCAAACGTACACCTCCTACAACCACTACCTCTTCCTCCACTCCCAAACCCCATCCATCTTCCCGTCCCAGTGTGTCTACGAAACTTTTCCTGGCTAACATTGACCTCTTCCCTACACCTCCTTCCCCCCCGTCCTTCCCCTAGGGCTAGGCTTTCCAGGTCCCAGCCCGGCACCTCAGTCACCAAATCCCCAAGCACAGTGGTGCCAGCAACTCCGGTCTCATCGAGTGTGCCACCCATCAGGGCTGCCAGTGTGCCACCTAGCGAGGCCAAGGAGATTCCGCCACCTGCCAAGGTGAAAAAGGTACCCACATGCCGGAGGGAGAAGCCGCACCTACCAGCAAGCAAGGGCTCCTCCAAACCAAAAGGGGACAGTGGCAAGACACCAGCAGCAACATCAAAGGTGGGGAAGGGACACAAGACGAAGAGCAGGTCAGAACAGGGCACGGGGGCTCCGACTGAGGGACTTGAGTCACCCCTTCTGTCAACCACTACACCAACCTGTACAGCCGTGGACACCGCCACCTGCACCGCCACCAGCATCGCCACCTGCACGTCTGCTGCCTCAGCAACAGTCCCCAGCATCATCCCCAGTGGGCAGCCATCCGAGGCTGGATGAGACGTCCTGGACCCTGCACAGCTTCCATGAGGCATGACTCTCATCACTGTTTGCACCTGCAGGTGGCAGGCGAAGCCACAGCAGGGTGGGGTATGTCTCTGCTTCCATGGCGTATCATGCTACCTGTTCTCAGGCAATCTCGTGGCACACACACCTATGTGAGTTAATCGGACCAGCCACACTGCATGTGATGCACTCTGGGCACCAAGCCCTCTCCAGAACCAGTGAATATTCACATCCACTTCCTCAGTCCTTGGCAGGATGAAGCTCTCTGGGCACAAAGCCCCCTTCAGAACCAGTGGAGAAAAGCATCCACTTCCTCAGTCCTTGGCAGGATGAAGCACTCTGGGCCCAAAGCCCCCTCCAGAACCAGTGGAGATTCACATCCACTTCCTCAGTCCTTGGCAGGAGGAAGCACTTTGGGCACAAAGCAACCTCCAGAACCAGTGGAGACTGTTTTCCACTTGTGAGACTGTGGCTTTGCACTCCCCAGAATAGAGCAGTGGGCAAACCACCCACTGTAAAGACTTGTGAGACTCTGGCTTTGCACTCCACAGGATAGAGCAGTGGGCAAACCACCCACTGTAAGGACTTGTGAGACTGTGGCTTTGCAGTCCCCAGGATACAGCAGTGGGCAAACCACCCACTGTAAAGACTTGTGAGACTGTGGCTTTGCACTCCCCAGGATAAAGCAGTGGGAAAACCACCCACTTGAGAGACTTGAGCGACTGTGGCTTTGCACTCCCCAGGATACAGCAGTGGGCAAACCACCCGCTGGAAAACTTATAAGACTGTGGCTTTGCACTCCCCAGGATAAAGCAGTGGGCAAACCACCCACTTGAGAGACTTGAGAGACTGGCTTTGCACTCTCCAGGATACAGCAGGGAGCAAACTACCCACTGGAAAGACTTTTGAGACTGTGGCTTTGCACTCCCCAGGATACAGCAGTGGGCATGGAGCCCCCTCGGGGAGCAGTGGCGTTGTGCGTTCATCCGGCTGAGGTGCCCCCCCCTTCCCTGAGGTGCCTGTTTCATTTCGATCTGATGCCCCTGCAGTGTTCTCTCTGTTTCGGTCAGGTATCTTGTGTGGACTTTGGCCATGCATTTTGGGACACTGAACAACGGATGATGTTTGAATACTATCTGAACTTGTGTAGTTGGTGTACATATTTGTATATAATGATTTTTTAACTTGCACTATCTGATTTTTCTTGATTACAATCGTTACAATCATTTCATTTTGTACTTGCGTTCTTCCAGGGGGTGAGGGGGTGTATATGTAATGTTGCTGCATGTATTTGTGTGTATTGTGTTGTGGGTGAGGGTGGGGGTGGGGGTATTGCGTGTTGCGTGTGTGTGTCATTCTCTTTTCCCTTCCCCATATTGTAGGTGCAGTACTCACCGTGGACATCGACGGCCTCTTTAATGCTCCTGAAACAGAAGGAGGAAGACCGGCATGGGCAGGATGTGTAGTTCGGGCTCCATGGCGTGCTGGTTCCTCGTTGAATGTCGAGAGGTGAGTGGTTTCCCTTTCCAAAACTGTTTCTGCTGTGCTTTTGATCGCATTGGTACCGCCCCGGAAAAGGTGGCCGATAGGACTCTTCTAATAGTGTGGGCGGTACATTGTCTTCCACCTGTCTGTTGGCGGTTACCGCTGCGGTGTTTGTTTCTATCGCCGTGGCGGTCGGAGTGTTGAAGACTCTGCCCAGTCCTCAATGTCTGTGGGCCACAGGGCCACATCACTTAGGCCAAGGCCCCACCTCACTTCTGCAACAACATGGAGAGAACACTGCAGGGGCATCAGGTCAAAAATACACAGGCACCTCAGGGGGACAGAGAATGGGGGGGGCACCTCAGCTGGAAGGTGGTACAACACCACTGGTCCTGAAGGGGGCAACATGCCCTGTGCTTGATCCTGGGGAGTGCAAGGCCACAGTCTCTCAGGTGGGTGATTTTCCCACTGCTTGTTCCTGGGGAGTGCAAAGCCACAGTCTCTCAAGTGGGTGGTTTGCCCACTGCTTAGTCCTGGGGAGTGCAAGGCCACAGTCTCTCAAGTGGGTGGTTTGCCCACTGCTTGGTCCTGGGTAGTGCAAGGCCACAGTCTCTCTAGTGGGTGGTTTGCCCACTGCTTATTCTTGGGGAGTGCAAGGCCACGGTCTCTCTAGTGGATGGCTTCTCCCCTGGTTCTGGAGGTAGCTTTGTGCCCAGTGTGCTTCATCCTGGCAAGGTTAGGGTGAGTGAATGACTTCTTCCACTTGTTCTGGAGGGTGTTTTGTCCCCAGTTTGCTTCATCCTGGCAAGGAGGGGGTGAGTGGATGGCTTCTCCACTGGTGCTTGAGGGGGCTTTGTCCCCAGTTTGCTTCATCCTGGCAAGGAGGGGGTGAGTGGATGGCTTCTCCACTGGTTCTGGAGGGGGCCTTGTGCCCTGTGATGCAGCTCTTGGGGAGTGCAAGGTCACAGTCTCTCACCTGGGTGTCACACCTACAGGATTTGCAGGGTTGAGGATATACTGCAGCCCAGGGAGGCAGGACTACACATTGCCCGCCGGTGGTGACTGCTGCTGAGTAGTGGCAGTGGCAATGCTGGCGTCGGGGATTCCAGTGGTGGGGGGAGGCTCCAGCCCTTCCCCTGCAGCCTCGGACGGCTGCCCCCTGGGGCTGCTGCTGCTGGTGGCAGTGCTGGTGGTGGTGCAGGCAGTGGTGGGGGAGGCTCCAGCCCTTCCCCTGCAGCCATGGACGGCTCCCCACTTGGGCTGCTGGTGGTGGTGCTTTTGGCAGTGCAGGCAGTGGTGGGGGAGGCTCCAGCCCTTCCCCTGCAGCCTCAGATGGCTTCTCACTGGGGCTGCTGCTGCTGATGGCGGTGCAGGTGGCGATGCTGGTGGCGGTGCAGGCAGTGTTGGGGGAAGGCTCCAGCCCTTCCCCTGCAGCCTCGGACGGCTGAACAGCCAAGGTTGGTGGTGGGGGCTCAGAATCAGTCCCAGCACCAGGCCTCCTGTCCTTCCTGCCGGCAGGTGCAGGCCCCTTGCCCTTCCCTTTTGCAGTTGGTGGTGCCTCCTTGCCCTTCCCCTTAGCACCTGGTGGTGCCTCCTTACCCTTCCCCTTGCAAGCTGGTGGTGCCTCCTTGCCCTTCCCCTTGGCAGCTGGTGGTGACTCCTTCCCGTGGCAGCTGGTGGTGCCTCCTTGCCCTTCCCTTTGGCAGCTGATGCAGGCACACTTTCAGTGCTGATGGCTGGTTCCTTGGAGCATCTCCCACCTGCAGTAGCTGCAGACACTACAGTGCCCGTGGACTGGGTGACTGAGGTGCTCGCCTGGGTTCTGAGCACTCTGGCCCGACTTGAAGGACGGGTGGAGGGGTAGGGAAGAGGTCAACGCTGGAGAGGAAAAGCTTCTTAGGGACACTAGGGTGGGAAGAGAAAGAAGGTTTGGGAGTGGAACACAAGGAAGTGGCTGTAGGAGGTGTCTGTTGTGTTTGGGTGCAGGCACATGGGCTGGATGCTGTTGTGAGGTGGATGGCTGTTGGGTGTCTGAGTGCTTGCGTTTGTGTACTTTGGGAGGAGGGGGCACAGACACAGTGGGAGAGGACACAGGGGGACGTGTGCATGGATTTGGGGGTGGTGACTGCCAGTGAGGGGTGTGTAGTGATAGGGTTGATCGTGATGGAGGTAGTGGATGAGTTTGCAGTGCATGCAGAGTGGAGACACTACTGGGAGGGTGGGGGACGAGGGGGAGGAGGGCGACACAGTGGAGGCACTGGATGTTGGTATGTCTGCATCTGGATGATGTTTGTGTGTGTGTGCCTGTGGGATGATGTGTGGTGCTTGAGTTTGCCTGAGCCGCTCCTGTGTGTTGTCTTGGGTGCATCCTGGTCTGAATGTGTGCTTGGGATACGTTGGGGTTGAGGAGAATGGGACAGGGTAGAGGAAGTTGGAGGGGGGAGGCTAGAAACAGAGACAATGGCTGCCATCAGGCAGGAGGCCAGAGCCTGGATTGATCTCTGTTGGGCCGCTATGCCAGAGTGAATGCCCTCCAGGAATGCATTTGTTGTTGCAAATGGGCTGCCAGCACCCAGATGGCATTCACTATGGTTTACTGCCCAACAGAGATGGTTCACAGGAGGTCAATAGCCTCCTCACTCAGGGCAGCAGGGCTAACTGGGGCAGGGCCTGAGGTGCCTGGGGCAAAGGAGATGCCCGCCCTCCTGGGTGAGTGGGCACGGGAAGCACGCTGAGGGGCTGGTGAGAGTGCGGTGCTAGTACGGGGTTGGTGGCTGTACCTGTAGTTGTGGTGAGCACAGAGATGTCCGCCACCACCAGGGAGCTTCCATCAGAGGAGGTATCACTGTCAGAACTGTCCCTTCCAGTCTCCGCCTTGGTGCTCACCTCGCCCTCCGTCCCACTGGTGCCCTCACTGTCAGTGGATTCGGCTTCTGTGCCCTGTGGGACGCAGCTCCCTCCGTCGCCAGTGCCTCTGCTCCTCCGCCAGATGATGCTAATGCACATAAGGACAGGGTGACAAAACAAAAAGGGGGGAAGAGACAAAGGATACACTTGGTCAATGGCAGCAACATCACCATCGTTGGCGTACATGACACACACGCACACACACACACAGAACAGCCCTGCGCACTAGGCAAAGCAGTACCAGTCACAATGCTAGTCACCAGGCCATGGACAGGAAAACCTAGCGCCAATGGCAGCATACTTGACACTCACAGACCCCTGCCCAGTAGTGGATGCCTACTAGCTTGGTAGGATGTGGTGTTTATCAGCCCCTGTCCAACATAGGACCTACCCTGCAATGTCCGTCCTGGCCTAGGGGCACCCATAGGCCAACATCCCCCACCCGGAGACCACCCCACCACGTGCAAGTAGTATAGTGGGAAACTGTACTCACCCCTTTGGGGCTGCTGTGATGCCCTCAAGCACCCATCTAGCTCTGAATAGGCCACCGCCAGTATGCAGGCCATCAGGGGGGTCAGGGTTCGACGGGCACCCCTTCCTCGTTGGGAGGCCATCCCCAGCTGGGCCTCTGCCGTCTTCCTTTCCCAGAGTCTCAGGTTTGCAACAGTGGGTGTGCACGTCCTTGGCAATGGCACGCCGTATACCCTTTTTCTGATGGGCGCTGACCTGTAGAAAAAGAAACATAAAAAAAGGTATCAGTCATACTGTCTGGTCTGTTACACTCATGGCCCACCATAGCCCTCACATCCCCTTACGCACAGACAGTGCCCACCATACATGCAGCACACTGCCCAGAACCATTCCACCAACACCCACAACAGGAGGCCGTTGCACACAGCACTCCATGCATTCATGCCCCTTGCATCGTGCTCACAGTGTACTCACCTGTTGGTCTGGAGGCCCATACAGCATTCGGTACTGGGGTAGGACCCTATCCACCAGTCTCTCCAACTCTGCAGCGGTGAAGGCAGGGGCCCTTTCCCCAGTGACATGAGCCATGGTCGGTTCCAGACACAGGTCACAGCAGCATTTGCAGTGTAGGCCCTCTCCTGTTGAAGGTCAGGTAGCAGGTGAGTGAACAAATAGAAAAAAAAATGGTCACGTCCACTGCGATGTGTACCGTCACTGCCGACGTACATCACCATTGGCCACTGTAACCCATAGGACCAAATGACAACCAATGAGGAGTTGCATGGTGGTACTCGACTGCCTCCCGCAATGGCGCACAAATTCAGCGGCATTACCTCATTTCCACATGTCCTACCTAACAGGACAGGCAGACGCCATTTCAGAGGGGGTGCAGACCATGGCACCTAACTGCGTCACAGTACACCTAGGCACCATTTGGTCCTATCCAACAATATACTGTTATAGTCAAAACATGCAATGCAGTGTAGTGTTTAGAAATGTGGAATACTGACAGCTGCTCACCGTTTTGCCCCCTAGATTACAACCGCTGCAGATGAATAGGAAATGGAGACACCCACCCTGTACAGACCCCTGGTGGACATGGCAGCAATAGAGGGCGGGCACGTTATCCTCTCCTATAAACTGGACAGGGCTACATTCACAGAGCTGTGTGCCCAATTGGACCCAGACCTGATATCTGGTATCCATCACCCCACTGCGATCCCCCCTCATGTGCAAGTCCTATCTGTGCTCCATTTCTTGGTAACTGGCTCCTTCTAAGTGACAGTGGGCTTGGCAGCAGGAATGTCTCAGCCATTGTTCTCAATAGTGCTGACCAGAGTGTTGGCCACCCTGATTAAACACATGCACAGCTACATTGTTTTACCCCAGGTGGAGGATTTGGCCACAGTAAAAGCTGACGTCTATGCAATGGGACATATCCCCAACATTATTGGGGCTATTGATGGTTGTTAGAAATGGGGTTTCTGGTTGGTTAGGGTATGCACCTCCTCCAGGCAGAACCTACCCACTCTAGTTAGGGAAAAGGAGTTACACGTCCAAGATAACCCCTGTTCACCCCCTTGGTAGTTTTGGCAGGAGCAGTCAGGCCTATCCCAGAGGCAATGTGTAAAGCGTCTTCACAACACATGTGACGCAATATCCCCACCACAAAGGAAACAGCACACTAGATTATATGAAAATATACTGTATTGTACATAACACAATTATTAGACCTGCGATCACCGGGGCCCTCACGAGGGGGAGCCAATGTCCTCGGGATAGGGTAAGAGGAGATGGGTGCCACGCACCCCCTCCGACTAACGGGCCCCTTCAGGGGCCCACAATCTCCTAGGGTAAGAGGAGGGCCGGCAATGGCCCTCCGTTGTGGGGGAGACCACAAATACCAACACTGGCCCGCATTGGGCCACACAAGGAAGCTGACGGCGCGGTGGGACCTCCAGCAAGTCCGGCATGTCGGAGGAGCAGGGGGAGCCTCCGGTGAGGCTTCCCTTCCCCCTGCTTGGCTGAAATACTCAAAAGGGGCCTGGTAGTGCTAGGGAGCCTCCGATGAGGCTTCCTTCCCTGCCCACCGGCTCCTACAGCGCTCGGCGGCCCGTCTGGCCATCGGAAAGGCAGCAGGCACCAAAGTCGGTGCCTGCCATGCCGTGGGGGCACTCCACGGAGTGTGCTGCGCCCTGGGGGCACGACAGGAGCGTTGTGCTCCGATTCCGCCCTGAGTCAAATCTGCTGGTGCCCCGGGGGCACAAAAGGCATCACGACTCCGGCACTGAGAACCACACAGCCTGGGTCACGGCGTTCAGCACCAGCAAGGGAAAGCGCTTTGAAGCGCTAAGGAAAACTCCAAAAGAGCACTTTCCCAAGCGCTTAATTTCAGCCAAAAAAGGTGAAGCACCCCTCGTGCTTCAAGGTGGCTGCAGGGGTCAGGGACCACAGCACCCTGCCCCTGTGGGAGTAGAGTTCCAAGGAAAGGCCCACAGGCAGAGGGGTCCAAAAACAGGCTAGCACAAGCAGCAAGTGGAAAGTCCTCTTCGGTGACCAATCAGGTCACAGGTCAGCACAGCAGCAGTAGTCCATGGCGGTTCCTGGTGAGTTCTTCCAGCATTTCTGTGTCCAGTTCAAAAATGATTCCAAGAGTTCCCAAATTGTGGGGAAAATTCCCCTGTACTTATACTCAGTCCTTACAAAGTTTTGCAATGGTAGGGAGAGGAGAGTTCCAGCCAGTTACAACTGGTTCTGGGAGTGCCCCCTCTCTCCTTCAGCACAGGCTCCAAACATGGGGGGTAAATGACCCTATTGTGTGAGGTCAGGCACAGCCTTTACAAATGTAGGTGTGCCCCGCTTCTCCCTTCTCTCAGCCCAGGAAGACTATTCAGTATGCAGATGCACCCCTGTGACACCTCCACCCTCCCTGTGACCAGGCTGTCTGAAAAGTATGCACAAAGCCCCGACTGTCACTCTGCCTAGACGTGGATTGGAGTCAAGCTGCAAAACACCAGAGTCATAAACACAGATAAATGCACACTTTCTAGAAGTGGCATTTCTGTAATAGTAACAAAAAAATACACCTACACCAGTAAGCAGCATTTATTATCACCATCACAACCATACCAAACACGCCTACGCTACCCCTCATAAATCAGACAATACCCCTTACACATAAGGCAGGGCTTTTCTAATGCAATCCTATGAGAAGGCAGAACTCACAGCATTGAGACACCAAATTAGGCTGTTTGTCACTACCAGGACAGTCCACGCAACCTGGCACATGTCCTGTCTTCTACATACATGGCACCCTGCCCAAAGGGCTAGTTAGGGCGAACCTTAGGGGTTACTTATATGTAGTAAAAGGGGAGTTTTGGGCCTGGCCAGTAAATTGCACTAGCAGCCCTGAGACAGGTTTGAAAGTCTACTTCAGTGGGTGGCGCAAGCAGCGCTGCAGGCCCACTAGTAGTATTTAATTTACAGGCCCTGGGTATAGAGATGCCACTGTACACAGGACTTATAGGTAAACTAAATATGCCCATTAGGTCTAAGCCAATCATACCAACTTTAGATGGGAGAGCACCTGCACTTCAGCACTGCTCAGCAGTGATAAAGTGCTCAGAGTCCTAGAGCCAACAGCGAGAGGTCAGAAAAACCAGGAGGAAGGAGGCAAAAAGACTGGGGATAACCCTGCATAGGGAAAAAAGTCTAACAATGGTACACATATTGCATTTGTCCACCCCAGGAGAAATGAACAGGTGTTCAGAAATCGAAAGAGCTTTCACTTGATGAATGTGCAGATAGTGTGCCTGGCGGATAAGTACATCTCCCATGTCAATGCAAAGTATCCTGGGTCTGTGAATGATGCCTATATCCTGAGGAATAGCAGCATCCCATATGTGATGGATCAACTCCAGAGGCACTGGGTGTGGCTAATAGGTGAGCCCATGGTTCCCACTCAATAGATGTTGGTGTATGGGTATGGTGTTGGCCATAAGGGTTAGTGTTTGGCTAACAGGAATCCCTCGATATTTGCAGGTGACTCTGGTTACCCCAACCTCTCATGGTTACTGACCCCTGCGAGGAATCCCAGGACAAGAGCAGAGGACGTTAAAATGAGGCACATGGGTGAATAAGAAGAATCATAGAAAGGAAATTCGGCCTCCTGAAGGCCAGGTTCCGTTGCCTCCATCTAACTGGTGGATCCCTGTACTACTCACCTAAGAAGGTCTGCCAGATAATCATGACATGCTGCATGTTGTATAACCTTGCCTTGAGAAACCAGGTGCCTTTTTTGCAGGAGGATGAGACTGGAGATGGGCGTGAGGCAGCAGTGGACCCTGTGGACAGTGAAGATGAGGAGACAGAGGATGAGGACAACAGAACAGCTATTATACAACAGTACTTCCAGTGACACACAGGTAAAACACTGTAACTTCACTTTGCATTGACAGTTTTGTATTTGACATTGTATGGCAGGCAGATTCTCCCAATTCTATGGCTACTTACTGTACCCTTTGGCATCTCTGTTTATAGATATCCGCGCCCCACTCTGGCACCTGGCGTGTTGACTGCAGCCAACTACAGGTCATTCCTATGTATACAGTACTGTACAGTTGTATTGCAGTGTTTAAACCTTGTTAACTAATACATAGTTAAATCATTTGACATACTCCATACTTGTTTGGGTGTTTATTTAAGTGCTAATAAGTAGAGGGGTATGTGCAATGGGCTGGGGCGATGGTGGAGGGAAGTCCAGGATAGATTGTAACACAGTTGCATTGTCCAAGGGGGCATAGGAAGGGGATCAATGGCAATTCAAGGTGGACACGGTGACTGAGTGGGACACAAGGGTGACAATCATGAGAGTCCTATTTCCTGGCGGGGGTCTTGGCAATGTTCTCTGGCTTCTGTCTGGATCGTAGGGACCATTTGCGGGGTGATTCTCCTTCTGCAGGGGGAGGGGTGCTGGTGGCCTGTTGTTCCTGTGGAGCCTCCTGTCCACTAGCGGCAGCGGAGGTGGAAGGCTGTTCATCAGTGTGGCTAGTGTCAGGGGCCCGGTGGTGTGCCACTGCCTCCTTCATGGTGTTGGCCATGTCTGCCAGCACCCCTGCAATGGTGACCAGGGTGGTGTGGATGTCCTTCAGGTCCTCCCTGATCCCCAGGAACTGTCCCTCCTGCAGCCGCCTGTTCTCCTGCAATTTGTCCAGTATCTGGCCCATTGTCTCCTGGGAATGATGGTATGCTCCCAGGATGTTGGTGATTGCCAACTGGAGAGTCGGTTCCCTGGCCTGCCCTCCCCCAGTCGCATAACAGTCCTCCGAGCTTCCCTGTTGTCTTGTGTCTCTGTCAACTGAACCATGAGCCCACTGCCACTGACCCCAGGTCCCTGATCATCCTGTGTTTGTGGGGTTGCCTGGTGTCCCTGTAGTGATGGACATACTGCTGATTGACGTGTCCTGGGGAAAGAGGTATGGGCCCGCTGGGTGGGTGCTGTGCTGGTATTTCCTGAGGGGGAGGCTCTGTGGTGGTATGGGACTCTGCCTGAGTAACCGGCTGTCCGGAGATTCCTGATGGGCCAGGTTGGTCATCCAGATCCAGGTGTCCAGAGCTGCTGTCATCACTGTGGGCCTCTTCTGTGGGGGGACTGGATGTTGCTGGCACCTCCTCTCTGGTGACATTGGGTGGGGGACCTGTGGCGATGTAAATGCAGTGTTATTGTTTCTGCGTGTGACATCTTGTGCATGGGTGTGTTGCCCTGTATGGTTGTGATTGCCCTGTCAGCTCTGCCTTGTGTGAGTAGAGATTTTGTGGGCTAGGTGATTCTCTCTAATGTGCATGCTTTAGTGATGGGTGTCAATGCAGGGCTGTAGGTGATGTCCATGCATTGTTGGTGCTTGCAGGCCTTCGTATTGGGATGGGTGGGTTGTGATGGTGGGGTGTATGTGAGGTGGTGGGGTGATGGGGGTGAAGGTAGGGGTGTGGGTATGTGACTGCATGCAGGCAGGGGGGGGTGAAAGTAGTAAAGAGTTGACTTACCAGAGTCCAGTCCTCCTGCTACTCCTGCCAGGCCCTCAGGTTGCATGATTGCCAAGACTTGCTCCTTCCATGTTGTTAGTTGTGGGGTAGGAGGTAGGGGTCCTCTGCCAGTCCTCTGTGCAGCTATCTGGTGTCTTGCTACCACGGAACGTACCTTCCCTGTAGGTCGTTCCACCTCTTCCTGATGTCATCCATTGTTCTGTAGTGCTGTCCCACGGCATTGACCCTGTCCACGATACGCCACCATAGCTATATCTTCCTACCCATGGATGTCTGCCGCACCTGTGATCCAAATAGCTGTGGCTCTACCCAGATGATTTCCTCCACCATGACCCTTAGCTCCTCCTCAGAGAACCTGGGGTGTCTTTGTGGTGCCATGGGTGTAGTGAGTGTGGTGTGTGTGAGGGTGTGTAGGGTGATGGGTTGTCTGCTGCATGGTGCGTGGATGGTGTGTGGGTGTTGGGGTTCTGTGGCTCTGGTTCTGTGGGTGCTCTTGGTGTCTCTCTCTCTCTGTTGTCAATTTTTTTGAGTTGTAAAGGGTTGTGGGTAGTGTGTGTGTTTTATAGTGGTGTGGGTGTGTGGGTGTGGTGTGTGTATGCGTGTCAAGTGTGTGTAGTTTGAATTGTCCAATGTAGTGTTGTTTTGCTAGGTTGTGTGTATTTTGAGCGTGGCGGTATGTACCGCCAATGGTTTACCGCGGTTGAATGTTCACCGCAGTGATTCGTGGGTCATAATGCTGTGGGCATAGTTCTGTTGCCGTAAAGGTGTGGGTTTGGATCCGCCAGTTTATCACTGACCTTTGGGCTGGCGCATTTGTGTGTGTGGCTGTAAAGTGATGGATTGCTATGTGTGGATCATAATATGGGTAGCGGTAAACCACGGCAGCGGTAAACCGCGGCGGCGGCAGTATGTTGGCGGCAGTCGGCATGGCGGTAAGCGGGACTTATCCCCAATGTCATAATGAGGGATTTTATATCACTTTTCAGTGATATTTCAACCTTTAATTATTGCATTTTAATTGTTTTGACCTGCATTTATCCAGATAAATATTATAGATTTTTCTAAACACTGTGTGGTGTATTTTTTGTGGTGCTATATGGTGTTATTGTATGATTTATTGTACAAATATTTCCACATTGCCTTCTAAGTTAAGCCTGACTGCTCAGTGCCAAGCTACCAGAAGGTGGGCACAGGATAATTTGGATTGTGTATGATTTACCCTGACTAGAGTGAGGGTCCTTGCTTGGACAGGGGGGTAACCTGACTGCCAACCAAAGACCTCATTTCTAACATTGGTGATCAGCGGTGAGGGTAGGACTTGTATTTGTGCAGGGATATACAGTAGTTAAGTATTTCACTACTTACCCACAGTTGATGGTCAACTTGATTTTGATCTCTTTTTGAAAATTTGATTTTTTTCTTACAATTTCTAGCTAAATTCCTCACTCAACATGTCCCCGGCTGGGTCTCAAGCAGGAGATTTTGACCTGGCCCTGTTGGAGACATATGCTGTCAAACAGCTGAAAGGGTTCTGCAGGGATGGGAGTATCCACCCAAGGTGCATCCAGAAAGGAGGAATTTCAAATGGCGCTGAGGCCCTGGGCAGAAGCCCATTCAGAGGAGGATGCTGAGGAGGAGGTCCACAGCATGGCCGCTCAGAGGATTTTTGGCCATCTGTGGATGATGTTACCACTGCAATTGTGCCCCCTGCCAAACCAGGGATCAAGGCCTGACTGCAGAGGAAAGGAGAGAGAGTTTCAATTGTAGATGGCAAGGTTAAAAATTGAAGCTCAACAGGAGGAAAGGAGAGCAGAAAGAGAAGCCAAGCAAGCTGAGGCGGAAAGAGCAGCCAAACAGATTGAAGCTGAGAGAGCTGAAGCTGCTGCTGAGAGAGCCTTTGCTGAGAAAAAATGTTTGTTGGCTCATGAACTGAGTCTCAAGGAGCTGGAGATCAAGGCGAGACAGTCTGAGTTCAGCAGTGATGGTGGCAGCATACATGCAGGACCTGTTGGGGAGAAAAAGGTTTGTATACCCAGTGACAAGTGGCTGGCTGCCTATGAAATTGCAGTAAGGGCCCATGAGACCTCTGAGGAGCACTGGGGGCGGCCTTGTGGTTTTATGTACCAGCAGTGGGGAGGGATACACATTTAACACTTGTTCCACAGGATAGGAATGTCTGCACCCACATGAAAGCCGCTTTACTGGCTAGGTTTGGGCTGACCCCTGCAAAAATACTGTCAGAGGTTTAGGGACAGCACCAAACATTCCACACAAACTTGGGTAGATTGTTATGATTTCTCCAATAAGGCACTCGATGGCTGGGTGCGGGACAGCAAAGTAGATGATTTACAAAGGGTTATATGATTTGATTCTGAGAGAGCAAATGCTCAGTATTTCTTTTACAGAGTTCACCAGCACTTAGTAGATAGTAAGCTGATTGATCCCAGGAAGCTTGCTGGAGAGGCAGTCCTCTGGGTTAGCACCAGAGTGTCCAAGAAGGCATCTGGGGGGGACACCCACAATGGTGGTCAGGGTTCCCAACAGAAGAAAGATGGAGGAGAAAAACTTGAAGATAAGGAGTTCTCTAAAGGCCCTCAAAACAATTCCCAAGGTGGGGGTGGGTAACCATTCCTCTTCTAGGTTTCGGAAGAAACCAGAGTTCTTTGACAGAAAGTTAGGGAAGTTTATCCCCCAATGCTTAGAGTGCTACCAGCATGGACACTCTAAGGGCAACTCCCAGTGTTCCAAGAGAGCACAATTCACCACTGGGCAGACACCTTGGTTGGCTAGTGTAGCACTCGGGGGGGAGACAGTCCCAGTTAGCTTTGGGGGGCAGACAGAGGTATCCCTAGTGTCCCTGGGAGATAGAGATATGGTGCCTAAAGCTCACATGCCTGCAAATACTTCAAAGTATAGGCAGTGGGTCACCATTGATGGGCAAAGGGTGGAGGCTCTGCGTGACACAGGAGCCAGTATGACTAGTGTCATGAGTCAGCTGGTGTCAGCAGAGCAAATGGTAGCTGAAAATCATGAAAGTCACCTACCGGTGGCTCTGGTTCCCTTTGAGTGGGGGAAGAGGGGGTCTCTGGTACTCTGAGAGTAGCTGTGAGTCCTGCCATGCCTGTAGATTGTCTGTTAGGTAATGATCTTTAGCATACTGCCTGGAAAGAGGAAGAGCTCAGATCCCACCTGGAGATGTTAGGTTTGCCTGAGTGGGTCGGCATGACCACAAGGTCCATGGCTGCCCGGGAAGGGAGTCAAGGGCATCTGGAGCCTGGAACAATGGCCCAGACAGCTGACAGAGGAAGGGCAAGAGGCGCTAGAAACCCGCTTCAGAAATTCCCATGGTGGTGGACGGGCCCCTGAGGAGGAGGAAGCCCCTGAGCCAACTGGAGAGGACATAGCTGACCTGTGCAACCTACCTGAACTTGCTGGCTGGCAAGTAGAGGGTGGGCCAACCAGGGTAGAGTTCTGCAAGGCACAGAAGGAATGCCCCGCCCTTGAGGGTCTGAGGCAACAGGCCGAAGCCCAAGCAGCTGCTGAAGCCTCTAGCACTCACCATATTTACTAGGAGAATGATCTCCTTTACACTGAGCCTAAAGTTCCAGGTCCTGGGGCAGCACGTGTGCTGGTGGTCCCCCAGTGTTACTGACCCTTCCTACTGGGTCTGCCTCACGACATTCCCCGGCAGGATATCTGGGTAAAGACAAGACCTTTGACAGGCTTCCATTGGCCTAGAATGAGGGTGGCCTCAGATAATTTCTGAAGAACCTGCCCCAACTGCCAGGCTAGTGGAAAGACAGGGAAAAAGCTTAAAGCTCCCCTTATCCCACTCCCAATCGTTGGCACCCCCTTTGAAAGGGTGGGCATTGACATTGTTGCATTGACAAACTGCATTGACAAACTGCAGTGCGCAACAGGTTTATCCTGGTTTTGGTGGACCATGCCACCCGCTAACCAGAAGCAATCTCTCTGAGAACAGTGACTGCACCTGTGGTGACCAGAACCCTGCTGGGAATATTTACCCATGTGGGATTCCCTAAGGAAGTTGTTTGGGGCACAAACTTCATGTCTGCATACATGAAGTCCATGTGTGATGAGTGTGGGGTGACCTACCTGTTTACCACCCCTTATCATCCTCAATCCAATGGGCTTGTTGAGAGATTCAACAAGACCCTTAGGGCCAGATGTAGGGGGTCATTCTAAGTCTGGCGGGCGGCGGAGGCCGCCCGCCAGACTTCCCCCACCAAAATACCGCTCCGCGGTCGAAAGACAGCTGAGGGTATTTTGGGATTTGCCCTGGGCTGGCGGGCGACCGCCAAAAGGCCGCCCGCCAGCCCAGGGCAAATCATCCTTCCCACGAGGACGCCGGCTCAGAATTGAGCCGGCGGAGTGGGAAGGTGCGACGGGTGCAGTGGCAAAGCAGACACTGAAATACAAGGTGGGGCCCTCTTACGGGGGCCCCTGCAGTGCCCATGCCATTGGCATGGGCACTGCAGGGGCCCCCAGTGGCCCCGCGGCACCCCCTACCGCCATCCTGTTCCTGGCGGGAGACCCGGTAGGATGTGTCAGAATCCCCATGGCGGCGGAGCGCGCTCCGCCGCCATGGAGGATTCTTATGGGCAGCGGAATCCCGGTTTTCCGCATCTGACCGCGGCCGAACCGCCGCGGTCAGAATGCCCTGCGGGGCACCGCCGGCCTGTCGGCGGTGCTCCCCCGCCGGGGTCAGAATGACCCCCGTAGTAAGGTCCGAATTTGCGATTCGTAAATTGCGAGTCATTGCGACTCGCAATTTCCAAATCGCAAATTCGGATGCAGAACGGTGTCTCAGACACTGTCTGCGACTCGCTATGGGGTCGCAAAGACCCACCTCATTAATATTAATGAGGTGGGTCGCTTTTTGCGACCCCATAGCGAGTCCCTGCACTCACAGGCATGGTGGCCTGCTGAAGTCAGCAGACCTCCATGTCTGTGACTGCTTTTTCAATAAAGCAGTTTTTTTTTCATTTTGCAGCCCGTTTTCCTTAAAGGAAATTGAGTTGCAAATTGAAAAAAATTACGAAACCATTTGGTTTTGTTTTTTCAGTGTAGGCAGTGGTCCATTGGACCACTGCCCGCTCTGAAAAAACCTTTATGCCCACATTCACAAAGGGGAAGGGGTCCCCTGGGGACCCCTTCCCTTTTGCGAATGAGTTACCACCAGTGTGACACTGGTGGTAACTGCGAATTGTGATGCGAGTCACAAATAGGAAGGGAACACCCCTTCCTATTTGCGAGTCGCATTTACAAATTACGAGTCGGTACCAACTCGCAATTTGTGAATGAGCATCGCGTTAGGCTGTTTGCATGGCGCAAACTGCGATTTTCGTGGTTTGCACCATGCAAACGGCTTCCTACATCGGGCCCCAAAAGGCATGATCAATGGCCTGAATGAAGCCATGAAGCATAAGTGGGACATCCTCTTACCATGCCTGCTGTTTGCTTAGTAGGGAGGTGCACCAGAAAGGGGTGGGGTTCAGCCCCTTTGAACTTCTCTATGGTCACCCTGTCAGAGTACCACTAAGCATAGTTAAAGAGGGCTGGAAGAAAGCTCCCAAGACACCTCCCTAGGATGTGGTAAGCTACATGCACGCCCTCCACAACCAAACCCAACCCATTACCAGTTCCAGGTGATGCCCTTTGGGTTGAGAAATGTTCCCACTACCTTCCAAGGGTTGGTTAATGGGGTCCTAGCTGGCAAGGATGCCTACTGCGCAGCCTACTTAGATGACATAGCTGTCTATAGTTCCAGCTGGAAGAAATACCTGCTCCACCTCAAGGTGCAACAGGCAGGCCTGACCATCAAAGCTAGTAAGTGCCAGATTGGGCAGGGTTCCGTGGTGTACTTGGGACCGCTAGTAGGTGGTGGCAAGGTGCAGCCACTCCAGGCCAAGATTGAAACTATCAAGGCCTGGCAACCACCTATAACACAGACTGTAGTGAGAGCCTTTTTACGCCTCACTGGATACTACTGCATGTTTGTCAAGGGCTATGGTGCCATTGTGTCACCCTTGACAGAACTTACCTCCAAAAAGCAACCTAGGTTGGTGAACTGGACAGAGGCTTGTCAGAAAGCATTTGATTCTCTGAAGGAAGTCATGTGCACGGCCCCCATGTTGAAGGCCCCGGACTCCTCCCAGGAATTATTGTGCAGACAGACACTTCAGAGCATCACATAGGGGCTGTTCTAGCACAGTTAAATGAGGAGGGATCAGACCAACCAGTAGTCTTTATTAGCAGAAGACTATTACCACGGGAACAGAGGTGGAGTGCTATTGAGAGAGAAGCATTTGCTGTGGTCTGGGCACTGAAGAAGCTGAGACCATACCAGTTTGTGACTCACCTCCCGGTTCAGACAGACCACAGGCCCCTCAGATGGCTCATGCAGATGAGGGGTGAGAATCCTAAACTCTTGAGGTGGTCCATTTCCCTACAGGGGATGGACTTTACGGTGGAGCATCGCCCGGGGATTGACCAGGCCCACGCTGATGGTCTCTCCAGATACATCTACCTTAGCGGTGAGAGCTCCAAGGAGTTTGGGTAGCTATCCCCACTTTCAGCTGGGGGGACACATGTTAGACCTGACAGCCTTAGGGCAGTCACCCCTAACCTTTTGCCTGCCTCCTTCCACTTTTTGGATACTGTTTTTGCTGGTTTTCAGACTCAGCGCACTTTACCACTGCTGACCAGTGCTAAAGTTCATATGCTCTCTCCCTTTCAACATGGTAACATTGGATCATACCCAATTGGACTACTTAATTTACTTATAAGTCCCTAGTACAGGGAACTATATGTGCCCAGGGCCTGTAGATTAAATGCTACTAGTGGGACTGCACACTGATTGTGCCACCCACTTCAGTAGCCCCTTAACCTTGTCTCAGGCCTGCCATTGCAAGGCCTGTGTGTGCAGTTCCACTGCCGATTCGACTTGGCATTTAAAAGTACTTGCCAAGCCTAAAACTCCCCTCTTTCTACATATAAGGCACCCCTAAGGTATGACCTAGGTAACCCATAGGGCAGGGGCTGTGTAGGCAAAAGGCAGGACTTTTATCTACGTAGGTTACATGTCCTGGTAGTGTAAAACTCCTAAATACATTTTTACACTGCTGTGAGGCCTGCTCCCTTCATAGGCTAACATTGGGGCTGCCCTCATACATTGTTTGAGTGGTAGCTGCTGATCTGAAAGGAGTAGGAAGGTCATATTTAGTATGGCCAGAATGGTGATATAAAATCTTGCTGACTGGTGAAGTTTGGATTTAATATTACTATTTCAGAAAGGCCACTTTTAGAAAGTGAGCATTTCCCTGCACTTAAATCTTTCTATGCCTTACAATCCATGTCTGGCTGGGTTTAGTTGACAGCTCCTTGTGCATTCACTCAGACACTTTCTGGAGAAGAAACTTATAACCAGAACCTGCATTCTGCCAAGAAGAACTGCCAGGCTGCCCAAAGGACTCACCTGACCTGGCTTTCTGTGAAGGACTGCTGCTTTACTGTTGCCCTGCTGCCTTGCTGTTCTCTGGCTGAGGTGAAGAAGTGCTCTCCAAGGGCTTGGATAGAGTTGCCTCCTGTTCCCTGAAGTCTCAGGACCAAAAAGACTTCGGGCCAGATGTATCAAAGGGTTTTACCCATTCTGTGTCTATGGGAAAATGTGTTGGTACATACGGCCCTTCATCTCTTCAAGAAGGACTACTTGTGCCACAAAATTCGACGCACAGCCTGGCCAAAATTACGCACAGCCTGCACCGCAGTGAAAATTTCACCACACGCCAAACCGGAAAGACGCAGCACGACTTCGCAACGAGACAATCGACGAAGCGCAAGCGTAGCAACTGGAAATTAGACGCAACATCCACCGGATCGACGGAGCTCCAGTGACTTCGTCCTGCCAGTGCTGGAAGTCCATGCGCCATCCCCAGGGCATCTGAAAACCCTGCAACCCTAAGAGGATCCACGACCGAGCACCGGAAATCGAAGCATAGCCATCCCTCCATGAAAACGAAATGACACATCACCGTGTACGGCCCGAGAAATCAACGCACACACCTTTCTTTCCACGCTTTTCCTCCTCTGCAGTTTATTGTGGAGATTTTTCATGCGAACCAGGTAAGACACTTTGGGGGTCATTCCGACCCTGGCGGTCGGTGTTAAAGCGGCGGCCAACCCGCCAACAGGCAGGTGGTAATAAAAATGGGATTCTGACCCTGGTGGGAACCGCCAACACAGGCCGCCACTTTAACACTCCGACCGGCAGACAATGTACCGCCCACACTATCACGACCCACCAATCCGCCACCTTTTCCGGGGAGGGCACCCCGCCGATAAAAACACGGCGGAAACAGACTACGAACGGGAAAACGCTCACCTATACACACTCCACGAGGAATCTGGACAGCATGGAACCCGAATTAAACATCCTACCAGCCATTGTCTTCCTGCTCCTCTACCAGGAGCACGAACGCCGGCGCAGAAGACAACGGTGAGTACTGCACATAAGATACAGGGGAGGGGGGAGGAGAAAAGTTTACGGGCACACACACACACGCGACACACCCACCCCCACTCTCACCCCCCAATCCCTACACACCAATGCAGAGCAACAAGTCAGAGTCACACCCCCCAAATCCCCTGGAATAATGCAAAGACAAAATAAAATGTTCATTAAAATTGAAGTATATTAAAGCATATTTGAACCTAAGTGAAATATTAAATTTATCAAATAAATATATTACAACATGAACAATATATACATAGTCCAAAAGTCCGGCATATATTGGCTACATTTCATTGTTCGTGGGCCAATGTGCATAAACACATGGGCAAAGCCCACACACGAGACCTGATTCCATTGGAGAGAACACTGCTGGGGCATCAGATAATAAAAACACAGGCACCTCAAGGGGAAGGGAAGGGGGGGCACCTCAGCCACATGAGTCCACAACGCCAGATCCACGAGGGGCCTCCATGCTCACTGTACCATCCTGGGGAGTGCAAAACCACAGTCTCTCAAGTCTCCACAGTGGGTGGATTGCCCATTGTACCATCCTGGGGAGTGCAAAGCCAACGTTTTCCAAGTCTCTACAGTGGTTGGATTGCCCACTGTACCATCCGTGGGAGTGCAAAGCCACAGTCCATCAGGTGGATTACAGACTCCACTGGTTATGGAGGAGGCATGTTGGCCAGAGTGCTTCGTGAAGCCCTGCCCGACACATATCCGGCCCTGTCAATGGGCCAGAGGTGCTTGAGATGAAGGGCCCAGCGGAGCAGTTCAGAGACGGCGGTGCCCAGCGGAGCGGTGCTTGACAGGAAGGGCCCAGCGGAGCAGTTCAGAGACGGCGGTGCCCAGCGGAGCGGTGCTTGACAGGAAGGGCCCAGCGGAGCAGTTCAGAGACGGCGGTGCCCAGCGGAGCGGTGCTTGACAGGAAGGGCCCAGCGGAGCAGTTCAGAGACGGCGGTGCCCAGCGGAGCGGTGCTTGACAGGAAGGGCCCAGCGGAGCAGTTCAGAGACGGCGGTGCCCAGCGGAGCGGTGCTTGAGATGAAGGGCCCAGCGGAGCAGTTCAGAGACGGCGGTGCCCAGCGGAGCGGTGCTTGACAGGAAGGGCCCAGCGGAGTGGTGCTTGAGATGAAGGGCCCAGCGGAGCAGTTCAGAGACGGCGGTGCCCAGCGGAGCAGTGCTTGACAGGAAGGGCCCAGCGGAGCAGTTCAGAGTCGGCGGTGCCCAGCGGAGCGGTGCTTGGCAGGAAGGGCCCAGCGGAGCAGTTCAGAGACGGCGGTGCCCAGCAGAGCGGTGCTTGACAGGAAGGGCCCAGCGGAGCAGTTCAGAGATGGCGGTGCCCAGCGGAGCGGTGCTTGACAGGAAGGGCCCAGCGGAGCAGTTCAGAGACGGCGGTGCCCAGCGGAGCGGTGCTTGACAGGAAGGGCCCAGCGGAGCGGTGCTTGAGATGAAGGGCCCAGCGGAGCAGTTCAGAGACGGCGGTGCCCAGCGGAGCGGTGCTTGACAGGAAGGGCCCAGCGGAGTGGTGCTTGAGATGAAGGGCCCAGCGGAGCAGTTCAGAGACGGCGGTGCCCAGCGGAGCAGTGCTTGACAGGAAGGGCCCAGCGGAGCAGTTCAGAGTCGGCGGTGCCCAGCGGAGCGGTGCTTGGCAGGAAGGGCCCAGCGGAGCAGTTCAGAGACGGCGGTGCCCAGCAGAGCGGTGCTTGACAGGAAGGGCCCAGCGGAGCAGTTCAGAGATGGCGGTGCCCAGCGGAGCGGTGCTTGACAGGAAGGGCCCAGCGGAGCAGTTCAGAGACGGCGGTGCCCAGCGGAGCGGTGCTTGACAGGAAGGGCCCAGCGGAGCGTTGCTTGAGATGAAGGGCCCAGCGGAGCGGTGCTTCTCACGGCGGGCCCTGTTCAGCGGTGCTTTTCTTGGCGGGGCCCTGTTCAGCGGAGCCTCTCACGGCGGGGCCCTGTTCAGCGGTGCTTCTCACAGCGGGGCCCTGTTCAGCGATGCTTGTCTTGGCGGGGCCCTGTTCAGCGGTGCTTCTCACGGCGGGGCCCTGTTCAGCGGTGCTTGTCTTGTGTTCCTAGGGAACCAGATCTGGCCAATAATTCCCGCTCAGTCGCCATCCGACCTTTCACTTGCAGGGCCCTCCTGTGCTGGAGTCCTGGGCCCGTGGGTGTCCTCTGTCACACCCCAAATGGGGCTGGTGGGGCCCTCCTGGGCAGCTCACCTGCTGCCGGACTTGTCCGCCCTGCTGCCCTTGCCATCCTTCGCCGATTCTCTGGGGCCCTTGCCTCCCTTTGTGGATGTGCCCAGCGGAGCAGTTCAGAGACGGCGGTACCCAGCGGAACAGTACTTGAGATGAAGGGCCCAGCGGAGCAGTTCAGAGACGGCGGTGCCCAGCGGAGCGGTGCTTGACAGGAAGGGCCCAGCGGAGCAGTTCAGAGACGGCGGTGCCCAGCGGAGCGGTGCTTGAGATGAAGGGCCCAGCGGAGCAGTTCAGAGACGGCGGTGCCCAGCGGAGCGGTGCTTGACAGGAAGGGCCCAGCGGAGCAGTTCAGAGATGGCGGTGCCCAGCGGAGCGGTGCTTGACAGGAAGGGCCCAGCGGAGCAGTTCAGAGACGGCGGTGCCCAGCGGAGTGGTGCTTGACTGGAAGGGCCCAGCGGAGCGGTGCTTGAGATGAAGGGCCCAGCGGAGCGGTGCTTCTCACGGCGGGGCCCTGTTCAGCAGTGCTTGTCTTGGCGGGGCCCTGTTCAGCAGAGCCTCTCACGGCGGGGCCCTGTTCAGCAGTGCTTGTCTTGTGTTCCTAGGGAACCAGAACTGGCCAATAATTCCCGCTCAGTCGCCATCTGACCTTTCGCTTGCGGGGCCCTCCTGTGCTGGAGTCCTGGGCCCGTGGGTGTCCTCCGTCACACCCCAAATGGGGCTGGTGGGGCCCTCCTGGGCAGCTCGCCTGCTGCCGGACTTGTCCACCCTGCTGCCCTTGCCATCCTTCGGCGATTCTCTGGGGCCCTTGCCTCCCTTTGTGGATGTGCCAGGTGACGGTGCCAGGGTAGTGCCTTTGGGGGCTGCCGTCTCTGGCCTCTCGCGCCGGCCCTTCCCTTTTTCAGTTTTTTTCCCAGGGGGTGGGCTGGCTGTCCCCTTGCTGCTGGCTGATATTGCTGCCCTAGAAGCTGGTGGACTCCAATAGCCCTGGACTATGGTCCTTGTAGGTGCAGGGCTTGTGGTGGCTGAGGTGCTGTTTGGACTCTTACGAGATGGAGGGGGTGGGTCAGGTGATGCAAAGAGGTTAATTTTGGAGAGGAAAAACTTTTTAGGAGCAGTGGGAAGGGTAGGTGCAGTGGGTATGGGAGTGGAGGAAGAGGATGTGGTTGTAGGAGAGTCAAGTGTGCTGTCTTTGGGTGCAGGTGCTTGTGACGGAGGCTGTCGTGAGGTGGATGGCTGTTGGGTGGGTGGCTGCCTGCGTTTGTGTGGTTTGGAAGAGGGGGTGACAGACACACTGGGAGAGGACACAGGGGACGTGTAAATGGCAATGGGGGTGGTGACTGCACGTGTGCGGACTGTTCTGGTGGGTGTGGTGGTGATGGACGTACTGGCTGATGGTGGTGTGCATGCAGGTGTGAGTGGAGACGTCACAGGGAGGGAGGAGGGAGACGAGGAGGTGGGGGACACAGAGGAGGCAGTGGCTGTTGGCATGTCTGCATGTGGATGTTGCTTGGGTGAATGCTTGTGTGATCTGTGGTGCTTATGTCTGGAAGAGCTGCCCTTGGGTGTTGAGGTGTGTGCAGGCTGGTCTGTAGGTGTGTCTGGGATAGGCAGAGGAACAGGGGAGTGGGACTGGGTTGAGGAAGTTGGAGGGGGGAGGCTAGACACAGGGACAATTGCTGCCGTCAGTGCTGAGGCCAGAGCGTTGAACGATCGCTGATGGGCAGCCTGACCCGAATGAATGCCCTCCAGGTATGCATTGCTCTGATGCACCTCCCTTTCTACCCCCTGGATGGCATTCAAAAGGGTAGACTGCCCAACAATGAGCGTCTGGAGGAGGTCAATGATCTCCGCACTGAGGTCAGCAGGGGTAACTGGGGCAGGACCTGAGGTGCCAGGGGCGAAGGAGATGCCCGGCTTCTTGGCCGAGCGGGCACGGGGCGAAAGCTGAGGGGCTGCTGGGAGGGCGGAGCTGGTGCGCTGGGTGGCGGATGTACCTGTTGTTGCGGTGGGCACGGATGTTGCCGCCACCACAAGGGAACTCCCTTCCGAGGACGTGTCGGTGTCGCTGACGTCTCCACGGGTCCCCGTTGTGGAGCTCCACTCGCCCTCCGTCTCACTGGTGTACTCGGAGTCGGTTGCATGGCCCTCCGGGGCCATGTGAGATGCAGCTCCCTCGTGCGCCGATGCCACTTCTCCTCCGCCTGATGATGCTAATGCACACATGAACAGGAAACCAAAAAAAAGGGGGGGAGAAGAAAGAAAGACATGTTGAGTGCATGCATTGGCGGCACCGTTGGCGGAGAGGACAGACACAGAAGCCCCCTGCACTACGCCGCACACTCGGGGTACACTACTCAATTATTGTGACTTGGCCTACAAGTCTATGGATGACAAATGCACACATAGGTGAGCCCGGACCATGGATAGCTGTACTTAGCACCCTACAGAGGTGGGGGGTGGGGGCACAGGGCCATGCCAAACGGAGGGGCCTAGCCTACAGAAACCGCCCTGGCCTAGAGATAGCCACAGCCCTCCTCCCCCACCCAGACACCTCCACTGTGCGCTAATATAGCAGAATGTGCTGATACTCACCCCCTTGTGTCTGCTGTGATGTCCTCACGCGCCCATCCAAATCGGGGTAGGCCACCGCCAGGATCCGGGACATCAGTGGGGTCAATTGCCATGTGGCACCCCTCCTAGGTTGGGAGGCCATCCCCAGCAGAGCCTCGGTGGTCTTTCTGCTCCCGCGGCGGATGTCCTCCCACCTCTTGCGGCAGTGGGTGCCCCGTCTGTTGTGGACCCCCAGGGCCCGGACGTCCTTGGCGATGGCAAGCCAAATATCGATCTTCTGATGGGCGCTGACCTATGTGACATGTACAGGGTGGAAAAAGAAATATCATCACTTTTCTGCTTGGTCGATGTGAGTGGCCCCCCTCCCCAACCTTGCCATGTGACACATGCTCTCATCTGTCGTGCGTTGCACTCCTCATTCGCTCCCCTCCCCATCATCTTACATCCAACCCACTCAACACAGGCATAGCCCATACTACGTGCTCCCTGTGTACTCACCTGTTGGTCTGGAGGACCGTAGAGTAGCGCATACTGGGGGAGGACCCCATCAACAAGTTTCTCCAATTCCTCAGAAGTGAAGGCAGGGGCCCTTTCCCCAGTCGCAGCAGCCATTGTATCTTCCAGACCGAGGTCACAGCAGCACTTGCAGTATAGGTCCTCTCCTGTGGATGATCAGGTCTCGAGTGATTAAGCAGTTAGAAAATGGTGGTCACGCCCGCGGCGGTGCGTACCGCGACCGCCAGTGCACATCGTCATTGGCTCCTGAGACCCATAGGGTTCAATGTTAACCAATGCTGCTTTGCGCCGCGGTCTTCGACCGCCTACCGCCACGGTGTGCCACGCCAGCGCATTGACCTCACATCCCATTGCCACACTTCACAGGTCAGGCAGCTGCCATTTCAAGGGCCCACATGGCTTAATTTCTACTGCGTCACACAGGCCTAGGCCTTGCATTGCCACTCATACAAGCCATTCAATGCATAGCGAATCGTGTACTGTGCAAGCTGTGGTTACGTACCTGTGGGTTGCTTGACTCTGTGCTCCATGTTGTCCTTCCTAGGCACCGTCCGCTGGGACTTGCGAGGAGATGGAGGAATCCTCCTGTGTACAGACCGCTGGTGGACCTGTCGACAATGGAAGAAAGACATGTCATACTGACATACAGACTTGACCGAGCCACTATACAGGAACTGTGTGCCCAGCTGGAGCCAGACCTGATGTCCCCCATTCGCCAACCCACAGGGATTCCCCCTCTGGTGCAGGTTCTGTCAGTACTCCATTTTTTGGCAAGTGGATCATTCCAAAGAACAGTGGCCATATCATCTGGGATGTCTCAGCCTATGTTTTCTAAGGTTTTGTCCAGAGAGTTGTCTGCCCTGATGAAATACATGCAGAGCTACATTGTTTTCCCTGAGGTGGGCGATTTGGCTACAGTGAAGGGTGATTTCTATGCCCTTGGACATATCCCCAACATCATTGGTGCCATTGATGGGACCCATGTGGCTTTGGTTCCCCCCAGTGGAAGTGAGCAGGTGTACAGGAACAGAAAAAGTTATCATTCGATGAATGTCCAGGTGGTCTGTTTGGCTGACCAGTACATCTCCCATGTAAATGCCAAGTTCCCTGGGTCAGTGCATGACGCGTACATCATGCGAAATAGCAGCATCCCTTATGTGATGGAACAGCTACAGAGACACCGTGTGTGGCTAATAGGTGACTCTGGTTACCCCAACCTGTCGTGGCTACTTACCCCAGTGAGGAATCCCAGGACAAGGGCAGAGGAACGCTACAATGAGGCCCATGGCCGAACTAGGAGGATTAAAGAAAGAACCTTCGGCCTCCTGAAGGCCAGGTTTAGGTGCCTGCATATGACAGGTGGATCCCTAATGTACTCACCAAAGAAGGTGTGCCATATCATCGTGGCCTGCTGTATGCTTCACAACCTGGCTTTGCGACGCCAGGTGCCTTTCCTGCAGGAGGATGGTCCAGATGGTGGTGTTGTAGCAGCTGTGGAGCCTGTGGAGAGTGAAGAGGAGGAAGACGACGGGGACGACACAGACAACAGGGACACAGTGATACAACAGTATTTTCAGTAGCACACAGGTACGAATCAACCACGCCATTTTACATTTACTTAAAGTCTCCTGCCTCTCTACTGTCTGAGTTCCCCCAGTTCCTGTTAACTGAGTTGTGACTTTCCCTTCCGTTTTCAGAGCTGTGGGCCCAACTGCGTGACCTCTGCTTTGTTTGCCCATGGACTACAGCTGTGTGACAGTGGTATGTTGTCATCACAATGTAACTGAACATTTTTGCACCATTATGTCTAATACATTTGTTCAAAATACAAGCAGACTCCAGATTTTTTAAGTGCAATAAGTGATTTAATTCAAGTGCTACATTTAGGAACATGATTGTAAAACGGTGATGGGTGATGGTGGAGTAATGTCCATGGCAGAGTCCAGTTCTCAGTCTCACAGGTGCATTGTCCATATGCCTGTGGAAGGATGGAGCAGGGGCAGTTCAAGGTTGGACAGGGTGACAATGTGGGACAGTGGGATGACATCAGGGGGTATCGTTTTCTGGCGGGGGTCTTGGCATCCTACTCTGTCTTCTTGTGAGATCTCAGGTTCCGCTTGCGGGGTGGTTCTTCTTCTGCAGGAGGTGGGGTTCTGGTGGCCTGTCGTTGTGTGGGGGCCTCCTGTCCACTAGCGCCGGCGGAGGTGGTAGGCTGTTCCTGGTCCAGGCTAGTGACAGGGGCCCTTTGTGGTGCCACATGGTCCCGCAATGTGGTGACTATCTGGTTAAGGGCCACGACGATGGTCCCCATTGCGGAACTAATGTTCCTCAGTTCCTCTCTGAACCCCATGAACTGTTCCTCCTGCAGTACCTGGATCTCCTGGAACCTGGCCAGTACCGTAGCCATCGTCTCCTGGGAGTGGTGGTATGCTCCCATGATGGAGGAGAGGGCCTCTTGGAGAGTCGGTTCCCTGGGCCTGTCCCCCCCCCCTGTCGCACAGCAGCCCTCTCAGTTCCCCTGTTTCCCTGGGCCTCTGTCCCCTGGACGGTGTGCCCACTACCACTGCCCCCAGGTCCCTGTTGTTGTTGGGGTGGTGGGTCAACCTGGGTGCCCTGTAGTGGTGGACACACCGCTGATTGACGTGTCCTGGAGACAGAGACATGGGCCCGCTGGGTGGGAGCTGTGCTGGTGTTCCCAGAGGGGGTTAGGTCAGGTGTGGTCTGTGGCTGTCTGTGGGGAACCGACTGTCCCGAGGTCCCCGATGGGCCGGGCTGGTCACCTGGGTCCAGGGAGACAGAGCTGCTGTCGTCACTGGGGGCCTCTTCTGGGGGTGGGATGGACATCTCTGGACCCTCTGTGGCGGTGTGGTGGCGTTCGGGTCCTGCAGGGGTATAAGAGTATGGTTATTGCTTCTGTGTGTGGCATTTCGTGTAATGGGTGGGTGGCCGTGTACCCCAGTGCTGGCATTCCCTTGTGGGGGCTTTTCTGACGGTGGCTTGTATGGGTGATGGGTGTGTGCGGTGGGCATGCTTTGGTGATGGGTGTCCATGCTTTGGGGACGCATGCAGGGCTAGGTATTGGGATGGGTGGGATGTGATGGTGAGGCATTTGCAAGGAGTTGGTGTGATGGGGGTGGGGGTGAGGGTGGGGTATGATTTGGCATGCAG
The DNA here is from genome assembly GCF_031143425.1 of Pleurodeles waltl. Taxonomy (NCBI): domain Eukaryota; kingdom Metazoa; phylum Chordata; class Amphibia; order Caudata; family Salamandridae; genus Pleurodeles; species Pleurodeles waltl. The sequence goes on along the minus strand of NC_090440.1, from coordinate 434,299,405 downwards.
GTGGGGTGGGGGGAATGAAGTAGTGGAGATTTGCCTTACCAGAGTCCATTCCTCTGCCTACTCCTGCGAGGCCCTCAGGATGCAGGATGTGCAAGACTTCCTCCTCCCATGCTGTGAATTCTGGGGGAGAAGGTGGGGGTCCGCCGCCAGTCCGCTGTACCGCGATGTTGTGCCTTGATACTATGGAACGCACCTTCCCCCGTAGGTCGTTCCACCGCTTCCTGATGTCGTCCCGATTGCGTGGATGCTGTCCTACAGCGTTGACCCTGTCCACTATTCTGCTCCATAGCTCCATCTTCCTGGCAATGGTGGTGTGCTGCACCTGTGCCCCGAAGAGCTGGGGCTCTACACAAACTATTTCCTCCACCATGACCCTGAGTTCTGCGTCAGAGAACCTGGGGTGTCTTTGGGGTGACATGGGTTGGTGTGGATAATGTGAGGGGTGGTGTATGTGTTGTAGAGTGTGGTGACTGTGGTGGTGTATGGTGTTTTGTGCATGGAAATTGTGTGGGTGATGTTGTGATTTGCCTCTGTGTGATGGTCTACTCTATGCTGTGCTGTCTCTCTCTGTCCTTCTGTCGCAATTGTGGTCGTAAGGGTTTGTGGGTGATGTGGGTGTGTGTTTTCTATTTAATTGGGTGTGTGGGAGTGGTGTGTGTATGTGTCTCAGGTGTGTATAATTTGATTTGTCCAATGTGGTAGTGTTTTGTAAAGGAGTGTGTATTTTGAGCGCGGCGGTGTGTACCGCCAATGGAATACCACGGCTGACAGACCGCTGCGGGGATTTGTGGGTCGGAATGGTATGGGCGTATTTCTGTTGGCGTGACGGTGGAGGTTTGGTCATCGCCTGTTTCCCGCTGACCTTTGGTGTGGCGGACTTTTGTTGGTGTTGGGTTTTTGGCGGTTTGCCAGTTGCGGGTCAGAATGACCGTGACGGTTTACCGCGACCGCGGCGGTGTTATGGCGGTCTTCTGACCGGCGGTAAGCACCTTTTACCGCCGAGGTCGGAATGACCCCCTTTATATCACTTTTCAGTGATATCTCAACTTTTATTTATTGCATTTTAATCATTTTGACCTGCACTTATCCAGATAAATATTATATATTTTTCTAAACACTGTGTGGTGTATTTTGTGTGGTGCTATATGATGTTATTGTATAGTATATTGCACAAATACTTTACACATTGCCTTCTAAGTTAAGCCTCACTGCTCAGTGCCAAGCCACCAGCTGCCAAGCTTGTGTATGACTTACCCTGACTAGAGTGAGGGTCCTTGCTTGGACAGTGGGTAACCTGACTGCCAACCAAAGACCCAATTTCTAACACTGTCATCTGTGATGTTCACATGCACATTTGCTGATACAGCAGGCAGTCTCTTTCTATGGTCCATGAGGATTTCATGAGGCGGAAATCCTATTCTCCTGTCAGAAGTATTTCGCAGACTCATTAGAACCAATTCTAACACATCTGGCCATTTCAGTAAAATTGATCCACCAACTTTGGCCAATCGAGACATTTAACTGCTCCACTGTCCTCGAAGCATTGGATCGATAACTGCAGTGCAATCTCTGTTCCACAGAGAAGAAAAGAGCCACGCACAGCATTCTAAGGACTTCATTATTAAAATGAGTCTCTCAGCCTGACTTGAGAGAAGTTGGAAATCTGACCCTAAGTATGAGTTTGCACACAATAGCAGTTTAGCTACAGTGAGACTGTCATTTCCCCATGTTGGATAGGCTTCCACCCATCAAGACAAAATGCACACTACAACCAGGACGTATCTTAGCCCATTACAAACAGGCATTTCGATAAAGTCCAACTGAATCTTCCTACGTCACTCGTGGTTACTGGTGTTCTCTTCCTTACTTTCATCTGTTGACATCTCACACATTGATGGCACAGCTCTTCTGCTAGAACTCTGAACAGGGAATTGAAACAATTTTGTCTGTACAGCCTAATCATTGCATCCATTCTAATGTATGCTGGACCATGGAAATGTTGTTTCAAAGGAAACAACAAACGGTCTGGGGACACTGGTCTTCCATCAGCTGAAAACCAAACATCATTTGCATCTATAACACATCCTGCCCTGATCCAACCTTGCTGTTCTGCTTCTGAAACCATTTGCTGCAATCATTTAAGCTCTTCCCAAGTATCAGCTACTAACAACCACATAGAAATTACAATGTTTTCATCTGGTTCATTTGCATTTTATCTGTCAAATGTGCATGCCAACAGTAACAAAATTGCTGCCGATTCTGTCAGATGCACACCTAACCACACAAATTTCCTGGTGCAACTGCAAAGTATCTAAAATGTCTTTCATATATTTCCCATTTCTAACTGGGGGAACCTGATTATGTCATAAATCCCCTCTATGACCACAAATGTTCAAAGTTATGGACCACATCAAAGCCATACTGACTAAACACGACTGTTGCTTCCAAACAGACAATACTGGGATATCATAGGAAGTGGTAATGCAATTATCACTCCTACAAACACACACACAACACAAATGCAACTTGGAAGGTACACACAGACATCATATACAGTACAACCAAGGCATCAACAGCACATCAACACCACATGCTTTCCTCAGACAAACAGTACATGCACAACACAAATTTGTGCACCAAAGAATACGCTCTAAGGTAAGTGATGAACCCGCTGCATGGTAAGAAATTCTGTGCTGACCCTGCTGCTAGATTTCTGATTTTCAGCCTATTTTAACAGGCACTGGTGGATAGACCACATGCAGGCAGACACTTAGCCAGTGGTGGCCATGCTGCACAGTGCCTTTTAGTCACCCAACACTGATAGGTTGCTGGAATTTCCATAGCCTGGGCAGCAGGGCATGTTAGAACCATTGATCAGTGCAAGGGTAATAAAACAAAGGAGATCCTAGGTAGTTAACAAAAATCATCCTTCATGGCATCATTTGTCTACTACACTAATCCCTGCATAGGGATGAGAGGAGAAGAGCAAGGCTAACATGGCCAAAACAGAGAAACAAATATTAAAGCTATATTTATACCCTTCTCTTGTACCAATCTGCCCTGGGAAAGGATGGATACATTTAGAGGCCGCACTCAGCATTCGAGGCTTTCAATCTCAGGGAGCAGCAGAAGCTGCAAGTGAGTGAAGGTAGGACAGTAGTGTCCTGTGTCCGCTTCTGCCTCATTTTGCCTTATGGATAAGAAGGATAAGAACTCCTTGTAGAGTTATTATTGTATTAGCCAGTGTTGATAAATAATATGCGCATGAATGTATGCATGTATGTATGTATGTAGTATGTGTATAACAATAACCTAGACAAAAGGCAGCAGCGTATAGTGCCAAAGGCAAGTATACATCCAAGAAGTGATAGCAGAATATTTGATTCTTCAACTCCTTCCTAAATTGGAGTACCAGAGGTGTGGTCTTGATGGATATGGGGTATATTATTCCATTACATGAGTGAATAGATGGAAAATGTCTGCTGCCCTGTTTTTTTTTTCCTCTTTTACACTCCTTAGTCTATAGTCTGATGGAATCCTGGCTGTGAGTGTCCTGAGAGCCACCACAGATGATGTGCTTGTCTATAAGATAAGCAGTGTTGTTGGTCACAATGGCTTATTAAAGGGTGCAGCTGGTTTTAAAGGTGGTGTGGGCTTGCAAAAGGTTCTATCGGAGTACTATCAGGATGTGAGTGATGTGCTGATATTACTTCAGGCCCAGGATGAGATGTGCTGCGGTGTGTAGGATGACCTTAATGGAGCCAATGTGTAGTCTGAGAGGCCATGGAGCATGGTTTTACCATCATCCAGCAGTTCTGAAGTTGCTCTCTGGAACAGAAGGTTTCACTTTCTTTATAAGAAGGAGCTGGTACCTGACTGTCTTTGTGTTTTTAGCAATGTGTTCCATATGGTGAGAAGGATGTATAGGAAGGATCCAATGACAGCATTCTGTGAATATTGGGGTTTTAAGTCATCAAGGTTCATGTCACTGAGCTGGGTTTGTACTATTTCTTGCTGTTATTGACAAATAAAAAGAATATGTGTTGGGGGGGCTCGAACTTCAAATAGGTGCTTGGCATCCAGGTCTGGCTGATGTGCAGGCAGTGTGTGAGGTGCTGGATGTCTAGAGTGGGAGAAACTTTCAAGTAGAGTTGAGTACCATTTGCATAATGGTGATTTATTTATGTGGTGATCTGTGAGTAGAGCCTCAATTGGTAGGGTTAGCAACAGAAATAAGTGTATCCCTTTTAAGTTAAATGTATGTTTAAGTCAACAAGCATCTACTTGGTAGAATGGTGCATCTGACTAAGCTAGTGACTGAGATCTGACTCGTGGTCTCCTACCTCCACTCATAAAGAAGATTTACATTTGTGATGAAAAATCCAAGCACCGAATCAGCTTCCAAGTGTTTGAATTATCACTTGTCCCACTTTGCCATCCTGTGTATTTAACAGTTTTCTTTCAAAAACATATTGCAGTTTTCCTTTATACATACATTTTTTATACATAGTATATTAAGATAAATTTGAACTTAATGTAAGTACATTTTTATACCTTGACATTTTTAAAATGTATTTTTAAATTGTATTGTATTTTACTAAATCGTATTAAAATGTATTACGAAAGAGTATAATTAAATTTTGCATTATTGTTTATTGGAGCTTTTTTATGTTATTAATGCTAGTTTTCCATCTTTTTATTACTGTTGTAGCTTGTCTTTATTATTATTTTGGGTTGTTCCTGGTGTGTTCTGTTGCTGTTAAACATTCCTTTTTTGGGCTTTAGAGATTGGGAGATGTGTTCAGGATCAGTTTAGTTAGTGTAGGCTAGTGTTTGGTTAGCGTTAGAAAAGTGCAGTTGTAATCAAGTGCAGTAGACGTCATTATATTGTAGTTATAGACATATTGGCCCTCATTCTGACCTTGGCGGGCGGCGGAGGCCGCCCGCCAAAGTCCCGCCGTCAGGTTACCGTTCCGCGGTCGAAAGACCGCGGCGGTAATTCTGACTTTCCCGCTGGGCTGGCGGGCGGTCGCCTTCAGACCGCCCGCCAGCCCAGCGGGAAAGAGGCTTCCACGATGAAGCCGGCTCGGAATCGAGCCGGCGGAGTGGAAGCTGTGCGACGGGTGCAGTTGCACCCGTCGCGTATTTCACTGTCTGCGCAGCAGACAGTGAAATACATGTAGGGGCCCTCTTACGGGCGCCCCTGCAATGCCCATGCCAGTGGCATGGGCACTGCAGGGGCCCCCAGGGGCCCCGCGACCCCCCCTACCGCCATCCGGATCCCGGCGGTCGGACCGCCGGGATCTGGATGGCGGTAGGGGGGGTCGGAATCCCCGCGGCGGTGCAGCAAGCTGCGCCGCCGTGGAGGATTCAATGGGGCGGCGGTACACTGGCGGGAGCCCGCCAGTGGTGCCGGTCCGACCGCGGCTTTACCGCCGCGGTCGGAATCCCCATTGGAGCACCGCCGGCCTGTCGGCGGTGCTCCCGCGGTCCTCCGCCCTGGCGGTCTTTGACCGCCAGGGTCAGAATGAGGGCCATTATGTTTGTAAGGTATAAACTGATTCGTGTTTTGTTGTAATTTCCTACTGTACTGCAAAGTCTATGGGGTGCATGTGTTGTGTGGGTAGGTGTTTTGTGCTTCTTTTGCAGGTCTCATGCTTGTCAACTGGATTTGGGGCACTTTTTCAAGTAAATAAATGGGTTTATATTTTAGCCAATTTTTTTTTTTTTTTCTTGATTTTGGATTTTCCTGAAGCAACTTAGGCCCGTATTTATACTTTTTTTGCGCCGCATTTGCGTCGTTTTTTGACGCAAAAACGGTGCAAACTTGCAAAATACCATTGTATTTTGTAGGTTTGCGCCGTTTTGCGTCACAAAGCGGCGCAAATGCGGCGCTAAAAAAAGTATAAATACGGGCCTTAATGTTTTTTTGGATGCTTCAAATGGATTACTGTTACTTTTTTTTTTTTTTAACTGCATTTTTTTAAAATTCTTTTTATTTAGTTTTTATGAGGGTCCACCATGATAACAAAAAAGAAAAACTACATTGCAATTCCAAACTTTGTCTTAAATAATTTCCCCAGTGGTTCCCAGAGAAAAAGCTCTAAACAGAAACACTAAGATTAGGCAGCTATGCAAATTCATTCAATAGGTGACTCAAGAACAGATTTATCCACGATTGTCTAAAAAGAATTCGCCCCAAATCGAGGTATTTTTTTTACCACTTCCTATTCTACTAGCATATCTCATTTCCTGATTTCTGACTTGCACCATTTTGCTCCGCTGTTCTTGAGGGGTGGGAGATGACTCAGATTGCCAGTTTCTTAACAAGAGAGATCTGGCAACCACAGTACAAATGAGTTTCTCCCACCTGGAAGGAAGCCTTGCCTCGGGGTTGAAGCCTAGGCACAACAACCGGATACTGGAAGTTATAATAACCTGAGCCATAGTTGTTAGCATCTTGAACATTCCCTCCCAGTACTCCTGTATACATCGATATGTCCCAATCACATGTATCCAACCCGCCACCCCTACTGCCTTACAGCTAAAACAGAGATCAGGAAAACTGGGCACCACACGGGATAAGGCTTGCGAGGTTCAATATAATAGCCATTTGCTGCAAAATATCATTCTATGCCAATTCGTGCCTCTGAGAACTGAGAAATTTAGATGATTAATTCTCTCCCAGCACTCTCTTGAAAGATCAAAGTCCTCCTGACGAGCCAATTTTTTTTGTGCCTTTGCCTCAAGATCAACCTTATCCCTGTCCACCAATAACCTTCTCCATGACCCGGCTCTCCTTATTCCAGGAGGATCCACCAATTCTGAGACTAACACCTGGGCATTAATGATTAAATTGATATCCACATCCCTTAGACTGTTTAGCATAGTATTAAAGGATCCCACCAAACGAAAGTCATTTTTGACAACCCCTGGATGTTTAAGGGAGTTTTCCAATTGTCATTGATGCGAAAATCCCCGATTTTACTAAATCATGCATGCCCCCACCTCCTTACTAAGTCTGCATTGAGCTGAGCACCATAGCGTAACCTGAACTGTGTAAGGGGGGTGTTGAAATGCAGATATGGGATTGAATATTTTCTAAAAAAATCTGACTTTCTCTTAAAGAGCCATTTAAGAATCTTATAGTGAACTTTTTGGGGAGATTTCGCCAAAAGTGCTGGATTCCGAATATCGTGCTCCCTACATATTAACTCACAAAAGTCATTAGAGAATGTAGAACCTACAGATTGTTCTGCTTTAAAACTAGTGAGATAATGCGCAAAAAGGCAAAGTAATAATCTTTAAAATTAATTACTGTTACTTTTTGAAAGTTTTATTTTTATTCTTGTCATGTTTGCATTTTTGAGGTGAATTATATTCCGTATTTAGGATGTTTTTTTCCTTTTGGATTATTCTGCAGTTTGATGTCGTCAGCTACAAAACTGGAAGTAAAACTTTTGTTTTATTTTTCAAAAAGGGGGATATAGTATTGCACTGCATTATGTGTCATTTGTTCTTAATTTGTTTATGGACTGTATATTTTGCATTCTATTTGTGTTATGTTAAATAAGTTATTTGTGATATCTAATATTTATTCAATTATTTTTGTTTAAGTACTTTTTACAGTTCAATCATATTTAATAATGTTGCATGTTTGTTTTGTATTTAACTGATTTATAACAGAAATAATGCAACATTTAATAATGTTACATGTTTGGTATATATTTAACTGATTTATAACACAAATAACTATAATATTATCAAATAAATGACTTGATTCATTTTTTAGGTGTGATTATGGCTATGTGTGATGGATTTCTTTTAGACTAGGTTGTTTACAGAACGTTTCTTGCTATGGAGGCTAAGGGCCTGATTACAAGTTTGCCGGTCCAACCGCCAGACCGCCACGTTGGTGGGCCCAAGAAGACCACTGCCCCGGGGATCCCTAGCCCGCCATATTACAATACAAACAGGCAGAACCGCTGCCCGCCATTCAAAAAGGCAGAACGCCAGCAGTGTGGAGGTCATGTATCTAGGCAGCCCAACCTCCAGGACTGCAGCCAACCACCAAGCCTATTGCAAACACTCAGTCGCCCTGGCAGCCTCCTTGCAGCAGTTAGCCAATGGCAGTCAGCCCCTGCAGAATGGGTCCAGCAAAGTAACAGACAAGTGCACAGTGAATGAATTCAAAAACAGCACAGCTGACATACATTGGCCCTGTGAACACACCTACAAATCACACTATAAATCACACCCCTTCACAGACCACAATTCTTTGTATTTTCACTGAAAGCCAAAGAACCCCAACCACAGTTTTTTGTATTTTTATAAGTGTAGGCACCCCTTTTTTCACATATAACAACTTGCATACACTTTTGTCCATTCACTCCCTATTGCACTTCCCCTGTTAATTAAGTCCCTGTCTCCCACTTTAGTTGTCCACCATGTCACTTCCCAAAAAGCCTCGCTTTTCAGAAGATGAGTTGAGAGTCATGGTGGATGAAATCATAAGAGTAAAGTCAAAATTGTTTGGAATCCAGCATACTCGTCCCAGTAGGAAAATGGAACTGTAGCATAGGATCGTCGACAGAGTACATGCTGTAGGCACCGCCCTGCACACAAAGGTGGACATTAGGAAGAAGTGGAATGAACTGAGGGGCAAGGTCTGTTCCCTGGCCTCCAGGCAACATATGGAGGTCATCAATACTGGCGGTTGCCCTCCAGGTGCCCCATTAAGGGCCTAATTATGTCCTTGACTGAGGGGATTGCTCCGTAACAAACATATTACAAGTTCCATTATATTCAATGGAACTTGTAATACAGCAGATAGGAGATCTGCCACATTTGTGATGGAGTAATGCCCTCCGCCAAGGTTGTAATCAGGCCCTAAGACTCTCTCCATGGGAGGAGAAGGGCTTAGCCACCCTGCATCCTGAGGGCTTGAAAGGAATACCTGGGGGAGTGGAGTTTGGTAAGTTACCACACAAAAACGGTCACAAAAATGCAACATCCTACATGCCCACAGCTCAGTTTTTGCCACTGTGTTTTTCATATACTTCACCAACATTCAATACCTAGAGTACCTGAGATATAACACTGTCAATGTGTATTCTTGGACCCAAAAGCACAGCTACCAAGGCCCATCAAGTGCCATAAGTCGACATGGTGCCTTTAAGTCTTTCAATATCAATAAATCATCCCGGGAATCAAGGTATGTCTCAACATGTAAATGTATGCTCAAACATGAATGCAGTCCATCTACAGATATGTAATACCAAGCATTTATCCAGGTTTGGGAAGTAGAGGGAGTGACCTGACTGCAAAGCCCAATTGGCCGTGTTTCTCTAACTCCAGCTCGCAGCCCACGGTTCATTTGCCCATATAACCCTTTTTGTTGACTCTCAAATGAAGTTTTCTCACCTGGGAGGATGTAATTGGTCAAGTGCTGGGAAGTAGATGGAGTGACTTGCCTGCAAAGCCCAATAAGCCCTGTTTCCCTAACTCTAACCACCAGCTCAGTGTTCACTTGCCCATATACCCTTATTTGTTAACTCTCAATTGATGTGTATTCACCTGGGACTGAGCAACATACAGATCATGCTCAACTCAGAGACGTGTCTGTCTACCTAGCTCCATCTTGACCTTCTAATCCAAGTGAAACTATGAAGGACCGGAGTGACACCTTACCAAGCATGTACAACAAGTATTCCCAAGGCCTCAAGCTGCATCAACAGATTAATATCGGAAGCAAACACATTGACACAGCACTGCACACATGATGACTGCAGTCACATATACAACAAAGTCCAGTGTTTGTCTGTATCTCACTCAACTAGGTTTCCAAATGGTCAAAGGCATATTTTGCCTCTCCACTGTGTTGGCTTCACTGCTGGTATGATGTCATTTTCATTCCATCATCCAAAGTGCAATTAATCTGCACATCTCATGAGCTGCCTTAGTCAAATAGTTTGATAACAATGGCACAATATGCTAACCTACAGCTTAAGAATTTCCAATGCCTCTGCTTACTGTAACACAAAAACCTTTAGAAGTAGATGTCACACTTAAACTAGTAACAATGAACATCCTTCATCAACATGTTGAGCTGCCACTGGGCACCCAGAAGCCATTAAACAGTGTACCACTACCCCCCTGGATGAAGCCCTCAGTGATGAGGACACTCCTGGACTTGTGACATGGAGGAAGGTCCTGAACCATCTGGGAAACCTGGTCAGACGGCAACAGTGAGTCTCACTGTGGCCACAACTTCACCTCCCAGCCCCATTGCTTCAACATCACAGGCAACCATGTGCCTCCAAACCTGTGTACCTAGCACAGTTTGCACCATATTGTGCCCCCAGTCCTGGATCCTGAGGGGCAATCCAACACTCCGGACACTGAGGATCCAGGACCCAGTTGGAGAGGGCATCCTGTGACAAGGGCACAGGCACGTTGAGGTAGGGTGTATGGATGGATGTGTGGGCCAGCGGAGTAAGGCTACTGGGGCTGCTATTAGCCAGGATACCATCAGCCACATCTTGGGGGTCTATCAGGAGGCCCAAGGCACGATGGGCCAGGTGTCGACTGAACACCAAGACACTAATCAGCTGCAGAGTATGATGACAGACAAAATCGATGCCCATAATAATAAATGGGCATCCTAACAGGGATGCTGAGTGAAATTAACACCACACTGAGCAGGGCTTTACTCCCAACATCTACCCCTTCCTGTGTGGCAAGTACATCATGCCAAACTATATCTATGGCAGACACAGGAAGGGAGGCCCTGTCAGAAACACAAACAACTGCAGACACCCCTGCCTCTGCAGCAGCTGACCCACACCCCCCTCGTAAGCAGGGAGGTCCATGCAAGATTCCAGGAGGTGCGGATGGCAAAATACCCACCACTGCCAACAATAAACCTCTTCCTTAATGTCACTCTTTGTGTGTCTCACATTCACTCTGTTGACTGATCCTGAACCACTTACCATTTCCAATGGGAGGAGTATTCTGGACTTTGGACTTCCAATGGTGTGGCATCTACTCCAATGATTTCATTCACCTTTCACAATTCACATTTCACTTTTTGTTAATTTATGCCACAAATATTTTCTGTTTGTTGTATCTTCCCAATAAATTCACTCGTCACTAACTCATTGTCTGCTGTCTTTAATTTCACATTTTGCCATGTAGATATGTCAAAACACGTGAACCATATGATGATGATCCAAGGTACTTGTTCAAGATGGGATAGTTGCATCTACTCAGTGTCCAGCTCAGGATTACAACCATTCAACACAAACACATACATACTAGTGTCTTGTCAAAGAAGAAATTGTATTACATCTTAGAGCGCATTCGCTGTCAAAATGTCTGAAACATAGCAAATCATGTATGATTGAATCATACAGGATAAATGAACATATTTACAGGTACAGATCTCCAGACCATGGAAGGAAGGGATTTGTCAGATAGTGTCCTGTAGAGTAGGCTAACATTAACCTCTCGGGTGCCCAGGACGTAACCGTTACGTCCACACCGCTCGGGTGCCCAAGACGTAACCGTTACGTCCAGATAGGGGCCCTCAGGGAAGCGCTTGCACTCCACCCCGGGGGCCTCACACTCCCCTCCCCTGGGCAGGGATGGAAGGGGAATTGCTTCCCCTTCCACCTCAGCCCCCCTGACCCTCCTGTGGCGTTTGATGACATCAGCAAGCGATAGTGCACTGACCTCATGAGAGGCTTACCCCTCCCAGCACATATCGGAGGTGAAATGCAAAACAATTTCTCCTCCGATCACGTGGAGGGGGCGAGAGAGGCATAAAAGGAGAGGAAAGGCCTTTCCTCGTCTTTCAAGTCTGTCTCAGCAATTTCGGCTGCCCGATTAGAAAAGCCACTAGACAACAGGGAGTTTGTTATTTTTTTTATTATTGAATAAGGGGAGTGGCCCACTGGGTTAGGACCTCTCCCCAGGGGGGGAATTTATTTTTAGGCCATTTATGCCCCCCTGGGGGCAGATCTGCTTATTATAAGTAGGCCTATCTGCCCCCAGGGGGCAGAAACCGCTAGACACCAGGGATAATTTTGTTTTATTTTCTTTACATGTGGGGAGTGACCCCTTAGGCAAGGGTCGCTCCCCTGAGGGGAAAATACATTTTAGGCCCTTTCTGCCCCCCCTTGGGGGCAGAGCAGCCTATTTTTATTAGGCCAATCTGCCCCCAAGGGGGGCAGAAACCACTAGACACGAGGATTTAAAAGCATTTTTTTATACATAACTGTAGCGGCCCTTTGGGCAAGGGCCGCTCCCCATGGGAGCAATTTATTTTTAGGCCTTTTCTGCCCACATGGGGGCAGATCGGCCTATTATAATTACACACCAGGGTTTTTTTTTTTGTGTTTCTTTTTTATCTATGGAGAGTGACCCTTTAGGAAAAGGTCGCTCCCCTGGGGGCAAAATTAACTCTAGGCCATTTTCTGCCCTTTGGGGGCAGATCGGCCTATTTTTCATAGGCCAATCCACCCCCAAGGGGGCAGAAACCACTAGACATCAGCAATTTTTTTGTCTGTTTCACAGTTTCACGTGAGGGAAGAGACTCCTTAGGCGGCAAGGGTTGCTCCCCCGGGGGGGGGGGAATTTGTTTTAGGCCATTTCTGCCCCCCTTGGGGGCACATCCGCCTATTGTAATTAGGCCGATCTGCCCCGATGGAGGGCAGAAAATGGCCTAGACACCAGGGATTTGTTTTGCCTATTTTATTTTTTTATATGTGGGAGCGACCCCTTAGGCAGGGGTCGGTCCCCTGGGGGGCAAATTGTCTTTAGGCCACTTATGCCCCCCTTAGGGTCAGATCAGCCTATTCTTATTGTGCCAATCTGCCCTCAAGGGTGGCAGAAACCACTAGACACCAGGGATTTTTATTTTTTGCATCAATTTCACACAACGGGAGCGACCCTTTAGGCAAAGGTCGTTCCCCTGGGGAGCAAATTTATGTTAGGCCATTTCTGCCCACCTTAAGGGAAGCATTGTACTATTTTTATTAGGCCGATCTGCCCCTAAGGGGGGCAGAAACCACTAAGCCCCAGGGATTTTTTTTTCCGCCAATTTCACATAAGGTAAGCGACCCCTTAGGCAAGAGTCGTTACCTGGGGGGGGAATTTATTTTAGGCCATTTCTGCTCCCCTTGGGGACAGATCGGCCTATTTCTATAATGGGGGCCAAAGTAGTTCTGCCCACCAGTGGGCAGATGGGGCAATTACTCCCGATCCACACCCCGGGGTGGGGGGCTGAAAGTCTATTAGATGCCAGGGAATTAAAAAAATAAAAATATAGGTGGGTGGTGGCTACCAACCAGTATGGGATTGGTTATGCCCCCACCCCAACTGAAGGGGGTAACAGTCTTTCAGTGCCCCCCCTGCACACTAAAATATCTTATCCCATGGAAAGCAAGAGGACATTTGATTCTTTGGGGTTTTGGTTTTCCATTTGGGCCATGAGAGCTTGGCTAACTCTCAAAACCATCCCACTTGGAATGGAGAGGGCTGCACTTTTTGAACTTAGGGACACTGCCACGTAGAAAAATCCACAAGACCTAGACACATCTGAAAACTAAACATCTGGGTGAGTCTAGGGTGTTGCGCTTCACATGCATCCCGCACCATTTTCTTACCCATAATACCCTGCAAACCTCCAACTTTGCTGGAAATCACACATTTTTTCTACCTTTTTGTGATTAAACTTTCTGGAATCTGCAGGAATCAACAAAATTCTTACCACCCAGCATTGTCTCAGCTATACCGATAAAAATTGTGCCCCATTTGTCAACCTAGAAATATTCTTTTTCAAACTGCCCTTTTGGACCCGCTTTGGTTCCCCCTCAATTTTGACATGTTTTTGGCTCTTCCCTGTCACAGACACTTGGCCCACCTACACAAGTGAGGTATCATTTTTACCGTGAGACTAAGGGGCACATTGGGTGGTAGGACATTTGTTCCGGTGTGGTGATCCCACACAGAAATATGGGGAACATGTGATTTTTTTTAGCTACATTTGAGGTTTGCTGAGGATTCTGGGCAAGAAAACACTGAGGGATCCATGGAAGTCCCACCTCCCTGTACTCCCTCCGGTATCTAGTTTTCAGAAATGTCTGGGTTTGGTAGGTTTCCCTGTATGGCTGCTGAGCCCAGGACCAAAAATACAGGTGCACCCCCCACAAAAACATGTTGTTTTGTATTTGATCATTTTGATGTGTCCAGATAGTGTGTTGGGGCATTTCCTTTCACAGGCCCAGGCCTACCCACGCAAGTGAGAAGAGATTTTTATCTGGATACTTGGGGGACTGCTGTATGGAAGGAAATCTGTGGCTCCTCCCAGATTCCAGAACTTTCTGTCACCGAAATGTGAGGAAAAAGTGTTTTTGGGGCCAAATGTTGAGGTTTGCAAAGGATTCTGTGTAACAGAAACTGGTGAGAGGCCCACAAGTCACCCCATCCTGGATTCCTCTAGGTGTCTAGTTTTAGAAAATACACAGGTTTGGTAGGTTTCCCTGGGTGCCGGCTGAGCTAGGGGCCAAAATCCACAGCTTGGCACTTTGCAAAAAACAGCTCTGTTTTCTTTGGGAAACTGTGATGTGTCCATGTTGTGTTTTGGGGCATTTCCTGTTGCGAGCACTAGGCCTACCCACACAAGTGAGGTACCATTTTTATCTGGAGACTTGGGGGAATGCTGAATGGAAGGAAATCTGTGGCTCCTCTCAGATTCCAGAACTTTCTGTCACCGAAATGTGAGGAAAAGGTGTCTTTTGGCCAAATGTTGAGGTTTGCAAAAGATTCTGGGTAAAATAACCTGGTGAGAGCCCCACAAGTCAGCCCATCCTGGATTCCTGTAGGTGTCTAGTTTTCAAAAATGCACAGGTTTGGAAGGTTTCCCCAGGTGCCGGCTGAACTAGAGATCAAAATACACAGCTAGGCACTTTCCAAAAAACATGTCAGTTTTCAATGTAAAAATGTGATGTGTCCATGTTGCGTTTCCTGTCGCGGGCATTAGACCATTACTTTATTGGGAGACTTAGGGGAACACAGAATAGCATAACAAGTGTTCTTGCCCCTTGTCTTTCTCTAAATTTTTTCCTTCCAAATGTAAGACAGAGTGTAAAAAAGACATCTATTTGAGAAAAGCCCTTTATTTTACATGCTAGTATGGGGACTACAGAGATGTGCAAATAATCACTGCTTCTCAACACCTTATCTTCTGCCCATTTTGATACCTATTTTTCACTCTTTATATTTCACCAAATGAATTGCTGTATTCCCGGTACAGAATGAAAACCCAAGGTGCAGCTCATTTATTGGCTCTGGGTACCTAGGGTTTTTGATAAACCTACAAGCCCCATATATCCCCGCAACCAGAAGAGTTTAGCAGACATAATGGTATATTGCTGTCATAAATCTGACATCGCAGGAAAAAGTTAAACATGGAGAAAAATGACTGTTGTTTTCAGCTCAGTTTCAATATTTTTTAATTTCAGCTGTTATTTTCTGTAGGAAAACCTTGTAGGATCTACACAAATTACCCCTTGCTGAATTCTGAATTTTGTCTACTTTTTAGAAATGTATAGCTCTCCGGGATCCAACATTGGTTTCCTACCCATTTCTGTCACTAACTGGAAGGAGGCTAAAAGCACAAAAAATTGTAAAACTGGGGTATGTCCCAGTAAATGCCAAAATTGTGTTGAAAAATGTGGTTTTCTGATTCAAGTCTGCCTGTTCCTGAAAGCTGGGAAGATGGTGACTTTAGCACCGCAAACCCTTTGTTGATGCCATTTTCAGGGAAAAAATCACAAGCCTTCTTCTGCAGCCCTTTTTCCCATTCTTTTTAATAAATTGAAATGTTCGCTGTATTTTGGCCAATTTCTTGGTCTCCTTCAGGGGAACACACAAACTCTGGGTACCTACGATGTTGGGAAAAAAAGACGCAAATTTGGCGTGGGTAGCTTATGTGGACAAAATGTTATGATGGCCTAAGTGCGAACTGTCCCAAATAGCCAAAAAAAAAGGCCTGGCACCTAAGGGGGAAAAGACCTGGCAGGGAAGGGGTTAAAAAGTGGTTGATATCATCAGCCAGAGCCATATCACCTACCGCACCAAAGTAATCCAACATCATATCATGCAAGACTCAGGCAGATGGCAGTACAACAGTTTCTGATCACAGGGTCATTACAATCCACTGCTTATGTATCTGATGGTTTGACACAAACAAATGTCAGTGATTCGGCACGGTCACTTTGGCCAACAATTATGAAACACTTCAATAGCTACATACAAGAAGAGTGTTTAGCCAATGTGAAGAGTAACTAACATGACTTTGGTCTACAGCTACATACTTTCTGACCACATGATGACCCACATGATGCATCAGAGCCATCACATGACAAGAAGCAAGTCCAATGGATTCTTCTAAACTTCCATCCTATCACTGTGCAAGCTGTCTTGGCACAGGTCTTCTACACCCAAAGTCTGTGACCTACATTCCCTGGAACAATCCATGTCTACTTCCTATGTTAGAACAGCATCACATACTTGCCAATGTCACAACACTGAAATGCACACATGATGATGTCATGGTGAAGGTACCTGAACAAAGAACAAAACAAGGAGTATAGGCATGAATCATATATGTGATACAAGTCACATAGCAAGTATCCGGAAAACAAAGTACATTGCAATAAATCTGACACAAACAAGGCAACATTATCAAGGTGAGGATGTGTCAAAGCTATCTCATCAAACAGCATTTCACTGATTTTGGCTGAGTATCAGCTCCCTAACTATTTCCAAAGGTTTACTACACACATTATCACAACTACAGTAGATTGTATAGTCAAAGTCATGACATACCTACACTCATTAGCAGAAGCTATCAATGAGATCTTGTCATAAGTCAGCTTCTTCCTCTTAAGCACTGTCACTTCAATTTGGCATTTCAGGATTCTCACCTAGTGGCACTGCAGGCTCCCCCTCCTATGAGATGTAATGGATATTCCTCTGCAGGGTGATGTTGTGGAGCATGTAGTATGCTACAGTGATCTGACACACTTTTCCCGGTAAGTAGAGGTTGGCTCCCCCAGTCTTGTCTAGACATCGAAATTTGGCCATCAGGAGCTCATAAGCTTGTTCCACTGCCCACCATGTTCTTCCATGTGCCTCATTGAAGTGGACTTCCCCCGGCGTAGTTGGATTTCTTAGTGGTGTCAATAACCAAGGATGGTTTGTATATGCTGAGTTTCCTGTTTAGGAATAAGACATAAGTGTAACAATGAGTCACTCATGTCATGATTGTAGCACGTGACATTGCTCACACACAATCAAGACAGATGTAACTTACCAACCAACCAGGCCCTCTCAGTTTGCAGTTGTGACATAAGCTGGGGGATGGTGCTGTTCCGCATTATAAATCACTTGACACCTGACATCGGTGCTATCAACATCTCCTCCACTTCAGCTGCTGTGTGCCACCTCTGGGAGCAATCATACCATGCCAAGCAGGTAAATGTGCCCCTGCCTCCTCTCCAGAGGAGCTGGAGAAGCCCATGGATGAGGACCTTCCCCTGAATGGTCAGATCTATGGCTCACCAGAGGAGCAGTTAAGCCACACGTATAGGCACACTTGACTCTGTCCAACATCATCCTGTCCCTCCTTAAAGGCTACAATGTGCCCCTGTGTGCCTGTTAGATTTCTTGTTTGCCTGTTGTCACATTAAATGTGGCATCAATGTGATGTCCATGGTGCAGGTAGTGGAGAAAAGTACTCTATGTAATGCACATTCATATTGTGTTGTGTAATGTGTTTTGAGGCCTAGATCATCCTTGTATTGCATTCCTATACCTAGGCAAGGAGGCTTTACAGCCATACAAGGACACATTAATGGATATGATGATTGGAAATGTCAAATGACAATTATGTGCATGACAGCATGAGCTGTGTATGCATACTGTTTGAGTCATTTGAGGATCTTGTAAGGAATGCGTATAGTGCCACATATCACTTATCCCACATCTGGCGTTGCTAAACTGTTGTATGAGAGGCATATGACTCATGTGCCCTTCAGAGTGCCACAAAAGCCAAAAGCCACACTGATGGTGGCCACATGATGTACTGTCATGCATGGAAGTGATGGGAATGTGAGTGTCATGTAGGTTCTGTATGCTCAGCCTGCAGAGACCACAGCCTATCAAATGTATCTCTCCATATGGGACATAGTCAATGCTGGGGTAGAGTAACTGTGGCTATTGGAACTGTGACACTGTGTCCTGTGGCCTGAATGCCTCTGTCCATTGACTAGATTAGGAATGGGTACTGAGGTAAATCCTTGAACTAGTAGACATGTGGATTTTTGCATCATTGGCAATATGAGTTATTGACTTATGACAGGTCCCTTACTCCCACAGCCTGGTGTCACCTTCCTAAGTCATATTTGTCCAGTACAGGCATATTGCACAATTGACAAACCCACAGTGCAGATAGTGTGTAGTGTGTAGATTCCAGAAAAGCCATGATATGTGAGTCAGTAGCTTGGTTACATGGCGGAAATTAGACCAAACTTACCTTTGTATTGCCATCTCTGTAGATTTGCCACATATACTCAGAATTGTGTTCTGTGGTAAAGGTACATACCACAGAAACCCACCCTGAAGTGGCATGTGTCTACATTGGGTAGGCCATATGTCCACACATACACAGAGAAGAGACTTTCCATGCCCACCATGGCAACCCTTTCAATGTCACTCAAGTCTTAGGATAAAGTCTCTACTATGGTAGTTTCCTGTAATGAAGTGGGTCAATGTTGCAGAGTTTAAATGTGTCTCTCCAGTCAAGCCCAAGGAGTTTACCCCTCAGAAGCCACAATGGTGTTGTAGTGTAGAGCCTGGACTACCTGATGTCAGTAGACTTACTTAGTCAGTGTAGGCCATGAGCAGGATAGTGGGTTAGTCTGCAGATGACTCCAAAAGTTTGTAGCCATGTCCCCATCAGCAAAGTGTATTAAACAGTTAAAAATTTTATGATTGGTGCTTTTGACATGTGTGTGACAACCATTTGGGCAAAAAACGTGTGTTTGCAAAGTTTTGATTTGGCTCTTCCATTCATACAGGCCATCAGAAGAGGATTTGGAAAGCCATTGACCGGAAGGTGTGGATCCTGGGGGTCCATAGCCAGCGGAGCACTTACTGTCACAATTGGTGGTAGGAACTGAGACACTGGACCTGGAAGATCATTGAAGCCAAGCTGGGGCTGCCTTCCCAAATTGGGTGAGGCGCACGTCAGAGCCCGACCCCCCTAATGGCCCTCATTCCGGTGGTGGCCTATGCAGAGCTTGATGGGCATTTGAGGGGAGCACAGCAGCTACAAGGGGAGTGAGTCCAGGGCATATTCCTGCCTGTAACATTACTTGTGCTGTGCTTGTGAAATCTCTGTTTTCTATTGGCTTGTAGCACACAGTTTCCTGTTGCTTTCTTCTGTGCTGCTCTTATCAGTCGCCCAATGGCCAAGTACGGTGTTCATTTGCTTTGATGAACTTCTTTCTTTTAAGCAAGTGTGTCAGTAACCCTGCTTGTTTCATTTTGCATGCAACTTGTAATAATGTGAGCTCCTTCAGTTGTTCAGTACAGCGCTAATCTAAATGACAGACATTCTGCCTCTGTTTTTCCCTTTTAACAAAAATGCAGCATTGTAGAGTCTGTGGTTGGAAGTTATGCCTCAGAATGAGATTCAAAACTGGTTGCACCGCTCCACATATTCCGTCTTTGTATCTTCCGTGGGAACAATGTTTTACCCAAACTAAAATGGCGCTGTTCTTCGCGTCTTGCACTTTCCCAGTTTCCTTGGCAACAAAAATAAAATACTTTGCTCTAATGTGAAGCATCACGCCAATCTGCATGTCACCTTACAAGCGAGGTCACCTTCTGTAGCACATTTCTGAAAGTGCACCCGCCTTGAAAATTAAAAGATGCCACTTGTCGGTAAATTTATTTGTTGCCGTTGTGCTTCCTGCATGGTCCCTGATTCAGCTGCAGACATTGAAGGAAAATGTCCGTAGGTTTTACTGGAGAATAAATCAGATACCTGCTGTTTAGTCCCGACCCGGAATGCAATAGCAAAGCATGTTTTTGTTGCGAGTTCCTTTGTGATGAGCCCGGCATGGATGGTTCATGGGGGAATGGCTTGGGTCTGAGGAACGTGCTCTGATTCTATGTCAGGACCGGAGGCTTCGGATTATGCTTTTCTCTCTCTTTACTGCAAAACTCAGCAACCAATAAAATTTAATAAAACAAAAGAACTACATTTCCCATAAACACAGTAGTTCCAGTCCACCAATCACCAGCAACCTGACCATATAACTGTCCCTTTCAGCATAGTCCTTCCTCTTTCGTGGCTGCTGCAGCCAAGAGATAAGTGCATTCCTTTCCTTCATTACGCTTCATTCCTATTGTGTACTTTATTTTCTAAGCCGGCACAACATGGAGCGGGAGCGGGCTCTCGGGCTCTGAATGTGCAGCGGTGCTCTTTCCACACAACGCGCCCTCTCCCTTTTTCACATTTTATTGATTGAGAGCCCAGCTTTGCCGGCGGGCGCGCTCGCGTCTAGCTTTGGAGTCGTTCCGACTCCTAGACCGCGGAGCGCGCCAGAAGACGAGTCCTCTTTTCTTTTCCATGCGCGTGCATGCGCACTCCTTGTTCTTTCCGATCTGAGGAGAACGGGGTGTGTCCTGCGTGCCGAAGCCGGAGAGAAGGCTATTTTTAGCTCTCTCTCTCGGCCAACCGAATTCCTAGAGCCCTAGAACGCCCGGCGGGGAGATTGTTACGTAAACAGCTTGGCTGAGGGGTTAAGCAGGAGCTCCCTCCACACCTAAATTATTGTTGTGCTATTAATAATAATTTAAACAATTATAAAAAAGAATTGTGTTCAAGTCAATTAAATATTGACCTTTTTTCCTGCTGGGAAAGACAATTCCCCCCCATGATCTCCTCCATCTTCCTCTGTGAACATGGTGTACTACGCCGGTGAGGATGATTTCTATCAGGACCAACCTGATTTTACTGATGAACACATGGAGGAAAGACTAGTGGAAGCCCTGGGATATCATGACCAGGACTCCGTAAACCAGGCTCTTGTTAATGTGCTAAAACCCTTTGGTCAGCCCTTAAGACGATTTGGGCAGCGTGAACTGAGGGGTCACCCTCTATTAGAAGCTGGTTCGCAACCCGACCAACTACCAGATCTGGCGGTGTCCCAGGGAGCCTTAAAAAGACCTTTATCGTCAGCTGACATACAAGCGAATATGGCCGCCTCAGTGATGCAAGATCACGGTTATGATGTCTATTCCTCCTTAGACACATCAGAAGGTAATAGAGAATCCTCGGCTAGGCCAGACGACCTCTCTTCCTCTGCGCAGTCCTCAGCCTCAGATCAGGAACAAGAGGACCCAAAACTATCAGGAAAGTGCAAACACAAATCCCACAACACGCAAGAGCGTAGTTCCTCCTATCGCAACCTTTCCTTTGATCCAGAAAATATAATATCCAAGGTCCACTGAATGGCTTCCATGTGAGGAAGTGGCGCAATATGTTCAAGATCATATCCGTAAAGGGTTTGACCGATAAGTTAGAAACACCCTTCATTCGGAATACCCGCACCCCTCGCTCCAAGGCAAGGGAACAGAGACTCCAGACCTTGATCCAAACATGGTGACTTTTATGTGAAAATCCTCAAAAGATCCGAAGAAGGGTCTGGATCGTGCCTGGAAGAATTGTCAGGACCGACTTATTGATATCTCTGGCCCCATCAAAAAAATCCTTGAGTTGGCTTTCCAGGCCAAAGAGTCAGAATCGTCTCTTGACCCACAGACAATTTTAGAATGGACTCAACGGGCAATCTGTCTACTAGGAAATGCGAACTGCGCCATGTCGACGGAGCGCAGACGCTCCTTTCTCATGAGAATTGACCCGAAACTGGCAGATTTAGCCCCCAACGATGCAGGACCAGCGGCGAATGGCCTTCTTTTTGGTGACAAATTCGTGAAAGACCTGGGGAAATATGTTGCCACCTTTTCCGCTTTGGATAAGGCCCAATCCTCCTTGAGGAAAATGTTTAATAGAGGCCTTTTGCCAGGGCCGGAAGCTTCAGAGGCCGAGCGCCGGGCCTTGGCTTCAATCAGGCATCAGGCAATTACAACCAACAAGGATACTACTCCAGGTCGGGCTTCTACCCCTCCCGAACCCGCAGAGGAAGCAGTTACTGCAGCAGAGGAGGTGCCAACTCCGTCGAAGGGCCATCTACAGGTGAGAATGATTCCCTTTTCAGAAGTTTTCTTGGGAGGGACATTGAAAGATCACTTAACAGCTTGGGAACGGATATCTCAAGATCCGTGAATTCTTCAGACTGTTCAAGGTTACACGATAGAGTTTTAAGCACTGCCGCATCAGGTGAAATTTCCCCGTTCCATTGTTTTTTCCCAAAACAGATGGTCATTTCATAGACATCGAGATTGCCCGTTTACTCCAGAGACGTGCCATTTGCCGCTCCGAGCCACACCCAGGTGGGTTTGTAAGTTCGATATTCCTGGTTCAGAAAAAAGGAGGTGGCTCTCAGTTAGTCCTCAACCTGAAGAAGTTCAATTCCTGGGTGGTCCATCGAGATTTCAAAATGGAGGGCATCCACCTTTTAAGAGACCTTCTGTTGGAGGGGGATTTCTTGGTTCGGTTAGACCAAAAAGACGCTTATCTTTCAGTACCCATTTTTGAGCCTCACAGATGGTTCCTCCAATTCAGTTGGCGGGAGACTTGGTACGAGTTCTCCGTCCTTCCCTTCGGTCTTTCGTCCGCCCCGTGGTGTTTCACCAAACTGTTAAGACGAGTGGTCCAACTCCTCAGAGAAAGGGGCGTTCGTCTCATTATTTATTTAGACAATATCCTGATCATGGCTCACTCAGAAGAGTCAGTCCTCCTCCACCTGGCATGGACAGTCCAACTCTTGCAAGAGTTGGGATTTCTCATCAACGTAGACAAATCGGTCTTAATCCCGTCCAAGGTTGTAGAATTCTTAGGGTTTCAGGTAGACTCCGTCAAAGCACAGTTGTTTTTACCTCTTGCGAAGAGAAAAACTAACAAGAAGGAATTGAGGAGAGCCCTTGCTTCTCGGACTATATCATTGAAGACCCTAGCACGCCTAGTGGGTCTTTTAGCTTCCTCAATTCAGGCAATCTTCCCAGGGACCCTCCATTATCGAGCCCTTCAGCATCTGAAGATTCTTCACCTTCGCAAGGGCCTTTCTTATGCAGAGCAGATTATTCTGACGGACGAGGCCAGGTCAGAAATCAATTGGTGGCTAGAACACATGGATGCCTGGAACGGCAGAGCAATCTTCGCTTTGAATCCAGAGATGATTATAGAATGAGATGCCAGCTGGTGGGGCTGGGAGCCTGCTGCGGCTCTGTTCAAACGGGGGGGGGGATGGGTGGTCCCAGAACGAACTAACCCTTCACATCAATTGCCTGGAACTTTTAGCGAGAGCTTTTGCTATTCGATCCCTGTCTCCCCAGCAGGGCAAATGTTGTATTCTACTCAGGATGGACAACATTTCAGCAGTTCATCAACCGCCTGGGCGGGACCAGGTCCCGGGTTCTAGTGGAGATTGCGAAGGAGTTTTGGCAATTTTGTCTTCTCCATCAAATATCGGTGAAGGTTATTCAACAAGTTGAACTCTCTTTGGGGTCCTTGTGTGATAGATCTCTTTGCCTCCAGACTCAACACTCAACTGACATGTTTCTTCAGTTGGAGACCGGACCCGTTGGCGGCCGGGACGGATGCATTTCTCCAGTCCTGGGAGTCGGTGATGCTTTATGCGTTTCCCCCATTCATCATGATTCAGAGAGTACTCTCTCAGGCGCGGAGACAGAGGGCAGAATTGATTTTAGCGACGCCCATCTGGAAGGCTCAGCCTTGGTTCCCTTTGGCAATGTTGATGTCTTACACGCCCCCTGTAGCGATTCCCCATGGCCCTCAACTATTGCTAGATCCGGTGGGATCTCCCCATCCACTGATATGGAGGGAACAACTAAATCTCATGGCGTGGAGAATTTCCCGGACGCTGGCAAGTGGCGGGAGTTTCGGACAACGCAATGTTCTTCTTGTCGCAATCTTGGGCTCCTTCCACTCACAAACGATATCAATCCGCCTGGAAAAGATGGTTGGATTGGTGTAATCAACGAGATATTGATCCCGTGGGGTCTTCCATTGTTATGATCGTCAATTTTCTTTCAGAATTAGCGACGCAAGGCCTAGCTTATAGAACTATTAACAATTTCAGATCGGCAATCTCAGCGGGGCATCCCCATATAGAAGGTAAACCAATAGGGGAACACCTGTTAGTGTGTAAGTTGTTGCGGGGGATTCACATAGTGACTCCTCCTCAGCCCAAGTATACTTTCCTGCGGGATGAAGATATTGTTTTAAAATTCTTAAAATCATGGCCAAGCAACGAGGATCTTTCACGCAAACAACTTTCAGCAAAGTTGACTATTTTGCTCTGTTTATTATCATGCCGCAGGGTGTCTGATGTGCGAGCTCTGGATTTAGCATGTAGAGTATTTACTCCTTCGGGAGTCTTGTTTACTATTTCTAATCGTACTAAGACTTGTTCTAGAAGTGTTGCGTACCCAGCTATCCCTCACCATCAAAAGCTATGTATCGTAAAATGTATAAAAACTTATGAAGAACGTGCTAGAGAAGTAAACCAACATTTTCAGGGTCAGGTGTTGATTTCCTTGCAAAAACCCTTTGGTCCTGTTTCAGCAGCGACGTTAGCACGTTGGGTCCGTTAGATCCTGCAAGAGGCTGGGATTGATATTTCGCAATTTGGGGCTCATTCTGTCAGGGGAGCGATGGCATCTAAGTCCTTCTCGTATGGTTCTCGTTTAGAGGACATTATGAGAGCGGCTGATTGGTCATCGGATTCTACATTGAAGGTATTTTATCATAAACCAATTGTAGACGTGGTGTCAAATGTTGTGAATCAGCTTTGAACTAGCATAATCCAAGCCTCCGGCCCTGACATAAAATTAAAAAAAATCTAGCTATCGCGTCAAGAATTTTCAATTCTATTAAGGACACGGAGGCGAGGATTATCCCTCCCATGATTAAAATATCTGTTATCTTTCTTATCTGGAAAAGAGAAGTTTATTGTACTATGTTAACTTTACAATTGTAACATTCCCACCCTAATGATGTAGACGAAAGACTAAAATTCCATGAATATTATTATGGCTTGCTCCTTTTTTTCCTAGGTCCGGTAATCAAAGGTGTTTGATCAGGTCTGGATCTTCCGTTTGATTCGGTTGAAGTTTTAATAGCCTGAATGGTGATATTCCCCATCAAGACGCGGTGTCAACCCAGGAGTGACGTTGGACACAGGTTCCAGAGTGTCCAGTTCGGTTTCGAGTAATCTTATGGTTTATTACAAAGAAAGAGGAAGGACTATGCTGCAAAGGACAGTTATATGGTCAGGTTACTGGTGATTGGTGGACTGGAACTACTGTGTTTATGGGAAATGTAGTTCTTTTGTTTTGTTAAATTTCATTGGCTGCTGAGTTTTGCAGTAAAGAGGGAGAAAAACATAATCCTCGCCTCATTGAAAATTCTTGACGTGATAGCTAGAATTTTTTTTATTCCTTTCAACGCTGCTTTTAAACGAACATCAAGCCCCAGCCTTTCTTCCTGAACCTCATTTGCAGGTGGTCCAAGTCCCAGCTGTACTGCAAAGCATGCATGTTGTTCATTTCCTGTGTCCCTTAGGCTGCGCTTCTAGGAATCACTGCCCTGCTCAGGCCACTACAAAGGGAAATTTTATTGGTATGGCTTGCCCCTTATCTTTTACTTGTATGAAATATACAAAACGTATTAGCTTTGTCGAAGCGTGTTTCTATTTAAAGAACTTGTCGCATTTAAAGAGGACAGAAAACCACTTTGAGTAAAATTTGTGAATCTGTATGTTTTTTATTGCTTCAGACTAAGCAAATAAGTGATATTTTATTTTCGAACAGCGGCGTGCACTGTGACGCTATGTATGTTTTAGCTCATAAGTGTGCTACAGAAGTATGAACTCGCAGACCTCGCAAAGTATTAATCCACACAAAAAGAAAGTTAAACAGGGTTATTAAAAAAAGGAAGGGGAGATCATAGATGACTTTCGAAAATTAGCCTAAAAATCGTAATATTGTTGAAAAAGGCAAGTAACCCATAGAGAACATCGCAAAAGCAACAAAACGAGTGTCTCTCCGTCTCCTCCCAGCGGGTGCATGCATACTGACATCGAAGGGGGAGACCCACAATGACTGCTTGTGGCATTCCCACTGGCAATGATGGGAGAACGGCACTGATAGCAGCCACCAGGCGCTCATCTCAGCTCGGGGGGTCCCATGTGGTTTTGAACTCCAGTCCAGGGGCCAGAAACAGCATCAGTTCCTCATCTCCATCTGAGTATTGCGCCTCTGTGCAGGGAGGTGTATCCATGCCCTTAGCAGATGCTGCCTGGAGAGCAGACAGACCTAGGTATCAGCCGAGCTGGTAGATAGCTGATTGGTTTCTGCATGCTCTCTGCCTTTCTCTCAGTAAATCCAGGCATTGCAGACTGGACTCACCCTGTAAACTCACACAGATTTCATTCTCCACTGAACACACATCACTCACTATGCTTTCAGGCACTTTCATCCTAAACCCAGATACTCATCAACCTTCATTAATTCACCATTCTCCCGTCCACCTACTTCATTTAAATGTATGGCCCATGCTATTACTGCTGTATTTGCTTTCTTAACTTGCACTTACACATTTGGTAGATAGGGATGTCACTTGACTTTACTTTTGATTGCCCCTGAGATACATGGATGTCTAGTTCCTGTGTAAATGGTGTTTTAGAGGCATGTGCAAAGTGAAATGTGTCCCAGGGCAGCATCCTTCCAGGAGTGCCCCTGATGCCTCCATCTCTATTGTACAGGTATTGTTTCCACTATGAGCTTTGGATATTTGTCTCACAAAATATTGTACATCCCATTGACCTTCCATAGTGTTGCAATGTGGATGATATACGTGGGCCCATTACAGGGATGTTGCTTGGAAGTGGTGCTTGTGTTAAATGACGCATCATACATGTGTCTTCAATCTCACGACAGTCCAATGTTAGGGTATCAGTTTAATTATGTGTGATGTTGATGTGGTGTTGCTGTTGAGTGTAGTTAAATGGGGGTGACCCACAGAATGATGCATATGGTGAATTGCATAATGAGTAATGTGATTTGTTTGAAAACATGTCCCGGTGAAAAAGGATATGCAGGGGACACCGGGAGAGAAATGTATATAAGGCTGAATGAACATAAGTCAGCAATTAGAACAGGAAAAGGAGTGCTCTGTTGGTTGATTATTGGATGGGGTGCATGCATAAAGAGACTAATTTTAGATGGTTTATTTTGGAGAGGATGAAGGGTTCAGCAAGAGGTGGAAATTTGTAGAGTAAGAGAAAAGAAAGGGAACAATTCTATATGTCCAAATTTAGTACATATGTTTGTGGATTGAACATTAGAGAAGAATGGAAGAGAATAGTAAGATAGAAGGTATGAATTGAATTGCAATATCTGGAGTAATTTGGTGTTGGTAGGGTGGCTGCCTCAGTGATAAATATTAGGATAGACTATGTAGAAGGAAATAGGGAAATAAACCTTTTGGTACATAGAAAATAGATTCAAACGTATTTTAAAATGTTTTGATTGGGAAATTGGGTAGGCCTCAAGGATATATATGAGGACAGGTTGTGTAGAAGGAACTACAGAAACATCTCTTTATGGTTGACTAGAAAATATATTTAAATTTAGTTGAAATGCTCTTCTCGGGTAATGTATTAGTAAAAGAGATTTACTGTATCTGAGGTAGAAAAGTGAGTGCACATGTTGGTCTTTAAAGTGACAGACATGAAAACCTATTGGACATTTATAGACTGGGTATATTACAATTTAAAGAATAAGAATAAATCAGCCTGTCCCTAAAATGGCAAACAAAAATCGGGTTAGGAAGGAAATAAATATAGGATTCAACAATGGAGCCCCGGGAATTTGCCTTTAGATCATATGGTGGATGTCTGTGAAGAAGAGTATGTACGCATGAGCAGGATTAGATCATGGGGGCAAAAGGGTATAAAAAGATAGGACTCACTGACGGCATCTTGATGCCAATACATGAAGCACATGCTGAACAGAGGGAGGTAAGCAGGATTAGAGAATCCTCACGTGTGGGGGAGAACATTTCGGTCTGTAGTGAATGGAGGAGCAGGACCGCAAAAGGAAGAAGAACTTGTGCAGTCTTGCATGCCTAAAACAATCTAATATAGCACAGGTGGTTAATTGAGCACTTCAGTCAGGCAGACATGTTGGGGAAGCATACCTAGATGGCTAAAAGGACAAGTATACCTTGAAACAAATATTAACATAAGGAAGAAAACAGTTTGTGACAGTATAATAACAGTACTATGCTAATGAAGGGGTATGAATCCAGAGATGATGATAGATATTATTTTTGGGTTTCAGTACCTTACAGTTCCGAAGAACAGAAAGGTACTGCAACCAGATTGACATATACAACAATAAGGACAAAAAATAACAAAAAAGATTAAAGAAACCCTAAAATCAGGCGGGTGTTAATAAAAACATTTTGAAATGAGAAGGTGGGTTCATGTTAAATAATCACAGTTAAAATAATTCACATAAAAATAATTTACAGAGAGGTGGCAATAAGTTACTCGTGGGCATACAGAGGGACCCGATTGTGTAATCATTGTTCTCATTTAATTGGGGATACCCAGTATGGAGGCGAAACTGGTTTGATATAGCTGTAAAGTAAAGGCTGACCTGCAGGTTAAATAACCTGGTAAGTGATGGATTGCTAAAGACCCAGGGCCTTATTACACGTTTAGCGGTCTTAAGACCGCCACACTCGTGGTGGCTGTCAGACTGCCACATTACCACCGTACGGCTGAATTACGGACAGTGAAAAACGCCCCGGGTGCTGTCGCACCTGACACACCGCAACATTGCCATCGGCTCAATTACGAGCTGGCGTCAATGTTGTCATGAGTTTCCCGCTGGGCAGGTGGGCAGAAACACTGTTTCCGCCCGCCGGCCCAGCGGGAAACCTTGTAATGGGATCCGAGGAGAGACAAACGCATAGGCGGTCATCCCGACACAGAACTTTGGCGGGCAGCCTCCACTGCCCACCAAAGTCGTAATGAGCACCCTATTGTTGAAACCATGGAGAATTGAATGTAAATTATAATATTTTCAATTGTAGGGAATGTGGAAAGGAGAAACACAGGGAGTGGAGTATAGCAAGAGATTCCTGTGACTACAGATTATGGATTTAAATTAGTAAGTAAGTTATTTTTCTCAAATAAAGGGGATTGTGATGAAGTTAGAACCCTTGTGAGAGTGCGTGAAGGGTTTTACCATAGGAAGAAGCACAAGATACTGTGTGAGCATAGCCCGTGATAATAGGTGGACCTATGGCAGAAATGGGCCCCTGAAATATTGAACACTGTTTTATAAAAATGGTAGATAACATCTAACATGGGGTTTATTCTAACGAGTCCCAAAAGGACTTGTTCGGGCCTAGGATAAAGAATAATTTGGTCCTAAATAGTTTCCACTAAAACATGGAGAATGAAGGTATTATATTATGTTTTTCAATGTATAATTGAGGGAGTGTATTGTTAAAAGAAATATCCTTATGTTTCATATTCCTCTGTTTCTTTGAATACAATGCATTTTGGTAACAAAAAACTGTTGTCCTGAAGAAGGCGGGTGAAAACAAAGAGAAGTATCACTGAAATGCCGCATCAACAGCTTTTTTTTGTTTATTTGTGTTTTTCATTTTTGAATATATTGGTTTTGGAGTTGATTTTAATATAAAAGTCTTTTGAATAGGTTGTAAGAATCGTTTGTCTAAGTGGGGGCATATGTTGGGCCATAAACACTTTACTTAAAGTATAAGGGAAGAGTATGATAAACGTTCTATGAAAGAATAATAAATATGTTACATTTTAGCTTGAAAGAAAGTGACAAAAGGCTGCTATTGGGGGATGATAATTAAGCAAAAGGGATAGATTATAGGGTGATTTGATGGTAAATTGTAAGTGTTTTAGTGCATTCTATTTATGGTAGCTAGAATTTGGTAAGTAACTGTACAGGAGGGAAGTCTCTTGATTTATGTGTTGCTATTGTGTGACACAATGTTCTGTACACTTCACTGTCCCTGAAAGATGTGTTTTTGTGAAGGTTGGTGGTGCAGTGTCAGTGACTTACCCTTAAGGCTGTATCATGTGGCTGTGAATAGTCATTCGTTCTGTACGACTGTAACCCGGAGCACAATGACAAGTGTACTTGGTCCATGTAGAGTAACCTACATACCAGGTAGATGGCTGCTCCTTGATCTGTTGCTGAGTTTCGATACAGGGGTAGGTGTGTGTTCTTACCGTCGGTTGCATCCACGGTGGGATGGAGTTTGTGCTCCATCTATGAGCAGCAGCAGGACA
This sequence comes from Pleurodeles waltl, assembly GCF_031143425.1. Lineage (NCBI taxonomy): Eukaryota > Metazoa > Chordata > Amphibia > Caudata > Salamandridae > Pleurodeles > Pleurodeles waltl. The sequence goes on along the minus strand of NC_090440.1, from coordinate 434,268,782 downwards.
TGTGTGATTGGCTCTGTGGCAGCACAGGACATGTGACGTTGACTGCAGGTGAGTTCCTTCCTTTTATGCCTCCATGGACCACCAGAACCATGCTGGCGGAAGGCAACAACATAATGTGTCGAGCGGAAACACTGGCTCTGATGGCCTCATTGGCCTATCTCGCCACCGTAACGGTCTGCACTGCCTGGCCGTGCTGGCAAGACCGTGGCAGTGTCTCCTCTATGGAACCGCATGCATCATAATACCATGGTCTGACTGCCAACCCGATGGCTGTCGGACCACCGCTGTGGCGGTTCAGGGGTCACCAAACTCGTAACCAGGCCCTAAGTATGGTTGGCCTTAAGTATTAGCAAAGAGTTTGACTTTGCAAATGTCACACATTGTGCATATCTTTTGTTTGTTTTGAGGATTATATTTTAGTTGAGTTATTGATTATTCCATTCCGAGTGCTTCATAGCGTTATTCCTTGATTCATCCTAACATTCTTTGAAGGAATTGTACCATCTTTCCACTGCGTTACAATTTATTGTTTATGTTGCCATGATACAGTCATACACTTTCCACCAAGGTATATACTTGGGTTGTGTCTGTTACCAAAAAGGTGTAGTCTACAAACTCAAGTATTTTCAAAGTAGTCCATCGGGAAGGAGTGTAATTTTGTTCAGGTCTTTGATAGTGAATTAATTATATTAATGAGTGTGTAATGTTTTGCTACTTCAGGTACAAGGACGTATGCTAAGTCAAATCATTTTTTTATTTCATGGGCAAATTTGGCATTTCAGGACTATGTTAAACAATGCCAAATTTTGCAGGGGTCTCCAGATACTTTGACTAAAGTGAAAGTAACACTCCTGAATATACGTGAGTATATTTTTAAAATAGTTCAAATAATTGCTTGCTCAAAGTCAATATTTTTTTGTGGATTATAACCGTTGGTTTTGATTTTTATTTCACTTAATTTTCAGTATCTTGCATTTTGTTTGCTATTCTCAATGGATTATGTAGATTTTTTTGATTGGTGGAGGGCACAATTTGAATATGCTCTCCATTATCCACATGTTGCTCTGGGTAAGTTTTAGAAGGTTATTGTTAGCAGCATAAAATATTTCTTCTGTTATTGTCACCACAGCCATATGACATTATAGTGTCTTTTTTGTATGTTAAAAGTACGTTTTTAGGGATATTTATATGCTGAAATATTTTTGGAACAGGAGGTGTTTCGCTAGTTTCTTTACTAATTGGGAATTTCAGGAAGCTTGCCAGTAGTATAATTAGGAACATCGGGTATTACATATTTTTAAATTGTGCCAGTAGGCTCTTGTGAGCTCATACTAGCTTTCATGGGGGTTTACAATACATTTCTTATGTCACTTTCTGTAATTTCTGCAATGTTGAGGCATGATTATACATCATTCTCAACAATTTCATTTTTTGTAGCTTTGCTCTCATAACATAATAATATTATTCACATTTCTACTGTGTTTTCTCATTACTTATATTTTATGTACTTGTATGTGGTTTAATGGTAATTTTCCTTTGGAGATCTTGTGTATATGGCTTTGTCAGACATTATTTATACATTTGTAAAACTTATTAGTGCATTTATACTTTAAATGTTTTGGGTGCTATTCAGAAGTGGTGAATTAATTCCTCAACAATTTACATAGCTTTGTCACAGGTGTTTCTTTTTAATTGTTGAAGAAGAGTTCTATACATTTTATGTGGTTGATAATAATTTAGTTTTATTTGTAAGGCATTCTGTTTTAGTTTTGAAAGAGAAGTTTTCAGTTAAGTTTATATTAATATTGTATGCTATTTTGCTTAAGGTTTATTTGTCTTTGTGGTGCTTGATTTTAAAATATGTTTCCAACTTTATTTTTACTGTTGCTTTGTCTTGTATTTGGATCTGTTTTATTTATCTGCATTTAGGGAACATGTAAAGAAACAGCTGTATTAAGTAATTACTCATACTATGGATGTTTAGTTTTTATTTAAATGATTTAGTTTACTTTCAATTTAGTTTACTTTTAATTTATTTAACTTACTTTAATATAAGTTGTTTGCTTTCTCTAGAAATTTCCTTTTCTTTTGGTGTGCCTTGGCACTTGGGCAGTATTTTTGCTTCTCGAAGTGAAACAGTTTTTGAATAGTTCGGTAGATATTTTATGCTCTTTTTAATCAAAAAAGTAATGTAACTTGTCAACTGTTTTCTTTGCTCTTTGTACTTTTTTATGCCATTTGGAGATTTCTAATTAATGTTTGTTTGGTTGTGTTGTACAAATGTTTTATAATAAAGTTACAAGTTTATTCATTTTACATATTTTTCTGTTTAAACAAGTGTTATATATTATTTTTGTTGATTGTAATGATTTTATTTTAATTTTGTTTAATGTTACAGTAATGTATTTAAGTAAATATGAATTTAGTAATTGATATATTTTCATTCTATTAGTGTTTTTAATATTTGCATTGTTTATTTTTTAGTATTGTAATTATTTTGTGATAGTTTTATGGATTTAGTTGACGTTAGATGGTTAGTTCAAATTTTCTTATTGTTACAATGATAATATATTTGTTGTCAATAATTTAGCTATCAATATTTTGTGGTATGTTTAGTAGGATTTATTGTAGTAACAACATCTAGTGTTTCTGTATTTTTGTTTTGAATAGTTATGTATTTTTGCTATTTTTGATGGCAATATTCTTGTAGTTGATATTCTTGTTTTCTTTTTTAAGTATAGGACTAGGGTATTAAGGTAACTGATATTTTATGGGCAATGTTTGTGGATTTTCATATTATGTTCCTTGTTATTCTGTCACACAAGCACCTGCAACATCAGTATGCATGTAGAGATGTGCTACTGCTACTTTTGTTCTCTCACTTTACAAAAATGGGAAATGGTTTTTGATCTCATTCACATCGAACTTTTTATTACCATTTTGTTACAGCTGTTTTCATCTCATGAAGCCCATACACATCTCTGTGAAAATGTCTCCTTCATTCACAAAAACTGATGTAGGAATATGGCATTCCATTTGTATTCCTCATGCAGGTTTTTGTATCTTCACATTTATCTAAATATTCTAGATGATAGGACTCTCACACTTAAGTCTAGGTTGTAGTATCAATCATACTCAGTGAACCTTACTTAAAATTGTGTGTGTTTTGCCCCCTTCAGACTGAGGGAGCAAATACTTCATCATCTTTATAAACTATAATATTCTGCCGAAACATGTAACCATTTCCCTTTGTCATGTGACCACATGCAAACAATGGCAAACACTCGATACCTTGAGTTCAACCTTACAAAAACATAGAGATAAACCAGATATACTCAATAGAGGAGCTATGTGAGAAGGTTAACACTGCCTTCCCCATGGTTATCCCCCAGAGAACGTAAAGACAATAAAAAGGAAATGGAAGAAGCATTGGGTCAATAAAGGTAAAAATTATATAATCCCAAATATGTATCCTTCAGCACAGCAGTACTTTCTGAGGGTCCAATTGTTATATCTGGTGCCCACTTTGGAGTAGTAGACATTTCTAGAGGATTCCCTTTGAAGTCCTTGAGGTTTCCTGCCTCCCCTGTCCTGACTCCAAGTTGGCTCCATTAACAATGCATTGGTGACAAATTATTTGTGTGAAGGTATGCACAGCCTATTTAGTTAAAGGTGGAGCTGTGCCCAGCTTTGTCCCTCTATCCAGCCAGTTGATGGCCCATCCAGACACACCCAACCCCTTTAATGTGTGGCTGTCTTGGAGGAATAAACAAAACAAAGTCCAACTGCCAACCACACCAAGTTATGTGGACCAGAAACAGGCTGCAGGCACCAAATAGTTGGGGCAGGAAAATGGCAACTTTCTAAAAGTGCCATTTTCAAACTTGTAGCTCATAATCCAACTTTACCATTAAAGAGGATTTTAATTACAATTTATGAGACACTGAACATAAAATGTTTACCTGTTCCAAATCAAAATATAGCAGGTATGAAATCTAATAAGGCAACCCAATCTTATCCCATCGAAGAGGTATGCCTCACAGTACTGAAAAATGAATTTAGGACTTTTTTCACTAGCGGGACATGCAAAATATGTCCAAAATATTAACATCAATGAACCTTGTAGTATGGGCTACCTAGGGCCTACTTTAGGGGTGACGTATATGCACTAAAAGGGCACTTTATGGCTCGGCAAAGGGGTTATTTTGCTAAGTCAATTACATACAAGCTGCAATGGCATACCTGAGGCATGTGTAATGGGCTACTTAGGTGGGTGGCCCAATGAGTACTGCAGGCCCACTAGTAGAATTTAATTTACTGGTCGGGGGTACCTGTAGTACCACTGTACTAGGAACTTGCAAGTAAATCAAAGGTGGCAATTGTGTGTAAGCAAAATGTTTCAATGTTGCAGGGATAGAGCAGAAGCACTTTAGCACTGGTTAGCCATGGTAAAGTGTGCGGAGTCCTAAAGCCAGCAAAAACAAAGTCAGCAAAAATAGGAAGATGGAAGGCAAAAAGGTGGGGGGAACCACAGGAACACCATGCCAAGGATGTCAGGTTCAAAAGACCATTGGCCCTATGTTGCCCACTTGAACTGCTTTTCCCCCCTCACACAGAGCCTGTTCCCCCTCCCTCCGCTACCCGATGATCCTTTTTATGTGCAATATGAAGGTTAGAATGCCCACACGAACACTGTTGCACACTGTGCATTCATTCTTATGCATAAATCCTCTTTATTGTTATGGCATGACTGAGCCACCAATGCCCCCTGTTAGTAATGGGGTCTTTGGCTGGCAGTCAGGTTACCCCCTGTCCAAGCAAGGACCCTCACTCTAGTTAGGGTAAAAGAGAATCACCCTCAGCTATCCCCTGCGTACCCTCTTGATAGCTTGGCACGAGCAGTAGGCTTAACTTCAGACTGCTTGGTGTAAAGTATTTGTACCAACACACACAGTAACTTAATGAAAACACTACAAAATGACACAACACAGGTTTAGAAAAATAGAAAATATTTATCTAAACAAAAAACCACAATATACAAGTCAAGTTATCACTAAAAATGCAAAAAGAGTCTTCATGTAATTTTAAGCACAACACTAACGCTGTTAGCGTAAAAATGTACATTGGGCACGTCAAAAATAACCCAGCTCGGGCGAGTGTTCATCAAAAAGGGCTTGCGATGCGTCAATTTCACTCACGAGCGAGACCTTGGGTAGTTTCTCGTTTCATCGGGTCGGCGGGTGTTGTTTCTTCTCTTCGCAGGAGAGCGATGCGTCGATCCGTTCAGCACTCTCGGGTCCGGGCAGGCCTTGCATTGTTTTTACATGCCCAGTGCATTGCATCAGAAATTCAGCTGCACGATGGTCCAAAAACCATGCAGCGCGGGTTGCGATCTCACCAGCCTCCATCAGCGATGCTGTGCATCATTTCTCCAGCCCTGGGTGTCAATCTTCGGGTCGCGTTGCAGGCAAGCGTTGATTTTCAGCTGCGAAGCTGGTGGCATGCCGATTTTTCAGCTGCAGATCGGAGGTTCGTCGATCTTTTTGCCCCCATTGGTCGGTGCGTGGATTTCTTCTTCTTAGGCTCCCAAATTCTCCTTTCAGGGTCCCAGGAACTGGATGGGCAACCCTTGGCAGAGTAGGAGTCTCTCCAGATACTCCAGGTCCCTGAGACTTCAAACAACAGGAGGCAAGCTCTAAATCAAGCCTTTGGAGATCTTCACAACAAGGAAGGCAACACAAAGTCCAATCTTTGTCCTCTAGCACAGGCAGAAGCAGCAACTGCAGGATATCTCCACAAAGCACAGTCACAGGCAGGGCAGCTCTTCTTCCTCAGCTCTTCCGCTCTTCTCCAGGCAGAGTTTCTCTTGGTTTCCAGAAGTGTTCTAAAGTCTGTGGTTTTGGGTGCCCTTCTTATACCCATGTTCTCCTTTGAAGTAGGCCTACTTCAAAGCAAAGTCTCTCTTGATTGTGAAATCCTGCTGTGCCCAGGCCAGGCCCCAGACACTCACCAGGGGGTTGGAGACTGCATTGTGTGACGGCCGGCACAGCCCTTTCAGGTGTAAGTGACCACTCCTCTCCTCCCTCCTAGCACAGATAGCTCATCAGGAAATGCAGACTACACCCCAGCTTCCTTTGTGTCACTGTCTAGTGAGAGGTGCAACCAGCCAAACTGTCAAACTGACCCAGACAGGGAATCCACAAACAGGCAGAGTCACATAAATGGTTTAAGCAAGAAAATGCAAACTTTCTAAAAGTGGCATTTTCAAACACACAATCTTAAAATCAACTTTACTAAAAGATGTATTTTTAAATTGTGAGCTCAGAGACCCCAAACTCCACATGTCTATCCACTCCCAAAGGGAATCTACACTTTAATCATATTTAAAGGTTGCCCCCATGTTAACCTATGAGAGGGACAGTCCTTGCAACAGTGAAAAACGAATTTAGCATTATTTCATTGTTAGGACATATAAAACACATTACTATGGGAGTCATTACAACATTGGCGGTAAAAGCCACTTACCTCCGTGCAGAAGACCACCAACACACCGCCGCTGCGGCAGAAATCCGCCACAGCTATTATGACCCACAGCTCGGAATCTGCCAAAATGCAGACACCCACACAAGTCCGCCACACCAAAAGTCAGTGATAAACTGGCGAAAACAAAACCTCCACCATCATGCCAACAGAAATACGCCCACACTATCACGACCCACGAATCCACGCAGCGGTCTTTCAACCGCGGTATTCCATTGGCGGTACACACTGCCGCGCTCAAAATACACACACATTTACAAAACACTACCACATTGGACAATTTGAAATACACACACCTGATACACATACACACACCACTCCCACACACCCAACACAATATAAAACACACACCCACATTACCCACAAACCCTTACGACCACAATTGCGATAGAAGGCCAGAGAGAGACACCACAATCTATAACCAGGCATCCACAGGCACACAACACCATCACCCACATAACATCCACGCACCCCACACAACACACCACTAAATATCACCCCACATATCATAACACACATCACCCCACACATCACCCACACCACCCCATGGCATGGCAAAGACACCCCAGGTTCTCTGAGGAGGAGCTCAGGGTCATGGTGGAGGAAATCATCCGGGTAGAGGCACAGCTATTTGGATCACAGGTGCAGCACACCTCCATAGCTAGAAAGATGGAGCTATGGCAAAGAATAGTGGACAGGGTCAACGCAGTGGGACAGCACCCAAGAAATAGGGATGACATCAGGAAGAGGTGGAACGACCTACGGGGGAAGGTGCGTTCTGTGGTATCCAGACACCACCTTGCAGTACAGAGGACTGGCGGCAGACCCCCGCCTCCTCCCCCACAACTAACAACATGGGAGGTGCAAGTCTTGGCGATTCTGCATCCTGAGGGCCTCAAAGAAGTAGCTGGAGGAATGGACTCTGGTAAGTCAAACCTTAACTATTACAACCCCCACCCTACCTGCATGCCATCACATACCCCCACCCTCGCCCTCACTCCATCACACATGTCCCACTATCACAAACCACACATCCCAACACCAAGCCCTGCATGCAACACCTAAGCATGGACACCCATCACCAATGCATGGCCACTGCAGATACCCATACACCCCCCGAAACCATCATCACACAAGGTCCCACACGGGAATGCAAGCACTGGGGCACACGGGCACCCACCCATTGCACACCATGGTACACACAGATGCAATAATCATGCTTTTACACCCCTGCAGGACCCCAACCCAATGTCACCGCACAGGAGGGTCCACACATGTCCACACCACCAACAGAAGAGGCCCACAGTGATGACAGCAGCTCTGTCCAACTGAATCTAGATGACCAGCCCGGCCCATCTGGGACCTCAGGACAGTCGGTTACCCTCACACAGTCACAGGCCACCACAGAGCATCCCCCCTCTGGAAACACCAGCACAGCACCCACCCAGCGGGCCCATACCTCTGTCCCCAGGACACGTCAATCAGCAGAGTGTCCACCACTACAGGGAACCCAGGCTAACCCACCACCCCATCAACAACAGGGACCTGGGGGCAGTGGCAGTGGGCACACCATTCAGGGGACAGAGGCCCAGGGAAACAGGGGAACTGGGAGGGCTGCTGTGCGACAGGCGGAGGACAGGCCCAGGGAACCCACTCTCCACGAGGCCCTCTCCAACATCATGGGAGCGTACCATCGTTCCCAGAAGACGATGGCAACAGTACTGGCCAAGTTTCAGGAGACCCAGCGGCTACAGGAGGAACAGTATTTGGGCTTCAGGGAGGAACTCAGATCCATCAACTCCAACCTGGGCACCATCGTAGGGGTGCTGAAGGAAGTCCTCAACACCAGGAGGGACACTGTGGCACAACAAGGGGCCCCTGACACTAGCTTGGACGATGAACTGCCCACCACCTCTGCCGGCGTTAGTGGACAGGTGGCATCGCAACAGGACCACCACACCAGCACCCCACCCTCTGCAGATGGAAAACCACCCCGCAAATGGTCCCTGAGATCCAGGACAAAGAAAGAGAACGATGCCAAGACCCCCGCCAAGAAATGAGACCGCCCTGAATGTCATCCTTTTGTCCCACCTTGTCACCCTGTCCATCGTCAAACTGCCCCAGCTCCATTTCCTATGCCCCTTTGGACAATGCACCTGTGAGACTGGGGAAAGGGCCCCTGACTTCACATCGGAGGAGTTGGAGAAACTCATGGATGGGGTCCTCCCCCAGTACACGCTACTCTACAGTCCTCCAGACAAACAGGTAAGTTTCTGTTCTGGGAGCATGCTGTATGGGCTATGCCTGTGTGGAGTGGGGTGGATGAAAGATAGGGGGGGATAATGAGGCGTGCATGAAACGACAGTGCGTGCATGTGCCACATGGCAAGGGTAGGGATGCGGGCCAATGACTGTGACGGTGCAGTTGGAACTAACTTCATTTTTTCCCCTGTACAATTCCTGTAGGTCAGTGCCCACCAGAAGAATGATATTTGGCGTGCCATTGCCAAGGATGTCCGGACCCTGGTGGTCTATCACAGAGAGAGCACCCACTGCCGTAAGAGATGGGAGGACATTCGCTGCTGGAGCAAGAAGACGGCGGAGGCCCAACCGGGGATGGCCTCCCAACGTGGGAGGGGTGCCCGTCGGACCATGACCCCCCTGATGTTCAGGATCCTGGCGGTGGCGTATCCGAAGTTGGATGGGTGCTTGAGGGCATCAAAGCAGCAACAAGGGGATGAGTACACTCTCATTCTGCTGATTCAGTGCACAGTGGAGGTGCCTGGGTGGGGGAGGTGGGCTGTGGGTTCCCCTAGGCCAGGGTGAGTGTGCTAGTTATGTTTTTTTCCTCAGGCAGGCCCTGTGGCACCCCACCCCACCTGGGTACAGTGCCAATTACACCTAGCAGGCTCCTGTGACATCCATGTGTGCAGATGTCGCCCATAGCCTTGTAGTCCATGTCCCAGGGATTGAATAGTGGAGCCCAAGTGTGCGGCGTAGTGCACAGGGCTTCTGTGTCTGTTGTGTCTCCCAACTGTAGCGGTAATGCATGCACTCAACATGTCTTTCGTCTGTCGTCCCCCCCTTTTTGTGGTCTCCCTGTTCTTGTGTGCATTAGCATCATCAGGCGGAGGAGCAGTGGCACCGGAGCAGGAGGGAGCTGCATCCCACATGGCCCTGGAGGGCAACACTACAGAGTCGGATTTCACCAGTGGGACGGAGGGCGAGGGGTGCTCCACGGCGGGGACAGGAGCTGACACCAGTGACACGGACTCGTCCTCTGATGGGAGCACCCTTGTGGTGGCGGGCCCATCTGTGCCCCCCCATCTACAGGTACAGCCGTCACCCCCCCCTTCCAGCACTGCCCTCCCAGCAGCCCCTCAGCCTTTGCCCTGTGCCCGCTCACCCAGGAGGGTGGGCATCACCTTCGCCCCAGGCACCTCAGGCCCTGCCCCAGTCACCCCTGCTGCCATCAGTGAGGAGGCCATTGACCTCCTCAGGTCCCTCACTGTTGGGCAGTCTACCATATTGAATGCCATCCAGGGTGTAGAGAGGCAGTTGCAACAGACAAATGCATTCCTGGAGGGCATTCATTCTGGTCAGGCAGCCCTTCAGCGAGCTTTTCAGACTGGCCTCAGCACTGATGGCAGCCATTGTCCCTGTCTCTAGCCTCACACCTCCAACTTCCTCTACCCAGACCCACACCACTGTTCCTCAGACTACCCCAAGCACACCATAAGACCAGCATGCACACACCCCAACACACAAAGGAAACTCAGGCAAACATAAGCACCACACATCCCACAGGCACTCACGCAAACATCACACACATGCAGACATAGCAACATCCACTGCCTCCACTGTGTCCCCCTCCTCCTCGTTTCCCTCCTCCCTCCCAGTCTCGTCTCCACTCACACCTGCATGCACTACATCTACAGCCTCTCCTTCCATCACCACCACACCCACATCACATGCAGTCACCACCCCCACTACAATTCACACATCCCCTGTGTCCTCTCCCAGTGTGTCTGTGACGCCACCTCCCAAGGTACACAAACGCAGGCACACACCCACCCAACAGCCATCCACCTCACGACAGCCTCCAGCACATGCACCTTCACCCAAAGTCCCCAAACGTACACCTACTACAATCACAACCTCTTCCTCCACTCCCAAACCCCCTCCAGCTACCTGTCCCAGTGTTCCCAAGAAACTTTTCCTGTCCACCCTTGACCTCTTTCCCTCACCTCCCCCACCCCGTCAGTCCTCTAGGGCCCGACTCTTCAGGTCCCAACCTAGCACCTCAGCCACACCATCGGTAGGATCAGTGGTGCCAGTAGTCACCGGATTCTGGAGTGCAGCAGGGCAGCCAGTGTTGCAAGGAGCCACAGCACAGACAGTCCCCCACCTGTCAAGCATCAAAAGTTGGCCAGTGCCCGGCGGGAGAGGGGTAAGACACTAGCCACCAAAGCCGCTCCCAGGGGTACAGGTGGGAGTGTGGAGTCAGCTGCGACACCTTCCAAAGTGGGGAAGGGGCACAAGAAACCCGGCAAGTCTGGGAAGATCGGCACGGCAGAGAAGACCGCCATCAGCCCTGCTGCCCAGGAGGCGACCGCTATCAGCCCTGCTGCCCAGGAGACGACCGCCATCAGCCCCGCTGCCCAGGAGGCGACCGCCAGCACCAGCCCCGCTGCCCAGGAGGTGACCGCCATCAGTCCCGCTGCCCAGGAGGCGACTGCCATCAGCCCCACTGCCCAGGAGGTGACAGCCAGCAGCAGCCCCGCAGGCACAGACAGGACCGCCAGCAGCAGCCCCGCAGGCCCAGACAGGACCGCCAGCACCAGCTCCGCTGTCCAGGAGGCAACCCCAGCAGCAGCCCCGAATGCCCAGACAGGACTGCCAGCACCAGTTACGCTGCCCAGGAAGCGACTGCCAGCAGCAGCCCGGCTGGCCCAGACAGGACCGCCAAAACCAGCTCCACTGCCCAGGACGCGACCGCCAGCAGCAGCCCCACAGGCCCAGACAGGACCGCCAGCACCAGCTCGGCTGCCCAGGACGCGACCGTCAGCAGCAGCCCCGCTGGCCCAGACAGGACCGGCAGCACCAGCCCCGCAGGCCCAGACAGGATCGCCAGCAGCAGCCCCGCTGGCCCAGACAGGACCGCCAGGAGCAGCCCCGCAGGCCCAGAAAGGACCGCCAGCACCAGCCCCGCAGGCCCAGACAGGACCGCCAGCAGCAGCCCCGCAGGCCCAGACAGGACCGCCAGCAGCTGAGTCGCTGCAATGGACACCGCCGCCACAAGCACCGCTGCAATGGACACCACCGCCACAAGCACCACTGCAATGGACACCGCCGCCACAAGCACCGCTGCCAAGGACACCGCCGCCACAAGCACCGCTGCCAAGGACACCGCCGCCACAAGCACCGCTGCAATTGCCACCACCGCCACAAGCACCGCTGCAATGGACACCGCCGCCACAAGCACCGCTGCCAAGGACACCGCCGCCACAAGCACCGCTGCAATTGCCACCGCCGCCACAAGCACCGCTGCAATGGACACCGCCGCCACAAGCACCGCTGCCAAGGACACCGCCGCCACAAGCACCGCTGCCATTGCCACCGCCGCCACAAGCACCGCTGGCCCGTGAGCGCCAAGAGCACTGACGCTACTGAGTCCGCCACGAGCAGGATGAAGCACTCTGGGCACAAAGCCCCCTCCAGAACCAGTGGAGAGATACATCCACTACCTCTGTCCTTGGCAGGATGAAGTACTCTGGGCACAAAGCCCCCTCCAGAACTAGTGGAGAGATACATCCACTACCTCTGTCTTCGGCAGGATGAAGCACTCTGGGCACCAAGCCCCCTCCAGAACCAGTGGACATTTACATCCACTACCTCTGTCCTTGGCAGGATGAAGCACTCTGGGCACAAAGCCCCCTCCAGAACCAGTGGAGACTGTTATCCACTTGAGAGACTGTGGCTTTGCACTCCTCAGGATTGAACAGTGGGCAACCCACCCACTGTAGAGACTTGAAAGACTGTGGCTTTGCACTCCCTAGGATTGAACAGTGGGCAACCCACCCACTGTAGAGACTTGAGAGACTGTGGCTTTGCACTCCCCAGGATTGAACAGTGGGCATGTGGCCCCCTCGTGGATTTGGCATCGTGCACTCAACCGGCTGAGGTGCCCCCCCTTTCCCTTCCCCCTGAAGTGCCTGTTTTATTTCTATCTGATGCCCCTGCAGTGTTCTCTCCGTCATGGTCGGGTACCTTGTGTGTGCCTCACCCATGCAGTGTGGGCCCAGTGTTCCACGGACTTAAATGGAGCAATACCTGGACTTCTATTCTTGGTGTATATATTTGTTAATAGTTTATAAATATTTTTGCGTACTGGATTTTAATAGATTACAATGGTTACAATCATGTCCTTTTGTCTTTGCATTCTTCCGGGGGGGTCGGGGGTGTAACTGTGATGTGTCAATATGTATTAGTGTGTGTGTTGTAGTGGGTGAGGGTGGGGGTGTGGGGGTTGCGTGTTGCGTGTGTGTGTCCCTGTTTTTTCCCTCCCCCCTCCCCTGTGTCGTAGGTGAAGTACTCACCGTGGTCTTCGCCGCTGGCGTTCGTGCTCCTGGTAGAGGAGCAAGAACATGAAAGCTGGGAAAATGTGAAGCTCTGGTTCCATGGCGTCCTGGTTCCTCATGGGGTGTGTAGAGGTGAGCGTTTTCCCTTCGAAGTCCTGTTTCCGCCGTGTTTTTGTTCGCGGTGAATCCACCCCGGAAAAGGCGGCAGATTGGTAGGTTGAGATACTGTGGGTGGTACATTGTCTTCCACCTGTCTGTTGGCGTTGACCGCCACGCTGTTGGTTTGTACTGCCGTGGCGGTCGGAGTGTTAAAGTGGATGTCTATGTTGGCGGTTTCCGTCACGGTCGTAATTCAATTTTTTTTACCGCCGGCCTGTTGGCAGTCTTACCCCTGCTTTAACACCGACCGCCAGGGTTGTAATGACCACCCAAATGTCCTACCTTAACCATCCATTGCACCCTGCCCTTGTGGCTACCTAGGGCCACCCTTACGGGTGCCTTACATGTAAGAAAAGGAAGAAAGGGGAAGGTTTAGGCCTGGCAAGTGGGTACACTTGCCAAGTCGAATTTACAGTTTAAAACTGCACACACAGACACTGCAGTGGCAGGTCTGAGACATGATTACAGAGCTACTTAGGTGGGTGGGACAACCAGTGCTGCAGGCCCACTAGTAGCATTTGGTTTACAGGCCTTGGGCACCTCTAGCGCACTTTACTAGGGACTTACTAGTAAATCAGATATGCCAATCATGGCTAAACCAATTAACCATACAATTTACACAGAGAGCATATGCACTTTAGCACTGGTTAGCAGTGGTAAAGTGCTCAGAGTTCAAAAGCCAACAGCAACAGGTCAGACAAAATAGGAGGCAGGAGGCAAAAAGATTGAGGATGACCCGGCATAAGCAAAAAAGTCCAACACCCCCCAATTGTTATGTAGTCGGTTACCTCATGATGTGATTGATGGATTTTGCTGACTCCACTGATTGTAATATTGTTTTGTATGTTTATATCAAGGTATTGTGTATGACACCAAGTTATACGGAGGTCACACGGATCCTGTGTTTATGATTGCTATATGACTATGTTATGTTGTGCAGTAAAATAATAATCACAATTTAAAAAACAAAGATGTCAGGTTCAACACCTGCTAACTGAATCCATGTCAGTCCATGCTTGAGCTTCCAAAGAAAATCCTACTGAGTTCTTTTCATCTGACTCACTACCCGGCCTGTATAAGCATGATCCAACATATGCATAATTGTATTATTTAACTACCTTGCTGCCATCCAATATGTTGGAAAATGGGTTATTGGTAAGGGCAGGAAAGTACCTATACTTAGCAATAGGCCACTAACCTCCACTTAGGTCCAGTCAGGTCTCAGTAAATTAAACCTAGCTCAACCCTTGGTAGCTTGGCAACTAGCGACAAGGCTTAACTTAGGAGACAAAGGGGGTTATTCTAACTTTGGAGGAGTGTTAATCCGTCCCAAAAGTGACGGTAAAGTGACGGATATACCACCAGCCGTATTACGAGTTCCATTGGATATAATGGACTCGTAATACGGCTGGTGGTAAATCCGTCACTTTTCCGTCACTTTTGGGACGGATTAACACCTCCTCCAAAGTTAGAATAACCCCCAAAGTGTAAAGCATTCAAATATCACAAAACAGTAATTAAATAAAACACAGGAAACAGTTTAAAAATCAAAAATCAATTCATAGAAATAGGAAATATTTTTAGCTTTAAAATGACACCAAAACAAATAAAATCAGATAAGGAGAACCGAGATGTGAATTTTTAAAGAATTATTGCTTTCTAGCACATAGAAACAAAATGCCAATCTGGTCGCACCTCAACCGGGCAAAGTCAAAGTTGAAGGCCGACCGTGATGGAGCCTGGCACGGCTACAGCCTGCGGGAGGCCTCGTCAAAAGTTTACCTTAGGACTTAGTTGTTTTTCTGAAGATTTTCTTCAGTGGGTCGAACCTGCCAGTCTAATCCGACCTCCTGGAACTCTTTCTCAGATACGCGTGGCGGGATCCCTCGGTGGAGATTTTTACCTTCGGACTTCGTCGGTTTTTTTAGGTGAAAATCCTTTGACCGGGGCAAACCTGAATCTTGATCTGATGTCCTTAAAGCCCTCCTCAGATACGCTGTCTAGGAGGTCCCGGTCAACTTCCTACATTCGGACTTAGGCCCTCATTCTGACCCTGGCGGTCTTTGACCGCCAGGGCGGAGGACCGCGGGAGCACCGCCGACAAGCCGGCGGTGCTTCAATGGGGATTCCGACCGCGGCGGTAAAGCCGCGGTCGGACCGGCACCACTGGCGGGGTCCCGCCAGTGTACCGCGGCCCCATTGAATCCTCCGCGGCGGCGCAGCTTGCTGCACCGCCGCGGGGATTCTGACCCCCCCTACCGCCATCCAGATCCCGGCGGTCGGACCGCCGAGATCCGGATGGCGGTAGGGGGGGTCGCGGGGCCCCTGGGGGCCCCTGCAGTGCCCATGCCACTGGCATGGGCATTGCAGGGGCCCCCGTAAGAGGGCCCCTAAATGTATTTCACTGTCTGCTGCGCAGACAGTGAAATACGCGACGGGTGCAACTGCACCCGTCGCACAGCTTCCACTCCGCCGGCTCGATTCCGAGCCGGCTTCATCGTGGAAGCCTCTTTCCCGCTGGGCTGGCTGGCGGTCTGAAGGAGACCGCCCGCCAGCCCAGCGGGAAAGTCAGAATTACCGCCGCGGTCTTTCGACCGCGGAACGGTAACCTGACGGCGGGACTTTGGCGGGCGGCCTCCGCCGCCCGCCAAGGTCAGAATGAGGGCCTTAGTCTCTTTTTTGGAGATTTTCTCACCAGGACGAACCTGCAAGACAAGCTGGGTCACGGTTGAGGCTGAGTTAGAGTTGCCGCGGGTCAGTCCCTCTCTGGAGCTTTTTTTCAAAGGTTCTCCAAACTTCTGGATCTTCTTCAGGATGTTCTTTTAAGGTTATTTTGAGGTCCACAGCTCACCATAAGGTTCCAGAAGCTCTGAGATGCTTCTTGAGGGTGTGGACTATAACTCCCAGAATGCACCTTGGGCAAATTCCTTTTTGCCAACTGGACAGTGGCCAGCTGGCTGGTTTCTTCAGGAGTTGGTGCAGGGGACACTGGTTAGCAATTTTTTACCTGTAGCAAACAGGGAGTCCCTCCTTGAATCAGTTGAAGCCAGGCAAAGTCCGTCTTGTGGTGAAGCCCAAGTGTGCAGCTGGTGCAGTACTTAAGAGTGCAGTGTCCAGGTGCAGGTCAGGGTTCCAGCAGGGCAGTCCTTCTTCTTCTGTAGTTCTTACTAGTAGGGATCTGGTAGGGAACTGAGGTGTGGGTGCAGGTCTGCCAGTTGTATCCTTTCTCCTGGGTGAAAAACAGGGGGGTCCTGGTTCTCCAATCAGGGGCAGGGTCCTTCCCCCTGTTATGACCACTTTCTGGGAAGTGTGACAAAAATCAATCCTAGGGAGCAACACTCCTCAAAAATCCATCATGGCTGAAAGTGATTTTTGGAGGTTACATCTGGCTGAGCCCACACACTGGTGTGGCTAAAAATCCTAAACACACCCCTCTCCCGCCCTCTCCTAATATAATCAAGGGGGCACCTAACTGTCTGGGTTTGCAGGATGTGAGGGTGTTGCTGGGTTGCTTCAAATGTCCTTCTCTGACTTTGAAGACCAGTTTGGCAGCCCTCCCTTTCCTGCTTCCCGATCAGCTGAGGGGAGATCTCCTCCCCCAGGCACATCTCTTTGTGTGGAGCCAGGCCACTTCACACCTCATCAAGGCAGCCTGGCCAGGCTGCCAGAGGCTGGCCAATCAGAGCATAGCAGCAAAAACACTGCAGGGCTGAAGTTGGCAACTTTTCAGGTAAAGTTTAAAATTCATTACCTGAACAAGTTATATTAAATCCAACAACTGGAATTTGTGGGAATTATTATAACAATTAATTTGATACCAAACTTCTGAGATCTGTTACTTAAGAGGATTTTTAAAATTAAAATAAAGTCTCCCCATTCTAGCCTATGGAGGCCATTCACTACAATGAGGGAAAAACAAATTTTGCTGTTTTACCTCACCAGGGCTTATAAAACTATTTTTATAAGGTCCCTGCTTATAGTTACATGGCACCCAGCCCTAGGAGCACATAGGGCACACTTTAGGGGTGACATATATGTAAAAATAAGTAGTTTAAGACTTTGGAGCTACTTGTAATTCCAAAGTCGAATTTGTATGTGTGTTTAATTTAAAAGCCTCCAGCAAGGCAGGCCTGCCTTTAAAATGACACTAGGCACCTCAGCAGTGCACCCACCTATGCTAGGGTCCCTAAACCTACATGCCCTACCATATACTAGGGACTTATAGGTAGGTTGACTTAGCCAATTATAATTAGCCTAATTTGCATACTGATTTTACACAGAACACAGGCCCTGGGACTGGTTGGTTAGCAGTACCCAGGGCACTATCAGAGTCAGGAAAACACCATCAAAAAGTGGGAAATGGGGGCAAACAGTTCGGGGGCCTCTGCAATCAGCCCTGTTCTCTCACAACAGTGTACTATGACTAAGAATAATACATATTTGTTACTGCATGCTTTCCATTATCTTTATACACAAAGATACAATTAGGAATGCCAATTGATATATAACTAAAACATCTTCATCTATGCCAGCAATTAACAGCTACATTTTTCTGCTCAAGAAAATGTTTATAGCTACTTGGTATACCAACTCCAATAATGTTATGTGATTTAGGACTAAGTGCTGAATTCACAACTAGGACTACAAACTATGGGTATGATTACGACCTTGGCAGAGGGTACTACTCCGTCACAAACATGACAGATAATCTGCCTGACATATTACAAGTTCCATTATATCCTACTCTTGCCCTCATGTACCAAGTATGATTAACATTGCCTCCTAGGACACCTGCTGAAATGACAAAATGTACTTTGCCACTTTTATAAGCTTGATTCTCAAGTTGCCTTTTTACAAGAAGTCAATTGTAATATTGTTGAATCTGTTAAACTGAAAAGACAATGGCCCTCATTACGAGTTTGTCAGTCTCAGTCAAACGCCGACATCCAGGCGGTGAAGACCACCAAATTATGACAATGGCAGTCTTCCCAACAGAACACAGCCAAACTACTGCCAGTACCACCAGTGCGGACAGGCTGCCGTGGACAGCAGTAGGCACCTTCAGACCGGTGGGGAGCATGTTTCCACTGAACACATTACGAGGCTGCACACTGCCAGGCTTTCAGCTGCGGTCGCACCGCCACCAAAACCCTGGCAGAAACCAACTCTATAAAAGGAAACACTCACCTTCAGGAACACATACCTGCCAGGAGCCGCTATGGAGCATGACCTCGAAGTCCTCCCACTGCTCCTGCTCGCACAATGACTCCGGAACCAGTGACGAAGACAACAACCGTAAGTACACACACCTAGCACACACTTTAGGGAAAGGCATTAGTACACACAGAAACACAACACAAACATCCAGGACGGCCTGCGATGGACACACACACACAGGTAACCACACACCCATACGAACACACACACACACCTACATACACACACACACACACACATATTACACACATATACACCCAAAATTATACACATCACGGCCAACACACACGTGCCATACACGCTCCAACCCACACACACACAGCACCACCACTGCCTAACATAATCAAATAGAACACCACCGACTCACACAGCCACATCACAACTGCAACTACACAAACACTTCACCAAGCACTCTGACTGCACACCTCCACATGACAACATATACATACAACAACACGTAACAACACCACACAACCAATCAACACTAGCACACTGGCACACAACAAACCATTTGTCACACCACACCCACACCACACACAACACATAGGACAGCCAACACCACACACATGGACGAACACACAACAACCACAGAAGGGCACACAACACCATCATTACACATGCCAACACAAACTATACACAATTTGGCTACACACATGCACAAACCAAAAACAAACATATCCAGCCCACAAAACACAGCAATGACAGCAGGACTAATGGCAGGGCCACACACACACACATATGCAGCCCAGGTGCAACAGCTAGCACAATCAATACACACACATCTCACACACACTCAAACTAAAGCCCACAAACACTAAAGAGTCATGTAAAATGAAAGGCAGGACAAGTATGTTACCATCGAATCTAACAGCAGGTTGGCCCAGATGTACTGAAATATTCAGCGATTAAAAAATAACTCTATACAAAAAAAGGCCATTGGCCAGTCCAAAGTCTTAGATGCTCAAGGCACAAATGGCACCTCACTCTGCCCCTACTTGACTCTTGACTGCAAAACGACCTCCACAGACTAGCGGCATCACGGGGGCAGGCAGGCACCTCAGGGATTGGGGGCATAGGGGGGTTTGGGCTTGGGCTTGGGCTTGGAAGGGGGGTCCTTGTGCTTGGGTTTGGGAGGGGGGTCCTTGGGCCTGGGCTTGGGAGGGATAGACTTCTTGGCAGGGGGAGGGGCCATGGCACTATCAGGGGGGGCAGGGGAGGACTTGGAGGTAGAAGGGCTGGATTTGGGCAGGGACATAGAGCGCTATGGGGTCTCACGAGGTGGGACAGGGGTAGGGAACAGGGAAAACTCAGAGAGGAAATGCATCCTAGACACATGGGGTTGTCATGGCAAAAGGGTTTGGGAGTGGAGGGAGAGGGAGTTGTTATCAGATGTGTAGGTGTGGATGTCTTGGGTGCAGGTGCAGGTGCATGCACACGTGGAATGCTTGTGGATGAGGGGTATCTGTTGGGTGGGTGAGTGCAGGAGTTTAGGTATTTTGGGAAGAGGGGGTGCTGGGAGATGCTGTGGTGGATGGGTCACTGTCTGTTGGGGTGGTGTCTGTATGGTACATGTGCTGCATATGGGAGTGTTGGTGGTTGTGGTGGGTGTGGGTGTGGAGGTGGTGACTGGGGTGGATGTCTGCGGGTCTGCTATTGTGCTGACTTTGAGTAAGATGGGACTGCTGGCTGGATCCATGCATGATGGTGTGGAGTCTGCAGGTGTGTCTGGTGTAGTGTCTGTGAAGGAGGGATGGCAGGGGAGTCAGCGCAGGGAGTGGATGTTGGTGTGTCTGCAGGTGGGTGTTGTTTGTGTGCATGCTGGAGGTGGGTCTTGTGGTGCTTGTGTTTGTCTGAGCTACCCTTGTCTGTTGAGGTGGATGCATGCCTGTTTATACGTGTGCTTTGGATGGGGATGGGGAGAGGGGGCTGGGAAGAGGGGATTGGGAAGATGTAGTTGGAGGGGGGATGGGAGACAAAGGGACACTGGCTGCTGTCAGAGTGGAGGCCAGAGGTTGAAAGGAACTCTGTGGGCCAGCCAATGCACTGTGAATGCCCTCCAGGGACGCATTGCTCTGTTGGACTTGAGCTGCCAGTCCATGGATGGCATTCACGATGGTCGACTGATCCACACAGAGATGGACCTCAGGAGGTCAATAGCCTCCTCACTGAGGGAAGCAGGGCTGATTGGGGCAGGTGCAGAGGTCCTGGGTGAGTGGGCATGGGCAACTGGGTGGGGAGCTACATGGAGGGCTGTGCCAGTTAGGGGGTGGCGGACAAAGATGGAGCTGGGGTTGTCCCAGATGGGTCCGCCACTGCCATGGAGTGTCCACGGGAGGAGGATTCTGAGGATGAGGTGTTCCATCCAGTCTCCCCTGTGGCACTCCCCTCACCCTATGTCCCACTGAGTCCCTCTGTGTCACTGGTACCATCTTCCTGAGTCCCATGGGCTGCTGCTTCCCCACTCACCTGTGCCCCTTCTCCTTCGTCAGATGATGCTGGTGCACACAAAGAGGGAGAGGGAGGGAGAGAGGGAGAGGGAAAGAGATAGAGAGCAAAATTGTTAACATATTCCTCTCATTGACACAGCTACATAAGTATATCTGTCACAATACAAATGATGGCTAGGCCATCGCATTTGCCAATACGCATTACCTACATCATTTCATGACATGTCACTACTACTCACACCTGTCTGCCAACCCTCACACCTACAGCAGTACCTAAGTAGGACAGCACAACTGGAGTCATCCCCATAATGCTAACCAAAGCTCTTTAGCTGGCATAGCCTGCTCTGGATGCAGTATCGATAGTATGCCTGAATACACATCTTACCTCTCCATACTCCCTTCACCCATTGGATATGCATTACCTACATCATTTCATGACATGTCACTACTACTCACACCTGTCTGCTAACCCTCACACCTACAGCAGTACCTAAGTAGGACAGCACAACTGGAGTCATCCCCATAATGCTAACCAAAGCTCTTTAGCTGGCATAGCCTGCTCTGGATGCAGTATCAATAGTATGCCTGAATACACATCTTGCCTCTCCATACTCCCTTCACCCATGATGTGCAGCTGATTAGACATAACACATCTGAACTCTACAGTCGCAACACCTGATTAGTCCATGTCTTCTGTAACATGTCCATTACAGAGATGACAACTCCACTCACAGACCACACAGCACCTACCTGTCATTTTACGTGGCTGCCTACTCAGTACACTGATGCCATTATGGAGGAGAACTCAAATTTAGCCAATACTAGTCAGACACCCAAACAGTTCGCATCTGATATGTACTATGTGATTCTGTGGTATAGCCACGTGAGTAGTCAGACCCTATCCCAGAGCCAGAGCAGGTGATACACAACACATTTCTCACTACCCAGCATAATGCTAAGTGCTGGGTAGTAAATGGGCCATGTACCACATGTAAAACATCCAGACACATTCACTGAGTGCACTGTCACAACAGGTGCACCTCTGGAACACATATACCATGTCATGGACCGTCATGGACCACTTGCAGTGCCACCACACATGCATGTACACCAGTTGGATTACATAACATGACAACTCCACCCCCACACACACCATTCCACAAATGGCAAAACCTGTCACTGAGCCCAGTCAACACACATCTCTGAGAGCATATCTTTGCATGCATTAGTCACACATGGACAAACACCTCTGCTAGTATGCCAAATACACATCCCACTGCCACATAAGCAGCCTGAGGAGACTGTTTCCTTCACATCTACACGCCATGTGTCATGCAGTACCCAAACCACTCCTAATCTGCCACTACCTAATACCCAAGCCAAGCTGTAATAGTCACAGGCCATCTGATGTGCCCCCAAGTCCATGACGACATGATGTAGGCATGCAGCATAGGACTTGCGAGGACTTTGTCCTACATGACATGTACACACCATGGTGACAAATAAGGGATCTCCCAGGGCAATTACCACCTTCAGTACAAACCCATATATTGGAAGGCCACATCCCCACAAGTATAGCTCCTAGGAATGCATGATCTGTACTATCAGACCTCATCAATTTGACATGTTACATTATCCCAGGATGGCTACCTTCACATACCCTACAGTCAGCAGATACCCTATATATTTGCCTGGTCAGCTATCAGGCCAATACTCATGTCCCATGAAGGCCAGTTCTGTGGTGGAACTGTTGCATAGGCTCTCATTATTCTAATAAGACTACTGGATTTGAGCAGCAGAATCACTTGCACTGTGGGGGACTGAGTCTAACCTCCTACAGCTGAAACCTGTCTGCCTAATCTGGGTTTTTGCTCCAGCTAACTAGCAATGCCTCATCTCCACCCAAGAGCAGGGATGATTGGGCAGCTGAGCGCATGACACAATTGACTCCTCAGGGAAATCATGGTCACTCAGATCGCATCTGTTTCTCTCATTTACATTAGTCTCACATATACAAGGACAATCAGAGGCAGTATATGTTTCAATAAGGTTTTAATGAAGCAACTGCATCTTAGATAATAAAGCGTGTACTGCAATAACCAGAACGATGAAACATGACAGGATTAAAATTGTGACAAGGAGAGTAAAGCATAAAAATAACACTACTATATTGTCACTAGAATCATTAAAATAACTCCTTCCTAGGCTATGTTAGAGCACAGGTTGTTAAGCTCTAGTTCTGCCCTTCAGCATCCCCTGGGAAGACATCATCCCTCAGACCTGAGCAAGAGGCCTGAAGTCTACATAAGCAGCTGTACCTAAGCGTTCAGCAATCAGCATACAGTTGTGGTCATCTGGCTGGAACCTCCCTCTAACGCATATGGGACAGAGAAGTGTTTTTATAATAAAACAGCCAATGTTCTGAGAAAATGGCCCTACGTAAGGATGTGTATGTTTCTGTGAACACCAGAGACTAAGCGTTACCACGTTTACCAGCAACCCATCTTACTGCAGCCTTGAGAAAAGCACAGAGTGAAAGAAATATTGGGCCATATTTATACTTTTCGACGCACAACTGCGCCAATGCAGTTGTGCCTCAAAAAATCTAACGCCATTCTGAAGCGCCATGCGGGCGCCGTATTTATTCAATGACGTTAGCCGGCGTTAGCCGGCGGAGCTGCCTGGTGTGCGTCAAAAAAAATGACGTACACCAGGCAGCGCCGGCGTAGGGGAATATGGAGCTTGGGCGCCAAAAAATGGGGCAAGTCAGGCTGAGGCAAAATTTTCGCCTCAACCCGATTTGCGCCATTTCTTTTGACTCCCAACCCCCATTGAAATGACTCCTGTCTTAGCAAAGACAAGAGTCATGCCCCCTTGCCCAATGGCCATGCCCAGGGGACTTCTGTCCCCTGGGCATGGTCATTGGGCATAGTGGCATGTAGGGGGGCACAAATCAGGCCACCTTATGCCACAAAAAAAAAAAAAAAATTACTTACCTAAACTTACCTTATGTTCCCTGGGATGGGTCCCTCCATCCTTAGGCGTCCTCCTGGGGTGGCCAAGGGTGACAGGGGGGGTCCCTGGGGGCATGGGAGGGCACCTCTGGGCTCCTTCCGAGCCCACAGGTCCCTTAACGCCTGCCCTGACCAAGCGCTAAAAAACGACACAAAAGCGGCAGGACGTCATTTTTTTTAACCCGCCCACTCCTGGGCGTCATTTTTGCCCGGGAGTGTAAATACGGCGCACATGCCTCGGAGTAAATTTTTTTGACGGGAACGCCTACCTTGCATATCATTAACGCAAAGTAGGTGTCCATGCTAAAAAATGACGCAAACTCCATGGACTTTGGCGCTAGACGCGTCTAACGCCAGAGTATGAATATGGAGTTCGTTTTGCGTCGAATTTGCGTTAAAAAAAACGACGCTAATCCGGCACAAACGGAGTATAAATATGGCCCCTTGTGTTTAGGAACGCAGTGCTTACCGAGGCAAAGAACAGCTAGATAGAGAGAAAATAAAACAGGACCACATATGTGGCTATTGTTAAAATAATAAACAAACCTGAATAAAATATATCTAGGTTAGAGAGCACAGCGGCAGGCCTAGTTTGCTAAAATAACATGTAACGAGCCATAACTAAAATGACTACACAACAGAACTGTAATGGCAGTCCCACAATTTGTCAATGCCATAATCAGTACATGATTAATATAGTTCCATTGATATCAGGAGAGTGACACAGTCACATGTACAGGATAGGCTACACAGATGGGAGTGGACTGACACCTCAGAACCACTAAAGCAGCTGGCTGGTACTGGTCATACACAATGCTTAGGGTGACACAAACACTCACATCCATTGCATGGCCAGGATGGGGTCACACATGTACTTACGACATGAGTGCATCTCCACATTACAGACATGGAAAGGTATGCAAATGGGAGATGTACATCCACTGACAGTAAAGCATGAATACACAACAACAAAATGTACTCTGCCAAGGTGCCTAGTACCCCTTCCAATTGTTGATATTCATGTCTCATTAACTTAATTGTCACTTTGCTTGCAGTGAGGTACCCAATCCCATTTAAGGCCAGCCAAGTCCCAGGATGCAGTCAATACTCACCCCCCTGTGGCTGCTGTTCTGCCCTCAAATGCCCGTCCACCTTAGGGTAGACCACCGCTAAAATATGGGCCATTAGGGGGGTCGTGGTCTGACGGGCAACCCTTCCTTGTTGGCAGGACATCCCTAGCTGGGTCTTCACGATCTTCCGGGCCCAACACCTCAAGTCCTCCCACCGCTTGTGACAATGGGTGCCCCGCTGGCTATGGACCCCCAGGGTCCACACTTGCTTGGTGATGGCATACCAGATCCCCTCCTGATGGATGTTGACCTGCATGGGTGACATAGACAGAAGGAGAAAGGTATGTAGACTGGCACCATACCAACAGCAGTGGGCTATAAACATCAGACCCACCAAATGCCCACACATACCCATCCTCACAGCTCACACTCCTAAACACCATGCCCCCTACATGCATGTACTCCCTGACCGGAACACATACACAATTCACCCTCACTTACACCACTATCACACATGACTATGGCATTGGGCTCATCTGTTCCTCTGGTGCTCCATACAGCTGTCCATTCAGGGGTAGGACCCCTTCCACCAGCTTCTCCAGATCTTTTTGGGTGAAGGCTGGGTCCCTATCACCATGCCCAATATAGTATATGTCAGCAGTGTGCGGCATGTCTACAGTGTTAGGTGTGTGTGATAATGATATGTTCTGCTAGCATGTGTGGACTGCATATCACATTGTACATTCTCTCCTCTATCCTAGATACCGTCCGCTAGTGGACCTTGCAACCTGGAGGAGAGGCATTTCATTCAGAGCTATCGTCTGAATCATCAGACCATCATGGATCTATGTACCCAGTTGGAGCCAAATCTATTTCCTGCCATACGTCATCCTTATGCCATCCCTCCCACATCCCTCCCACAGTTCAAGTTCTGTCAGTGCTACACTTTCTTGCCACAGGCTCCTTTCAGATTACAGTGGGCTTAGCAGAAGGGATGTCACAGCCCATGTTCAGTCTTGTGTTGAAGGATGTACTGTGTGCTTTATTGAAACACCAGGATTGCTACATTAGGTTCCCCCAACAAGGTTATTTGGCCAATGTGAAGGCAGGCTTCTATGATGTGAGACACATCCCTCATGTCATAGGGGCCATAAATGGCACCCATGTAGCCTTGGTCCCTCACTGTGCCAATAAGTAGGTGTATAGGAACAGGAAAAACTACCACTCCATCAATGTGCAGGTGGTGTGTGTGGCAGACCAATACATCTCCCAAGTGACAGTCAAGTTTTCTTGATCTGTACATGACTCCTACATTCTGAGGAACAGCAATGTCCCCCACATGATAGCATGAGTATAGAGGGAGAGGGCTTGGCTCATTGGTATGTATTCATTTGTATGTGTGTCTCTGTTATGGCACCTGTCATCACATTATTCCCTGTGGATGTACCTGTATTGTAACCGGTCCTACCTCTGTGCACACAAGTGACTCCTAACCTTCTCTGGCTGTTGACACCAGTGAGGTACCCTTCCATTGAAGGGGAACTCTGTTTCAATGAGGCCCACAGCAGGACGAGGCGTGTAATAGAAAGGACATTTGGCCTCCTGAACCCAGGTTCAGGTGCCTGCAAGTCTCTGGAGGTGCCCTCCTTTACACTCCCTAAAAGGTATGACAGATCATAGTTGCCAGCTGCATGCTCCAAAATCTGGCCCTGAGACATTAGATAACCTTAGTAGCTGATGAGGAGGAGGCAGCTGGACCAGTGGTTGGTGATGCAGAAGTGGAAGGTGATAAGGAGGCAGATGAGGAAGGTGCAGCTGACTCAAGGGCCGAGCTCATCAGTCAGTACTTCCAGTAAAATACAGGTATGCTATGTGTGTATTTGCATGTGTTCTATTTCAACATAGTTTGCTGTCAATAGTCCTCCTGATTTAGATTATCAGTGGTGGTGTAATGTGTTCCTATCCCTATGTGTGTATTGGGAGAGGTGACTGAATGCATGTAAGGTGCTGACTGAAAATGTATCATCTCTACCATGTGTAGTCTCTGCAGGTTAGAAGATTCACATCTCCTATGGACAGGCCTGTATTGTGCAATGTGTTCTGCATTCTCCTGTTCACATGTCATTCCAGCAAGTGACTGTGTACTGTTAATCTTTGGCTCTTCTTTCTATTGCTTGAGCCATTTATGTTCATTAGCCTTTGGTTACTGTTCACAGAGTGGAGTTTAGCGCATGACAGATGCCAGCTGCAGTGTTTTCTGATGTATTACCTAAGACTAGTGATGTAGAAGGAATATCTGTTGTGCCCTACTTAGATGGCTATCTACACTGGGCACGACAACTATGAACTGTATATGTGCTTTGTGTGGCACCATGCCTACTATCCTGATAGTCGTCTCTGTCTTGGTCTTTTTTCAGGTTGGATAAGTGGATATACTCTGGTGTGTGGCTGTACTAGTGACTCCCTTACATCTACCTTGAGACATATCTGTTGTGCTGATTCTCCTGCAGAGAATGCCTTCCTCTGCACTCCATTACACTGCATATTGGATTAGGGGGCCATACTCACATAACATTTTGCAGACCAAACATTTATATATGTACAAATAAAGACACAAATGCAGCAGCTGTTATCTATAGTGTTTATTGTACTTACAGTGGCAAACAGGTAATGAGTGGGGTCATCGTAGATGGAATCCTCAGAGTAAGTGGAAATAGGTAGCACAGGTCCAGTGTCCATGGGCCATTGTAAAATGGAGTAATATCATTGAATAGTAAACAGGGTGTCTCAGTGGCACACAAGGGAGAGTAATCAGGAGAGTGTCACTTCCTGGCAGTAGTCTTGGTCTTGGCATCTGCTCCAGCTTGATGTCTAGGTGGACATCCACATTTGTGGAGGGTTCTTCAGCTACAGAGGGAGGCCTGTGGTTCCCCTGGCAGGGCCTCCATTCCACTAGCAGTTGTAAATGTAGAAGGCTATGATGTGATGTGGTTAGTGGATGGGGCCTGCTGGTGGGTGGAGGAAGCACGCATGGTGGTGTTGATGTTCCTGAGCACCTCTGCAATGGAGGCAAAAGTGGCATTGTGGGCCTGCCACGTCTGCATGTCCTCCTGGTGGTATTCCCTCTGCAGCCTCTGGTTTTCCCCCAACATGATTATGATCTGGCCTATCCTGTCCTGGGATTGTTGATATGGTCCCAGGACTTGGGAGATGGCTTCTTGGTCAGATGACTCCCTTGGCTGCCCTGTGCTCTGGCCCACAGGTGCCCTCCCATGTCCCTTGCCCCGTGTACCTGTGCCCCGGCACAGTGTGCCCACTCTCAGCGTCAGCAGGACCTTCATTGTCTTAGATGTGAGGAGTGGACACAGTACCCTGTACTGTGGGGCACACAATTGATTGAGCAGTCCTTGGGGCACAGGTTTGGGAACAAAGGGTTGGCTGAGATGGTGGTACCACAGGGTGGGGTGGGAATGTTGATGTGGGAAAGGTGAGGCAGGGAGTGGTAGACTGACCAGGGATCTCAGATGGGCCAGGTAGGTTGTCACTGTCCAGACATCCAGCGGTGTTGTCCTCACTGGGGCCTTCATCCTGAAGAGGGCTGGCTGTCTCAGGCATCCTCTCCGTATTGGCAGGGGTACCTGTGGATGGAGTGAAAAAGGGTTAAAGGGTGGAGGTGTGACTGGTTGTCTGTTTGTCTGATACATACAGTGGCTTAACTTGATTTCCAGCAATGGCAATGAGCGGTGCAGTAGTGCTAACAGTTTGTGGCTAGTGGATTGTGACATGTGTACCATGCTCCACAGGGTTGTTGTTAATCAGGCTTGGTAACTTCAGCTCGGTGGGTGGGTTCTGTTCCTGTGTTATGGTACACATGACAGGTGTGGCCTGTTAGCTGGTGGCCATTCTGGCTTGCTAGATGTGAGTGGGCATGGCTGTACATTTCAGCATGGTGTCCACATGGGAGGAGGGTATGTGTGTATGCGGGGTTGCTCAGCCTGTCTGTGCATGTTCTGCATGCAGTATATCTTCTTAGTTTTATGCCCATGATCAGTCCATTTCAGGGTTGCTGATCTGTATAAGTGGCACTTAGGTTTGGTGACAGTGCTGTGTCTACGTTTAATGCTTGGCATTGTTTTGGGCCATTGCATTGCTGTCATTGCGTGTAGTGATCCTCAGTTGAAAAATGCAGTTGTTGTAGCTAGTGCAATAGTCATACATTCAAGAGATGTGAAGTGCACATTGCAGGTTCTGCTGTAGATGGGCTAGTGCATTGTGTATAGTGATAGTAATTGGCTGTGCTATCTCTTCCCTTCGGCAGGGAGAGTGTGGGCATTGGGGCAGGGTAGTGGGTATGGCATGCAGGAGAGGGGCATTAGGTGATTAGGTGAGAGGCGCAGTGGAAGATGAGGTGAGTTGGGGAGTGTTTGGGTGGTGAGGAAGCATGCTGGACAGGTCGAATTAGTGTCAGGGGAGTGGTAGTTACTCACCAGAGCCCAGTACTCTGGGTATTCAATCAGGCCCTCTGGATACAGTCTGTCTAAGACCTTCTCCTCCCACAATGTGCGAGGAGGTGGGGGCCCACTGCCAGTCTTGTGCATGGCTATCTGGTGTTGTGAAGCCATGGAATGCACCTTCCCCCTAAGGTCGTTCCACCTCTTCCTGATCTCCTCCCTTGTGCATGGATGGTTGCCCACTCAGTTGACCCTGTCTACTTTTCTCTGCCGTAACTCAATTTTCCTGGCTATGGAGGCTTACTGTACCTGTGCCCCTACGAGTTGTGACTCTACCCTGAGGATTCCATTGACCATAACCCTCAACTCATTGTCACTGAATCATGGGTGCTTTTGATGTGACATGGTGGTTGTGTTGTGGCTGGGGGTAGGTGTTGTGTGTAAGGTAAGTGTAGGGTGCATGGTGGGGTGGGGGTGTTTGGTTGTGAGTGCTGGTAGGTTGTGGTGTTTGTGTGTATTTATGATTTGTGTAAAGTGTTGTTTGTGCAGTTGTGTGGTGTGTGGTGAGTGTTGCCTATTGTGCATGAGTGCTAAATAATAAGATTGTGGCTTCTTGGTGTATGTGGTGGTTGTTTTCGTCGCAAAGGATTGTGGGTTGTGTGTGGGTGTGTTATATAGTGCAGTGAGTTGATGTGCCTGGTGTCTGTATGTGTGTCAGGTGTGGGGTATTCAAACTGTCCAATATGGTCTTCTGTTCTGAAAGTAGTGAGTTCTGAGCGCGGCGGTTCGGACCGCAAATGGTTTTCTGCCATGAAAGAACCACTGTGGTGATATGCAGGTTGTAATCTGGTGGGTTGAAGGTTGTCGGCATGGCTGTGCTGGTGGTGGAACTGCCTATTTCCCGCCCTGCTGAGTTCTGGTGGTGTTGGAATTGTGGCTGTTTTTTGGCAGTCTTCATAGTGTGACTCTTAATACGGTGGTCAGATTATCGCCAACAGGGCAGTCTTTTGGAGGCCTCCACAGCTGCTGTCTTGCCAAAAGACCACCAAAGTTGTAATGAGGCCCAATGTGTCGGTCTAGTTTTTTTACGCCTGCTGTGAATCGTAAAGGTGGTGTTGCTATTCAATGTCGTAAAGCACAAGACCATAGGTTATCTCTATTGAATGTAATACTAAGGAATGTTGGGTGTTGGTTAATACTGTTATCTATAACAAACATCTTAGTCTGTTTAATGTTTATAGCCCAGTTAAATCTGACCCTCATTTTTGGCATTCTATTAAGGTAAAACTTGGTAACAATTCAAATTCTTATATTATTATGACAGGAGACTTTAATCAATTTTTGGATCCTTTTTATGGCTAAAATGTCGAAATACATATTTAAACCTGATAAATCACATAAAGCATTCCAATCAGCCATAGCATCTCGACCACTGTTTGATGTTTGGAAAACCTGTAACCCTTCTAAATTTGATTTTTCTTGTTTTTTCTAATGTTCATCATACATTGTCCACAAATTATTATGTTTTAGTTACTAGGTATGTGCTCCCCACTGTACAGTCTTCTAAAATTGGCTCCATTCTTACATCTGATCATGCCCCAGTTTTGTCCTCTTTTGATTTTTCTAATATTGATTCTAAAGCTGGTAGATAGAGATTTAATAATTCTTTATTATCTGAAGATCATTTGTTACTGAAATACACAAGTTTTTCCTTTTTAACAATTCTGATATATATATATATATATATATATATATATATATATATATATAGCCAATAATTAGGAACCATTTAATGCCTTCTTTCGAGTCTTTACCATAGCCTTACGCTGTTAGAAGAAA
Source organism: Pleurodeles waltl (assembly GCF_031143425.1). Taxonomy (NCBI): domain Eukaryota; kingdom Metazoa; phylum Chordata; class Amphibia; order Caudata; family Salamandridae; genus Pleurodeles; species Pleurodeles waltl. The sequence continues at coordinate 434,237,465 of NC_090440.1, read as the reverse complement.
TAAAAGTTTCAATGTTTAATCCCTCCTCCTACTCAAACATATCAGACTCTAGACTTCACCTTTAAATCCTCTTCTATGTTACATGATTTGATTAAAGCTAAATCAGATCTTAACAACTTGCTGCTTTTGATGCATGAAATATCTTAGTTAAATTCAAAGCTAAGTTTCATGCGGGTCAAAATAAGGCTGGTAAAATGCTTGCAAAATATTCAAAAATAAAAATACTACCCTTCATTGCTTTAGGTTTGGTTTATTTCCTTTATAAAATTATTATATTCCAAACCCCGAACTACCTTTTTTGTTAATAGATGTTTTTCTCCTTACTTTGATTTGCACAGGGGTACCAAGCAGGGTTGCCCCCTTTCCACTCTGTTATTTGTCCTATGCTTTGAGCCATTCTTGGAATGCATTTGATGCAATGCACTTATATCTTGTTTGAAATAGGGTTCTCTTGAGGTCATACTGTCTGCCTATGCTAACGACATTCTAATTTATATGTCCAATCTTTTGACCTCCCTAGAACCTTTCTTACAAGATATTTCATTATATTTTAGCATTTCAGGTTATAGACTAAACTTTACTAGATTTTGCCATTGAACTCTTTGTTTCCAATTCATGTTTGAAAACACCAGTGTTACATGATGTCCCTCAATTCCCTCAAAGATTAAATTATTTTGGGGATTGGTTTTCTCTCAACATACTGGACACGCTCTGTCATAACATCACTATTTTGAAATCTAAAAGACAACTATTACTTCTGACTTGGTATCCACTGTTTGCATCCTGATGAGGGAGACTTGACACCATTAAAATGATGATTGTACAACATGCTCCTTATGTCATCTCTATGTAACCTTTTAAAATTCGTATTACTATTTTAAGCAACTTGAGTCTATTAGTACAAACTTTCTATGGAATAATAAACATCCTCGTATTACTCTTTCTTAATGTAATTGCTCAAAGCTTAAAGGGGGTGTTCATTTCCCAGAATTTAACCGTTAGCACTTTTCATTTTTGATTTGTCAATTTTTTGCTATGATTCATAATTATCAAATTTAACCTGTTCCAATGTGGATTAACTTTGAAGGATCTTCATTGAATGAATTTTCCTAAAAGGATGTCATTTATATGTCAGATTGTACCTTTATTTCTAAAAGCCCCATTTTTAAATATTCCATTTTTTTACTTCATAAATTTTTTTTGATAACCTTGCTTTCAACCAGTTCTTTTTGTACTCCTCTGTTTGGTATAATACATTTCTCAAAATGCATAATAGATCTTTCTACTTCAAACATTGGATGGAGAAAGATATTTTCTTTGTCATCAACTTTTGCAAGATAATTTCTTGTAACTTTTGAATGTCTACAACTTCATTAACACTTACCAGACTCCCTCTTGAAGAAGTATGACTGAGATCATTTCCTCTTCTTTCAGAGTTTTTTTCCAAACACCAAATGTTCCCTGACTCAACAACTAGTACTTGCTACATCTTTATATACGGTTTTGAACCGCACTATTCCCACAGCTTCACTCATTTACAAGATACTGCAATCCTCTAATTTCAATAGAAGAAAAAGTCCTCAGGAGTTAATAAGGGAATCCTCACATTTTCTCCACACTCCTGGGATTACATTTGGCTCAAAGTTTTCGCTACCTCCAAAGCTGCTTGCATCACATAATCACTCTTCTTTCTTTACAATAGAGTTGTTATCATACCAATATCACTAAATTTGACTCATCTGCTACACCTTTATGTTAGTCTTGTTCTATATATAATGGCTAGTTAATTAACAGGGTTTACATGTTTTGCCATGTACAAAATCTTTGGACTCTAGTTTGGTCTAAATGTTTAAATATTTTTCAGTGTAATGTACCGCTCACATTGTAGAATGTTTTCTTAAGCTCATTATTCCCTAGTTTTTGTTTTTTCCCCTAAACATTTATTGTAGGATCTTTTTAGTGAACTTACATTTAAAGCTATACTTTCTTCTTGGAAAGGCTCTAAAATATCTTTATTTACATTGTGGAATTTTATATAAGATGAACATAGAATGCATACTGTCTCTTCTGTAACTCTACATCAAAAGATTATATCTGAGCTATATTGGTTACCTTTTACTACTTTTCTTTCCTTGTACCCATCATCTTCTTAATATACTTCTCCCTTCTCCTCTTCTCATTTTCTCTTTCCATTAATCCCTTCTCTATCCTCTTTCTTTTTGTAAACTGGTAAACTTTATTTTACTGATCTATTTTTTTCACATGTTTGCAATTATTTCATTACATACCTATATGTACAGATGTTACTTGTATTATTATTGCTTTATGACATTGCAAAAAAAACTACATAACAAAAACAATATTATACATTTATTGTTAATGTAAAACTAAATACAAAATGCTGCAATGCTATGTACCTATTCTTGAATTTAAAATGTTGTCATTAAAATATGTTAAATTTAATATCTCTTTCAAAGATCTGACAAAAAAGTCTAAGTTAAATAAAATGTTTAAATGTATTTACTAGATATTAAAAATCACAAAAAGCTATATATATAGAGCTCATTTATATTAATTTCCTAATTTTAAAAATAAGGTTACTTTTATTTTTAAATTAAATACATTATTACAATATTTTATCATAAAATAATATGTTTTCTATTTCTATATAGTTTTCTAGAATGTATGCATATTTTTAAAAGTCAAGCAAATGCATTTATTTTGACATTATTTTTATTGGGTTCTATTTTAAGTCTCAGCTTTTATTATTTTCTATGGGAGGATGTTGCAGTACTAGTGGTTGGTCAAGTGTAGTGCTTAACTTACTCTTGGTCAGAGCTGGTGTAGGTTTATTAATGTTTTGGTTCATTTTTAGCTGCAGTAAGAAGTGCTGTTTGTGAATAACAATGGGCTTAATCTTTTGTGGGTGGGTGTCTGTTCTTCCATAAACCCCTCCTTAGCCCTCCATATACACCTCCCTACTCCTCTGTGAATCCCTCCCCCCTTTTAGTAGTACAAATTCCCTATTACTATCCCTGATGTGGAATTGAAGCTCTTTGCAGACAGTTAGCATACTTGGAGCACACACTTTGGGCCTGATTATGACTATGGCGGAGGGAATTACTGGATACATGAGGGCAAGAGTACAGGAATATGGGTGGCAAGGTGTAAAAAGGGTAAAAAAAAGACAAAATGACAGCATACATTAAACACAACACAGGATAACAGCAGAGAGGCAAAAAGAAACTGAACATATAAGCACTCACAGAAAACACATAGGAAAAGAAAAGAAGAATAAGGAAAGGAGGATACATAAAAATGCAGAAGGAGCAGATCAAGTATGAGCATCCAGATCTGAAAGAAAATTACTAAGAAGTGGTACGAGACGTGTTGGCACCATAACAAGAACAACAGCAGAGAGCAGAAAAAAAAAGACAAAAAAAGACAAAAAGCCAGTATAGAAAAAAAAACTGAAAAGAAAACTACAAGAATCTTAAGATTTCTGAACAGTAGTGTTCATAACTTGAGATGTAATATTCTGAAGAAACATTTTTAGTTTAGCAGGATCATCATAGGATAGGCTTTTGTGAGTTATTTGGCATAAGCAGGTGTGGAGAATACCACAATGTATGTTCAACTGTCTCATTTGGGGTCTCAAAGCAAGGAAATCCTTGTGCCTAGCGCTGGTCACATTAGGGATGTCTTGAGATATAAATATTTTTTGACTAAACCAAACAAGCCTTTGTTTATCCTTTGCAGCTTTCAAGACATGTCTGGGAATTCAAGAAAGAGCATAATTATTCATATAAATCTAGAAGAATGAAGATTATGTTGGGTCTAGATAATGTGCTTGTTGCAAATTGAGAGGAGGACAAGTAGGAAGACCAAGGAATTGTGGAAGATTTTTTTTTAAGAAGTCAAGATAATTAGAACCTTCAAATGTGTCTTGCAGACCATATACGAAGAGATTATTATGATGATTCCTATTTTCTAAATCTTCTGTATGGAGCCTGAGTTTCAGGATCTTCTTTTCAAGCAAAGGAATTTTAATAACCATATCTTAAAGAGAACTCACACATAGCTCAATTTCAACCATTTTTCCCACCATAATATTCCATCAATCCTCAATCTGTTGAAGTCTCTCATTGGTGGGACACAAAAAAGGTTGTAATCCCCTCACCTTAACCAGGGTAGAATCCAGAAGTGGATTATTAGAAGACATGATAGGTGATGAAGGGTCGTTTTTCACCCTCTTAAACTTTGTGCTAGAATAAGTGGCTTTAGGAGGAGGTCACTGGCCATTTTGATGTGGTGTGCAATATTATGAGAAATCTGAAAGGATTTTATTCTGTCCATAAAATAAAGTAATGACTACCATATAGCCAAATAGCATCAAGAAGAACCAAGTTTGAGATAGCGAGGCAAAAAAACCCTACAAATATATCAAAGAAGATTGGTATACAATCATAGTGGGTCAGAAAAAGGCATTAAGGGCCAGATTTATGAGAACTGGTGCATCTCTGTGGCAATGCAGTGATGTGTCACATTTGGAGCAGATGTGGTACAACCCTTTGAAGCAATATGAATGCACCATATTTATGGAACGAGCACCCTGTTGTAAGTTCTCGGGTTGCGTAAAAAAATGTGTGCATCTTTGGGAAGGATGGCACACAATGTTGTAATGCATCTGCTCCAAATGTGACGCAAAGCTCATTTGCAGCACACAAATCATTTTGTGTGCAGCATCGTGCGTTGTGAAGCTTGAAAAAGAAACATTTAAAATTTGCAATTCAGCAAAGGTAAAAAAGTAAGGGAGCTGGAAGTACAAGCAGTGAGGACAACAACCCTAACACCAGCCAACATGTCCGGACAGAAGTCAAGGGGAAGAGGATGAGCAATTTCATTAAGAAGAACCAAATATTAATAGCTGAGGTGACAAACAATGAACACCTTCTCTTTGTCACCTTCAAATTGTCATTAGGGAAAAAAGAAGCTGTTTGGCAGTCCATAGTGGATAAGAATAATAGTGTTGATCACACAAAAAAGGCAGTGCCTGAGCTGAAAAAAGGTGGCATGATTATAAGTGCAGGACCAAAGAGAAAATGTCCAAGAACCTGAGGGCAGCCATGCAGACCGGAGGAGGACCAGAGGAACAGGAGATGTTGGACCCATTGGAAGAGCAGGTAGTGTCACTTACCCCAGTAGAGTTGGTTGCAGGAGTAGCTGGACAGGACACTGCTGCAGTTGAGGACAAGGATGATCTACAGGGTAAGTGTCATCAGTGAACAATACGTTTAAACATGTCATGTTGTGCAGTGCAGCAACACACTTTGCTGCTCTGCACTGTGCTTTGTGCAAGGGAAAGGGCAGGATTGTCTAACAAGTCTCCCATACTTCACGTAAATGTCACTTATTTTTCCAAGCGACAATTTGTCCTGTCCAGCTCAGCCAATTTTCTCATGTCCACAAAAGTCTGACTATGCTACATATGTCAAAGCAGAAGGATGTTGAACAGGGAATTGTGAAGGGACAGGATGAGTAAGTTGTCCAGGATGATGGGCAGGCTTTGGGGGTGGTTGGAGGGCGATGTGTCTGGGCCTAGTTGTGTTGTCAAGGAAGGTAAATGTTACAGATTATCATCACTGCTCTCTTGTGAGGTTCAGCATGACTCATAGTTGTGACATACAGGTAGGCATGTTGGGCAACTGCGTATTGTAACTAATGTTGGCTGTGTTGGTGTCTCCAGAGAGTCAGGCCCACATTACGAGTGTGGCAATCGGAAGACCGCCACACTCGTGGTGGCGGATGAACCGCTGCCATAGTGGCAGTCCGACTGCCACATTACAACTGTGGCGGAGCTGCCACAGTCCAACCACCGGCACTGCCAGGTTGCCATCAGTCGACAGCTTGGTGGTCTCAGTGGTCGTAATCTGCCAGGGCAGCACTGCAAGCAACTGTGCCCTCCAGATTACGAGTCCCCTTTCCGCCAGCCTTTGCATGGCGGTTGGACCACCATGAAAAGGTTGGTGGAAAGGGGGCTGCACTGTCCATGCACTTGGCATGGGAAGTACAGGGGCCCCCCATGGACAGCCCCATTGCCCTTTTCACTGCCCAGATTCCGGGTAGTGAAAACCGTGACAGGTGCTGTCGCATCCAACACAGCGCAACATTGCCGCTGGCTCAATTATGAGCCGGCATCAATGTTGTGGTGAGTTTCCAGCTGGGCCGGCGGGCAGAAAGACTGTTTACGCCGCTGGCCCAGCAGGAAACTCGTAATAAGTCCTGCGGAGGGACGACCGCAAAGGTGGTCATCCCGACGCAGGACTTTGGCGGGTGGCCTCCGCTGCCCACCAAATTTGTAATGAGCCCCTAGGTGTATAATCTGTGTGTCATCACTGTCTGAGAGTAAGTCCTGGCCTTGGGCCCAAATGATTTATGACAGAGGAGTCATGTCTGGATACAAGTAATCAGGGCTGAGTGAACAGATTTTTGATACTCTGCAGGGCCAACTTGGGTAATTACAAAATGTGGAGAACTTTAATGTTTGTATATTTGCAAGTGTGATGGTGCATTTCCCCTTCCAAGATAGTACACAATGACTATTGGTCTGGACCCTGGAGATGAGAGGCGTACACACAAATAAGTAAACCATGGTAAGTACATGCTTGTACACAGTCCTGCAGTACAGCATGGCTGCTTGCTGTTAGAGTTGTGTGAATATATGTCAAGTATGAGCCCTTGGCCACATAAATGTAGACATTGCATGCAATACAGCACTGTGAAGCAGATTGCTGTGCTATATTGTGTGAAAGGCAGAGTGATAGACCAAAAATATTAGTTGACCAAATTAACATCACTTTGTCTGGAGCTGTGGGCTACGTAATGGCTATAGGGAATGCAAGCAACCTGTTGACAGCGTGCACTGTTGTCAGTAGTAGTGTGACTGCCTTGCAATGTGTGCAATGGCACACAAATGACCCCCTTGTTACACAGTGGTTGTGTGAACAATGTACACATATTGCCATTTAGAAATTGTAAATAGTAAAACTTTGCTTCAATCACTCTTTGTAACTCATGATATGTGTAACTTAAAGTGAATGTTAATAAAGTCTGTTTGCCAACAAAAATACTATTGGCAACATCTATCATAGATCATCATAAAAATATAAATTATTCATTGCAGATGGGCAAACAACACCTCCTGTGCAGCAGCCTGTCCTGGATGACCAATCTGTTGGTGATGAGCTCCTGCCCCCCCATGGACGGTGATACCTTCCAGAAACTCATGGATTCCATAGAATCTCATTCTCCAGCCCCGGCAAAGGATGACAGAGTTGCAGTGTCTCCAGATAAACTGCCACCCACAGAAAATCCCCCATTTGCCAGTCCAAGCCCAGCTGTGGACTCCAAGGACCCCCAAGTTGTCTTCTAATGGCGAGTGGTAGGAGTCCAGCAGCAGATGCTTGATGAGGAGCAGGAGGGGATGTAGACCATAACGGGCACCCTAGAAGGAGTCCATAGGTGCCTCACTCCCAATAAGGATCCATCTGAAGCAATAACAGGCACCTACACTTACCTTCATACTATGGGTGAGTCTCTAGCTGACATTGCTGGTGTCATGAGGCAGAGGCAAGAACAGGTCTGAACATCTAACACCAGTGAGGCTGCCACTGAGCATCATTAACATAGTCACATCTATGGAGAGCAAGTTGAACTTCTACATTGCAACAACGGGTACCCTCCTTAGAGACACTGTTGAATTGCTGAGAAGCCATCGGATCCTTGTTAGAGCAGTGATGCCTTCCTTGCTGGCACAGACAAATGCTCCAGAGGACATGGGATCCACTTCTTTGGTCACTGATGTGTTTTTGCCTCAGATGCCACTCACACAAACAACACCATTTGCAGGTGAGGCTAACCACCCATCAGAGGCGGAAGATGTAAACTTCTTCAATTTCCGTCAGAGAACTGCCAGGTAACATTTGTCTGTGCCCCCTGGACAGTTCACTAGTTGTCCTGTGTCTATCCTCTTTTGTTACCCAGAACTGCCACTTTTTGTTTGTACACCTGTTAATCTTATCCACCTGTGGGCTTGTTAAGTGGCCTACCTTCCCTAAAGGCAATTTGTATCTCCTCACTGAAATTCACATCACCTCTATATGTTGCATGACATGTCTACCAAATGGACTCTGTCTAGACATCCTTTGCTCACAATCAATTTTGGTACTGGCTCAAACAAAGTAAAAATGTTCATGGTGACCAACCCACACATGTAAATAAATTAATTTCTATAATCCTAAGTGTTGTATGTCTGTTCCGGAAAAGACTACTTATACCATGGTTTAAAAGTACATACAGAACCAACTTTTTTGCATCTTAAGAAGATTGAGCTCAAGTCACTATCACCTGCTCTTGTTGTACATATCAAGGCCCGTATTTATACTTTTTGACGCTAAACTGCGCTAACGCTGGAAAAAAACCACGTACACCAGGCAGCGCCGGCGTTGGGAAAAGTGGCGCTAGGGCGTCTTAAAAATGGTGCAAGTCAGGTTGACGCAAAAAATCGCCTCCACCCGATTTGCGCCATTTTTAACGACGCCCAGACGCCATTTACATGACTCCTGTCTTAGTAAAGACAGGAGTCATGCCCCCTTGCCCAATGTCCATGCCCAGGGGACTTATGTCCCCTGGGCATGGTCATTGGGCATAGGGGCATGTAGGGGGGCACAAATAAGGCCCCCCTATGCCACCCAAAAAAAAAAAAAAACATTTATACATACCTGAACTTACCTGAATGTCCCTGGGATGGGTCCCTCCATCCTTGGGTGTCCACCTGGGTGGGCAAGGGTGGCAGGGGGGGTCCCTGGGGGCAGGGGAGGGCACCTGTGGGCTCATTTTGAGCCCACAGGCCCCTTAACGCCTACCCTGACCCAGGCGTTAAAAAGTGGCGCAAATGCGGGGTTTTTTGACCCGACCACTCCCGGGCGTGATTTTTGCCCGGGAGTATAAATACGACGCATTTGCGTCGCCGTCATTTTTTTAGACGGGAACGCCTTCCTTGCATCTCATTAACGCAAGGAAGGCGTTCACGCAAAAAAATGACGCTATTTGCCCATACTTTGGCGCTAGACGCGTCTAACGCCAAAGTACAAATATGGCGTTAGTTTTGCGCCGAATTTGCGTCGAAATAAACGACGCTAATTCGGCGCAAACGGAGTATAAATATGCCCCCAAATATCATGTACGTCCACTGCCATAGCATTTTGCTGAATATCTTGTCTACTGATTGAATGTCATGGTGTGACAATAAGCTTCAGTTACTGGACTGGCATACAGGGAAAGGGTCTTACTAAACACACATATGCCTACCTGCTCAAAATGGGGGCTGTGAAGCATGTGAGTCAATAACAATGTTTTACTAATCCACAAATGTCTAGCTCAGTAAACATGACACTGTGAACAAGCACACATAATAGCCTCAATGCTTACATTGAAGACACCCTAAGATACAAAAATTATGCTTGCACTGATATTATGCAGATGCCCATGCCCAGGCTAGACCCCTCCTGAATTAGCATCATATGTATGCTGCACAAAGATATACAAGGTATTCCAACACCTTTGATGTCAGTATGCATGAAATCCAACAACTTATTTTTTACGGTTTTGTTTAAAATGATAAATGGTTTAGTAAGATCCTCTGGGATATAAATGTGTTCCTCTGACCCTGAGCGGCCTCACATGTACTGAGTGTGAGTGTACCCACACATGACATCGATTGTACAATATGCACACATCTTACTGATCAGGAACCACAGCACACAACCAGGATCAAAGCATCACTTCCCTAGAGGAAAACTAAATTTGAGAAATATGTGTTGCAAGCTGTGCAAAAACTATAACAAAGTAACATGCATGATGTGTCACACTTAAGAACTACTCAATGTCAATGATGATGGAGGTTCTTCAATCAGGTGTGGACACAATCTTGATTTTTAGCACGCCAAGTAAGATGTTCTTCTTGCACAATGGTGCAAGGGTAAGTGAGGTAGAGGCAGGCACCCGTGTGTGTCCCGGCACAACCACAAATCTGTAATCTGTCCTGACAATCATATCTCAAATATACCTGCCTTATCACTTTCACACTCTGTGTAATAGTAGTATGCTACCTATATTGTGGTGTAACAATACTCAATTGTATCCAATTACAGTGCCTAAAGTTGGAACATGCACCACACTTCACTCAGGTGTAAGGTAGATGAACATCTCTCCTAAAGCCTCTGACAAAGCAACATTTAACTACAAAGCCTGCAGGCAAATAGCTACAATATGTTCTCAACTCAATTCACTCCACGCTACCAACTCATAATTATTGAAATGATGAAAAAATCTTAAATTTAAACAAAATGTATTCTATACAAACTATCTAACTTAACCTCACCTACCTAGTCTACACTTCCTAAGCTGAAAACAACCGTATACTAATTCACTTAGGGCCATATGTACAAACACATTTTCCCATAGACCCAGAATGGGTAAAATCCTTTGGTACATCTGGCCCTTAATCTTACACTATCTACGCAACTAACCTTACTTCTAGCCTATACTATCTCAACTGCACACCATAAAAACACACTTGAATATACCTACCTAATAACATATGTAAAAACCTATCACTATACTCGACCAAACGTATGCTAAATCTTAACTAACACTATGCCTATATTTATATACTAACAACCTCATTTGACCTGGCAAGCCATATTTCTATAACCCAGGCATCTGGACGTCTACCCTTGCAACGCGAATCAGACAGGCAGTGTGGTAATGTTTTTTCCAACACCATGGTAAGTAACAGTCACAGACCTTTATCCTTACAGCCCCCAGTACTTCTGTGTTACTGTTCCTCTGTCATTCCTATTCATAACAATGACATGTATGTCTCTGAAGGTTGATCAAGTTCCCCTGAGACTGGATTACAGCACCCATACCTCAGGTTAAATTAAGTAAATGATGTGACCAATATACTACTCATAATGTAATCACACCCTTACAAACACACATATTGAGAAGTCTTATGCCCTCTGTCATGATACAAATCCATTATTATGAACAAGTGTAGCATAGCACAACAATATTTGCTCCATCTCTCATTTGAATAATGGATTGTTTGTGATGACTAGCCTGCTAATACAGCAATACAAGACTTTACATATTGTAATGTTATTTTACACACACATACACAAACAGGTACATGTACTAGTCATTTTCAGTGGTCTTCTGCATGAATGTCTGACCACAAGTATATTGATCCACAATGCAGGATAGATGTAATGTATGCAGCATGTATGTGCATAGTATGATGAAAAATGGCACAATATATGTGGCATTCGGACACACATTTATTGTAAATCATATATTCAGAGACAATATTTTTTTAACACTTGGTAACGATGTACAGGTAATGTGTTACACCTTATCAGCACCAGTGTCATACTCAAATATGGACGTAGGCTGCCAAACCGTGCCCAGGCAAACTTAGGCCATGATTTAGATCTTGGTGGTGTTACCACAAATCCGCGGTGGACCCAAAGAGACCGTCAAGCCAACGGTGTTCTGCACGCTGTTTTTAGATGTATTGTGGCTGAGCAGAACACCACAATGATGGAGTGTTCTTCCTAGCCATCAGGCAGGCAGGTTCTTGCCAACCACATTTAGATGTTTCACCTGTGCAGACGGTGTCATATACAACTTGTAGCATAACATCACAAGTACACATCCCCTTGCAATGTGCACACATTGGCATAGTTGAAGGTTGTGAAAGTATCATCATTGTGGTGCCAGCATTCATTTGGGAATGAATAGTGACACCACAATGACAGTTGTGTATGTGTGCGATATGTATCATGTACGTGTGTGTCCCCATCCACAAATGTGTACCAGACATATGCATGTCACAGGAATTTTAAAAAGTATTGTGACATATACATGACTGCAGTGGTCCCATGGCCATATGAGGTGCCCACACACATGCATGTCACAGGAATTAAAAAAAGTGAGTTTTGGGCACCTCTCCATCCATTGCTCCAACTCAGATATTGAGGTCGGGCCGCCACAATTGGCTTGGAGGTAAGGCACATCCAAATCTGTTTGGTGGTAAAGGTGGCTGGAGTACTGCCATCAGCCCCTATTCCCAATGCTGCAGTCAAAAATCTTGGCGAGTAGGTAGGACTCGGGCAGTCACCTCCAAGGTGGAGGACAGGAAATCCCACAATTTTTCAACGGTGGCACTGTTGCAGCTGACATCTAAATCAGGCCCTTAGTATAGCACTTCCTACTTTTATGCAACACCTGTTGTAATTTGTATGTAAGGTCTATGCAATAGGTCTGCAATTACATTTGGATTGTGTTCACCATCTACTTATCAAGGGCCAGATGATGGGACATGTACCATAAGCATCAAAACTGTATTTGACTAAACATCACCACAGCTGTTAAAGATTCATGCTACCTGTGTGTCTGAATACATTGCCCCTACATGCACATTGCCATCTTTCCTTGGCCTTTTACCATTAATGTGGGTACAGGTGCAGTTCTGATGGTACACTGACAGTAATTATTTAGCAAGCGATTGATACCTCCATTTACACATCCCAATATTATCACTATCATAGATCACACATAAACCTTACAGAGTGACAAGCATGTACTTATCACACTTACAAGTAGCAGTGGAATCCCAGAAGATTTCAACCTCAGCTCTTGTGTATGGAGCAGGATCACCGAAAAGGCAAACATTTGAATATTGCATTGTAAAAAGTGATACACAGTGTACATTCCATTGACAGTATTATCTAATCCCAGTGAACTGGAAGATTCGACACATTGGACACACATTTGTATATATCTGAATAGGGGATGCAGCTATTCACTATGCATGGCAGAGGTGGCTGGATGTTGAGGCTCAGATACAGCTAACATCACATGCCTGAAGCATGTCTTAGACATGTAAAGGTATGTGTGCTGGTGGGCAGTATCACATCAGGCCCCCTTGCGCCATGACACATTGGGGAAAGTATTGGGTCTAGGAAGACCAAAGCTGTGCAGTAATGAAAAAGGACATGTTTACACTGTATGTGCCATGGTACTATTAATGGCTCTGGTGCACAGAGTGCTGACACACAACAAATCATGCATGCGTGCAACAAGGTTCAGGGGGCATGGCTTGGAACAATGTGTACATGTTTTTGCATGAAACTTCCACCTACATGGCCAAGTACAATTGGTGGATGCATTGTTATCTGTCTGCGACAGCTGAACATTGCACTACACATAGAAAAGTTCACATTAGATGAGAATGAACATTACAAGATGTTTGATTCATACCCCGCACAAGCATGCATGTGGCTTCTGGTAACGTATGCAAACACATGCATGTTCAATCCAAGAAACATATTGAATAGGCCCCGTGCCAGGATTTGGTGACTGCATAGCGTTACAATTTAATATTTTAACCGGAACAATAAATGATCTGCCCTTACATACTTACACAGTTTTAAAATGTATACAAACATATCTACATGCAGATGATACATATATACGTGCATACCTACGGGTCCACCAATCTCCGACCCAATGTGGTCCACCAGATCACCCTCTTGGGACACAAAATCAGCCAAGTGGTGTTTTCATTGGTTGACAGTGGGTTCTGTTCCATGAACACACCATCAGCCATACCATGATACGTGTACTTGAAGCAAAGGATGATTTACTCACACCAGCCCAGGGGTATGTTTGCATGACACATTTATAATAGAGACAATTCTTGCTTCAATGATTGGCTTTTACTATGTGTGCCCAGTTTTCCTACACACATGGGGAGTTCAAAGATACAATATAGACTTTTGTTTTTCTGAAAGGTACACCTGCCTGCACATAATGCAACAAACACCTGCAGGCCTGCCACACATTGCAGCATAGTGTTAGGATGCCAGCGTTGGTGCTGGGCTGTATATCATAAACATTAGCTACTGTAGGCACACACTTTGGGGGTGATTCTAAGTCTGGCGGGCGTCGGAGGCCGCCCGCCAGACTTCCCCCCTCCAGAATACCGCACCGCGGTCGGAAGACCGCTGCGGCTATTCTGTGTTTTACACTGGGCTGGCGGGTGACCGCCAAAAGGCCGCCCGCCAGCCCAGTGTAAAACTACCTTCCCACGAGGACGCCGGCTCAGAATTGAGCAAAAGCAGACACTGAAATTCTTTTTGGGGCCCTCTTACAGGGGCCCCTGCAGTGCCCATGCCATTGGCATGGGCACTGCAGGGGCCCCCAGGGGCCCCGCGACACCCCATACCGCCATCCTGTTCCTGGCGGGAGAACCGCCAGGAACAGGATGGCGGTATGGGGTGTCAGAATCCTCCATGCGCCGCCATGGAGGATTCATTTGGGCAGCGGAAAACCGGCGGGAGACCGCCGGTTTTCCACTTCTGACCGCGGCCGAACCGCCGCGGTCAGAATGCCCAGCGGGGCACCGCCAGCCTGTTGGGGGTGCCCCCGTCATTTTAGCCCTGGCGGTCTTGGACCGCCAGGGTTAGAATGACCCCCTTTGTGTTTGCTCTGTTTCATATGTCCTCACTCTGCACTCCTCATACTGCATACCTCAGTATTTTAACTTCACTTGTAGAAATGCACATCTTCATTTCCATATACATTTCCCCCGCATTATTTTGAAATCACATGATGCTTTCTTTTCAAATACTATTAACACAGATTGACACAGATCATGTGTAACGTGCATCATTGCTCAGGAGATAGACCTCATGAAATGTCTCAATTCATTGGACGCTTAATGAGATACAAAAGATAGGGGAACATGTAACAAAACGTGTGGAAGCGGAATGGTTCAGTCAGGGGGTGGTCACATTGCCATTAGGTAGGATAAGGCACATTGAAAGTCCACAGGTCTGATTAGTGAACAGTGGGTAAAATAAGTGGGGGCATAGATTGTTTTAGCGACACTGGCATGATCTTGAACACAGAGCTAAAGAGCTAAAGAGAAGCTGTGCATGAGCCACAGACTGTAGCTACTGGGATGTCCTATGAATGAAAATTGTTTGTTCCACATCTTCATCCTCTGATGTGTGCGGTGCCTCCTGTGCCAGGGATTGTGCTGGAGTTGATGTTGAGGGAGGCACACTGTGTTATCTCCTGTGAGTCTGCATGGGCATCCTGACTGGTACCTGGCTCATTGGGGTCTCTCTGGGTCTCTCCTGTCCAATATTCTCCATTTTCCTAGTTTCAGGCTTCTGTTTGTCGCTTTCACTGGCTTTATCTGGAGGATTTTAGCCAAAAAGTGAAGCTACGATTAGCGTCACATAACGTGCTGCAAATCAGTATAGTGCCACTTTTTCGGCAATAGAGGCATTTTCTTTTGCGACACGCTACTTACATTAGCACCATTTTTTTGTGGTGCTAAGCTTTCCTTACCGCATGTAGTGCCACATAGTACATTTGGCACATACATGGCACAAGGAAATGTCTAGTGCAATGTCAATTTCCTTGCCGCAAAACTGCGCTAGCACAATTTTGTACCATTTCTTGTTGTCTGGGCTTAGCCTGTATGCACGTAGAGTTTTGTCTGACTTTTGACATAGAGAATCCACACTCTTGACATATCTATATTCTTCAGTTGTTCAGATGTTTGCATAAAACATAGCCAATGTCATATACTACTCTGGCTATTTACTCACTGTAAAATTTAATTTGCTCATATGCTTATATTGTTGTTTTACAAGACCTTTGTATTGCTATGCAATGCATGGCAAATGTGTAATTTATCTACTGTAGCATGATTTGGTATATGTGGCAATGTAGCCAGGAACTGGGTCACATGCTCTGTTTTGAGGAAAGAAACATTAATAGTTCACTTACTTTAGCATGTGAATTTGGAGCATACTTGTGGTGTGGTTCACACATGTAACATGGATAGAATATATAATAGAATTTATTGTCAGCGGGACGATCTGCACCCCAATATGGATGTGGTACATCTTTGTCAAACTCTTATTTGACAGAGGTTCCTGTGTGGGACTATTGTGTGATCAATTAATTTCAGTGTATTTTCTTCTGATACAGAGGGATCCCATTTTTTAAGTGATCATCATAACATGGCGCGTCTTATTCACAGATCAGATTAACTAGACTCCCATTTGTTTTACATTTGATTAAATATTCAGTCAGTTGGGTAATAATTTAATTTAAGTCTCTGACTTTATGAGGATCTCATCTCATCCAGTTTTCTTTTAACATCGAGACTGTGGTTGGGGTTAAAGACAAAAAGAAATGAGCCCGAAAAATTCATGGACCCCTGAAATCGCAAGACAATGTAGTTATGACATGCAGGCCTCCATCCCAGCATTTGCATCAGGTCACGGTCAGGCCGGTTCCTCCCACAATATTATTAGTGAGGTTGCTTTTATGGCCATTGTCTTTGTGGTGCAAGGGCTGCGTACATCCCTGGCACTTAAGACTCAGGGGCTAATATTGTAAACAGAATGAATACATGTATAATGTACAATGGAAAATGCAAAAAAAAACTTGTATCAAGGCATGGATGATTCATGGAAAGCTATGACCTTTCCTCTCTAAAGCAATTCGAAGCAACATCACACGACCCAAGGGGAAAGTGATTACTGCTCTTTTAACTCCTTCGGAGAATATACAAACTTTCATTTTGACTTCTGCCTTTCCTACAGAATTAAACATGACCCATCAACTTGTGCACTTCCCAAAGTAGGATACAAGTATAACTACCATTCAGCTACTATATGTATTTTTTCTGAAATTCTCATAACAGTGTACAAAAGAATCATAATCATATTCATATGAATGTATTTCATTGCATCTTTGTTTGATATAAAGAATAGCCGAGAGAAAGGTTTATTCCAGGAGTCCACTAAAGTCAGGGAAATTAACAATGCTTTAGTCGTGAAGGTTCAACATAACTCTTCAGTGCTTTTAAGAACTGATCTGGAATTTGAATGAGGTGATATAACTAGAAGTGAGGCCTAACCTAGCAGGGTAGAGTTTCCTGTTGGATGTAGTTGTTGCCAGTTGGGATCTGGGAGCGGAGGATTCTTGACAAAGGCTCAACCACTTTGTATCTCATGATAAGGGAGAGTTTTTACACTTTTCTAGGAAGGAGCTATTTTCACTGTAAACTAGGGCATTGAATGTATAATGAAGATGTGACATTTTCAACCTGGCTATCTGATGGCTTTCATTCATTGGATACAATTAGATGATTTACAAACAGATTAAACAGGTTTGACTTTCTCTGAAGTGTAAGTCCGAAGCTTGTTTTGTTGTCTGCTAGCACCTAAATATGTAAATACATTCTGATCAGTGTATGTTTTTTCTTGAAAATTATGTGCCTCAGCTCCTTCAAGTCAATGGGCAGGAACACTACATATACCCATATTTTATAATTTATTTATATGGATCACACACAGGAGAAGCAGGACCAAAAGCTTTATGTTATTGTTGCATGTTCCTGAAAGCCCTAAAATGGTACCCAGTAGAATGAAAGTCAAGGTTAAACCATAAAGAAGTACCTTGCATGAAACTGGTCTTAGCTGCCATACTAATCCTCAAACAGTGAAATGCAGGATGTACCCTAAATTCTGCTTTAATACATGTGTGTAATCTTTGCTGGGGTCTGGGAGGAAATGAAAGCCTGAAATGGTAACAATCAAATTACCTAAGCATTTCTTGATCTACATCAGGACGTTTGTGTCATGCAGGAATGCAGCCTACCTTCTTAAGAAGGTTGTGTTTGGATCTTGTTGGAGTGAGATGAGACTCTAGAAGCCAACTTCCCATGTCTTCCAAACCCTGCTATAACCAAGAAGGTATATGTATCATTCTCTCTACTGATACCAGCACTCAGGGGAAAGGGGAATTGGAGAAGAAAAAGACACAGTTGATGAAACTGGATCTGCATTGGACATCCAGGGATCTCAAAAGGTTGTCAACTTCTATGGTGTCAGTGATGTGAAGGAAATACAAAACAGTAAGGGACAAATTTAAGAAAAACGGCTTTACATTACATGGAGTTCCACTTTTCTTGTGGCCCCTTGCTCCACCATACTGCCACCATGTGTGCATCGTATTTAAAATGCAGTGCCCCATAGCGCAGGATAGGGGGTAATAGCGTCAGAATTTCTGATGCTATTGATGTACTGTTCAGGGTTAGTGCCAAAATGTTAATGCTAACCCTGAACAGTACATAGGGGCCAATTGAAAACAATGGAAAGACCCCTTTTAAAGCCTGCTCTCAGCAGGCGTTAAAAATACTAGACAAAGAGACACAAAGAAATCTCCTAGATTTCTTTGTGCCGTTTGTGTGGCCACTCTAAAAGGGGAACACTCTCCCTTGCATATATTATGACTGGCGCATGCATTGCGCCACCTTGTAAATATGGCTCTGCGTTTTTGGCCACCTAATTCCACATTAGCGTGGAAGAAATTACGCTAACGTGTCGTTAGATGGTGATAGGCCCTCTTAAATCTGGGTCTATTATTCTTCCTTAGAACATCTGGCATCAAATAATAGCAGTTTGGTAAGAAATATGTTTTATGTTTGAGATCTTACCCAAAATTCCCTCAGTTCCAGTTGTCATACAACGCCCCAAACTTGTATTAGATTTAGGTTTTCTAGAAAAAGAGAATTATAGAGGAAAAATGCAAATTAATTCTCATATATAAATGTGTGTCATACTAATTTCCTGCTCACCCCTCTTTTTACTTGCAAAATCACTAAACGGTGTATAAACTCCTCACATAAGGAATATATTCTCCCCAAAATATAAATTAACCAAAACCGTATTAGTTTCTTTAACAATGTGAGTTTATTTCCTAGTCCAAGTAATTCTGGATGAGTCCTTCTTCTAATAGCCTCTAAGTAATGCAAAGTAATACAAATATAGGCGTATATACAATTAGAGTCTCTTATGTTGGTTTCCTGTAGGGTCCTTCAAAAGAGTATAAGGCACCTTAAAAAAAGCAGTCTTGATGAAATCAAGGAAATCCACCAAGTTTTCATAGGACGATAAGAATCCTTTTAAGGACAGCTATAACATGCACCTTACCAGAATCCTTATGGAATGGTTTGCTGTTGATAAATTATTCTGATGTTCTGTTGTTGTTCCAGGGTAAAGTGCTCTAATAACAGAGAAATATGCAGAATTTAGGGCCTGATTACGGGTTTGGCACTTTGTGGACCGCCATGGTGGTAGTCCAACTGCTGTCGCACTAGCGTTCACACCACCGTATTACAATGCATGTGGTCCATAGACCAAAGACTGCCACAGTCCCACTGGCACCACCAGGTAGGCAGTCAGAGCCACTGTTTCCGTCAGACAGATTATGATGTTGCCTTCTGCCAACGTGACTGTGGTGGTCCAACCACCAGGTCCCAGCTGGTAGAAACAAAGGCATAAAAGGCAAGAACTCACTTGTAGGCAGCGTCACACATCCTGTGCTGCTATGGAGCTGATCCTTCATGTCCAGCTGCTGCTAATAGATTGAGCCCAAAATCAATGTTGCCATGGACGCAACCGATGGTAAGACCACACACCAACACGTTCCCAAAAACCACAACAAATCAATGTGCCATCATCAACCTTGTATGGGGGCTGTGCTCTGTAGACCAAGTGTAATCTTGTGTGTCCTGGGCTAGAGGTTGTACACAATGTATGACCCAATCACAGCCCCATGACACCCCCTTTGGGCAGGTCACTGACACTGCAAAGCCACAGTCCACAAAACCACACGTCTGCACATCCCACTTACAGGGACAGTGAAGGGTACTCACAGCAGCAACACCATATCAATATCACACCTACTAAATGAACTGACACCCTCACATTGCTCACATGCCATGGCCAGTCATGATATTGAAGACAGTTGTCTATGAATGTACCATTGACCCCAAACACCCCTTTGTATGCAACATCCCTGTAATGAACCTTCACATCTCACCAACATTGCAAGACAATGGAAGGTAAATGGGCTGCACAATATTTTGAGAGACAAATATACAAGGCTCACAATGTAAACAATACCTGCAGAATAGGGATGCAGCATCAGGGGGACCCCAAGAAGGATGCTGCCCTGGGACACATTACACTTTGCACAACACTTTTGATACAGGAACTGGACCATGTGTCTCAGGAAAGCCAATAGGATAACTAAGTGGCATGCATATCTCCAAATGTGTAAGCGCAAGTCAAGAAAGCAAACACAACAGCAACAGCATGGGTCACACATGCAGATGAAGTAGCTGGAAAGTACACACATGAAAATTGATACATGGTCAGTCAAATGTATAGGAAGATAGCACAATTGAATACCCTCCATGTGTGGACAAACAAAACTCTATCTTGCACGCATGTTACAAATGTACAATCGACATCAGGGGGGCAAATATAAAAAAACAGATGTTGACATTGGCCAAGTCAAGATGAAATACTTACCATATCAAACAACACACAATGCAATGACACCCCAACTGGACTACCACCACATATCCATCCATCCATTCAACATCTCTCCTTGTCCTGGGTCACACCAGCACTGCTCCCAAAGTCAGATCTTGCCAACCACAGCAAATGGATCAGAAACCAGGGTGAATCAAACATAACTGATGAGACATGCATCACAAATTACCCAGGAACAGAAAACATTTATAAAAGTAATGGCAGGGCAAATGTGTACCCCAAAAAACAGCTTGGGTTTATTAACAGAACTTTTAAATGTGTTAAGGCCAATGGCCAGTCCACAAATATAAGTCCTTGTGCACTGCTGTGCACCGCAACTTGACTCACTGACTACTGGCATAGGAACCTCCACAGGAGAGGGCATCAACAGGGCAGGCAGGCACCTTAAAGATCCTCCTGGGGTGGGGTGGAGTTGGGTCGGATTTAGGATGGGTGGGTCTGGTTTTGGGAGGGGTGTGTTTAACTTTGGGAGGGATGGAATTAACTTTGGTAGGGGTGTGCTTCTCCTTGGGGGAGGGGAATGGCTGGTTTCAGCGTGGGCGGGGCAGGTGTAACAGGGGAGAAAGTGGACGTGTAAGGGATGGGTTGGGATGTGGGCGGGGTACTTTTGGTTTTGAGAAGGGGGTTTCACAAGGCAAGGTCAAATAGGAAATTTTCTGTGGGAAAACAGGTAGGGTCTGCAGAAGGAATTAGGGGTTGGGAAGTTGAGGAAGTGCTTTCCTTGGCTGTGGGTGTTGTTGCTGCTGGTGTGTGCCTGATGTATGCTTAGATTTGGCTGGTGTCTCTTTCATGTGTGGGTGTGTGCGTTTGCGTTTCTTGCGGGCTGTGAGATGGAGGGGGTGGCTTAGGTGGGAGTGGTGGCTGTGTCTGTGGGTGTTGGGGTGGTGACGGGTTATGGTGTGTGTGCTGTGTGGGTCTGTGGGTGTTGGGTGGTGTCTGGGGTATTGTGGGTGTGGTGTGTGGGTCTGTGGGGGTGGTGTCTGTGTGAATGGTGGCCGTGGTGGTCTGTGTGAGTGACTGTTGAGTACTGGCATGCTGGTGTGTCTTGTGCCTGTGCTTATGTGTGCTGCTTATGTGTGTTGAGGTCAGTGCATGCGGATGTGTGTGCGTGCTTTGGACAGGTAGGGGAAGAGTAATATTAGATGGGGACGAAGTAGGTGGTGGAGGTAAGATTGTGGGGGGTGGAAGACTGACATCAGTGAGGAGGTTATCGCCTGAAGAGTGCTCTGTAGGCCAGATATGGCAGTATTAATGCCTTCCAGGTATGCAACCACCTGCGAAGCTGGTTGCTCTGCACCTGGATTAAAATCCGGATGGCAGTCTGACCCACAGAGATACTCCTCAGGAGGTCAAAAGCCTACTCACTCAGGGCAACAGGGGTAACAGGGCAGGGGCTGAGGTGCCTGGTGCAAAGCAGATGCCAACCCTCTTGGGTGAGTGGGCACGGCCAACTGGGTGGGGAGAAACAGGGAGGGTGGAGATGGAACTGGGGGTGTCGGCAAGGATGGAACAGGTACAGGTCCTGAGGGAGTGGCCACTGGAGGAAGAAGGCTAAGAAGAAGATGTTGAACCGGTGTCCTCCGTGGCATTCCTCTCACACTCCAGGCCAGTGGGTCTCTCCGTGTCTGATGTCTCGTGACTGGAGGTACTGTGGCAAACTGCTTCCCCGCTGGTTTCGGCCCTTTCGCCACTGCTTGCCTGAAATTGATGCTGAAATTACAAAGACAAATAGGGTCATTGCGTATGCTTGAACACACTTTAACAACCGCTTTGATTACAAAACATTACCATAATGTACAGTAGCCCCCAGCCACAAGCTTCAGCAAAGTGGCCACAACATTAACAACACCAAATGCATGTATGCTTCATGAACTTTGAACAGCTGCTCACAGGAAAATCAGAATCACAGAAAACTCCAATTGCATGATTGAAGTTGTGCAATCACCAAACTCATGGAGCAAGTAGGAGATCTTATCACCTTGAATGGTTTGGCTTATGTAGCATCTCTCAGTAACCTGTTGGCACAAAATAGAATGGCAATGCCAAGTTCAATCTCACAGATCCCACACAAGATCATGCATTCAACTAATCTTCATATACTCAATACCACATTATGATTAAATGATGGCCAAGAATCCAGCCATGTTGCAGCAAGAAGTACAGTAGCCGAAAGAAGATGACAGGGAAACACTTGTGTCACATTGTTAAAAATCCCCAATGGTAACTTCACAATATGTACATTGTCTAAGTAGACTCATGGAAGTTGTACCAAGATTGCTCTGATAGACACATCTGATAGAAAAGTACACTGGAGACAATTTGGCCAAAATGACTGGAAGATTTGCTACAAATATCCACACCATGATGAATCACCTAGCCCCAGGTAAATCACTTGTAATGATTAGTATTGCTGGGAATACCCTACTCAGATTGCATAAGTAAAAGCCAATAGTTCATTAAATGTTGTAGAGGCTCAGGGATTCTCCAGTACCTGTAGAAGGTCCTGAACAATTTGCTCAATGCGAAGGCACATCGCTGTCCCTTTTTGTCATGCAAATACAGATTCCCTTGGATGAATGAGTGTACTCAAACACATATGATTGCCACATTTTTAAAATCACTTCCTGATGCATGTCAACAGTTAGGTAATGGTCCTACACCATTTAACTTGTGCCAAATGGTCCTACATCAATGGCATGGAAATGCAAATTCTGAGTCAAAACTGTAGTCCTACTTGTCATTGTCTTCATGATGTTTGCAATTGCACAATGCCAAATTACATGGAGTGAGGAGTGAGAGTATGTGTGAGTTACCAAGCAATGGCCACACACTCCTGTCTGTTGCACCACATGAAATGTAGGCCCATCACATATGTACAAATCCTAACACATGTTGTCATGCATACATATGTGAGTGAATCAGACTTCATCCCATGAAAACAGGTAGACCATGCATGAAACAGCAGTGGAAATGATATGGCAAAAGTGAAAGGTACCAAAGCTAACATGTAGGCACAAGGAATGATGACAACAGTGATGTTACCAAAATCATGTCAATGGACATTCATTACTTACCAAAGGAAAGTGTTGCTCTGCCACTGCACTCAAAGTGCAATGCATGCTCTGTCACATGTATGATGGCCACCTTTACATGAGGAACAGTAGGGAGGCACAAACACTCGTAGCACACTGATAACAAGTGGCCTGTGGGGGACAGATACGAATATACACACTTGAGCAGACACCTGGCTGAGTACAGTGGTCTATTACCACATGGTGTATGTTGTTGGGGCTGATACATTGAAGTAAAGTGGATTGTTGGGGACAAATGATACCCACAAAAACAAACATTACTTGATTGATCACTGTACTCAGCCTTGTGTTGGCCCTGGAGAATAAATTAGTTGTGGACAGTACACTGTTGTATCCTAGGTCACTGGGCCAATAGGCAAGGCACATCTGCATGCACCAACTTCCATACCTATACAATTACTCATTTTGTGTGTCACACATGGCCCTTCTCCAATCTTCAGGGGGACCTGGCAGACTTCAACTCATCAACTTAGCAAAGTCACAGGTAGGAATTTGCCCAGGAATCACTCCCTCAAATGCCCATCAAGCTCGGGGTAGGCCACCACCAGAATGCAGGCTATTTAGGGGGTCAGGCTCTGGCATGTACCCTGCCCACATTGGGAAGACAGCCCCTGCTGGACATCTGCGATCTTCCAGGCCCAGTGTTTCAGGTCCTCCAACCTTTTGCAACAGTGGGACCCCCATGGACCGCACATTCTAAGTGATGGCTCACCAAATCCCTTTCTTCTGATGGGTGTTGACCTGTATGGATGCCATAGACAAATGGAAAGCTTATAATTCCAGTTGTTTGGCCAACTGGTTGTGCCACACACATTTCAGAAACACCAAGCATACAAAATGTGCAATTGCCAACACACCACAAGAGTAAATCACACATTCTGATGAGTACAGGGACAGAAACACACACTTTTGGAGCCGCCTGCAGACTAACCCACTACCCTGCTCATGGCCTTCACTGACTAAGCCTATTGACATAAGGTAGTCCAGGCTCAAGCAACATGTACTGTGATGTGAGCCACAATGAAACACACCACGTCATTGTAACCTTCTGAAGGGTAAACTCCTTGGCCCTGACTGGACAGACACATTTACATCCAGCCACATTGACTCAATGCACACAGTCCCTATAGGCAACTACCATAGTACAGACCATACCCTAAGACTTACGTGACAATGACAGGGCTGCCATGGGGGGCGGGGGAGTAAAGCCTTTTCCCTGTGCATGTGTAGACATGTGGGCTACCCAATGTAATCTCATACCACTTCAGATTAGGTTTGTGTGGTATGTACTTGAAGCACAGAACACACATTTTACCATATGTGGCAAACCTATAGAGATGATTTCCAACATACTAAGTTTTGGTTCCATGTAACCAAGCTAACGAGTCACATATCATGCCCTTCCCTGAATCACCCAACTCTCTGCACTGTAGGTTTGTCATTTGTGCAATAGGCCTGCACTGTACAAATATGACTTATGGAAAGGTGACAACAGATCTGTAGGAGTAAGTGACACACATTGACAATGAGGCTCAATGCAAATATGTTCAAGGTCAGTGGGCTATGTCAGGACCCATTCCTAATGTAGTCAATGTACAAAGACCTTCAGGCCAAGTTTTGCCACTGAAGACTCTTGTTGGCCACATCCAAGGATCTGCGGGACTAAATGGAGTGGGCCTGGTGCCACAGTTGCATAGCCACAGTAACTCTACCCTTTTTGGGTCTATGTTCCCTACTGTGAGAAACATTTGGGAGGCCCTGATCTCTGCAGGTTGAGCATGCAGAACCTACATGACACTCACATTTTTATCACTTCTATGCATGACAGTACATCCTGTGCCCATCCTCTATGTGGGTTTAGTATTGTGTGGCACTCTGAAGGCCCCAGTGATTTTTACATGGCTCTCATACAAAAGTTTGGCAAGACCAGATGTGAGCTGAGTAATCTCTGGGTATATTTACATTGCTAATGAGATCATCAAATGACTGAAACAATAGACACACACAGCTCCTGCTGTAATGCACATACTGCTGTTTTACGTTTACAAACATCATATGTAAAGTTATGTAATTGTATGGCTGTAAAGTCTGCTTGCCTAGATATATGAATGCAACAGAAGGAGCATGTAGGACTTATCACACAACACATGGTAATGTGAAATACATAGGGTACTTGCTTTCACTACCTGTACTATGTACATCCCATGTATGGAATACAAAATGTGGCAACGGTCACCCGAAAAGTCTCACTGGCACTCAGAGGAACATTGTGGCCTCTGAGGAAGGAAAGGATGATGTTGAACAAAGTCAAATATGCCTATGAGGTCTTTACCTGCTCCTCTGGTGAGTCTAACCATAAAGGGGAAGGACCTCCTCAGGAGACAAAACAGTGGTCTTTTTACCTGCTTTGCATGATATGATTGCTCCCAGAGGCAGCAGACAGCAGCTGAAGTGGTGGAAGTCTTGATGGCAGCAGTGTCAGGAGTCAAGTGAGTGATTTAGCAAAATACGGCACACATGTATGCCATGTACGGGGTCATCTGGCCAACAGCCACAGCCATTGGTCCATGACCATCACAATCACCAATGTTAGCCTATGGCTGTGTCTGCCACAGTTGAGAAAGCCCACTGCGTTGTCAACTTCCGCAGGCGGTCACACGCAGTTTCTAATGTCAAGGGAACTAGGTTAGGCATCCACCATTTTGACGGTTGTAAATACAGGATTGGGCCCTGTTAAATGCGTCACAACATCAATATGTGTCTGATCATCACAATCAGAAGCGGCCTTGTTGTGTAGGCTCTCCTACACAATCACCAGTGTAGTGTGTTGCTGGTCCACCGGCAGTGATGGTATTTTTGGAGGTCAGAACAGACTGTTAAGTTTGTTAAGTTTCAAGGGACACATGAGGAGCAGGTAGTTGGGTGATGCCCAAATCCATGTTGGTGACACATGTGTACACAACCATAGGTCTCACATTTGGCCCTTGAGTAGTAGACAGCTTTGACGTATATTGGGTGTAATGTATTTCCGGTCTGTAATGCTTTTTCACATGATTTTGGTCCTGTGCACCCTGTATGTTGGAATGGACACAATGACTAATGCTCCAATTCATTTAATTCCACAAATTGGTACCCTTGGAGAGGGAGGAGGTGACAAATACCAGTATACCGTCCATTACCAGACCTTCAAACAATGGAAGAACTTCACATCATCAAACAGTTTTGTAAATTATTATGGATTTATGTCCTCAGTTGGAGCCAAATCTAAAGCCTGAAAACACCAACCCAACATGCATACCACCCATTGTTATAGTCATTGCAGTATTACACTTCCTGGCCACAAGGTCTTTCCAGAATACAGTGGCCATATCTGGTGGTATGTCCCAACCCATGTTCAGTGGTGTATTAAGAGACGTGCTATTAGCAATGATGAAACACATTGACAGCTACATCACGTTCCCAGACATGAAGTGGTAGCCAAAATGAAGGCTGACTTCTATGGTTTTGGTCAACTCCCACATGTGGTGGGAGCCATTGATCACACCCAAGTTGCATTTGTGCCACCGCAGGCCACTGAACAAGTTTATCGCAACAGGAAGCACATCCATTCTATCAGTGTACACGTTGTCTGCTTGTCAGATCTCTACACCTTAAATGGCTGTGCCCGTTTTCCAGGTTCAGCCCATGATTCCTTTGGAATGCGGAACAGCACCATACCCCAGCTGGTGTTACAACTGCAACCAGAGAAGGACTGGCTGTCTGTGCAATGTCAGATGCTACAATCATGAAGTGAGTGACCCGTTGTGGCACTTATGTCTCATTCCAAAACAGGAGACTCAGCATATTCCAACCTTCCTTGGTTGCTGCCACCGCTGAGTAATCCAACTACCTAGTAGATGTCTATTTCAATGAGGAGCATGGAAGGTCATGCAGGGCAGTGGAGCAGGCTTTTGGGCTCCTGAAGAACAGATTTCGCTGTCTGGACAAGACTAGGGGAGACCTCCTCTACCTACCCTGGAAGGTATTTAGATCACTGTGGCATGCTCCATAACATCACCCTGTGGAAGAACTAACCCTTACATCCCAGAGACGGGGGAGCCTACAGTGCCACCGGGTGAGAATCCTCAAATGCGAAATGAAGATGATAGCAGTGAAGAGGAAGGAGCTGACTTGTGACAAAATCTCATCGACAGCTTCTTCTCATGAGTGTAAGTATGTAATGAGATGTCATTAATTTGACTGTACAATTAACTATAGTTGTGATAATGTGTGGAGTATATTTTTGGAGAAAGTTAGGGAGTTGATGCTCAGGCAAAATCTGCCAAAGGTTGTTTGATAAGGAGGCTTTTGACACATTTTGATGATATTGCTTT
Organism: Pleurodeles waltl; assembly: GCF_031143425.1. Classification (NCBI taxonomy): domain Eukaryota; kingdom Metazoa; phylum Chordata; class Amphibia; order Caudata; family Salamandridae; genus Pleurodeles; species Pleurodeles waltl. The sequence goes on along the minus strand of NC_090440.1, from coordinate 434,209,442 downwards.
GTGTCAGGTTTTTCAAATGGACTTTGTTCTCCAGGTGTTTGCTATGTGACTTGCTGTTCTGTGCGAGCCACTCACCTGAATTCCAGGCCTCCCAATGGGGCGATGGCTATTCCCCTATCCCAGTGAGGACTAACATGATCACGATGAAGAGTACATTGCCCTCTCACAAGTCCTCAATGGGAAGGGGGTTTTGGGAAGAGAAAAAGAGAGAACAACAGCTTCTGCTTCCTGGACTGCTGAATCAGACTTCTGGACCCTGGACTGCGTGTCGTATTGGGTGTCAGGACTTCTGATTTCTCAAAATACTGGGTTCTTGGTTTTTTAGGATTCTGGGCTGCAAAATAATTACTTCATTAATACATTGAACTTGCATAAACTATTGTACATTGCATAATGTCAGTAATTGTTGACACATTGTGCATATGTTTCTATAAGCTCAACAAGTCTCTTCCTCTTTTTACAATATTTTCAGAGTTTTGGAAGCAATGTCCATACTCAAAAGCAATCACATTGACTAAAGGGCTTCTTTGTGTTCTGGAGAAATCTCATGCCAATAATAGTTTTGATAAATTTTCTCTATTTCCAGTATCCTAATTCTCAGTGGAACGCTTGTTACAGGAAATACGTCTTTCCTTAATGTCTGTTTAGCAGTGTCTTGGATTCCCACCCAAACGATAAATCTTGCTAGTTCTTATTGTCATAAATTATTTAAAAGGCATAGCTCTGTTTTGTTTCATTTAAGTGAATAATCTTTCTTTACCTTAAAATTAAGTTACTTTCTTCAACATTTCAGAAGAACCCAAACTGTTTTTTTTTACCTCTCTTATTTTATCTCTTTTACAGGAAATATGGGATAGTCAGCAGAAGACAGAAGAGGAGATCAGGGACTCCTCAGGAAGCTGACCTGAGGGCGAGGATTGCCGGAACATGGCTGGAGGCTGTCCATAAGACGAGAAATGCTGAAACTCGACTGGAAGCCGGTCGGAGAATAAGGAACACTGGAACTCAACTGGAGGCAGGCTGGAGAACAAGGAACTTGACTTGCACTGGAACTTGACTAGAAGCAGGCTGGGGGACAAGGAACTTGACTTGACTGGAAAAAGCTGAGCAAAGCAATATGTATGAAGCCACGCAAGGCGTCAGACTCACAAGCATCCTTAAATAATCAAATGTACACATGTGCCTTTTGGCAGTTGATTGCTTGTTAAGGAATTGAGCAATTATCCTTCTGATTGTGGCACATGTTAAATACAGATCACATTGTGAAGAGCATGTGTTTTAGCAGTTACCGTTGGAGCAGGTGGAGAGGCAGTTGGTTGCTTGTGAAGGAAATGAGCAATTATCCTCCTGATTGTGTCATATGCTCAATACAGATCACATTGTGAAGAGCACATGTTTTGGCAAATACAGTTGGCACAAGTTTAGAAGGTGGAATACAATGGGCATAATCAATGAATATACCCAAATAAGTCTGAATGTTGCAAGCATGTGCTAGTGTACCCACAATAAGTTTTTAAAATGCATGGTTTCATAACTATACTCTTTGTTTTGTTCTTTGTTCAGGTACCTTCAGCATGAGATCTTCATTTGGGCATTTCAGAGTTGTGACATAGGCAGGTATATCATCCTGTTGGGACACACAAAGTGGACATGGATTGCTCCTGGGAATGAATTTCACAGCCTTTGGGTGTAGGATACCTGTGTCAAGACAGCTTGCACAGTGATAGGATGGAAGTGCAAAAGACTCAGTTGGAATTGTTTGTTGTTGTGTGGTGGCCATGATGCCTCATGTGTGTCCTTGTGTGGTCAGTAAAAATGTTGATGTTCGTGTAACCCATGTTAGTTCCCCTTCACATTGACTAAACACTCTTTTTGTCTGAACTGTTTGTAGCTGTAAACGTGATTCATCATTGTAGGCCAAAGTGCCATTTGTTTGTGTCATACTACCAGATGCAGTAGCACTGGATTGTAATGACCCTGTGATCAGGGACAGGTGTACCGCCATATGTCTGGGAAATGCATTATATGAGGTGGGCATCCTTTTGAGAGCTAGGGGATATGGCTCCAGCTGATGACATCAACCATATCCATGTTTGCCTATTTAACAGATCAATGTCTGACATGTCCATTCCTACAATATTCTGGGAGTCTGCACAAGTACAGTTTGTCACCTACACAGTCTGATTTTCTATGTTTCTGACATCTTCACAGTCTATGTGCTGAACAATGTAATAAACAAGACACTATGGCCCTCATTATGACCCTTGTGGTGAGTGCTAAAGTGGCGGTAATATTGCCAACAGGCTGGTGGTAAGTACCGCCAAATTATGACCATGGCGGGGATAACTCCCATAGACTGCCAATGCACCACACCGACCGCCAGGGCGGAAACAACACTCACCACGGAGGTAGCCAACATCATCCAGGTAGAAGACAAAGCACTGCCCACCATATTAAGACACATCACTCCCCCACCTTTTCTGGGGCGGTACCAATGCCATCAAAAGCCTGGCAAAAACACATCTCTGAAGAGAAAGGACTCACCATCAGAGACACAGGGAAGAACAATGCCACCATGGAACCCGAACTGAAAGTCTTTCCGAAGAGATTCTATGGTATGCTCCACCTGGAACACTGTTAGAAATGGGGTCTTTGGTTGGCAGTCAGGTACCCCCTGTCCAAGCAATGACCCTCACTATAGTCAGGGTAAGTCACACACAATCCAAATTATCCTATGCCCACCCTCTGGTAGCTTGGCACTGAGCAGTCAGGCTTAACTTAGAAGGCAATATGTAAAGTATTTGTGCAATTGGGGTCCCTGGGGGTCCGCAAAGCCTCCTCAGGGGGCCGCGACTGCTTAAAATATTTAATAATATTAGGTCCCAGATATCAGTAATGACACAGTGCGGGTCCCCGGGTTCCAATAATGATTCAGTGGGGGTCCCAGGGCTCCAGTATTGATAAAATGGGGGTCCACAGAAGTCAAAAGGTTGGGAACCACTGCAATAAATCATGGAATAACACCATATAGCACCACAAAAAATACACCACACAGTGTTTAGAAAAATATATAACATTTTATCTGATAAGATGCAGGTCAAAACGATTAAGATGCAATAAGTATATTTTGGAGTATCCCTGTAAAAATAACATAAGGTGTCTTTTGTCTCTTAAAAGCAACAAATGCCTCTTGCAAGCACAAAGTACCTGGTTTGCGTTCAAATTCTCCACAAGGAACCGCAGAGGAGGAGATTCATGGAAAACAGGAAGGTGTGCATCAATTTCTCGGGCCGCACACGGCAATTCGACATTTATTTTTCATGCATGGAAGGCTTTGCAGTGATTTCCAGCGCTCGATCTTGGATCCTCTTCGGGTTGCAGGGTTTTCGGACGCCCCGGGGACGATGCGTTGAAATCCAGAGCTTGCAGGGTGAAGTCACAGGGCTGCATCAATCCGGTGGGCGTTGCGTGGAAATTTCTACCACATGGCAGGCGCTGCGTCAATTCCTCTCAGGAAGTCGGGCTGCGTCGTTCCGGCTCAGCTTTGCATCGATCCAGTGGGCCGTGCAGCGAATTTCCGGTTGCTACGCTGGCGCTGCATTGATCTTCTCCTTGCGAAGTCAGGCTGTATCGTTCCGGTTCAGCGTGCAGTGATTTTCTCACCGCAATGCAGGCTGTGCGTCATTTTCTGCAGGCTGTGTGTCAATTTCCGACAGCCAGGGAGTTCTTCTAGCAGGAATGAAGTCTTTTTGGTCCTGAGACTTCAGGGAGCAGGAGGCAAGCTCTATCCAAGCCCTTGGAGAGCACTTGTCAGCACAGCCAGAGAGCAGCAAGGCAACAGCAAGGCAGCAGTCCTTCTCAGAAAGCAGTCAGGTGAGTCCTTTGGGCAGCCAGACAGTTCTGATTGTCAGGTTGCAGGTTCTGGTTCAGGGTTTCTTCTCCAGGAAGTGTCTGTGGCAAGAGTGTCTTGTCAAGAAGGGTCTGAGTTGGTAGGGTCATAGACTCTGCTTAAGTAGCCACATGTACCTTTGACGTGGGGGGAGACTTCAAAGAGTGGCTTGGAAGTGCACAAGGTCCCCTTTCAGTTCCATTCTGTCTGCCAGGGTCCCAGTAGGGGGATGTGGTAGTCCTTTGTGTGAGGGCAGGCTACCGTCCTTTGATATGTAAGTGTCAGACCCTCCACCATCCCAGCCCAGGAAGACCCATTCAATGTGCAGATGTATGCAAGTGTGGCTGAGCATCCTGTGTTTGGGGTTGTCTGAGTAAATGCACAAGGGAGCTGTCAACTAAACCTAGCCAGAAGTGGATTGTAAGGCACAGAAGGATTTAAGTGCAGAGAAATGTTCACTTTCTAAAAGGGGCATTTCTTAAATAGTAATATTAAATCCAATTTCACCAGTCAGCAGGATTTTGTATTACCATTCTGGCCATACTAAATATGACCTGGCTACGCTTTTTGGATCAGGATCTACCACTCAAACAGTATATGAGGGTAGCCCTAATGCTATCCTATGAAAGGAGCAGGCCTCACAGCAGTGTAAAACGAATTTAGGAGTTTTACACTACCAGGACATATAGAACACACATGTTCATGTCCTGCCTTTTACCTACATAGCACTCTGCCCTATGTGATACCTATGGCCTACCTTAGGGGTGACTTATATGTAGAAAAAGGGGAGTTTAAGGCCTGGCAATTACTTTTAAATGCCAAGTGGAAGTGGAAGTGGCAGTAAAACTGCACACACAGGCACTGGAGAAGCAGGCCTGCGACATGGTTAGGGGGCTACTTATGTGGGTGGCACAACCAGTCCTGCACCCACTAGTAGCATTTAATTTAGAGGCCCTGGGCACATGTAGTGCACTTGACTAGGGACTTACAAGTAAATTAAATAAGCCAATTGGGTATGAGCCAATGTCACCATGTTTTAAGGAGAGAGCATATGCACTTTAGCACTGATTAGCAGTGGTAAAGTGTGCATGGTCCTAAAGCCAGCAAAAATTAGGTCAGAAAAAGAGAAGGAGGAAGGCAAAAAGTTTGGGGGTGACCCTGCAGAAAGGCCATTTCCAACAAACACCAACATTGATGAAGATGACAATGGTCAGTACAGCCGCTTAGCACACAAGGGAGGGAGGGAAGAAAATGAGTGTGACACACACACGCGTGACACACACCATACACACTATACACACACACCATGCACACAACTGCCTGCACACGAAAAACAATTTGTCCCCGAAAAATGGCAGAATAATGCAAGGACAACCGAAATGGTCGAAAGTGATTGTAATCAGATCAATATCAAAATCAATGATTCGATTTGTCCATGAAACAGATATGTACATGTATACACAAAGGGACACTGCCCAGTCCAATATTCAAATGGCCCACATGGCCACTGGGCACAGTCTAAGGCCAAACTCGAATCCTGACCACGTCCGGATAGCACACTGCAGAGGCATCAATTTGCAAATAGGCAGGCACCTCAGGGGGGGGGGTGGGGGCACCTCAGCCGGATGCGGGAAAAAGCACACTGGTTCTGGAGGGGGCTCCATGCCCATATTTTCCCACTGGTTCTGGAGGGGGCAACATGCCCATTTCTCTGTGCTGGGGAGTGCAAGACCACAGTCCTTGGAGTGGGTGACTTTCCCACTGGTTCTGGAGGGGGCAACATACCAATTTCTCTGTGCTGGGGAATGCAAGGCCACAGCCTCTGGAGTGGGTGACTTTCCCACTGGTTCTGGAGGGAGCAACATGCCCATTTCTCTGTGCTGGGGAGTTCAAGCCCACATTCTCCGGCGTGGGTGAACTGCCCACTGGTTCTGGAGGGGGCTCCATGCCCATTTCTCTGTGCTGGGGAGTGCAAGGCCACAGTCTCTCAGGTGGGTGACTTTCCCACTGGTTCTGGAGGGGGCAACATGCCCATTTCTCTGTGCTGGGGAGTGCAAGGCCACAGTCTCTCAGGTGGGTGACTTTCCCACTGGTTCTGGAGGGGACAACTCGCACAGCAGCCCCTGGAGTGTGACCTACATTGTGTTAGCTGGCGGGGACGGCTGCAGTGTGGTGGTGGATAGAGGAGCCTCCTGTGCTGCCTCTGCTCTTTCTGATGGCTGCAGTGTGGTGGTGGAGGGAGGAGCCTCCTGGGTAGCCTCTGCCTTTTCTGATGGCTGCAGTGTGGTGGTGGATGGAGGAGCCTTCTGGGCAGCCTCTGCACTTTCTGATGGCTGCAGTGTGGTGGTGGATGGAGGAGCCTCCTGGGCAGCCTCTGCACTTGCTAATGGCTCCAGAGTGGTGGAGGATGGAGGAGCCTCCTGGGCCGCCTCTGCACTTTAAGATGGCTGCAATTCATCAGCTGGCGGTGGGGGCCCCCTGACAGCTGGTGGTGGTGGAGGAGTCACCCCGACAGCCTTTGCTGAAGTAGAGGTCTTCATCTCCTCCAGTACATGGGGTGTGGATCCCTTCCCCTTCCTGGCAGGGGTGGATGGGATCTTCCCCTTCCTGCCTGGTGGTGCAGGCTCCTTCCACTTCCTGCCTGGTGGTGCAGGCTCCTTCCCCTTCTTGCCTGGTGGTGCAAGCTCTTTCCCCTTCTTCGTTGGAGGTGTGGTATCTTTACCACCATGACTAGGTGGTGCTACCACTGTCCCCGTGGACTGTTTGGCTGAGGTGCCGGGCTGTGTCCTTGGTACCCTTCTCATACATGCAGGAGGGGTTGAGGGGGAGGTAAGAGGTCAAGTTGGGAAAGGAAAAGCTTTTTAGGGACGTTGGGGCGGGGGGAGGAGTAATGGGAGTGGAGGTTGAGGGAGTGGTTGTTGGAGGTGTATGTCTGCTGGATTTGGGGGCAGGTGCATGGGCTGTATGCTGATGTGAGGTGGATGGCTGTTGGGTGTGTGAGTGCTTGCGTTTGTGTCCTTTGGTGGGACAGACAGGGTGAGAGAGGACAGAGGGAACACGTGCATGGATGTTGTGGAGGTGTCTGCCAGTGGGGTGTGTGTTCTGTTTGGTGTGGTGATGCTGTTAGTGGATGTTGATGTAGTGCATGCAGGTGTGAGTGTAGATGTGACTGGGAGGGAGGTGGTGGTGGAAGGGGAGGAGGGGGAGACAGTGGAGGCAGTGGATGTTGTCGTGTTTGCAATTGTATGGTGTTTGCATGAGTGCTTGTGGGATGAAGTGTGGTGCCTGTGTTTCCTGTGCCACTCTTGGGTGTTGTCTTGTGTGCATGCTTATCTGTATGTGTGCCTGGGATGGGTTGGGGTTGAGGAGAATAGTACTGGGAAGTGGTAGTTAGAGGGGGATGGTAGAAACAGGGACAATGGTTGCCATCAGACGCCAGAGCCTGAATCGATCTCTGTTGGGCTACCAATCCACTATGAATACCCTCCACGAATGCATTGCATTGCTGCATCTGGGACGCTAGACCCTGGATGCCATTCACAATGGTTGACTGCCCTACAGGGATGGATCTCAGGAAGTCAATAGCCTCCTCACTCAGGGCAGCAGGACTGACTGAGGCAGGGCCTGAGGTGCCTGGGGCAAAGGAGGTGCCCACCCTGCTGGGTGAGCGGGCATGGGCAACTCACTTAGGGGCTGCTGGGAGGGTGGTGCTGGTATGGGGAGCGGCTGTACCTGCAGCTGGGATGGTCACTGAGGTGTCCACCACCACCAGGGAGCGCCCATCGAGGAGGTCACCTCCAGTCTCTGCCGTGGTGCTACCCTCGTCCTCCGTCCCACTGGTTCCCTCGGCGTCAGTGGATTCTGCCTCCTGGTTCCTGTGGGATGCAGCTCCCTCTGTCACCGGTGCTCCTGCTCCTCCGCCAGATGATGCTAATGCACACAAGGAAAGGATGACAAAACAAGAAAGGTGGGGAGAGACAAAGGATACACTGGGTCAGCAGCTGCATCAACACCAGAGTTGGCATACACATCACCATCACACACAGGGAACAGGCTTAAGCACTATGCATTACACTACCAGGGATATGTCTAGTCTCTAAGGCAAGATGAGGAACACAACCTGCCAACTGCACCACTCCTGGGACCCATGATGCCCTGCCTGAAATAGACTGCTAACAAGCTAGGTCACCTGTATTTGCCATACACCCATTACCCTTCAGATGACCCACGCTGCAATGTCTGGCCTGGCCTCAGGGGCCTCCACTAACACACATCCACCACCTGGATACCACCCCACCAGCCAAAATATGTATTGATACCCACTATACTCACCCCCTTGTGGCTGCTGTGATGCCCTCAAGCGCCCATTCAGCTCAGGGTAGGCCACCGCCAGTATGCGGGCCATGAGGGGAGTTAGGGTCCAATGGGCACCACTTCCTCGTTGGGAGGCCATCCCCAGCTGCGCCTCCGCGGTCATCCGTGCCCAGTGTCTGAGGTCCTCCCACCATTTCCGACAGTGGGTGCTCCACCTGCCATAGACCCCCAGGGTCCGTACGTCCTTGGCGATGGCATGCCATAATCCCTTTTAATGATGGGCACTGACCTGCAGAGGCAATACAGACAGGAGAACACCATTAAACAAACAGTCCAGCCTGTCATACAAATGGCCCACCATACACGTTTCCATCAGCACTGGCACACACATAGCACAGATCGCAACATGTACACCGCCAACAGACAATCTCCCCCACCCATCACCCACTCTTACACGATGCTTGCAAACACATCTCCATACATCCTTGCAACATACATCTTTGCCAAAGTGTACTCACCTGTTGGTCTGAAGGCCCATACAGCAACCGGTACTAGGGTAGGACTCCATTCACCAGTCACTCCAACTCCTCCAAAGTAAAGACAGGGGCCCTTTCCCCGGTCACATGGGCCATGGTAGGTTCCAGACACAGGTCACAGCAGCACACGCAGTGTAGGTCTTCTCCTGTTGAAGGTCAGGAAACAAGTGAGGACTGAGATGGAAAATGGCAGTCACGTCCATGGCAGTGTGCACTGTCACCGTCGGTGTACATCCCCATTGGCCACAGCACTCCATAGAGCCTCTTATTCTCCAATGAGGAATTGCTTGGCGGTGCAAGACCGCCTTCCGCCACTACACCCAATGTCTGCAGAATTACCTCACTTCCACCTGTCCCTACATACAGGACAGCCGGTCGCCATTTCGGGGGGGAGGGAACAGGCATATCGACAATTGCTGAGTGACAGATTAGATTGGCACATACTTCGCCATTAACACTGTCCCAATACATAAGTGCACCATGTGGACAGCTGTTGTGGTTTTGTTGTTCAAATTGTGACAGCCTACTCACTCTTCTGTCCCTTAGATACCTACCTCTGCGGATGAATAGGAGGTGGCGACATACCCCCATGTACAGACATTTGGTGGACTTAGCTACACTGGAGGACAGGCTCATTATATCCACCGATAGACTGGACTGGGTCACGATCACAAAGCTGTGTGCCCAGTTGGAGCCAAACCTGATCTCATCTATCCGTCATCCGAAGGGGATTCCCCTCTTGTGCAAATGCTATCAGTGCTCCATTTCCTGGTGACAGGTTCTTTTCAAGTAACAGTGGGATAGGCAGAAGGAATGTCACAGCTAATGTTCTCAATTGTGCTGGCAAGCGTGTGGTCTGCCCTGGTAAAACACAGGTGCAGCTACATAGCTTTCCCCCAGGTGGAAGATTTGGCTACTGTGAAGGCCAGATTCTATGCAATAGGACATATCCTCAATATTATTGGGGCGATTGACAGGACACATATTGCGTTCCCCCCCGCCAGAATGAACAGGTGTACAGGAATCGTAATAGTTTCCATTCACTGAAGGTCCAGATGGTGTGACTAGAGGACCAATACATCTCCCAAGTCAATGCTAAGTATCCTGGGTTGGTGCATGATGCCTTTGTACTGAGGAATAGCAGTATCCCAAAAGTGATGGGCCAACTACAGAGGCACAGGGTGTGGCTAATAGGTGAGCCTTGGTCTCCACCCAGTGTATGTTAGTGCATGCCTCTGGTGTTAACCTCATAGGATTGTGTGAAGCTAAATGTTGTCCCTCAATACCTGCAGGTGACTCTGGCTACCCAAATCTATTGTGGCTGCTGACCCCTGTGAGGAATTCCAGGACAAGGGCTGAAGAACGTTATAATGAGGCACATGGGTGAACCAGGCGGATCATCGAAAGAACCTTCGGCCTCCTGACGGCCAGGTTCAGGTGCCACCATCTGACAGGTGGATCCCTGTGCTACTCACCCAAGAAGGTCTTCCAGATAGTCGTGGCATGCTGCATGTTGCACAACCTGGCCCTCAGACACCATGTTACTTTTCTGCAGGAGAAGGAGACAGGAGATGCCCCTGTGGCTGCAGTAGACCCTGATGACAGTGAGGATGAAGAGGCTGAAGATGAGGATGAGGACAACAGAACATCAGTAATCCGTCAGTACTTCCATTGACACACAGGTGAGACAGTGCAACTTCACATTTCTATGACTATTGGTGTATTCTTTGTGGCTGTGGCATGATGACATTAACTACCTTTTACCTCTACTTACTGTTACCTATGGTTTATCATTTTACAGATGTTGGTGCTATGACAACTGTGTACTGATGTGCTGACTACAGCCAGCTACAGGTCATTATTTCTATGCTCTCACAATGTACAATTCATTTGCAATGGATGTATCTGTTTCCATAAATACACTTTTTCAACACATGACATACAAGTAATTGAGTTGTGTTCAAGGGTGTTTATTTTAGTGCTAAACAATTGAGAGAAAAGTGCAATGGAATGGGGTGATGATGGAGGAAAGTCCAGGATATTATTCCAGTCTGTTTGTAGCACAGGTGCAGTGTCCAAGTGGCCATAGGAAGGGGAGCAACGGCAGTACAAGGTGGACAGGGTGACTGAGTGGGACACAAGGGGGACAATCAGGAGGGTCTCATTTCTTGATGTTGGTCTTGGCAAGTCTCTCTGGCTTTTCTCTGGGTCACAGGGACTGTTTGCGGGGTGGTTCACATTCTGCAGGGGGAGGGATGCTGTTGGGGTGTGGGTCCTGTGGCGGGGCCTCCTGCCCACTAGCAGCAGTGGAATTGGAGGCCTGGTCAATGGATTGGCTAGTGGTAGGGACCCACTGGTGTGCTGTTGCCTCCCTCATGATGATGGCCATGTCTACCAGCACCCCTGCTATGGAGGTCAGGGTGGTGTGAATGGCCTGCAAATCTTCCCTGATCCCCTGATACTGTCCCTCCTGTAGCTGCCTGTTCTCCTGCACGTTGTCAAGGATCTGCCCAATCATGTCCTGGGAATTTTGGTAGGCTCCCAGGATCTCGGAGAGTGCCTCCTGGAGAGTCAGTTCCCTGGTCCTGTCCTCCCCGTGGCACACAGTAGTCCTCCCAGTTTCCCTGTTGGCCTGTGCCTCTGTCCCCTGAACGGTGTGCCCACTGCCACTGACCCCAGGTCCCTGATTATCTTAGGGCCAAGGTGTGGCCTGGTGTCCCTTTACAGGTGGCTACACTGCTGATTGACGTGTCCTGGGGACAGAGGTGTGAGTACGCTGGGTGGGTGTCTGTTGCTTTACTGAACGTTGCCTGCTGTTGGCTAACCGCCGCATGGGGACCACCACATTGACTTTGTGTTTGTAATAGGCTCAGCGGTTGGCTGTGAAGCTGATGGCACCAGAGTACAGACCACCAAGACATCAGACCACTGTGCCACTGACGGTCACCACTTTCGCTTGGCGGGCGGCAGGTCTGCCAGTATGCATCATAATATGGCAGTATGAGGACCATCGGCGCAGTAGTCTTTTTGGGGCGGCCAAACTCATAATCAGGCTCTTACACCTTCCCAAGGTCTACCAGGTAAGTGGTAACTGTAAACTGGATAATATTGAAGACTAAAAAACTGGAGAAAAAAACAAGAAATTCTGTAGCAGAACTAAAAGGCCAAAAGGTACTTTCAGGGAATTCCTCAGGAATCATTCCAGGTTTGTGAAAATGACTGTAAAAAGTAATGCCCAGCATATGTAATTAGCATATATATATGTTAGCATGTCTTAAATCTTGTCTCAGAGCTGAACACCGATGCGGGGGTCGAGGCCACATACGCGGGTACTCCAAAAGAGTAGAAAGCATACTATGGCTCCCAGCGGCTTATGCTGGGAGCCAACTCAGCTGCACCGCACACCCGATCTCAGGCAGTGCGGCAGCAGCCGCCACAGTATACCCCTACCAACAGTCCTCCTTATGGTTTGGGCTTGTCAGGATATTGTAAATGAATTGTCTTTTCTAATTGGGTAGCATGTATGTGACTAGCTGGTTTCCATGGTCTATTTTCAGGCCCATATCCTTTCCAGTGTATAAGGTAATAAATATGTCCTCTTTATCTCTTAGAGCCCAGAATTGCTCTCACATCACATTTCAAATGGTCTCCAATTGCAGTAGGTGATGTGGCAGATAGTATACGAGTACCTTCAATCACTGGCTTCAATAAGGAGACAAGAAGGACAGAATGTATGTTTATGTTGCAGGTAACTGTAATTTCATAGCTACTGGGTTACTCTTTTTGCTTTTTTTTAAACGGTCCCGCATACTTATGCTGGAATTTACCTTTTTCTTTTGAGCCAAGGTATTCAGTGGATAATCATGGGGAATTACCCAGATCATATTTTTTTTCAGGGGTTCTGTGTTTATCCTCATTCCTTTTGTATTCCTCCTTAGCATGTTATAGATTCTCTTGTGCCTTTTGATGCATCTTATTTAAATGTTCTTGAAGCTCATGAGTGGCAGGAACTGTTGAAGATACAGGTATATCACAGTCCAACATCTTGAAATGAAAATTGTAAGTGCAAAACAAAGGAGAAAACTCTAAAGATTAATTTACAGTGTTGTTATAAGCAAACTCAGAAACCCACAACACTACATTCTAATGTGTACTGTCAGTTACCAGTTGACATTGAATGTACTGCTCTGAACACTGAATTAACCTTTCTGTCTGATCATCTGTATGAAGGTGGTGACTAGCTGACAGATGTTCTATGGATCACACACTGGAGAAGCAGGACCTAGATGTTTTGTGTTATTGTTGCTTGTTCTAAAAAGCCCTAAAATGGTACCAAGTATAATGAAAGTCAAGGTAAAACCATAAAGAAGTACCTTGAATGAAACAGGCCTGAGCTGCCATACTAATCTTCAAACAGTGAAATGCAGGATATACCCTAAATTCTGTTTTAACACATCTATGAAATCTTTCCGTGGGCCTGGGAGGAAATGAAAACCAGCAATGATAACAATCAAATTACCTAAGCATTTCCTGATCTACATCAGGATGTTTGTGTCATGTAGAAACGCAACCTACCTTCATAAGAAGGCTATATTTGGATCTTGTAGGGGCGAGTTAAGACTCTAGAAGGCAACTTTCCATGTCTTCCAAACCCCGCTATAACCAAGAGGGTATATGTTTCACTCTCTCTACATACAACAGCACTCAGGGGAATGGGTAATTGGAGAAGAAAAAGACACAGTTGTAGGAACTTGATCTGCGTTGGACTTGCAGGGATCTCAAAATGTTGTCATCTTCTATGGTGTCAGTGATCTGAAGGAAATACAGAACACTATTATTCTTCATTAGAACAGTTGGCATCAAATGATAGCAGTTTACTAACAAATATATTTTATGTCTACAATGTTACCCAAAAATCCCTCAGTACCTGTTGTCATACAACACCCCACACATGTATTAGATTTAGGTTTTCTAGAAAAATAGAACAATAGAGGAAAAAATAGCAAATTAACACTCATATGTAGATGTGTATAATACTACTTTTCTGCTCACCCTTTTTTTACTTGCAAAATCACTATACCTTGTATAAACCCGTCACATAAGAAATATGTTCTCCTCAAAACAAATTAACAACAAACGTATTAGTTTCTTTAGCAACGTAAGATTGTTTCGGGGTCTTTCTGAATGAGCAGTGGCACCTCGTCCGCTATGGCAGAGGAGCGTCGCCCCCTGTCAGCAGCAGCAGCTTCAAACCTTTTACTACAAAATGATAATTTTTGTAGTAAAAGGGGCAGGGCATTGGGGATGATAGCACTGAGAGGGAGTGCTCAGCACTTCCCTGGCCAAACATACATGTGCTGTATGCTGTCTCCAGCCCAGCACTGTGTTGCTGGGCTGGAAAGAGCATGCACAGGCTCCCAGCCAATCCTAACGCTGCACTGAGCAGTGTCAGGATTGGCACAGGGCAGGCTGGGAGCCTGTGCCTCCTGTGAGTAAGTAGGGGCGGCGGCGCAGAGTGGAGGTAAGTTTTTTATTTTATTTTCTTTTCTTAATATTCCTCAAACATTTATACCCCCGCCCTGGCGCACCACCCACCCAATGCAACCTCGGCAAGCCATGACTGTGAATGAGTCTTTCTTTTAACAGTCTCTAAATAATGCACAGCATATAAATATATATGTATATACAATTAGAGCCCCTCCTGTTGGTTTCCTGTAGTGTACTTCTGAAGAGTATAACAGAACTCAAAAAACGGCAGACTTGGAAAAGTCAAAGAAATCCAACAAGTTCTCCAAGGATGGTAAGAATCCTTTTAAAGACAGTTATAACATGCACCTTACCAAAATCCTTAGGGATTGCTGTTGGTAAATTGTGCTGACGTTGTTCTGTTGTTCCAGGGTAAAGTGAGCAAATAACAGAGAAAAATAGGGAGTTTAGACCTTTCCCAAGATATGTCAGGTAAGTGATAACTGGAAACTCAATAGTATTGAAGAATAACCAGGAATGATGAATATACTGGGGAATAAAAAAAGAAACACTGTAGCATAACTGAAGGACAAAAGGTATTTTCAGAGAATTGCTAAGGAATCATGACAAGTTTTCCAAAATTTGTGAAGCAAGGTGTAATGCCCAGCAACCATAAATACCGACAAGGCATCGGCTCCCAAGTGCATCTTAAATCTTGTTTTGGGAGCTGAACCCTGATGCAGGGGGGCAGGGCCATCCATGCGGATGCTCCAAAACAGTAGAACACATCTGATGGCTACCAGCGGCACAAACTGTGAGCCATGCACCCAATATAGGTGCAGCCACAGTTTGATCTCCAAAAAGTATCACTAGTTTCCTATGTTGGTGCTGTTCACTAGTAAATGTATAAGGCAGATGTACCAAAATGGGGCAACATGAGTCCAAAGGCCTTTGTGAAAATAAGGAAATCTTTTAAAGGACAAATTCAAAGTCAAAATTGTAAAGGTTTATTCAAAATTTAAGAACCATTAGAGATGATAAAACGTAGATAGTCAGATTAAAATCAGCACCAATAATACATAATAATTGATGTAGCAGAAATGTTTTTGCTACTTCTGATGTCACAGCAATCATCTATGCATGACAAACTTTGCATTTTGTTATTTGAAGTCCTAACAGATTAACTGTAAAGTGGTGCACTAAAAGTCTATGTTAATGTGCATTCAATGTAGAATAGTAACTTTGGGTGAAGTGTTATAGCCTTCAACCTTCATGTATAACCAATTAATTCAATTTATTTGATTCCTTATAATGTTAATTAATAGTTTTCAATAAAATAACAATGATTTTTCGGAGAGAAGTATTTTAGATATTACATGCAAATGTTGAGAATGCAGTTCTACATTATACTTGATGGAGTGTAGTAACACATTTATTTCATTTTAAACCTACTGTAAAATGAACATTGACCAAGTTTAATAATGATGAATTAATTATTGTGAATAATATATGTGCACTACTTTATATGAATTAATGTGCCATTTTAATTCACTTTAGTTAGCCTGTGTGAGGCCTGCAAGGCCCTGTTTCATAAAATGTGAGAAATTGTTTAGTCATTCTTGCGAATGTGTCTTTTTCTTTCAGATTTCGTTCTCATGAAATGCAAACTTGTAAATAGATGTCCTATCGTTTACACATAGTGAGCCTGGGAAAGTAATCTTGAAGCTGATACATTGAGGAGCTGTGGAAATAGACTGCATACAATTATTTCAACTCGTACAGATGAACTAAGATGGATGCCTTTTCCATATTGGTAATGGGAATTGTTCCCGATGTTGCAGTTCCATGTCGCATTATGGACTTTGACTGGACAGTTACACCTTCCAATTCATGCGGAGTGATGTAGGAGTAAATCATCTTGCACTTATCTTTTAATATACCATTACTCAACTGGACTTTTCTCAGTCTTTTTCATTCCACTTTTTCTTCTGAATCCCTTTGGACTCTGAAAGGTACAGACCTCTCTACTCTTATCCCTTCTTTTGCAATGCTTTGCTGATTTTTTCCCTGACCAAAGAAGAAGACTCTTGACCGAGCTTCTGAAATGCTGACGCCTTCCCTTTTTAACTACTTATTGCCTACCTTGATTAGTTACCTTTCAACCCAGATGTCATTTTAGCAAATTCTTTTTGTTTTTGCTTTTTGTCCTAATGTGTTTTAGCTGAGTGCATGTTAACTTGTGATTTGCAAATTCTGTAGGGATTTCCCTTGCCCTAGCTAGCTAACCTAGATAACTCTTAAATTGCCTTAATGCGTAAAGGAACTGAACAGTGATTGTTTTATACTTATCCTGTTGATGTTTTTTATTGTTGAGGGTTTAGTTGTTTTGTGGTAGTTCAACTAAGCTTTTCCATCACCTTGTACAACCTATGGTATTCTGTATCTTTATAGTTTTGTTTTGAGAATTATTTACATAAATCTGGGCATGAGTCTGGTAATAAAATCATTAACTTTATTTCCGACTGGGGTTTTCTTTTTATGGCCAAATGGGTCATACGGTCAAATTGTTTTTGAATTTTATGCCTAATATTTTTCTATCCCTCATGCTGGGTGAAAAGATTTATTGACCTCACTAAAAGCATAATCTGACAAATGCTTTCTCAAATCTGGTAGCAGAGAACGGTTTCTCCCACAAGGAGGGGAGGGATAGTTAGGTATAGTGTTAGGAAATTAGGATTTTTGTCATGCAAATTGCCCTCCCTGAAAAGTTTTGTCCCATGGTTCGTTGGAAAGATTCATGAAGTTCCAGTGTCGTTCCTCTGCAACTGAATATGTGAGTATTCATAGGCTTTGGCTATAGATTGCGGTTGAGTCTGACATTGTGAAGCATTTTGCAGAGTTTTCAATGTTTTTGCGTGGTTGTGGCACTTTCTGCTAAGAAGTTGCAGTTGTTGTTAAACAGGTCTGCCATGGTCTAAGGTCCTGGGACAACGCACAAGTATAGACACTTAGGCCCATATTTATACTTTTTAGCGCCGCATTTGCGCCACTTTTTGATGCAAAAACGGCGCAAACGTACAAAATACAATTGTATTGTGCAAGTTTGCGCCGCCTTTGCGTAAAAAAATTACACAAATGCAGCGCTGAGAAAAGTATAAATATGGGCCTTAGTTAATTTATTGTCTGCAGTGTAAGGTACTTGTCTTGAGACATCATTGACAGTGCCAATAGTATTCTGTGTGTGAATGTGGGTGGTTTGTATTAAGTGAGTCCTGAGTGCACATGAAGGAACTGTATCAACTGGAGTAAGATCTGCATTTTGTGTGTAATTGTGGAAGCATAGTCAGAAAGTGTCACTCCGTACTGCTTTGAAGTGTTTGGTTACCCTACCTTGTAGTGAGCAGACAGGATGTTGTTTTTTTCCTTGCAATATTTTGCATTAGGTTTGCATGAAGAGTGAGAGAAATTGTAAAGGAGGGAGAGCTGCTGCGAGGAGTAAGACTGATATCATCTTGTGTCATGCTGGTATAGGTCGGATGGTGTGAAGTTGCGCTGGTAATGGTGAACTACGTCACAGAGTGTCACACTGCTATATGTGTTAACATCAAGAAGAGAATTGTGGGACCAGAATTACTTTCTGATTCAAACAAAATGTAAATTGTGAATTTTGAATTTTTGATTGAAAAGGAAGTTCTTTAAAGTATTGAAACGCCTGATGAAAGGAGATGTATTCATCCTGGTTAGAGAGGGAATAGAAACTCCGACCGAAGGTACTCTAGCTCATTATGTAGTATCCAAAAAAGGTCTTCATCCATGTTTATGGCTTGAGTAATGGCATAAGATGTCAGAGAAAGAAGGTGCATTAGCATTTCCTCGCTATGGGACATTTAATTTGAGCATCATTAAGAATCTGAGACAATGTGATGAAACTGCCTCCAAGACCCACACACTTTGGGGACCTTAATACTTGGGAACATATGGCTCATCAGAGACAGACAGATAGGTTGGTTCAAGAGTAGAATGAAGAAAGCAATAAGGACAATTGCAGAGGCAAAATGGGATAGTCAGCAAAATGTTCAGAGAGCAGACATAATAAAAGAAACTAGCTTATATCCTATTATTATTAGTGAGGAAAGAGAAAGCCCTAAATTAAAGAGTATGAAAAAGACAGAAAACGGACAACAGATAAAGAGAAGAAATCTGAAACTTATGAGAGTGAGTCTGATGATGATTTTCTAAATCAGCTATTGCTAAATCGTTCTCCTCTATATAATTCCGAGCAAATAGGAATAACAGGTGAAGCAGTGAAAAATGTGACCTTTGATGTGCCTACTGCACCAATTGAACAGATCTCTAATCAGAGAGTGCTAGACCCAAATGTGAATTCAGAAGGACCAACTCCTAATACAAATCAAACAGTTCAGAAGTTTACCACAATTTGGTCAGTGCAGAGTTCTAACTTGAATCAGCCAGCACAGTTTTTACTCTAATCAGTGTGTGCAAAACTTCTGTCCACATCAGCCTGTGCAGACTTCAAATTCAAATCACACAGCACCAGGTCTCAATACACAATTAACAGAACCGAGTATAGGAATTGCAGTTCCACAGAGTCCAATTAATTACATGGGTCCAGATGCATTGACAGTTCCACTGACAATAGGTTCAGTTGTTCCTTTGTATGCTCCAGACATGACTGAGACTAATCAACACGTTAAATGTCCCAAAGATTCAGAATGTTTTAAATGTTCGTAATACCCCATTCGTCCCAAATGGTTTTGCATCAAACAATGCACAGGGATTTGTGAGCCCAAATGGTTCAGAGACTTGAAAAGCAAATGCATTTAAGGGAAATGTGAAGATTCTTCCTATGAGAGATTCTTAGTGGTGGACATGTTAATGTACCTTGGAGTAGGATTGATAGTTTTTCCTTCACAAATGATTACCAAATTTGAGAGAGACACCAGTGGATTGATATAAGCATACAGAACGATTTGTGAAACTTTCAAAATGCCTGTGGGAAGATTTGAATTCATTGTTTGACATTATGGTTCCAAGTGACTTATGAACTGAGTGTAAGGTTGCTGTTGATTGGCCTGACAGTTAACCTTCAAGAGATCTAGTGACAAATGCGCCATCTGAAAAGGTTATGTAAAAGTATCCGAACATGATTGGCTTTTTGAAGAACAAGCCCTTAGGACACTGATTGATTGTGAACTGACAGGAAGACTTTCAGAAATTGAGTCTCTAGTTGGCAGAGATTTGCACTCTGTCCAAGTAGGGACCACAATCCTAATCAGAGTAAGTAAGATATACACTAGAGGTTAACCTCTGCTCACCCTTTGGTAGCTTGGCACAGAGAAGTCAGGCTAAAGTAAAGAAGCAATGTGTAATTTATTGTGCACACAAAGTAACACAGTGAAAACACTACAAAAGCACTCCAGTTTAGAACAATACACCAGTTTAGAACAATAGCTAATATTTGTCTGAGTCAAATAAGACCATAACCACGTACATCCAACATACACAAGTCCAGTTAGAAGTTATACATTTTTAAAGATTAAATCAAAATGCAGTGCTTAGAAGTCAATAGCTCCAACCAGGGCTATCTGGTCGTGCTGGACCGAGGCAATCCAAACGTTTGGTCTGACCATAATGGAGCACAAGCCAGATACAGGAGTCATGCAGACCTGCTGACAGTACCTTTTTTGCATCAATGCTTGGTGACAAAGCATTGATCCATAGGAGGCGAAGCGTCATTTCCTGATCAGGCAATGTCATTGATGCGTCGATGTCCAGAAGCACTGAGTACTGGTTCTGATGCGTCGGTGCTGTGTCAGGCAAGTCAGGGCTGCGTTGAAAGTCGGAGTTGTTGCGTCATGCAGTCGGCACGCAGTGTTCGTGGCTTGATGCAGGCAGCGGCAAAGCGTCCTTTATGCAGTTGGATGCATTAGTTACAAGTGACGCACCGATGTTGATGCATCAGTTCTTGTGTTGCAGCACCACACTCACCTCCAAGGGCCCAGGACTGAATTTGGCACCACTTGGCAGATAAGGACTCACAGCAGAGGAGCCCAGGTGCTGGTAGCAAGATGTTGATTAAGTCTTTGATATCCCTGAGACTTCAGAAACCAACAGGAAGCAAGCTCAGTCAGGCCCTTGGATAAGCTTTAGATTGCAGGATGTAGCGAGTTAGATCCAGTCCTCTTACTCCCAGGCAAGAAGTAGCAGGCAGCAGCAAAGTGGCATTCCCTCCTGACAGCCTTGCGGCCCTTCTTCCTGGTAGAATGTCCTCAGTCCGGACGTATTGCTGGTATATGGTCTCAGAGGCCCAGTACTTATACCCAATTGTGCCTTTGATGCAGGAAAGACTTCAAAGAGTGGTTTTGAA
This sequence comes from Pleurodeles waltl, assembly GCF_031143425.1. Lineage (NCBI taxonomy): Eukaryota > Metazoa > Chordata > Amphibia > Caudata > Salamandridae > Pleurodeles > Pleurodeles waltl. The sequence continues at coordinate 434,188,849 of NC_090440.1, read as the reverse complement.
GTGTCCCAGTTCCCTTTCAGCCCAGTCAAGTCTGCCAGGATGTCTGTGGGGGGTAGCCACTACCGTTTGAAGTGTGAGTGAGAGCCCCTCCACACTTTCTATCAAGGAAGACCCATCAGCATACAGATGGAATGCAGGGGCAGTTCAGTGTCCTGTATTTATGGCTGTCAGGTTGGAATGCACAAACGTAGCTGTCACCTAACCTTACACAGACCAGACATGGATTGGAGGCAGGCTGAGGCACAGGAAATGTCCTCAAAGTGACATTTTCAGTTCAAAAGCCACCTTTACCAAAAGATGTGCTTTTTTAATTGTGAGCCCAAAGACACCAAACTCTATTTTTCTATCTTCTCCCAATTGGAAACTATGCTTAAAAGATGTTTTAAGGCAATACCAGCCAATGGGAGGGATAGCCCTTCCAAAACAAAAAAATGTATCGAAACCAGTACTCATTGCGTCTGGACCTCGACGCATCACCTATGTTGCCTCATCAGGAAATGTTGCAGCACCTGCAAGCACGACGCATCTCCTCCTTGGATCAACACAACCAAGGCACTGTCAGTCGATCTGCAAGACTCCTGTGCCCAGCCCATGCTCCACAGTAGTCAGACTGAACTTTTAGATTTTCCCGGGTCCAGCATGACAAAATGGCCCAAGGTGGGAGCTATTGTGTTCTAACCTCTAAAAATTCATAATTCACCTGTGTATGTTGGATTTTTGTTGTTTGGGTCTTGTTTGACTCCGAAAAATATGGACTATTTTTCTAAATTAATGTGGAGTCCATCTGTGGCATTTTCACTGTTTTACTGTGAGCATGCACAAATACTTTACACATTACCTCTTTACTTTAGCCTGACTGCTCTGTGCCAAGCTACCGAAGGGTGGGAAAAGGCAAACTGTTAGTGTGTATCCCTGACTAAGATTGTGGTCCTTACTTGGAGAGATGGTGCAAACCTCTGCCAACTGGAGACACTATTTCTAAGAAGAGATAATTTGAAGTTCATGTAACTCTTCCATTATGTTAGTGGGGAGTCCAGTGGAAAATACTGCTGTTGGAAAGTGGGCTATCAGTAGTGGTAAGTGTGTACCTACCACTGGCAATAGGGCCACTGACACAATATAGGGTCAGTAAAGGTCTCAGTAAATTAGCCCCTTTTTCAACCCTTGGCAGCTGTCACTGAGCAGGGACACCTAACTTAGGAGACACAAGTGTAAAGCATTAAAAAAAAACACCAATACAGTAAATAAGTAAGGTACAACACACAATAAAAATCCCACATCAATTTATATAAATAGGTTACATTTTTATGAGTAAATAGATACCAAAACGACAAAAAACCCAATGTAGGGAGCCGGAGATATTTTTAAAGAATAAACACTTTCTAGTGCTTAGAAACACAAAGTGTCAAATTGGGTCATCTTTTCTTGGTAGACTGGGCAAAAGTCAAAGTTTGAGGCCGACTACAATAGAGCCCTGTTCAGCTACACTAAGCGGGAGGACTTTTACCTTAACACTTAGAAGCTTTTCTGGAGCTTTTTTTTCCCAAGGGCCCTCGCTGCTCTTCACCAGGTTGGATTTGGTGAGGGTTTACCATCTTGACTTTCAGACCACTGGAGTTTTTCAGCGGAACAAACTTGAAATCCAGGCCGAATTCGGTGAGGGTTTGCTGGCTTGACTTCCCGTGTGGAGTCGGTCATCTCCTGGAGCTTTTTAAAAAAAAAAATCCAAACATCAGGAGATGTTATCTGAAGTCCTTCTTGCAGGTTCAAAGGGTTGAAAACACAATTCCAAGGGTCTGGGATCTCCCGGATGGTCATTGGAAAGTTGTGACCACAACTCTCACAATGCACCTTGCCAAATCCTTAAAAGTCCCCTGGATGGACACCAGACTGGGGACTGTTGCTGGAGATGATGCAGGTGAAGCTCTGTTAACCTGTAGCTGCAGGGAGTCCACTCCTTAGTCCTTCTTGAAGCAAGGCACAGTACCCAGGGCTGTACTACCAGATTGTGAAGCAGGTGCAGGTCACTCAGAAGTGCAGGCCAAATGTGCACATCCAGATTCCAGGAGGACAGTGCTTTTTTCTCTTGTAGTTTTAGGCGGCAGAACTAAGAGGCTATCTACCGCTCACATATTTGTTCACAGCTTCTGGGCATCAGGAAGGGGGGCACCCCTTACCAATAGAATGCAGAGTGACACCCAGGTGCATGACCACTTCCTCCAAAGTGTGCCGTAGACCTGTCCCAGAAAACACCATTCTTCCAAAATCCATGATGGCTACAATTTCAGCAGAACAGTCAGAGCTAACTAAACCAACTCCCAGTGTGGCTCACTTATATAGCTCTCCTTCTCCTGACAGCTGGAAATTCCCTCCTTAAGCCTGGTTTCTGGCTGAGGGGCACAGGATGTGGGGTTAGATGGCCTAGCATACCCTACCTGTCCTGCTCTCCTTTGAGGCTAGATGGTTTATTACCCCTCCCCATGCTCTGGCACTCCTGTGCAGCTGCAGAACTCCCTTCATCAGATAGCCTCTACCCTGGTCAGCCACTTATCACTTAATCAAAGCTGCCTTGCTAATCCTGTTAGCACTGACCAATCAGGAGAGACATGCAGAAGGCTGGGTTGGCTCACAGAAAGGAAAGACACACAATTTATTTTCTGTACAATGGCAAATTGTTGAATTTATCAGAACAAATCTTTTAAGTCCTAGACTGTCATTTATACGCCTTTCCTAGCAATATTTACAATCAAATACAATATTGCAATGTTAGCCTATGAAGCCCAGTATCTACAATGGGGGGGAAATTAAATGAGCAGTTTTCCCTCACCAGGTTCTATAAAACATCTTTTATAAGGGCCCTGCTTATAGTTACATGACCCCCCACCCTGGGACACCTATGGGAGACCCCAGGGGTACTAAATATGTAAACATAATGTAGATTATCACTTTTATCGTGCCCATAGCACCAAAGTCGAATTGGGACACAATTTCCATTCAACTGCAGTTTGCATAGTCATGCTGCATTGACAAATTACAGAAAACCTCCAGCAGTGCTCACATGCAAAGGGCAGCAAATCTGCTGGACCTCTAACTTCCATGCCCTATTATCTAATAGGGTCTTATAGGTAGTGGCACCCCCTTGCCCTATTATCTACTAGGGACTTATAGGGGCTGTCCTGCAAATGGTAAGAATTTGATTTTTAAAGATAGGCTGAAAGGAAGACCTGCCTTTAAAAGGACTGAAAGCACACAGCAGTGCACACTTACAAGTACAGAAAATCTGCTGGGTGTCTAATCTCCATGCCCTTTTATATACTAATGCAAAAAGAACAGATGATGGATGGAATGCGGAGCAATGCAGACATTCACCCCCAGTCACAAAGATCTGGGTTTAATCCATTGTTTGTTTGCTCACCACACCACCTCAGTCTTGGCCCTGTTCCCCATGGGAACAGTCCAGCCCGAACTGCCAAGCCAGGTCCTCCCTGGACTGGAAACAAGCAGGGCCAAAGGCACAGTCAAAGTCAGTTACCATCAGTACCAGTCAGCAACAAAATGGTGGTGAACAGGGGGAAAGTATGACTTTGCAACAACTGCAAAGTCCAGGACCTTTGTAAACTGAATGAGATTGTTGTTCTATGTTGTCCTGTGGTACTAAATCCAGCAGTGATATTATTCCAAATTCCATGGGAAGCAGAATAGTTCACCATGATTGACTTGTGCCAAGGATTCTTTTCCATTCCGTTGCTTGAGGAGAGCCAGTTCCTCTTCGTGTTTTGGTTTGGCAGTCATGTTTTGGCATGGTACAAAGCCCCACAAGGGTATACTTAAAACCCTTCCATCTTTAACCAGATCCTGAAAAAGAATCTGGAGTCACTTAAAATGGCCTACCATTCAGTCCTAGTTCAGTATATTGATGATCTACGAGCGGCATCAAATACTCAGGAAGCAGGCAGGAGAGATGTGATTGCTCTGTTGAATTACTTAGCTGAGAATGGACATAAAGTTTCCCTGCATTGTAAGAAAGACATCTTATACTTAGGACACTATATTGAGAAAGTTGCAAGGAAGATGTTGCAAGAAAGAATCTCACCGATTCTGAAAATGAATCCCCCAAAGACGCAGAAAGAAGTAAGGATGTTTTGCCAATGGTTGGCTACTCTTCACCAGTGATTCCAAACTTTTTCTTTTTTGACCAAGCCTTTGCAGAGACTGACACACAAGGCTGTGTCTGACCTTATACGATTGCCCCTGCTCTGGGAATGCCTCATAACAATAAATGTTTTACTTTGTACTGCTGTGAGAGGGAGGGATGCACTCTCTCAGGTTTGACTCTGTTGCTTGGAAATGCCAACAGACATGTGGCATATTCTTCTGACACTCCTGATCCTGTGGCTTCAGCATTGCCTGGCAGTCTTAAATCAGTTGCAGCTGTGAGTGTCAGCATTAAACAGTGAGAAAGCATTTATATGGGTCATCCTTTGAATGTTTTCATTCCCCACTCTGAGGAAATGTCCTTCACCCGCACAGAGACACAACATTTGACAAATACTCATTTTATACCCTATGAGCAGGTCATACTGGCTGCTCAGAACATTTCTCTTAAGAGTTGCAATACGTTGAATCCAGCAACCGTGCTCCTATTGCCTGTGAATGATAAAGATGTAAATGATTGTGCTGATGAAATTGAGGACAACTGTTTAGATGTCACTAAACTATGCACCAAGCCAAGACCTGATGTTCAATTCCACTTCCCGTCTGTTTGTTGCTGGCTCCTGTTTAAGAGACAGTGATGGTACCCTGGGAGCTAGTAATGCAGACTGTACAGTCTCAGGTGTAGTTGAAGCCTCCTGGCTTCAAGGAGCCTTTTCTGCCCAAGTAGTTGAATTAGTTGCTCTTAGAAGAGCATGCTGTGTTTCTGAACAGCTGAAGGTAACAATTTTAACTGACAGTCAATATGGCTTTGGTGCCGTTCATGACTTTGTTCAGTTGTGGTACCAGAGAGGGCCCATGACCTCTTCTGGATTACCTATCAGGAACAGAGATAAAGTGTATATTTTGTTGAATGCATTACACTTACCTGCCCAAACTGTGGCTGTGAAGTGTTCTGCACACTGCAAAGCCACTGATTATGTAGCTCTGGGCAACAACTATGCTGAGAAGGTGGCAAGATTTTGTGTGCTGAAATGTACTGCCTGTACTAGTGAGTACTCCAATCAGTCAAATGATGAGTCACAATCTTTTCTCAACTGCTACAGATACTTGGGAGGAAGTTAAGAGGTTGCAGGAAGATGTGTCTGAGGAAGAACAGCAAAGTTGGGTTAGAGCAGGTTGTGTCAAAAGAGATGACGTTTGGCTTTCGAGTGATAGAAGAGCTGTGATGCCTAATAATTTGTTATCACCGATGGCTAGGCATTATCATGGTCCAGCACATGTTGGTCATGATGCTGTTGTTAGGACATTCAAGCAAACTTGGTTTAACCCCAGATTCAGATTGATTGCAGGAGCCTTGTGTCATAGGTGTATCACATGTCAGCAGATGAGCGTAGGTAATTGTACAGCAGTTACACAGAGCCACATTGGCAGATCAGGAGGACCTCTAAACAGGATGCAGCTCGATTTTATTGAGCGTCCTGTATAGAAAGGAGTGAGACACATCTTGGTCATTTTTTGCATTTTCTCTCATTGGTTTGGCACGTACCAAACAGGAGAAATGACAATCTTACAGTAGCAAAACTTACTCAGAGAGCTGATACCACGGTTTGGAATCCCAACTTCTCTAGACTCAAACCGAGCTGGACACTTCAACTGCGAAGTCCTGAAATTATTATGTGCAGCATTACAAGTTGAACAAAGACTACATTGTATTTACAGGCCTGAGGCATCTGGATTGGTGGAGCAGGTTAATGGAACTTTGAAGTCCAGATTGGCGAAAGTGTGTCTCCACCTCTCTGAAATGGCCTGATGCATTGCCTGGTGTTCTGATGAGTTTGCGCAGTACTCCAGACAGAAAAACTGGCCTGTCTCCACGTGAAATTATCATGGGGCACAATGAGATTGCCAGCTGTACCTACAAATGTGCATGTTGGTACTAGATTATTGCAAAGCACTAGCTGATGTGGTTCATTTTGTGTTTCATCAGGTTGGAGAAGCTACTGTCCAGCCCCAGCAAGAGCTCTGCCATGACTTGTGTCCCAGGGCAGATGTCATGGTGTAAAAGTAAGGCACAGAAGGCCTGCTTAGATCCGTGTTAGAAGGGGCCACACCAGGTCATGTTAGTGATTGCGACAGCTGTAAAGTGCACTGGTCGCCCCAATTGGGTACATGCAGCTAATATTTGCTAAGTTCCAGGTCTTTTTGATGATGCAGCACCTGTTCCTGAATGGTCGGTTTCTGTGAGACTGAAGTAACAGGTTAGTTAAGCTGTTGGGGATGTACAAGTAACCAGTACAGCACAATTGCGGTCTGACTTGGGTCTGAGTGAGTCAACAGCATGTTTTGTACAGAAGCGTCGAGACAGAGACAGTTGGCTCCGAAAAGCTCAGATGCTGACAAAGGACCTAGTGATGTATCAAAAACGAGTTGTACCCAGAGACAAATGGCTAAATGAACAACCTGTGTCAATAGCACAAGTGCCCCTAACTGTTCCAGAAGAAACTGAAGGGTCTGGTCAAAACGACTGTGAAACTGACAAAAAAGTCACTCAGAGATCAAAGAGAAAGAGGGTTCCTAGTCAAGCGTATGCAACATCTGAATGGACATAATTTGCAGCAAATGACTGGGAAAAGGAATTTACAACCTTTTCTTTTAACTTGATGGAATGAGATATTCTGTCCTGGATTTGGTTATTGGTGATTTTTGATTTGCATGTTATTTATAGGCTTTTTGGACATTTGCTAGAGAGGAAAACTTGATGAACTTTTTAGAACATCAAGAAGATTTTTTGCAACTGAGGTTTGAATTTTACTGAAGAGATAATTTTTCTATTTGCTTTGCTCACAAATAAAACAAGCAGTTGAAATGCAATGGGTCTCATGTTTGCTCCGGTAATAGCTATTAGCATTGTAAATTCCTAACTGGACTTTTCTTGCCACATAAATTGAAAAGAAAAAGAAAAAAAGTTGACATAAGGGAGCCGATTCAAAGCGTCAAGGCTGCCATGAGCATGAGCGCGAAGGAGAGACACAAAAGGAAAAAGCAGTTCGCTCGCAATCAAATGTATCGGCTAAAGTGCAGTTATCCATGTAACAGGGTTGATGGCCAAGGCGATAACAAAACTACTCCAAGGTGGGGCAAACATAAAGCATTTACCAGTGGTAACAACGGATTTTTGAAATGCAAGCCCATGAACGAGTGATAGTGATGGGCGTGTGGTGGGCGTGGTTAAAAACCCACAATCCTTACTACAGGTCAAAGTGCTTGCGCACTCTACCTAAAGAGGACTGGAAGAGACAGTTTATATTTTTGCTGCCTCAATATACATTTTTACATTTTTCACTTTTTGATTTTTAATTTTTGATCTGAAATTAGAGAACTCATGGAGTCAAACAGAAACAAGAGTAGTAAGCTTAAGTACTTATATGTAGGTGTGTTAGTTGTAACACTCACAATGATTATGATGCTGCTTATTAGAATGAGTTTGCCCAAACCTATTAATCCAGAGAAGGTTAAATCCACAAGTGCCCCGAGTTTAACAAGCCCTATAACAAAGAAAAAGTCCTTACTCAGTGAGAAAGATTTACATGCAGATGGTTTCAGTTATAAGAATATGCAAATACCATAGAAGTTAGAGATTGCTATGCCTGCACCCCATTACCTTCATCAGTTATTGAGGGAATTACTTATCATAGTATCCCCTTGACTTATGGAATTTCCTGTAGTTTGTTGCTGCATCTTTTGTATCAGCAAGAGTATTTCCAATATTATTATTCCAACTATGATCTTGTTTTCTCAATTGTTCCCATCATGATACATTTGAGGAGCATTGCCAAGGCTAAAAACATTAACACAGTGGGATGTTCCTTTGAATCGACATTGACATTTGGTTCAGTCTATGTCCATAGAAACAATCTGACCTCTATTCTTACCCCAGTAGAAAAGGAGTTCATAGGACAAGTAGAAGACAGGAGAAGAGCTATGAAAGCAAAGGTAAGGAAAGGAGTAGTGCTACATAGTTGGGTAGAGAGGAAGAAACTCATCTATAAGCAGGAAATCAAGGATTTCTGGCCTTAGATTGGCAACATGTAGGGGATCTCTGTGTATATAGACCTAAATCAAACACTGACACGAAATTTGAAAGGACTAGTGAATGTAGACATGTCTTTTTGTTTGAGAGTATTTTGACATTCATATTAGCTGGACAAGACTCCGCTACACCAAGAGTTTATTACATCTGCGGAAGAATGCTTACTATAAGGTACCTAAAGGATGGTGTGGAACATGTTATCTAGGAATAGTCTTTCCAAAGATTTGCCATGTTAAGCTTAACAATGGTCCTGTTTGGGATGAGAAGTCAAACACCGGAGTCAAGAGAGGTGCCAGTGCTTCAGAGAGAGTAGAAAATATTTTTGAAGCCATAATTCCATCTGTGGGTGTGATCCTGAATTATCACAAGATAAGGAAGTTGTCAACAATTGTTGATAAGCAATCTGCAGATCCAGCAGATGCCTTCTTGTTAGTAGACACTGAAATGGTTGCCAAAGATCAATGGTTTTCCAAAACTGACTTGCATTAGACATCTTTCTTGTAAAAGAAGGCAGAGTTTGCAAGATGTTGCAGGTTGTATTTACATTCCGGACAATAGTAAGGAGCTGAGAAAGTACATTGCTAATATGACAGACCTGAGAAACGATTTGAAGGAGTTAGAGATGGTGAGTGCCTGGGAATCAATAGGGAATGGTTTTTTAGCAGTTGGAAGGCAGTTTCAAAGTTTGGTGACCGGATTTGTGGCAGTATCCTGAGACTTATATTGATAATAGGTTTGTGCGCCTTCACTGCATTTGGTCCCTACAAGTTATTCAAAAAGAAGAAAGAGATGAGAGCAAAGAGAGGAAAAAGAAAGGAAGAAATTAAGCTGGATACTAGGCAAAATATTTATTACAATGACATTAAGCAGTTAGAGGAGTCCAGAAGATCTTTCCTGGATCGACCTTAAAGATTTTGATCTGTCTCATTGAAATGAACAATTGTAATCTGATGTGATGGTTTGATTTGCCATCAGAAGAGTGACTGATGTAGCAGAAATGTTATTTCTACTTTTGACATCACAGTGGTTATCTATGTGTGACAAACTTTGCAGTTTGTTATTTGAAGTCCTAATAGATTAATTGTAAAGTGGTGCACTGAAAGCCTATGTTGATGTGCATTCACTGTAGAATAGTAATTTTTGTTGAAGTGGTATGGCCTCAAAACTTCATGTATAACCAAATAATTCACTTCTATGTGATTCCTTATGATCTTAATTAATAGTTTACACTAAAACATAGTTGAATTTCACAAAAGAAGTGTTTTAAATGTTACATACAAACTATTGAAAATGCAGTTCTGCCTGATACTTAATGGAGTGTATCAAGATACTTAGCTTGTTTTACATCTACATTATGAATGATGAATTCATAATTGTGAATGTTATGTGGGCATTACTTGATATAAATGAATGTGCCGTTTTAATTCACTTTAGTTAGCCTGTGTGAGGCCTGCAAGGCCCCGTTTCATAAAATGTGAGAAATTGTTTAGTGAATCTTGCTAATGTGACGTTTCTTTTCAAATTTTGCTCATATGAAATGCTAGCTTAGAAATTGATGTCCTATTGTTTTACACATTGTGAGCCTGGGAAAGTAACTTTTAAGCTGGTATATTGAAGAACTCTGGAAATGGACTCCATATAATTGTTTCAACCCATACAGATAGGCTAAGGTGGATGCCTTTTGCATGTTGTTAATGGGAATCTTTATGTGGTGTGGTGGCCTTTGATTGGACAGTTACACCTTCCAATTCATGTGGAGTGAAGGAGGAGTGAATCATCTTGCACTTTGGGCTTTAATACATCGTTCCTCAGCTGGACTTTTCTCAGTCTGCTTCATCCACTCTTTTTTATAGATCCTTTTGGACTCTGAGAGGTACAGACCTCTCTACCCATCTTTGCAACAAAGACTTCCTTGCAGCATGGGTGCAAGGGCTCCTGTGTTACAGGGCTGTATGTTGTTGTGCATGAAGGTTGTCATATGGAGTTGACATATTCCCAAACATCTCAATGTGTGTATGCACCAGGTAGCATCACCGCCTCATTGACTGGCATTGTTGTTGGCCCTTTGATTCCATCTTTCAATGTGTGTTGCAATTGACAACAGACATTGGCAGTGGCAGATAGCATTCCTGATTGTTGATGTTGCTGGATGTGTCCCTTTCTACACATGTGCATTCATACCTGCAACACAGTCACCCCTACACCATGCTCAATATGTGCCAGTTTTGGTGGTAGGCAGCAGTTTGTCCCCCATGACCAAGGTTGGTACAGGGATGCATTGCATGTTAGTGACAACTACACATCTCATTACATTCAACATGATGCAGCACAACAGGCTGGGATGCTGTACTGCACTGCATGACTTCATCATGCATGGTTGACTATGGGCTGCATTTCTCAGAGAGTGACTGCACACTGCCCTACCAGGGCATACTTTTTATGTGACACTAAAATGGGGCAGAGTGCCAGTCCATATTCCCTAGGCGAGGGTGGACACCTTGTATGGCTGTAGATGGCTTTGTATTTTGTGTCCCTTTCATACCTCGCACTACATGTAGGTGTTATTCCATGTGTGTTGCTAGGCTTGTTCCCACAGAACACACATGTAACCCCACCCACCTTCTGATATAACTTAAGATATTCACCTCTGGGAATGCTGCAGTTTCATAAACGCCTCAGGGTTTGCGTAGTTGAGACATGTGGGTGAGTGTAATTTTTGTTTGTCCTAGTGATGTCATGTTACTCTATATGCTGCATTGTGCATCACACATAGTTAGACAGAGACACCACTTGTGCCTGATGTTGTACAGGAAGGTCTTCCTTGATGCACAACAGCAATCATCCACAAATCGCAGGCACCCTTGCAGCATGGTGCAGGTGTGCCTGTGTAGGCACATGGCAGCAGAATTTGCACCAGAACAGACTATAATGAGAGAAATGGCCTGCATGTTGTGGGTACATCACATTAGCTCCCTATCCCAGTGTTGAAAAAGGTGTGTCTCTGCCCTTGGATGGCTCACCCTGGGCAACAGGCCTGGTACAAGAAGGCCAATGAAAGTTATACATGGCCAGATGGTTTGGTTGCTACGGTGAAGGGTCTGTTGTGATGGTTGTGAAGTGGTCTGTGTATATGGTGGTGGGGTCAGTCCACATTACATGTGTTTGGTGTTTCGCCATTACTGTGCCCCATATAACCCTTTCACATGCATAGAGTGCCTCCTATGTGTCTCCCCTTGTGCCATTAGTTATTAAACACATTTCCCCCCACTGCAACTTACCCTGTTTGCTGTTGCCCATCATGTGCTGCAGTGTCCTGTCCCTGGACTCCGGTGACCAACTCCTCAGGGATGACCACTGCTACCATCTCCTTCAGCTTAGCCAGCTCTTCCTGGGGTGCTGGACTTCCACCTATGGTCTGTAGTGCTGCCTTTCGGTTGCTGGCCACTTTCTCTTTTGTTCTACGCTTGCAATTGGTCACAGTCCTCTTCATTTCTGCCACACTGTTGACTTTATCAACTATGGACTGCCATATGACCTCCTTCTACTTAATGGCACTTTAGAAGTGATGAAGAGCTGATACAGGTGCTCCGTCACCTCTGAGATCAGAATCTGAATCTCCTCCTGACTGAAGTAACACTTCCTCTCCCTTTCCCCTTCTCCTGTGACTCAGCCTGTCCATCTTGGCTTACACTGGGCTAATTGGGGTCTCTCTGCAGTCTCTCCTGTCCTGATTTCTCAATTTTTCTAGCTTGTGGCATCTGTTTAGTGTTTTTGTGGGTTTTTTTAGACGCTTTTAAGGAAAAGTGAAGCTAGCACGATTAGTGTCCAAAAACGTGCCGCAAATCATGCTAGCGCCACTTCTCCGGCAGTAATGTCATTTTTATTTGCAAAATTTCATAAATGCTAGTATCACTTTTTTATGCTAACCATTTCTTTCTGCATTGCTGCGCTGTTTTGTAAATATGGTGCAAGCATGGTGGTAAGAAATAACAGTAGCCGGTGTTAAATTTTTTGACGCACAAGTTACAGAGTTGCATTTTGCTTTGGTACATAGAAAAAAGCATTTTTCCAGTCACAATGGGCCGTTTGTGACCAGAAAAATGCTTGGTACATCGGACCCAAAGAGAATTCAACTTGCTAACAAAGTGTGGTACGTTTAAGCACATACTGCACCAGTGCAAGTTTTTGACCGAAAGATAACCTATCACGACTAACTTTGAAATTGTCCGACGGCCCTCATGACAAAATAATCATCCCCAAGACATGTCTCCATATATGTCATGGACTTTTGGTTGACTTTTTTGGGCATTTTAGGCTAATAACTAGATTTTGTAGTGTCCCCTATTCTCCTTTCCTGCCCCTGCGTAAGAGGAAAAAAGGTACCCTTCTTAGGAGAGCACTTGTGACCTATTTAAGTCTGAGCCAAGGTGCCACATGATGGCAGTACACAGTTCTCGGCTGCTGCTGTGCGAATGGAAGTAACTTCAGTTACCACTGTGGGTGACAAATAGCTCCATCATTTGCGGAGCAAAAGGTTTTCCTTCACCATTCAAAGCGCCTGCTTCTCGCCTCCCTACTCCTAAATAATCAAGACAATAAATATACTTCTAAGTTCAACCTTAATACATTTTAAACAAATCTGCTAACAAAATGAAACACATCCTTAAACGTTTAGGAAAAAAATAATGTTTCCGGTGTATATTTTTATGGCATCGGTTGTGATTGCAGCACTTTGAAATTGCACGGAAATAGTTGAGTTATTTCACTCTGGTAACAGTGGGCTTCCTCTGCTCGTACTTTTAAAATCTTTTGGCAAGTGTGTGCCTGGTTTGAGTGTAAGGTACAAAGAAGGTGACTGGGCAGCTCCAGATAATACTGAAATAATAGCTTACAACTTCTACTCACTATATGGAAATACAAAGAACCAACCCAAAGTCCAAAAGTTTGTAAATGCCTCATAACCTTTCTTTTGCTTCTTTTTCACAATAACCCTGGCCCATCATGAGATCATCAACAAAATGATTTAAGTATACAATACTGGATAGGATTTTCTCTTCAAATATGGAGCATGAGTCCATGTTGCCATGTTGTGGAAGAAAGATTTGTTTTCACCGTCACAAGTTTGAAAAAAAGTCACATTCTGGTCTGTGTGAGAAATCGGAGCCTAAGGGAGGATAAAGTGGGTGAGAAGAGCAAGTAAGAGGGTTCGCAAAGCTAAGGAGGATATAAAAGAAGAAGACATGCATGTATCCTTTGTTGCAAGTGGGTTCCACACATTTCGTATGCCAGGATGTTTTGTGCAGAATCACTCGGTTTTTGGATCTTTAATGTGAACAAGCCTCCCTACCTGAGTATTACTCCCAAACATTGTATGGAAACTCGACCGTGCATGTTAACAACCAGTGTCAGACTTTTAAAATGAGGCAGCAGTGACACAGCTATGGTATCGGGGCACTTGGGTGGTAACACCTAAACATATGTGCACAATGGGTGTGCATACATGTGTGGGCTAAATGAGAGAGACTACAGTTGTTTGCCGACTGGTAGCTGCACATAAGTAACCTGCCTCTGGTAGTTTTAAACTGCAAATTTAACTTGTTAAAATGTCTCTTTTCAAAGGCTTAAACCTTTCTTTTAAATATTATGTCACCTATATGTAGGCCTTATTGCCCATAAGGGCAGGATGAATGATATTTAGAAGTAGGACATGTACAAATTAATGTTGAACATGTCCTTACAGTGAAATATCCCCAAACCTGAATGTTACTGTAGCAAGGCTGGCTGCTGCCATAGTGAATCATTGAGGTACATTGTTACATTCATTCAATGCTGTATTTGGATTGGTAGCAGCAAGAGAAATACATCTTCCACTTATTTGAATTGTAATTTAAAATCCTCTTTAATGATAATGTCGGATATTAAATTATTATTTTAGAAATGCCACTTTTCGAAAGTTGGAATTTTCCTGCCTAACATCTCTAGGACCTTTCTGGAACTTTCCGGCTGCCTTGTATGGTGATGGCTCTCTCACAGGGAAATGCATATTGGAGCCAGACAAAAAACAAAAGGGCATCAGGGTAAAGGGCAGTGGATCTTCCTGACAGGACGGCAGGGGAGGCATTGTGCCCTGCTCTGATTGCACTTCAAAGCAACCTGTTTTCAGCACACACAAAAAGAAACTGCCACCAGTCCTGTCCCTTCCTTTGCTTCCCTAGTCAGGCTGGATCCAAACTGAAGGAAGAGCGGAAAACTAACAAGGACAAGTTTTAATGTTAGACAAAGGGGCGGCTTGGACTGGGCATAAAAGTAACATCCACAGATCATGAGGAGAGCAGGATTTTGGACCTAGACTGCAATGGTGACAACACTATGGACAGCTGGAATGGCAATCCTCCTGATGCCCTGTTGGACTGAGGAATCTGTCTGCAGTCGACCCCAGGACTAGTGAGTCTTGCCAGGGCCAGGGATGCTGGCATCCTAAAGTTACTAAGGACCAGCTGGGGAAAACCTAGGCTTCTGTGCCCCAGCACCTAGGGGAACATATGGAGCCTGACATAGGAGAAAGCGGACACAGGGAGCCACTAAAACCAGCTCCTTGTAAAGCATACCCTTTTGAGGCCAGGTGCTCACCACCAGGAATAAAACGAGCCCAGCATCATTGCAATTGTACCAACCAGGCTGGAGATATTTATTTCGAAAGGTCCTTACCTTAGACCTCCCCCGTGAGGAAACAGGTAAGTTCTTAAACCTACCCACTGGGTGGGGGCCCAGTGCCTGGGGGGAAGAGTGCAAGATTAATTATTCATTTTTTGCATAGGACCCACTCCACAGTACCACATCCCCCAGGCCGTCACAACCTTCAATTGGGTCCTGGACCCCATGTTTGGGCCTCAATGTGGTGAGGAGGGGAGCACCACCGTACTCCCCCATGTGCTGGTGCTGCCTCCTGCTCCCTGTGTCCACGACTGGGGAGTGCAGAAAGGCCAGTACAAGAAACAACCCACCCACGAGGACATGGGTGGGAAAGCAGACATGCCAGCTTCCATGGCAGCAAACTGCAGTGCAGGCCAGGTGGAGAAGATAGCTGGGTCAGCTGGGAGTGGGCTGCCCCCAACATGAGAAGCACTCGGGTGTCCAGTGGTCACAGACTCCCAGGATGTTAACATATGAAAACAACAGAAAAGAAACGCAGCACAGAGCCCCTTACTTCTGCCGGGACCTGCTCATTGAAATTTACTGTTCCACAACAGGAGTGCATTATAATGCCCTGCAGGGGCTTATTCAGTATTGTCTTTCTGCTTTTGGTGGCCCCAGGAACAGAAGGGCACCACCAAACGTCTCAATTGTCCAGTGTTGTGGGCACTGCACAGAGTGCAGAAGCCTCTTTTAAAGTGAATTTAAAAAATGCACAATAACTTTCTGGGAACTTGGAAGGCATGACCACCAGAAAAGCTCCACTGATTTCAAGCATTTTTAAGGCAGGAGCCTTTTGTTCTTCAAGTTTAGATTTCTGGGACCACTAGTAATTGGCTCTTTGGCTGTGTTTATGTGGTCTAAAAGTGTATAAAAACACTATTACAGAGGTAGCAGGGGATGCTCAATACCTGCTTAAGCTCTACGTATTGTGGTCAGTATTGTATGCATAACAAATTAAGGCCACCAACACATATGAGGTAATTAATTTATCAATACCTAAAACGTTTATCATAGGTTGTGGGGAGCAAAAGTTACTATGTTATGAGGACAATAGGAGTTAAGTGATTATAAAATGTATTCCAACACAAAGGTTCATTAAGAAGTAATACAAACTGGTTATTTACAACCAATGTACAATAGTAAAACAAAGTGTTTTCAGCCAATTTTCAAAAGCAGCAGAATGAATTTTAAGCACACCAAGGTACAAAGAATTCAATGTGACATTAGAACACTTTTGTAAGTGATCCTACACTCACCAAATCATTACTCTTTGACACACTGGAATATTATAGATACAGCTAACACCTGTGGCATCAAACTGACATCGTCATGGCTGTAAAGACAAATAAGAACACAACACGTATAACACTCGTCAAACAACTGAAGAAAATGAGATCATTGAGTCAACATTCAAACCTCCTCCTTAAAGTGCCAGAAAATATTGTACATACTAACTCTATACTGAAGAGGAGACCAAGAAAGAAGACAGAAAAAGATTTGAAGACAATTATGCCCAAATTGATATTCCCAATCAGTAATCTGTTGTGTGTAATACATAAAGTCCATACAAGCAGGAAGTAAAAATAGAGCTGCGCGAGGACAGTACCTATTAATGTCTCCAATTCCGTAAATCGGAAATGTTAATAGGAAAGACATGGCAAATATCAACCGTCGTACTTGGACACTCTAAAACACTTTTCTATCACAGAACACAAAGAACCAGCAATGTATTGCATGGGGTAGATGGTTTGCTCTACCCACTGGTCTCCTGGACAGTGAGGGATTATAGGGTTGGAATTTAAGGGTTCCAAACAGAAACATATAAGGTGGGATTGTTCTTAATATCAGTAGATTTATGTTCAATATAGGCAAAGTATTGAGGTATTAAAGAAAGACCCCATATGATTTAGTACCTATATCAGTGCTGCAACATATAGGGCTGAATGTGAGACAGGTGCCATAATAACTACCTAATTTCTATCACTCCTTTTGTTTTTCACCTTGTATGGGATAGGATTTCAGGATATTTATTAGTAAAGTAACTTACATTTGACCTAATTTTTACTAATATCATTTTAACAGTTTACATTTAGACTCTACGCTGCCTACTTTCCATATGTAAAAGACTGCAGGAACTTTGGGTGAGCCCACCCAACACCAAGCTGGTGCTGTCCAAGAAGAAACCCTGAGGATAAGCATTCCCACCAATGTGAGTGAGGGGTAGCTTCAGTTTAAAAAACAAATCTTCATTCAGTGATTTTCCTCTCAACTCCAATTATTCAATTCAGCATACAAATATTTTGATGAATCACAATATCACATAAACACAAGGGCCTATGGAACACAGCATGTGCTGCCAGCTGAGCCACAGCCTAACACTCCTTTTGGCTTGAATAAGTTTTGACAGGGAGGCGGTGCTACTGTGAAATGCTCTTACACATTGCTACAAATCTGTCGCGTCTGCTACCTGTGTTGTACCTGTTTTGTGAGAGTCACAAACCTTGTGTTATTCCACCTCCTTCTTGCCTTGGAATAGGTGTACTAAAGTTGCCCATGTGGCATCCTGAGCCGAAATAAAAGGCATTGTGAAGGTTTGCTTTAATGCATTAATTGCAGTGCCACTGTTATTATTTTTTGGGGCCCTGAGCAAGATATATTTTGAAGCCCCTTGTTTGGAACAACGTGAATTGTATTGCCTAGTTGCTTCTAATTCAAGACTGTAAAATACCAAACATGCTGAATTAGATTTTAAACATGGTTAAGCAAAATCAGCCAAAATGTGTATTGGCAGGGGCCCCGAAATCCTAAAATAATATTATTAAGAGAGAGACAGAGTCTAAGTTAGAGATAGAAAACACAAGACAAAGAGGTTGAGATAGGTAAACAGAGGTGAGATGACAGAAAAATCACTTTTTTGGGGTTTGCATGTAAAATCACGTTTTGAAGACAGTAAAAGAGTTTGTGAACGTTTAAAACATACCTGCCAAGTAACCCCATGTCATGTATCCATCATCTATTTCTCACTTGTCAGACAACATTAATTTGTATTTTTAGAGTTTTTGAGACCATGACAAGACAATAATGAAAGCTAAATTTTGAGCCCCCGAATGCAATATGCTGTTGGGTGAAAAAGAAGGACTGGCAAATGGTATCACTTGTCATGGAACCACTTCCCAGCCTCGTGAAAAGCAAAATAAAATTATATAGAAATAAGGGTTAAAGAGTTCAGTGCTGCAGAAGGCGGAGATGGTCTTTCAAGTGCAGATGAACGTTTCCCACTGCTAATGGGTTGACTTTAACATACATCTAAAGACAGGAGGCACGCTAAAACAGCTGTCACCGGAATAAAGAAATCTTACATGGGGTAGTTTTGGCAGCAGTTGCTAGTGTGTCTGAAGAGAAAAAAACAATACGTTGGTGACCTCTTCCTTAGCATTCGCACTTCATGTAGAATCGTAGCCAGGAATATTTGTGTCCGTGGCATGACCCTATTAATGGCAACATCAAATCAAATGATCATTCTCAGAAGGATGACAGTCTGAGTTGACTTTATCGAGGGTTCAAGGGGCCTGGATAAATACCTGTTTACAGAAAGAGGGCTAAACCATACGACTGGATGCATTAGGGTTATGGTCTGCTTGCATTGTATGAATGATTAAAAAGTCCACGTACAGTCTATTTACCATTACTTATGTCTTTAGTAATAATGTTGAACGTGTACAGCACAACAGACTAAGGGCCAGATGTAGTAAACTCCAATTTTGCGACTTGCAAAATTGGATGCAGAAAGGTGTCTCAGACACCTTCTGAGACTCGCTATGGGGTCGCAAAGACCCGCCTCATCAATATTCATGAGGTGGGTCGCAGTTTGCGACCCCCTAGCGAGTCCCTGCACTCACAGGGATGGTGGCCTGCCGTAGTCAGCAGACCTCCGTGTCTGTGACTGCTTTGTCAATAAAGCAGTTTTTTTTTTTCATTTTGCAGCCCGTTTTCCTTAAAGGAAAACGAGCTGCAAATTGAAAACTAAACAGAAACCATTTGCTTTCGTTTTTTTCGGCATTCACAAAGGGGAAGGGGTGCCATGGGGACCCCTTCCCTTTTGCGAATGAGTTACCACCAGTGTGACACTGGTGGTAACTGCGAGTTGGTTTGCGTCCGCATTCGCGGTCACAAAGCAACTCTGAATGGCGATGCGGTCGCAAATAGGAAGGGAACATCCCTTCCTATTTGCGAGTCGCATTCCCAAATTGCGAGTCGGTACCGACTCGCAATTTGGGGATGAGCATTGCGTTAGGCCTTTTGCATGCCGCAAACTGCGTTTTTCGCAGTTTGCGACATGCAAAAGGCTTCGTACATCTGGCCCTAAACTCCTTCACTGGAACAGAAAAATTAGGGAAGAGCAAATGCTTTACTATCGTTCTGAATATCTTGAATCATAGTACCCATTCATGTCTCATTCAGCTCTAATGCCACACTCTCGCATCACTTCTCATGGGACAAAGGCTCTATATTCAAGGCTTACAACCTTCAAGATGAGCAGTGCTGAGGGTAAGACCTTAAAGATCATCCTACTTTTAAAGTATTGCTTTAATGATTATAAAATCACTAAAATAGACAATGGCCAAATACATAAACTGGATCGAACATGCATGTATACATGACATGGAAACCAAAAGAAGAGAATATTGATAGGTCAAGTGAGAAGTAAGAAGAGCTGGTGAAAATCAATAAGTGCCTTAAATTATAAGGCTCTCAAAAGTCAATAAATATGTAAGAAGGTATCAATTTGACCAAACCAGTAAGCAATTACAGGACAAAGCAAAGAGCATGTATCTAGTAATCTCACTTTATTCTTCCTTTCCTTCTTCCATAATGAAGAAAGGGTGCACCAGTTTAAAAGAAAACTTCAAACAAACAAAACCTTTTTAATGCTGTACTTCAAGATATGCTGTATTCCCATCT
This sequence comes from Pleurodeles waltl, assembly GCF_031143425.1. Classification (NCBI taxonomy): domain Eukaryota; kingdom Metazoa; phylum Chordata; class Amphibia; order Caudata; family Salamandridae; genus Pleurodeles; species Pleurodeles waltl. The sequence goes on along the minus strand of NC_090440.1, from coordinate 434,168,946 downwards.
TGCAAAGCACAGCTCTGGTAGGCTAGAATCTACTAAGTTCCTTTTGTAGACATGCTTTTCCCTGAGTTACAACTAGTCAGTGGTCTCCAAAAGACACTTATACCATTATATTAAGACTGACCAAGAACAAAGAGACAGAATAAGTCATGGGGAGATGGGGAGAGAGAAAGAGGCAGAAAGAGACAATGAGAGAGTGAGAAGGCCAGGCAGAGGGACAAACAGCAAGGGAAGAGAACAACTGGGGAGAGAAACTCAGAGAAAGAAATGCAGTGATCGGATAAGAGAGACTAGGAGAAGTAGAGAGAGTGTTGTTGAGAGAACTAAGGACATAAAGAGAGGGAGAGAAGGAAAGAGAAATAAACAGGGAAAGCCAGGGAAGAGGAAGACCATGGAGAGACAGGAAGAATGTAAGGTGGGAGAGATCACAAAAGAGAAGAATAGAGAGAGACAGATAAACACTGTAAGAGAAAGAGAGAGAAAACAGGTGAGAAATAAGGATAGGGAGTGAACGTTAAAGGTAGTGAGGAAGCAAGAGAAATGTCAAAGGGTGAATATGTGAGATACCCAAGTCAGAAATATAGGGAGCAGCATAGAAACAAAGAGAGATGGCTGTAGCTGGAGAAAGAGTGGGCAAGAGAAAGAAAGAAAGAGAAAGCAAGATAGGGAGGGATGCAGTTAAAGGAGAGAAAGCCAGAAGAGGCAGGGAAAAGATAGAGAAAGATGGAAGAGAGAGACACATGGATAGTGAGAAAGGGAGAGTGAGAAAGTGAGGAAGAGGCAGAAATACAGATGTAGGAAAAAAACATCAGAGGAGAGATAACTACAAGGAGATACCGTCAGAGAGAGAAACAAGGAGACAGACCTTTAGTGGTCTCAATTTCTATGAATAGAACTGTGAGGATTTCGGTGTATTATATGATATGGTTGTGGGGCTTTTTTGTGAAATACATGCACAAAACCTGTCTTGGTCCAGTTTGACTGGTTTCAACAACATTAAGTTCAACCCTGGATAGCTATAACTTTTGAGCATCAAGCCTTTTAAAAAGTAACTTAGTGTAAAGTATTTAACAGTACCAAACAATGGAATAGGAAGGTCAGACAATACAAAAAAAACAGGACAGCAATTTATAATAATAGAATATATTTTTATGATTTTTTAGACCTCGATGAGCAAAATCACCTAGAGGGTTCCAGAGATTCAGATTTTAGATCTTATTATTACCTTTAAATTGAACCACAAACAAGCATTGATCAACAAAATGTTTGCACACGTTTTAGAAGTTTGAAAGAGTTAGTCTGAATGCTTTGGCCCATTTTTATGAATTTTTGAGACCTTGATGAGAAAAATCCGCTGGAGTGTTCCAGAGATTCAGATTTTAGAACTTATTATTACTTTTAAATGCAACCACAAACAAGCATTGATCAACAAAGTGTTTGTAAACTTTTTAAAAGTTTGAAAGAGTTAGTTTGACTGCTTTGGCCCGACTTGGGCGACCAAATCTGACAGGATGGAGGTCTAAGGGGCCAAAATTCTGAAAAGCTGCCTGGCCATCAGAGCCTTTTTCAGTCCAGTTGCAGCCTTTAGAGAACTACCACCATATGCTATAATGGAGTGATCCTGTTGCTGGAGATGCAGGATGAAAAGATGCTCAAGGATGCTCCCATTGAGGTGCGGTTGAGGGGGGTGCCTTAGTGGTGACTCCTCGGTTCATTGGTGATGAGGGGAGACTTTGGCCACAGAGGTTGGGGTCCCACAAAGTCATCTTTGATGCAGTAACTTGCCATCCAATGCTGGGCTACTGGTCTCCTTGCACCGCAATTGGGGTGAATCCTTTGGTGAGGGCTAGTGTTCCTTTTGGGCGGCCAAACAGGACTCTGGTGACAGTCCTGGGTCTGACAGACATAAACAAACTGCATCCAGCTTGGCAGTGTTATCAGCATTTGCCCTTCAAAGTTGGCTTCCCCTCTGAAGCTCATCTTTTGGGCTTACACCGGAGTGGCTTTCCTGAGAGCTGATGTTGTAACAAAGACACATCTTCATGTAATAAATAAATAAATTGGTTCTTTATTCATGAGCACCTCATCCACTGGTCTGACCTTCTACAGATCCAGCATCAACCGTCCAACACTGAACATTGGCTACATCATAATTAGCCTGGAACTTCCCTAGCTCTAACATTCCAGCAATAATCTTCTAGAACTCCACACATTCCCATCCTTTACACTGAAAGATTTGACATTACAAAAAAACAAAACATACAAAGTTAAAACGAATTGTACAGTTTGCATTGAATATTTCAATACAATACAAAATAATTTGAAAGAATAATTTAACTATTTACATCCGATATATGCACAACTATGCATAAATCGTTTGACACAGCATCAATTTCAGGAAGAACAAACTTGCAAGCCACAGCACTGGCTTGGGACATACACAGGAATGTTTCCTCTGAAAGCTACAACTCTGTTGAGATTCCAAACTCCTATTTTCCATTTTGGCAGTGTTACAAAACAATTTCACAATTTTTGGAGGATCTAAACATTGTGAAATATCCTTTGATTTTACAGGTTTCTTTATTATTACTTTATCTTCCACTTTGAATTTGAATGAGGTAACAGATTTCTTTCCATCATAACTCACCTTTCATCTCCCTACATTTCTTCTTTCCAAAGTATCTTCCACATCCCACTGCACACACCTCTCCTCACTTTATTGTGGCCATGCAGGAGACAATTCTGTGTTAGGTTTCCTTCCTCTGAACTGTTCAAAAGGCACTTTCCCAGTTTTTGAGTGTCGTGAAAATCTGTAGGCATACAGAAAATTCCTCAAACCCTCCTTATAATTTCTTTCTGCAGATTGTTCCAATTGAATACATTCTTTCATAGCTCTGTTGAATCTCTCAACTTACCATTCCCTTCTGGATGATACTGGGAGCACAACCTATGTTTAATGCCTTTTTTAGCTAAGAATGCTTCCATTTCTGCACACACCATTTATGGACCATCGTCCGTCAAGGGTGTATTGGGTAACCCTCCCGATGGAATGTCATCAAGGAAGCTCATTATTTTTATTGATTTCAATCCCACTTACAATGCTAATTTCAGGCCAGCGCAAGAACTGATCAACTAATACTAACAGCTAATTAGTCACTACTCTATTATACAGAGGTCCAACTATAACAATAGCCACAATTTCTCATAGTTTCACAAGCATGTTCCTGTATGCATGGGAGATTCCTGGTTTTGTAAATATTATCACTTTTCCCACAATCTATGCATTCTCTGATAATGCTTTCCATCAAAATGTCCATTCCTGGCCACTAGTAACTCATATGTATTCTTCTTTTGCTCATACTCATTCCTTGATGCCCTTCATGACCTAGTCTCACTATAGTTTCACTCAACTCAATCGGCACTACCAACTTCAAACCTCTCAAAAGTACTCCATCTTCGCAAGATAGTTCATTTCTCACTGTCCAATAACCTTCCAAGCTGAGGTCTTTTTTGGCTTCTGAATTCCATACTATTTGTATGGCTATAATAACCTTTTGCATGATGGGATTTTTCCTACAGTATCTAACTAATCTTCCCACGGTATGCTTCCCTCAGTGATACTGCAAACTTTCACTTCCTCATCTTTATCACCTTCACCCAAAGCTTCCACTATTGGAATACACATTGAAATCATGTCTAGACCTTTCCTGCCAAACACTTCCACCAAAAGCTTGTGATCAGTTAATACAGTGAAGGTTCACTCACATGCACAATTCCTACATTTTTTCTACTGCCTAGAAGGCACTCAAAACCTCCCTCACAATTATGGAATACTTTGTTTCTGTTCCTCTTGAGGACCTCGAGATGTGCACAATCTGTTTCAAATCTTCTTTACCCTCTCTACTTTGTAACACTGGGGCTCCTAAACCCTTGGTGCTAGCATCTGTCATTATGCAACAGGGTTTGGATGGATCAAAACACCTCACCTCAAATTATTTGCTTTTTCTAATGCACTTTTCACATCCTTAAATTCAATTTTACATTCTTCAACCCATATATATTCTCTTCCTTTCATGAACATTTCTCACATTCTCAGAGTCTTAAATCTGGCATGAATTTGGCATGAAATTCCATCACACCCAGGAATGACATTAACTCTTCTTTTTCCAGACTGTAGAAAGTCAATATTATCTACCAAGTCTTTTTTGTGCAAAACTCCCTTGTGATTGATAGTATGTCCTATGTAACCATTTCTTATTTGTAAACAAACACTTTTGTCAATTTCAGAGTCAGCCCATCCCTTTGGAAAATATCCACGTCTCACTCTGAGATTATGGATTTGCAAAGTCTCTCCAAAACTCAGAATTTCACCCTGAATTTTTTTTATCTCTTTGATGCACCGAACAACTTCTGCATCATAAATTGAAAAATGGCTGATGCAGAAATTAATCCAAAAATGAAAGTGCATATAGCAATACATACTGAAAGGTGTTATGGATATTGTTAGGTTTTTTGAGTCAGGAAGTAACTTTATCAGGTGGTATGCCACTGTTAGATCTAGTGTAGTGAAACAAACTGTGCACCAAGAAACAGAGCAATCATCTCATTGATGTTGGGAAGAAGAAAATGATCTACATTCACACACTTATTCAGACATCTCAGGTTTACACATAGTCTTATCTCACCAGGCTACTTGTGTGCTACCACTATAGGAGCAACCCATTCAAGACTCTTCACTGGCTCTATGATCCCCTTCTTAATGAGGTCTCTTCAGTCCAAGTTTCACTGGCTCTCTCATCGATATGGTAATTGGTCTGAGTTTAGCTGCTACTGGAATTACACCTTGCTTACATTTTATTTGGTGAATGATGCCAAATGTCCTGAATTTGCACATTTGAAGCACACTCCTTTATCCTTAGAAGTTAATTGGGATGAATATTTAATTTTACCTTCTTCTTCCTTAACCTCTACTTTAGTTACTTTCTTGTTCACACAGGTCAACAAATGTTCTACCCATTTGGTAATGATAATAACTTCATTAAGTGTGGGGTCACCTTTTAACCACAATTCTTGTTTTATTTTATCAGAGCGACATCTTAACATAACTTGATCTCTGATATGTTCTTCTAGCTTGGCTCCAAATGTACAAGACAACCCTAACTTCCTACGACTTGAGATGCAATCTTCAACACTCCTCTGCTCCCTCATTCCAAAGTGGAATCTTTCTAATACTGTACTCATGTTAGGTAAATAAGGTAAGTCCAGCTTTTTAATACAAATATTAAAATTATGTGTTTTTCCTCTTCTTCATCTCCTTCTTATTCAGGTAGATTTTCATACACATCCTGTCCTTCACAGCCCAAACAAAGCATTAAATACTTTTGCATAACGCATAAACGTGTTTTTCTATTTAGAGCACTTAATAGGGGCTCTCCAGGTGACATGAGGAAAAACAGTGGAGGAATGATGTTTTGCATACTATGTAGAATTCAACAAAGTATCAGACAGAAAAGAAAAGATACTATATAAAACATCTGCCAAAAATCCACGTAAATACCTAAATTAGAGAGTTTTAATACCTGTTAAAAAGATCTCTTCTAAAGTTTACCCTACTAGTAGTCTACATTCACAGAGTTTATAATAAATTAGAGAAATAATAACAACTTAACTAGAGCATGACCTATCTTAGCAAGATACAGTGAGCCATGTAGTTCAGAAAGAACGCCTCATTGAAATAGGGCTAGGTGGCCTGGTCTATGATCTCCTTTGCTCATTTCTTTCAGATAGAGAGCAATTGGTTATGTGTGGGGTTTCAATTCCTAGTCATTTTCTTTGCCATGCAGTGTTCCACAAGGGTTGTCGCTGAGCCCCACGCTTTTCAATATCTATCTGTCTCCCCTGGCTAAGCTGATCATGTTTTTTGGCTTTTCAACCATTTCATATGCTGATGACACTCATATTGTAATGTCAATCACAAGTGATGTCAAAGAAGTGGCATAATGGTTCAACAACTGTATGAGCGCAACGGTCAGTTGGTTGTGTAACTACTGTCTAACGTTAAACTTTGAAAAAGCTACGGTTTTCCTATTTCAGAAGGACACCTCCTTTTGAAACCCAACATGGAGGCCCCCGAGCTCAGTTCTCTCACTACACCAGAACCCAAAGTAAGGAATCTAGGGGTAATCTTTGATTCACAACTTTCATTTACGGATCAGATCAATAAACCTATTTCATCTTGTTTTTTCCTGCTACGAAGCCTCAAGAAAATCTTAATGTTTATTCTGTTTGAGTTACAGAAGACAGTCATAATTTATCTAGACTCCACTGTAACACTCTGTATATGGGCATTCAATAAGCCCCTTAAATAAATTGCACTGTCTGCAAAATGCAACAGCAAAGCTTCTTATAAAGATCCCGAAATTCCAATCTGTCTCCAGGCTTTGGAGGAGCTTCATTGGCTTGGTGAGAAAGAGAGTTGCTTTTAAAGCACTTTAGCCAGCTCATAAAGTTCTCCATGACACTGGTCCAAAGTACCTAAGGAACCAATTTTGTTGGTACATTCCAAATAGAAACTTGCATTATGAAACAGCCAAAATGTGGCTATTCCCAAAATGAAGAAAGCTTCTCAGGGAGGCAGAAGCTTTGTCTTCTTTTGTCTACTTTCGAACAGGCTGCCTAGGCATCTTAGAGGACAGCCAAAATTGAGTCTCTTTAGTAAGCAGTTCAAAAATTGGCTTTATTTCATCACAGTGCAATACATCTGATCTTTAGTCTTTTGGACTCTAGTGTCAAGACACCTCTGGGCATTCGTTGCACTTTATAAATTTATCAATATCAATACACAAGAGCTATTGGCTTTGGCAATGTGTTTTGCCATGCTGTAAAAATGTGTGTCTGCAGTTCAGCATAGCTAAAAGTCAGTGGCAAGGAATCGGAGTGGGAGTGAAAAGTGGATTTGTTGGAATGTCGCAGTGTGGAGTAGGAATAGAGTAGATTAATGTGGACTGGATTAGACTGGAGCTGGGTGAATTAAAGTGGATTGCATTGGAGTGGGATGGACTGGGATGGTGAGGGTGGATTGGATTGGAGTGAGGTGAATTGGGTAGCAGTGGACTTGGTTGGAGTGGGGTGCATTGGATTGGAGTGGGGTGGGTTGGATTGGATTTGAGTAGGGTGGGTTGGATTGGGGTGGGATGGATTGGAGTGGGTTAGGTTGGATTTTAGTGGGTTGGATTGGGGTGGGGTGGATCGGACTGTAGTGGTGTGGATCAGACTGGAGTGGGGCGGATTGGACTGGAGTTGATTGGGGTGGACAGATTGGAGGAGGGTGAGGTGTATTGGATTGGAGTGGGGTGGATTGGATTGGGGTGAGATGGACTGGATTGAGGTGAGGTGAGGTGAGGTGAGGTGGATTGGACTGGAGTGGGTCGTTTGGGATTGGAGTGGGACAGGTTGGATTGGGGCAGGTTATTTTGTATTAAAGTGGGGCAGATTGGAGTGGTGCAGATTGAAATGGATTGGAGTGGGGCAGGTTGTTTTCGACTAAAGTGGGGCAGATTTGGGTGGGACACATTGTTTTTTATTGGTGTGGGGCAGATTGAAGTGGGGAGATTGTTTTGATTTGTAGTGGGGCAGATTGGTTTGGATTGGAGTGGGGCAGATTAGAGTGGGAGAGAATCGTCTGGATTGGAATGGCGCAGATTGGAGTTGGACAAATTGTTATGGATTGGAGTAGGGCAGACTGGAGTAGGGCAGATTGTTTTGGGTTGGAGCAGTACAGATTTGAATGGGGCAGATTGCATTAGGGGGGATTGGAATGGGGTAGATTTGATTGGAGTGGGGTGGGATGGATTGGGCTCGTTGGTGGATTGGATGGTAGTTGGCTAAATTGGATGGTAAAGTGGATGGGAGTGGGGTGAATTGGGATGAGTGGGGTGGACCGGATTGGGGTGAGGTGGATTGGAGTCGGGAGTATTGCTTTGGATTGGAGTGGGCCAGATTGGAGTGGGTCAATCAATCAATCAGGTAACTTGTAAAGCGCACTACTCACCTGTGAGGGTCTCAAGGTGCTGAAGGGGGGGGCTGCTACTGCTCAAACAGCCATGTCTTGAGATGTCTCCTAAACGTAAGGAGGTCCTTGGTCTGACGCAGGTGGGTGGGAAGAGTGTTCCACGTCTTGGCTGCGAGGTGCGAGAACGAGCTGCCGCCGGTGCTTGTTCTGCAGATGCGTGGGACGGTGACGAGGGCAAGGTCGGTGGAGCGAAGCTGTCAGGTCAGGGTGTAGAAGGAGAGCCATCTGTTGAGGTATTCTGGTATGGTGTTGTGCAGTGCCTTGCGAGCGTGGGTGAGGAGTTTGATGGTGATTTTCTTGTTGACGGGGAGCCAATGTAGGTCTCTCAGGTGGGGTGTGATGTGGCAGTGGCGGGGGATGGCCAGGGTGAGGCGTGCAGAGGCGTTCTGGATGCATTGCAGTCATTTCTGGAGTTTGGCCTTGGTTCCTCCGTAGTCCAGTTTGCTGCTTACAATGGCTTGGGTGACTGTTCTTTTGGTTTCATTGGGGATCCATTTGTAGATCTTCTGAAGCATGCGGAGGGTGTTGAAGTAGGAGGAGGAGATGGCATTGACTTGCTGGGTCATAGATAGTGAAGAGTCCAGGATGAATCCTAGGTTGTGTGCGTGGTCGGTGGGTGTCGGTGCATTTCCCAGTGTGGCAGACCAGCAGGAGTCGTCCCATGTGGAGGGGATGGAGCCAAAGATGAGGACCTCAGTCTTGTTGGAATTTAGTTTCAGGCAGCTGTTCTTCATCCTTTCGGCGATGGCCTTCATTTCTTTGTGGCAGATTGGAGTGGGGCAGATTGTTTTGGATTGAAGTGGGGCAGATTGGAGTGAGGTGGACTGGAGTGGGGCAGATTGTTTTGGGTTAGAGTGAAGCAGATTGTTTTGGATTGAAGTGGTGGAGACTGCAGCAGGGCATATTGTTTTGGATTGGGGCAGATTGGAGTGTGGCAGATTGTTTTGGATTGGAGTGGAACAAATTGTTTTGGATTGGAGTGGGTAGATTGGGGTGGGATAGATTGGAGTGGGGCATATTGTTTCGAATTTGAGTAGGGCATATTGTTTTGTATTGGAGTGGGGCAGATTGTTTTGGAGTGCTGCAGACTGTTTTTTATTAAAGTGGGGCAGATTAGATTGGGGTGGGTTGGGGGATTGGAGTGGGGTGGGTTGGAGTGAGTGGTTTGGAGTGGGGTGGATTGACGTGGGGTACAGTGAGGTAGATTGGGTTGACTGGAGTGGGGCAGATTGGAGTGGGATTGATTGGGGTGCACTGCACGATTATGTGCTAAAGCATAATTTCAAAAAATATGCCTCATAAAGAAACAATGTCACTTTGCAATATTTTAAACAAGTTAATAGTAATCTTTTGAGAAGAGTGCCCAGGAGCAAAAACAAAAGAAAACATGTGTGTAAAGTGAGAAATGTGGACTTGGCTAAATAAAAGATGTTAGCTTTAAAAAGTAAAACTTTGCAATTTTGTTTTTCCTGCTTGGCACGTTTTTGCCAGTCTGAAGCCCTCTGTTTGCAGGGCATTATAAGTTTAAAAGAACAAAAGAGTACCTCGATCACATCAGGAGCAACGAACGGGCACTAGTTAAGTTGAAACAAATAGTGCTTGGTCCTGGCTCCAAACGGAGGAACGGAAATGATGCTAGACTTGCCTTGACGAATTACGAGGCTGTGAAGAAGAGTGTCACGCAAGACTCCAAATGGTGAGCGACAGGTGGGCTCCAAACCCTTTACTGTACACTGTGGAGTCTCACATGCATTATTACATGCACTCGCAGGCTTGACTCTAAAAGTAGTTAATGGGTTATGTGTGTTATATGGCCCTTGATTGCCATTCCAGCATTTTTATAACATATTTATATAAGGGGGATGGGTGTGAGTGTTTATGTGTGTATGTGTGTGTGTGTGTATGCGTGTGTGTGTGTGTATGTGTGGATGTGTATGATGTGTGTGTTACACTGTGCCAGTTTGTGACACTATCTGTCCATCTGTCGCTTTCTCTCTTGTCACCATTGTTCTACCCCCTCTTGCTGTCTCTAAATCTAAGTCTATATAAAACACCATCTGCCCCACCATCTACATACTGGGTATAGCCTAACCTCTGGCCCAACCTCTGCAAGGACAGTAAACTTGGTCTATTATTGTGGCTAGGGAGAAGGGATACAATGAGAAGGGGACAGTATCCATGTTTGAAGCAATCTTTTTCCAGTCCCATTCAATTTGTGAACTTCAATCTGGTTTCAGTGTCAAGTGCTTAAAGATTGATTAGGAGAGTACGTCCCCTGTGCTCAAAGGCCACAGCTACCATATTTCCTCTCAGTCTGGAGGCCAGAATACCTTTTTGATTTGCAGTACTCATTTGCAGTGCTGTTTCCAGTTATATGGGCCTCATATGGGGTTTTGTGTCAATTTCTGGAGGGCACCTGTGAGAAAGTGGATTTGGGGTGGATGGTAGTCCACTATAAGTAATAACGCCACTATTCTTGTTAGGTAGAGTAAAGGTTTCACTGATTTAAACCTGAGCTCAACCTCTGGTATGTATTGTGCAGAGAAGACAGACTTAACTTGAAAAAATGTGTACAGCATTTCGAAGGTAAAAAGTCAAAAACACAACACAATAAAAATGTCAGAAACGGGTGGCACAGACTCTTACCTTGCATTTTGTAATGCAGCCTTGCACACACAATATGGTGCTAACTCCTTTGGCCTAGCCTGTCCTATTGTTGGAGATATACTTGTGGATATATATACATCAAGAGGGATGCATCAATACTATGGAAGAGAGTCTTGTTTTGGTTGGTGGTGCCTCGTTAGTTCATGAGTGAGCTGTTGAACCTTTCAAGAAAGAGGGGAGACTAGTTAGAAAGTGTTTATTATTCTAGTGCTTGGATTCTCTATTCGTTACATGTACACCTCACCCCTTGTCTCTTGGATGTACCCGTGAGTCAGCTTGCTTTGATCTTTGCACCCGAATATGGGATATATGGAAAGCTATTCTCTTGGATGTGATGCGTAGTAACATGGTTGCTTCAACTTCTGTGTTCGCACAAGCCAAGATTCAGTGATCTAAAAGATACATACAACAGTTAACTACATTCACGCATTTTTTTACAGTATCATTACATTTTCACAAAATGTTTGAAGCTCCTTGTGTTTTTTCCAAATGTTACTTCACACTTGTAAGTGTGAAATCAAGAAAATGTCACTCTACATAATCCTTGCCTTTCATGCGTTAATTAATGTAAAAATTACAAAAAAGTAATACTATCAAAAATGTGCCGCATTATGCCGCATATTTTGCATTTCCTTGCAACATAATTTCGTCAACCCTACCGCACAATTTGGGGTTCTCCTGATACATAATCCCAGTAGCCCTGGTGATTGTTCTACGTGCAGTAAGATAAAACAGGCTGAAAGACTACAATTTAAAGCTTGGGGAAGTTATTGATGGGCACCTGTCTGATGACAAAATATTGACTGTCGTTGGTACACCAACTAAGAGCAGAAATGTGCAAGACAAGGTAGCTCAACTCAGACTGTAAGGGGGACACATACCAAAGAAAAAGAAAAATTATATGGCAAAAAGCCACTCTTGAGTAGACATTAATTTAATTTTACTGATATGAAAGCAAATCTGCAACCAACCGGGATGGCTGAGGAAAGTGGGACAAGTATGGAAGCAATATTTGGAGAATGTCAGATGGAAGATCTCCCTGCAGCTACACACAGTTATTGACCCCATTTGCCTATTTAAGAAAAGAGCTGCAACAGATAAGACTAGAGACAGCGGCACTGTCAAGAGAAGATATAGTTGAAAGACGTGGAGAAAATAAAAATAATGTACACCCTCTGATCAAAGAAATGGGGGGCAAATCAGGAGTGGGACCATTGGAAATTGAAGCCTAAAGAAGTAGGTGCTTTGGAAAACAAACGGGCTGAGAAACCAAGGAAAAGGTGCCCGGCCAACACACAAGGAAAGTGACAATCAAATTGCTAAGGCAGATCTATATGTGGTACACCAAACAGATTGAAGTCATAAAATGGTTTACAAGGCCACTTAAGAAGAAGAGGTGGAGCAAGGGAGAAGAAACAGAAAATGGGAAAAGAGAAGAGGAAGTTTGTCCTAAGGCCAAGCAATATATTAATTGTGGCAGATCGATATTGGACTCTTTTGGGTGAACTAAATGGTCCCTAAAATCTGAAAATTTAGGGCTGAGGTAGACTTAATTTTTATTGGTACAGAGGACCGGTTTTTCTCCTGCAAAAGATGGCACTGCAAAGAAAATGTTGAACAACTATGTAAAAAAAATATTATCCTGGAAGTCTCAAGACATGCTTTCCAGGAACAAAGGTCCTCTTAGAAATAAAATGTCCTTGGTTGGCTAAATGGCAGGCTGGGATAAGGGACAGTCAAAGGAAATTATGTAGAAATAATGAAAAAACTCTAGGTGTATAATTGGGCTCACAGTAAAGAAAGAATTCTTGGAAGTACATGCAGATCAAGCCTTATCGGCTTTTAAAAATGAAACAACTGTCAAACTTCCTGTCAAGAATGAGGACGGTCATAGCAAAAAGTGACAAGCATTTGCAATGCAATAGGTCTTACATTTGTGAGAGTTAGAACTACTGGCGTTAAAAATGGCAATGTCTTTTACCTGCGTGTTTTGTTTTGGAGTGTAGAGGATGTATGCCAGGTACCACAGCAACCCTCCCAGCCCTGTCACTGCAAGAGAGAGGACACAACAAGGCTAACATCTTGGGAGTGTTTTGCCTCATTCATGGAGACTGGCTGTGATATTATACACAGGAGTCCAGAGGGTGATGGGAAAGCACTCTGCACGTGGGACAGTGATTGTGGGGGGTATTCGAGGTGGGACCTCTTCAAACAGGAAACAGTACTATTTAAGCCTGTTTTAGACAGCACTTCCAGAAGTGGCATCCGCAAGGTCGCAGTAGCTGTGAGAGGACTGTCAAAGCCATGACACCAGTGAATTCTGAGAGGAGGGAGAGATGGAGTTTTCTCCACTTTTTTGCCCTATGATATGCTGCTCCTCTCACTGTGGCACCCTTGTGTAAGCTTCTTTGCGCTACAGGTTTAGGAAAATGGCTGCCTCTACTAACTGAACTATATTTGAAGAGTCCCAATTTACATCCAAAGGCTAGATGTTTTTTGCTATCAAGCTTGAGGCTGTGAAGTACTGGGGTCTGGAGTCACAACTCTGTTTCCACCATTTTTGAGACAACACCTTTTGCCATCTTCTTGCCTAGAACCAACCTATGTGCTTGTTTTGTGACCCTCCAGAGGTTATCAAGAGCATATGCTATCATGCTACCTAGTGGAAAGCTCTACTCAAGTCAGCTTGTTAATGCACCCACTGCAAAAGTCTTGGCAGAAAGAGAATGTCACAGATTACAATCCTGACATAGCTTTTTCACCTCTTCATCTCTGCAAGGTCGATGCAAATGAATTATAGTGATCTTGCTAAGAATGGCACCTGCTTTGCAGAGCTATGAAATGGCAGAACCTGTATTACCAAGAGCTATTTAAAAAAAAAGATTTATTCCCAGACTGCCCCAACACCACCAGACAAATCACTTAATCTCCCCTTGCTACCAAAAATGAATGTGTTCTTGTGTAATGTAACTGGTGCTCCATGTAAAATACTGTAATACCTTTGTATCAAGTGTGCGCTATACAAAACTGCAAACAAAGTAAATAAATAAAGCGCTGAAATACCTTTATGTCGAGTTTCAACTACATAAAACTGCTAAAAAAAATAAATAAATAAAAAAGATCCAGCAGACAGAGCAAAGAAACAGCAATATGCCCGAAAACAAGGAAGAGGAAGAAACAACATACGGCCATGCAATGCAAAGAGGTGAGGCAAAAGAAAAAAATGGTGTGCCACACTAAGGGATAAGGCAATCGTGCAATAATCCATGTAACTGGGTCAGTGTCCAAGGCGAAAAGAAACCAACCTCAAGGGGGGACAAACGTAAACCATTTACCAACGACATCAAGGGATATTTGAAAGGCAGGCCCAGAAACCAATGAAAGTGATGGGTGTGAGATGGGCGTGGTTAAAGTCCACAGAATAGATAACAACATGTTGAGAAGAGCAGAGCTTGAGCGCTGCTATGCTCCACCTAGAAATTAGTCACCTCCTGGGGTAGAAGAGGTAAAAACATAGATCAAGGGTAGATCCAGTGAAAATTAATTGGAGGAAATGCACAGCAGGACTGGTCTGCAAACTTCTGACTGGGAGAAAAGCAAGAGCAACTAGGCAGCCTTCAGACAGGCGAAGATGTGCAAGAATAAAAGGAAGAAGTGCACTGTCCTAAAGGAACTGAAGCAGAAAGAATATCAGATGTAGAAAATAGATAGACTAACAGGAGTTTGTGGGAATGGAAGAGAGAACCTGCTGAGAAGAAAACGACAGCCACCCTGTTGTGACGTGGCAAGTGTACTACAGAAAGTGGGAGGCCAGTATTTAATTGGTTACTTTGAGGGATTCAAAATGTGTGTATTAAAAGAAACATGGTCTGCTGCCCTGTGGATGATTCAAGACTATGTAAATTTCACAAAATGTAAAACTTGCAATAGAAGAACAACAAACTGTTGGGGGCTTGTTATAACTTGCTGAGTTGAGAATTGCAAAGAAGTAAAGAACTGGGACTCTGCATAATAAACATACAAGTGTGTGATATCACCACACTCGACATTTTAATACTGAGAATTAATAATATAGGTGCCCAGCAGAGAAAGAAAGTAAATTATTGTACATTTTTGGGGTCCATTAGTGATGCGATGAAGAGACTGGCTGAGACAAAGGCGTTCATCCCTGTGTGGGCAATTTCATCAGCATCAATTCTGAAGCTATGACAAAACTAAGAATGTATTGTAAATTGCTTTACTCTACGATTTAGAAAAAACAGATGCAAAAGGGAAAGGCATAAAATTCTTCTGTAACAGAGAAGGGCTTATGTAAGTCAGAAATTCCTTCAAGAACACTCATTCACAAATCTCCTTTGCAACGCACGTGGTGCTGCAGCGGTAACAGATTAAGCGAATTTAATAACACATAGGAATATAATGCAAGGAAAGCTGAAGGTGCAGTGACGCACTATGAAAATCGGTTGCCTATTTTATAGCAACTGGTTTCTTGTAACCAAAGCAGCAGAAAGGAAAAAAAGATAAATGCTATGCTTAACGCTGGCAAAACAATAGGGTAGTTTGATGATATTTGTAGACATAAAAAGACCCAAAAATACAGTTCTCAAAAGGGGGAACACAAAGGGATACAAGGGGTTAAGAAAGAAACCCAAAGCCATCATTAGAGAAAAAAATAATTCTTACAGGACAGAGTAAAAGAGAAAAAAGATAGATGGTATGCCTTGGAGTCTGCAGCCCAGGCAAATGAAATGCAGTCTTTAGGGAGGAAAATAGTGGAAGGGCTAGAACGCATCTGGTGGTGGACATTTCTGGAGAAACTTAAGTGGTTTGTAAGAAAGTGGGGTTTTGATCGTAAGCAACAACCACAATCTTTGTCAGGATGAACCACAAAAGTCACTAAATTAACCTGTGGTAACTTGGCATAAAAGCAGTCATGCTTAACTTGGAGGCATTGTCTTAAGTTTTTATGCAGCACACAAAGAGCAAAGTGAAAATACAAAAAAAGAGATAGCCAACACCAATTTAGAAAAATAGAGTCACGTTTAATAAAGGTTTAAGTAAAAATAGAGTCAAGAAGCAGAAAGTGCTAACTGTGGGTATCTGGTCATGCTAGACCAGGACAAAGCCATAAGTTCAGGCTGAGTGTGATAGAGTGCAGACCAGTTACATGTACTAGGTTAGTCCCACTGAAAAAGTTACCTACCAAAGTCTGGCGCACATGGTTGATAACTTCAGGATTTCAAAGCAGGAGCTCAATTGATGCCAGCCAAGGGTCTGGGACCTGGGGAGGCACCTCTTGGGGAACAGGAACTTACTGCAGCAGAGGCCAGCAGGACACAAACAGGTCTAGTTGTAGGTCCAGGCAGGGCCAGTTGCAGCAGGTCAGCTGGTCAGTTGCAGGGAGGTCTCTAGAGCTTGACTCTTGGAGTCACTCAGGTTAGCCTGTTGGGATGAAGAGAGCAGGTCCAGGGTACTTCTCAGAGAGCAGGACAGGCCTCAAGCAGTAGGGTGGTCCTCTGAAGAACAAGGCAGGCCTCAGGGTGCAGGGCAGTTCTCTGGGGAACATTTAGAGAGAGCCAAGTCCAACAAGGTTTATTTTCAGAAGTCCTTAATGCATCAGACCTGGAAAGCAGTAAACTGGGACCCTTACAATAAGTCCTCAAAGGCTTAAAAACATAAATAGAGGTGAAAAGCTTGGAAGAGATATTCAAATATGAAGAGTTGGTTCACAGAATATAAACTGATACAGGAAATTCTTGAATTAACAAATGAAAATATCCTGGGCACGAATATGATACCCCCTGAGCACTACAAACACTTAGCACAATGATGAGCAGCTACTTTGTCACCACTCTTCATGCTGATTTACTTGCACCGGACATGTCTTGCATCATGGCTAAGTAGCATTCTAATTCCACTGTATATGAAAGGCCCCAAAATCCCTAATATCATTTGAACCTATAGGTATTATTGAAATAGACTCCAATTATACTCTAAACTAATTCAGAAGGCCCTGGAAGATGGATTGGAGGAGAAAATATATACTCAACTAAATTTTGTGAGAATTTAGATGATGTCTGTATGCCTTTGACCATTTTCTTACCCATCTGCACATCACAAAACAAATGGTACTATATGTGGCTTTTGTGGATTTCACCTTAGCATTTGATCTAGTCCCAAAAAGCCAGGCTATGGGGAAAACTGACTAGCAAGGAACTTGAGGCTGCCTTATTTCAACATATTATAATGCTTTACTCAGGGACCACTTTACAAGCTGATCAGATTATTTCCAGCTAAAGGTGGAGCCACGCATTGTTGTCTAGTCTCCTCATTGCTCTTTTTACTATATGCAAAAGACATGTTCAAGGAAGTACTGTGAGGAGCTCAAGAGGTTTCTGAAATACAGGGCTTTTGGGTCCCGCAGCTACTATGCTCCGATAACTTGACTTTGACGAAACAAACATCGAAAGGGTGACAGGCCCAACTATGAATCATGGAAAATTACTGTGGGACAAACAATTTAAAGTTCAACAAAGATTAGGTTAACTTTTTTAAAGCACGCTGCTGTCCCAAGGTTCATCCTTGCACCAACAAAAGCCCAAAACAATGCCATAAAGTGGGGAAAACAGTTACAGTTTAAAAAGCCAGGCTTTTAAGTTTCTTTCTGGACGATTGGTGTGACGTAGTGATTCTAATATCTTAAGACGGGGAGTTCCAGTACCTGGACAGCAAATAGAAGAAAGAGGACCACCAGAGCGCCTACGTAGAAACTATGGAATAATGATCAAATTAGCATTAGAAGAGCAAAGGATTCAAGTAGGGTGGTAGGGTAAAATGTGTTCCTTTAAGTAGTATGGTCCTCAATATCCAAGACTTTTCAGAACTGTACAGAGTGATGTTAAAAAAATACCTTTTGCTAATGGGACGCCAATGAAGGGTAAAGGTGGAAACATGGAAAACGTCAGACTGACTTTTAGGTAAATTGAGCAGAAGGCAAGCCATAGCATTTTGCACCACCAGAAGAATAGGGAGACAATGGAAAGAAAAAGACCAAAGTACAAGGAGTTGGAGTAATCTTACCTACCATTAGTAAGAGACTGCATTACTGATATATGGGAGGATGTTGGAAGAGGAGGAATGATTTTCCTGAGAGTTCCTAGAAGTGAAAAACAGCTGGAGGATACCTCTTTAATCTGATTAGCAAAAGTTAAGCTGTGGTCAAAGGTGACTCCTAGATATCTAGCAGAAGCGACAGGAATAGTAGTATTTCCAAGATCTGATGGCTACTGCTCAGGTGGTTATGTCAATGTCTGTTTGCCAAATATCAGAACCTCCATCTTATTCCATTGAGCTTAAAACAGTTCTGGTTCATTCATTCATTCACCCCCTCATACGAGCACAGAATCTGCCTTGTGAAATTTTGGTATCATTATGAGTGATATCTGCAAATGGCATAGTTTGAAAATCAAATGACTAACCAAGTCTGTGTGAAAGTTCATTTTCTATTAATAAAAATGTGTGTTTAACATTATGAACATGTATTCACTAAAAAGAAAACACTGTCTTTGACAGAACAAAAATTTCTCGTACTTGACTAAGTTAAGCCTCTAACTTTCATCTTAGGTTACAACGTAGCCATGATATATGCGTTTACTTTTCTCTGTTCATTGCGCGTAGCCGAAATATGCATTATGTAATGCTCTGTACTGAAATGTTGTGCTCAAAGAACTTTGAAGGAAACCCTTTGCAACATTCAAAGCTCTTCCTGCGAGCTGCAATATAGGACATTCATTAATAAGCCTTCTATGTTTTCCTTTTATTTTTGTGGCATATGCTTGTAATAAATAAGTAACCATTACACATGACTTTGCCAATGCTTGTTTTTCCTCCCAGTGTTCACGAACATTGTTCATGTAGTTCTTCTGAGTGTCCAATGTAGTTGTGCAAAGTGTTGCAAATATGCACTATGGCATTTACCATTTGCGATCTTCTACCCGTAGTTGGCAATCTGAAAAATGTACATCACATGCACATTGGCAACTTGCATTTTGGCTTAAAGAGCAAGTTTTCACCAGACCAACTAAAAGCCCCAAGTAATGTGCAGGCAGCCAGGCCATGGAACGTTTGTGGACATTTGTGCAGCGGTTGCAGAGTTACAAGCAGAGGGAACCAACTCTCCTGTGGGGAATCCCACTTTATGTGGATAGAAAATCTCTTTTGGGGGTTCATCATTTGAAATATTTGAACAATCGCACCAAATATGACACACTCTTAGATACGCTAGTGAACCCCATTTACTCCATGCTTGGTACAGATTGGCTAAGGGGGTAAGGTTATTAAGGGTACAAAATTGAGATGTCCTATGAAGTGAGGTATCAAACTCAACTGCAGTGGCAGTACTCCACCTTTGTAATGTATAGTGTTTTTTCGTAAAGGCCCTCAATTCTCAAAATTGCAAACTCAAAGGGATGGGCTTAGTTCTGGAGGATTTCAACTTAAAATCTTAACATTCTTCAGTTGTATTTGCTTCCTAGACTGAATGCATTCATCCCGTCTCATTAAGGGCTTAGACCATGGAAACGAAAACCTTCAGTACTCCGTAGTTCAACAATAAGTAACAAATCCACTCTCCTGGCCAGCATGCTTAAGCTTCTCTTTGCACAAAAGGCGCCCCTTGTTTAAGATAGTTAACCTTTGTTATATTCCTTGTAAGACGTTTACACAACCCTATTCATTACGCCATGCACGAGCTCTGAAAGTAGGGCTAAATTGCAGCACACGATGCCTGTGTGTTAAGAGACGGTGTGAAAGTATTAGGTGCAGCTTGGTGAAGGAGTTACAGTCACGCTGGAGGACCAGAGGACAGATGTAAAAGGGAGCAATGCCGGCCCTGTGTGGTGCACATGCGTATTTTCATTAAAAAAATCGAAGGGTAGTTCCCGTTGTGCTCGTTTATTTACTTCTAGAACGAATCCTGAAGCACGTTCAGCAATACTTTATAATACCAGAGAACTTTATCTAAAAGTATTAAGTTAATACAAAAGGGCATATTCACAGAAAAGGATAAGGTTCTTCAAACAGAAAACTTATGTTCAACTGCGTGGGTGCTATTAATATGCCAACCTAGAGGGATTACAGAAAAGTAATTCCTCATTCCTTCGGCATGCGGGCACACGGGTTTGGAAGCTGTATCAACACCAACGAGGGCATTTCCTTTCCAGTACTCCACTGGCGCTCCCAGGAGGAAACTGTAGTTTGCCCCCCTACAGGACTGGCACCACAATGGTGTCATTGTTAAGAGAATGCAAATGATTTCCACAGGTCATGATGACCAGTGGTAACTGCAAAAAACGCTATCGAAACTGTGAAGTTGGACGTAAAGCCGTGGGGTGAGGAGGTGGTGAGGGTGTGGGACGGGGGCAGGGGGGTCAGCATGAGTGGAGTAGATAGAACATTGAGCTCAAACATTCACCGATAGATAGCTATGATGTATAAAAACAAACGATGGATTAAACCCGGAGCTGTGCCTGGGGATGGTTGTTTGCATTGTTCAGCACTCCGTCCATCATCCTTTTGTGGTATAAAAACAAACTACAAGATCCAGAAAACAGGAGTTTTTGCCAAAACCACACAGCATAGTGTTTTACTTGTGGAACAACAATCAGCAATCACAATTTTTGAGATGAAGGGAGCACGTTCTTGCCGCAAGTCAAAGGAGAGGGACAGCATCAGGGCGCAGACGACTTTCCCAAAATGCTAAGGGTCAGCCATTTACACCTCTCTTGATAACAAGCTGTGTCGCCAAGGACGGAGCACCTCCTTCTCTCCCTAGAGCGTCTGCCCTGGGATAACAGCCCCCCCTGCAGCCCCCTCCCTGCTGAGATTATGTCAGACGCATCCTCAGTGTTTCTGAGAGGACATGATCCTCTGTGGTAGACATTTTCCCCAGCTTTGCCGGGAATTCACAAGTTTGTGCCGTGTGCGAACTCTTTTTCTTTTTTTTCTTTGTTTACAAAGTATAGTAAAGCGTTTGCGTAAATGAAATAATAAGAAGAACGCCGACAGTTCTCGAAAGTGCTTAATTTGTAAAGAAAACGTGCAGGTGCACAAAGTTTTTACTTACGAGACAGTCGCCGGCCCTGCTGAATACCGAGACTGTAAAATTCTAAGATTATCTAGTCTTTCATTCTACCGTATGCCTCTTCCTTCCAGAACGACACACACGCTTTCTTTTTATCTCACTCTTGTATGTTCTCATTGTCACTGCTTTCCTGTCTTTATTTGTTTCTTTCTTACTACCTTTTCTGCTTTTTACTCTTTTGTTCTGGATCAAAGTTTTATGATGAAAATAAGCCCGAACCCTAGTATTGAGCATTTGTGGCCACCACCTGCACACATTAAGCACAGATTCTTTCTCACTTCGACCTCTGGTTGTGCCCCTCTGGTATCATGGGCACTAATGCTCATTACTGCTCACGTAATGAAAATGCACATATCTGACGATCGGCTCCTGCATAATTATTCGCAGCCCTATATCGCATGGCACACTGACAGAGACTGCTCAGCAAAACAGGGGCCCCATCCCTCCTGTGCCCACGATTTATACATTTTGAAAACATTCATTTTTACTTTTTATGAACTGTTATACAAAAATAATGTGCATTTGTGTTCATGCTGGACATAAACAAAGCTTCACATTTAGGCAGGATATCATACACTGGGACAGGACTGACTCCCTTGGGCTTGCCCCATTTACTTTCTCAGACCTGGGATTGGCGTCCATGATTCTGGGAGACAGAGCTGCGCGATGGCTGTACATCTCTTACCTAATACAACGCTACAAACTACACTCATAACCATAGAGCCGGGGATTTCTGAACTTTAAAAGTATCTGTCAAAGGTTCCGCGCTGAAAATGCAAGTATTTGGGCCCGTATTTATACTTTTTGACGCTAAACTGCGCTAACGCAGTTTAGCGTCAAAAATGTTTGCGCCGGCTAACGCCATTCTGAAGCACCATGCGGGCGCCGTATTTATTGAATGGCGTTAGCCGGCGCAAGCAGACCGGCGCTGCCTGGTGTGCGTGGAAAAAAAACACGGGGCATATTTATGCTCCGTGGGGCATATTTATACTCCGTTTGCGCCAAATTTGCGTCGTTTTTTTCGACGCAAATTCGGCGCAAAATTAACGCCATATTTATACTTTGGCGTTAGACGCGTCTAGCGCCAAAGTAGGAGTAAAGAGCGTCATTTTTTTGCGTGAACGCCTTCCTTGCGTTAATGAGATGCAAGGTAGGCGTTCCCGTCAAAAAAAATGACTGCAACGCAAATGCGCCGTATTTATACTCCTGGGCAAAAATCACGCCCGGGAGTGGGCGGGTCAAAAAAACCCGCATTTGCGCCGCTTTTTAACGCCTGGGTCAGGGCAGGCGTTAAGGGACCTGTGGGCTCAAAATGAGCCCACAGCTGCCCTCCCATGCCCCCAGGGACCCCCCCTGCCACCCTTGCCCACCCCAGGAGGACACCCAAGGATGGAGGGACCCACCCCAGGGACATTCAGGTAAGTTCAGGTAAGTATAAATATTTTTATTTTTATATTTTTTTTGTGGCATAGGGGGGCCTGATTTGTGCCCCCCTACATGCCACAATGCCCAATGACCATGCCCAGGGGACAGAAGTCCCCTGGGCATGGCCATTGGGCAAGGGGGCATGACTCCTGTCTTTACTAAGACAGGAGTCATGTAAATGGCGTCTGGGCGTCGTTAAAAATGGCGCAAATCGGGTGGAGGCGATTTTTTAGCGTCAACCTGACTTGCACCATTTTTAAGACGCCCTAACGCCATTTTTCCCTACGCCGGCGCTGCCTGGTGTACGTGGTTTTTTTCCACGCACACCAGGCAGCGCCGGTCTGCTTGCGCCGGCTAACGTCATTCAATAAATACGGCGCCCGCATGGCGCTTCAGAATGGCGTTAGCCGGTGCAAAAAATTTTGACGCTAAACTGCGTTAGCGCAGTTTAGCGTCAAAAAGTATAAATACGGGCCCGTTTGCGCCAAATTTGCGTCGTTTTTTTCGACGCAAATTCGGCGCAAAATTAATGCCATATTTATACTTTGGCGTTAGACGCGTCTAGCGCCAAAGTAGGAGTAAAGGGCGTCATTTTTTTGCGTGAACGCCTTCCTTGCGTTAATGAGATGCAAGGTAGGCGTTCCCGTCCAAAAAAATGACTGCGACGCAAATGCGTCGTATTTATACTCCCGGGCAAAAATCACGCCCGGGAGTGGGCGGGTCAAAAAAACCCGCATTTGCGCCGCTTTTTAACGCCTGGGTCAGGGCAGGCGTTAAGGGACCTGTGGGCTCAAAATGAGCCCACAGCTGCCCTCCCATGCCCCCAGGGACACCCCCTGCCACCCTTGCCCACCCCAGGAGGACACCCAAGGATGGAGGGACCCACCCCAGGGACATTCAGGTAAGTTCAGGTAAGTATAAATATTTTTATTTTTATATATTTTTTGTGGCATAGGGGGGCCTGATTTGTGCCCCCCTACATGCCACAATGCCCAATGACCATGCCCAGGGGACAGAAGTCCCCTGGGCATGGCCATTGGGCAAGGGGGCATGACTCCTGTCTTTACTAAGACAGGAGTCATGTAAATGGCGTCTGGGCGTCGTTAAAAATGGCGCAAATCGGGTGGAGGCGATTTTTTAGCGTCAACCTGACTTGCACCATTTTTAAGACGCCCTAACGCCATTTTTCCCTTCGCCGGCGCTGCCTGGTGTACGTGGGCCCGTATTTATACTTTTTGACGATAAACTGCGCTAACGCAGTTTAGCGTCAAAAATTTTTGCGCCGGCTAACGCCATTCTGAACCACCATGCGGGCGCCGTATTTATTGAATGGCGTTAGCCGGCGCAAGCAGACCGGCGCTGCCTGGTGTGCGTGGAAAAAAACCACGTACACCAGGCAGCGCCGGCGTAGGGAAAAATGGCGTTAGGGCGTCTTAAAAATGGTGCAAGTCAGGTTGACGCTAAAAAATCGCCTCCACCCGATTTGCGCCATTTTTAACGACGCCCAGACGCCATTTACATGACTCCTGTCTTAGTAAAGACAGGAGTCATGCCCCCTTGCCCAATGGCCATGCCCAGGGGACTTCTGTCCCCTGGGCATGGTCATTGGGCATTGTGGCATGTAGGGGGGCACAAATCAGGCCCCCCTATGCCACAAAAAAAATATAAAAATAAAAATATTTATACTTACCTGAACTTACCTGAATGTCCCTGGGGTGGGTCCCTCCATCCTTGGGTGTCCTCCTGGGGTGGGCAAGGGTGGCAGGGGGGGTCCCTGGGGGCATGGGAGGGCAGCTGTGGGCTCATTTTGAGCCCACAGGTCCCTTAACGCCTGCCCTGACCCAGGCGTTAAAAAGTGGCGCAAATGCGGGGTTTTTTGACCCGCCCACTCCCGGGCGTGATTTTTGCCCGGGTGTATAAATACGACGCATTTGCGTCGCAGTCATTTTTTTGGACGGGAACGCCTACCTTGCATCTCATTAACGCAAGGAAGGCGTTAACGCAAAAAAATGACGCTCTTTACTCCTACTTTGGCGCTAGACGCGTCTAACGCCAAAGTATAAATATGGCGTTAATTTTGTGCCGAATTTGCGTCGAAAAAAACGACGCAAATATGGCGCAAACGGAGTATAAATATGCCCCACGGAGTATAAATATGCCCCTGAATTCCTAGAGTTTGCCCTGTTTACAAATGAGCGTCTGTAAGTCTTTAGAAACTTAACCCAAATGCCTCATATATTTATTGGTTTATTCCAATCTGGTTATGTGCAAATTATTTAAAAAATGCATTTTAATTAAGGGCAAATACATAAGCGGAGTATATGTATGTGGAAAATTTACACGGAGTACGCACTAAATAAACAGCTCAATAAACTGCTGAGATCTGAAAATGGATAGCAAGACCACTCAGTCATAGAGGGATGATCTAGGCTCGGCACTCAGGGGTGTTTTTAAGTTTCCCATGGAAAGAGGGCAATACTCAACTATGGGAAGGTGAAGCACAGACAATTATGCCCTCTGTCTAGCTCGTGTATGCTCCACACCTAAGGGTAAAAAGGAAAATTTCCCTGAACGGGTTCCTCGCAGACAGACCAGGAAAATGCAGGGATCGCGTCAAAGTAGAGGCAAGGCCTAGCTGACAAGAAAAGGTCCAGTACCTAACTTCCTCTTACACCACCCTACACGGCTCAAGTGAAACAATGATAACTAAAGCCATAAGCTTAAGCATGAAAGGAGACGAGGATGTGAAAGACTCACATACCTTGCCGCTCCTTCTCAGTGTCTCACCGGAGAGTAAGTGCTTCTTCATAGCCACATTATGGCAATCAAAAGAAAAAAACGAATAGGAAGTGACCTGCACATCATATACATGTACCACTCAACTACATATACGCCTTACATGAGGCCTTCTCTGACCTCAGGGATTCAACTTTGCATTCTCTTCAATTTGCAAATGTTATTTTTCCCTCTAAAATTTAGCAAACAAATGCCAATATTTCTTTGTCACATTAAATTGCTTTATATCAAATTTAAACAGCTGTGCTTTCAATCTTATTGTATTATAATGAATCAAGTTGATATATTGCACAAGATGTGTATCTTAGTATATTACATAAGTAGACATCTCTGAAATGTATTCTAAAAGAGATATCCCATGAACCAAAGATCAATTTTCCACTGTCAAAATATTTTCACCGCTAAATATTTTTACAGATACACATTTTGCCGATGGTATTTTGAAACAAACTTAACTCTGCATGTCTTTATCCAGTCTTTTGTTGGTTCTATCTTTCATTTGCAAGATAGACATCTTTCAACAATGTATAGAAATTATTAATACGTAATTATAAATGCCCACAGCATCCATTGTTTGGTGTTTTGATTCAGGAAGTTGCTGAATTTCTTAAAGCCCAGAAGCATTTACGAATAATGAAATACTATCTACAGTTTCTCACAAATGCACTGAAGTAGCCTGAAGGTGACATGTTGGCAATAAACAAGACAAATAAAACAACTTTAAATTCCTAAAAACAGCTCAAACTAATTTTCTAAAACCAAAGTGGCTAAATCTTCATTTTGGTCTTTAATTGCACGAAAAGCTTTACTAGGATGATTGAATCATAGCTGCAGGTGACTAGGTCTCAAATTTGACTTAGCAGGGAATACAGTTTTTGCAGATCAGAACCAGGTAAGGCTCAAACGACAATCATCAAATGTTATCTCACTCCACCCTTCCCGTTCCCTCTCTCTTTCCCCACAATTGGGGCAAAAGCAAATCGTAGACATGCAGAAGTGGGGAGGAGCCTTGGAGACACAACGCTGACAGGGACTCAAGAGCAGATAGGTTCATCCCTAATCCCAGAGAGAGCGCCATAAAATAAAACAGGTAATTGCACTATACAAAACTAACAAGCAAGGAGGTTTCAACAAACATACCAGTCGTGGCCCTGCTTCTGTTCAGTGGCTCTGACCCAGGAAGCAGGGCAAATGAAAAGAGGTTTTGTTAGTTATTCTAGTGCTCAACCCTGAGGATGTCAACCTAGATAGGATGCATGGTGGTTGTGTACATTTACTGTGAATGGCAGCCAGCAAAAGGGCTATGAAAGCAAAGGGGTCATGCATAGTTTTTAAAACTACAGCAATCAGTTTGTATACAGCTATATACAAATAGGTGTATATGAGACAGACATCCAGCTTGGGGTTGGTAGGGCACAGTGGGTGTGAGTCTGGGAAAGACATAAGTGCTAAAGGTAATTTTCAGCTTGTGGGGACGAGAAACTCTCTATTAGTCCAAACAAATGGCTGATGCAGTAGTATTTCTTATTCCTGATAAGGGTACTAATTAGCGATTTGGTAGTAAATCGGTAAAACCAATTCTCTAATTTTAAACAGGAAACTTGGAATTCCTGAAACCTAAAACTTCGCCTATTATTCAGGGTCCAGCTCAATGTTATTCGCAGTTTCCAAAAGCCTAGCTCTCACCACTCGTACCTGCTACCCGCTTCAGCAACTGGCCCTTTTTCTGCATCTTAAGAACATGCATAGTGCAGCAGAAAATGTTACACACTGTTAAATACCTGCCCTTGATTTCTCCACAGGCTGGAAGAGAGGAGGCCACTAAAATGTGCAATGGAGTCCTGAATGGTCGTTCTTTCCTAGTGAATGCGTTTATGATTTCACGACTCCAGCGCAGGGTGCATTGGAATCCTCCAATCACATAGCAGCTTAGTAAGTGAGTAGCCATGCTACAATATCATTGGTAGTGTGTACACTTCCTTACCTCAGTGCTTGTGTGGTGATTCAGTTTACAAATAACACAAGGCATATCATATTAGCAGCTGATACAGACGGCTTCCTCAACTTCTGGGCCTCATTGCCACTGCACCAGCTGCACCAATGGTAGCTACACCCTTGTCTTGTGGAAGGGACATACTTCTCTTGTAGAGGAGAGTGGGTTTCAGAGTCATGCCGAAGTGAGTCACGCAGCACCTGCAAGGGACTGGCCTCTACATCACACACACACCAACTGCCAGATGCAGTCTATGGGATAACTAAAGTCACATCAGACTGCTTGTGGCCTACTTCCAGACTAGATCCAAAGTTTGCATGTGTCTCGCTATAATGTGCCATATGCCAAAGACCGAATCGGGCACTTACATGGGTGGGTCTAGTATAAAACGCTGTAATTCTAGGTCCTGCGCTACCTACCACAGCAAAGACACCACATCAGGGAGAGGCAAGAAATCTTTTGGGCATGGCCCGTTATGGGGCATCCGTGGCAGTAGAAGCACTGTGGCCGTGTAATTCAAATGGCAACTGCTGTGCATGCTGATGCTGCATGTGAACAGGCCCTGTCCTGGGAAGACACAGTGAGTGGCGTTGGTCCAAACGCTATAGGCTACAGCCCTTTACCACTACACCAGTTAGCAGTGGCCAACTGTCATCACAGGTTTACGGTCTACAGAGCCACAAAGAAAACTGTGAGTAATAAGTGGCTGAGCTGGGCCTAAGCAGTCGCCTGAACCCAAAACCAGAAACTAGAGACCATGATGAATCCCCTGCAGGCGTGAAAGTCCCCAACATGGCCATGATAAAGCATGATAAAGAGACATTATCAAAAAGATGTCCATCCTTCCCATAGCTAGGTCCTGAAGGTGCACCAACACTTACAATGTGCCAGTGTGGAAACAACCAAATTGGTCCATTGCACGCAACAGAACCATCCAATGGTTAATTGTGAGAATGGACAAGGGACCAAGGAGCTATCTTCTGGGCACCAGAGACAGGTGTGGGTGGGATTGGACCGGTCACGTTCATTGGCCAATGGTGGCCACATTTTGAATTTTGCAGTCTCCCACAGTGAGCAACCATTGGTTGCTCCATGACCGACAGGCCGCCTGAGCGGTCGTCAGGGGTGGCAGGACACGTTAAATAATGGGCAAGGTTACCTAATCATACATCGTTGCCTGCTTGCCCCTGGCAACTGCCGAGGCAGCCCTTGCTCACTTTCAGCACCAGAGTTCTTCTTTTTCCCCATCCTCCCATCCCTGTATTAAGTCCACTGAGTGAGTGTCTTTGATCATCGTTGGTGGTGGGTAGGACCAGAGGAGGGCATGGGAGAAGTCTTGTTTGCCCACATAAGAGGTAAGTAACCTTGGCATCAAGAATATAAGTGCAGGTGAGTTCAAGATGGAATTGGATTTTTACTCTTTAGCTCAAGCTCGGGCAGGGGTACTGTACTACAGTCTCTACTGGAAGGTTTGGGATGCCCGCTACAGAGATTGTCCATAGCAGGGCCAGGGTACTCCATTACACTGCCCTGTGGATGCCGGCAGATGGTGGCTGCGCCAGGAAACCAAGGTATGACCTGGTTGACAAGGCCCATCTCCCAATGGGTGCCAGCGGGATTCCCTGTATTAGGTGGCTTTGGCATGGTTGTTTGGGAGACCAGCTGTTAGGCTGTCCCAACCTTCCTTTGTCATGAGTGGGCAGGTAATTTTGCCTTGTAGAGGGCAACTTATGGAGGGACCAGCTGGGTATTGGGTCCAAAGCAATTGAATAAGGTGATACCACAAGGATCTGAAGGGTGGTCAGCCATGACTCCATTGGAGTATTTGCTAGAAAATTGCATGTATTATCTATGGAGTATTTGCTTGGAAATTTAATCTATTAGTTTTATCCATGTGATAATCACAATGCTGTACTGTACATATTGTAACTTGATATGGAAACAAAACATTTGTTGTGTTAATGAGATGTAATAAATATAGCCAGAGAATGGTATACTCTCTAACACAAGAATTCTGGCTTGTATTTGGTCCTTTTTTACAGAATCAGCTACATGTTTGAATGTGTAATGTCTTTCTGGCTCGTGATATAACTGGTCTCGATGAAATCCCCGACCTGCACTACAACATCGCCATGGCGGTTGACCAATGGTAGGCAGCAGTCCAGTGTGCCTGCAACGTGATTGCTCTAATGGTCCCTAACACCGCAGGTTTTCTTGCTCGCAGAGGCACATCTAGGCACAAGTCAGCCTCCTTGCCTCTATTCAGGGAGCTGGCTGACCCTTCCACTGCAGCGCCTCACTGACATGCCTGGACCACCTAAATAACTACTTCAGGCCTACCTGAGAAACAAATGGCACAGCGAAAAGGTCACTGCTTCTACACTTTGTGGAGACAGAGGTGTACAAATTGTTTGAGAATTTACCACAGAAAGGCGACAATGTTGATGACTGTGCTGCAGTAATGCCTCTCAACACTTACTTCAACCCCCAGATAAATCCTGACGTTTCAAACTTTGCTGGGAAAGACAGCAGGAAAGCAAAATCATAGGCTTCTCCTACACACGTTGCAAGAGATGGTCAGCACTTGCACTGCTGAGGACCCCATAAAAGAGGTCCATGCCCAAATCATTAAAGGATGCAGATCGCCAATGCTATGAATGCTGATTCTTTGAGAGCCAGGCATGAAGCTGGAGGATAGGTTGGCACAACCACAGTTAAATGAGCTGTCAAACAGGCAGGCTGAGCAAGTGAAGGCTGGACACCCATCAAACAGAGACATCATGCCCCGTTAGCCATCAAAGAGGAGGTTTTAAATGCCACAGACAAGAGTATCACCCACACTGGCCAATGCCCCAACACATGTCCCATTTGTCAATGTGGCAACTGTGGTCTGGAAGTCTAACTGACTAACACAGCAGCGTCTGTGAAGGTAATATACATCAAACAATAAAAGATGGCCTACCCCTGCCCTGTATTGCATCCCAGCCGCACAAGAATATATCCCTATGGTGGGCATGAGCACCTAGCACTAGCAGGAGCTTTCAATG
This sequence comes from Pleurodeles waltl, assembly GCF_031143425.1. Taxonomy (NCBI): domain Eukaryota; kingdom Metazoa; phylum Chordata; class Amphibia; order Caudata; family Salamandridae; genus Pleurodeles; species Pleurodeles waltl. The sequence continues at coordinate 434,138,809 of NC_090440.1, read as the reverse complement.
CACAAAAACAAAATAGGCATCCCAGTGCTGAAGGTAACACTAACAAACGTATGTTGTTTATTCAGGTGACAAATCATCAAGTTCGACGTTTTGCCCTTTTCCAGACTAACTGAAGTCGTGGCTGGTGCAACATTTTTTTAGATGTATTTTGGAGGTACCTTATGTTGTTTCCAGGAGCATACCACAACTTGCTTGTAAACGGACATTATCTGGAAGGTAACACATAGTAGAACAGGTGTGGGTGAATAGGTATTACACACAGGAGTAATCGCTTGAAAGCAACATTAAGAGGTTAATAACCATTTGGAATGTTGTTTTTATTGGTGGATATGCTGCCTTAGCTTCTGGCATGGTGGATTCCTACTTGTTTCTGTAGAAAGACCTACTTTGGCTTTGAGCTCCTAGAAATACATGGTAAGAAGCCACAATTACTCAAACCTTGGCTTGCCTGCTGGTCCCTGTTCTCATGCACTAAGAAAGAAAATGTATGCCTTCCAGTCAGGAGCCCCTAAAGGAGAGTCAGCGAAGCCCCAGTCAGTGGGCAGACCAAGAGAAAGGAGCGTTTGTTCCCCTTCCCGCCGATTTCATTGATTCATAACACGGTGTGATAAGTTTAAGTGAGAAACATCACCATATATGAGATTGCCACTGGCTACTGTGCACTCAGCTAAAATATATGCATGTGCAACTGCACAGGCACATATTGTATACTGAAAGGAGAGCTGTTTTTCGTGCCGCTTAAACAATTAGAACACACACCAAATGTCATTTTGTTACGAGGATACGGAGAAGAACTATATTTTGTTAGGTACTGGAGGAGTTTGATTTCAATTTATAAGCATTCCACTTCCCACCAGGGAGAGTTTTACAGCAATCCACAGCAAACTATGGGAGGTTACGCTATCATGACCCCAGAGGTCAGCGGGACTTGATCTCTGATGGGGAGAAAATCACCAAACATATGACTGAAGGTAGTAAATGTCAATGTCTTTCCGAACATACGAAAATTAAGAGATGTTGGTGGGGGCGGTGTGCCCGAGTGACACCCTGTGTTGGCAGCGCTAGATTACTACTATTCAGCCAGGATCGCATTATTACTTTCTCACACTAAATTCTGTCAAAAAGCTCTAAGAAAAAATTATTTTATGGCCAACAAACACTCACAGCAGGAACATTAACTTGTGTTTTTGGTACATTCAAATTAAAACACTAGTTTTACTGCCTTGTCTGAAAATCCCAAATTTGCCAAAGGCCTTCATGTCTCCCATACACGGGGAGGAAGTGATAATCTGGATTTCCTTTGCAAAGAACTGCGTTGATTCATATATTTCTTTGTCAAAAATAATCATACACATTTTGACAATTCGAGCTCTCATTTTGCAAGTGCAGGGCGCGGACATGCACACAAATATATGCGCACTCACATAACAATATAAAAATATATATGCCAAAGAGGTGCAAACACAAACCAAACTTTCACTAAGCACATACATTTTATATACACAGGCACGTAAAAACAGTATACCCGAATGCATTTTCGTTTTTTTTAATTTCCTATCCCTCATATGGATAAGACCAATTAATACACATACAGTGAACAATACATAAACACAAATAAAACTCCACGCATACAAACTTCAAAAATATAGGCACATCAAAATATACACACTATATATACACTCTCATCTCATCACGCGTTCAACAAAAGTAAATGGCACCAAGACAAACTTCACATACAGAACAAACACTGGAGATAACAGTACTGTCCTCGACAAAACAAAGCCACTGTTTGGTGAGAAAAGTTCCCGTGCACGTCTCTGGTTTGCCTGGGCTTTCCTTTATTGAGGTTCTGTTGTATTTTTGCCCCAACATACAACAATCATACGTGTGCGCTGAATGATCTCTGGCACAACAATCAACCCATAGCTGGCATCTGTGCTCTGAAGGGGCATTCCAAGAGCATCCTCCTTTACTGATGGGGCTACCACCGGACTGTAGAGGACTGATAGTGGTATCAGCAATAGATAATAGTGGCAAGGCTGGAGTCTTTACCAGTAATAAATCTACAATCCTTTCCTGTGTTTTAAAAGTGGTCTTCCAGTCACCCACAATTAGGTCCTTCACTCCAACCATGATAGTGAGTGGAACGTGGGTGTGATGGGTGCGGGTAGTTCATCGGTGCTTACTTGGAGCCAGTGGTTGCTGATGGGGCCCACCGGCACTGATTTTTGGGGACCAGCACTTATTTTATAATAGGAACTGCTAGGCTTCCCTAGAGATTTCCGGAGATCCTTCGTACTGGCCCATGGTCTAAGGTGTGGAGAGCACGGTCGGACTGAGACAAAAAAAATAGCCACTCACCATAATAAAAGTGGCCTTGTTAGCCCACCAGATAACTAAACAAGCATTGGCAAAGCCAATGGGTCTCACCTACACAAGAGTTATTGGCTTGGCAATGTGTTTTTGCCATGTTGTACACTGGTGCAGCTGCTGTTCAGCATGGCTAATAGTTAATGGCATGCAGTGTTATACAGTGAAGTGGGGAAGTAGTGTTGTATAGTGGATTTGTTAAAGTACAGTGCAGTAGAGTGGAGAAGGGGGGTTAGAGGGTCTTAGAGTTGAGTAGAGGGGAGTAGAGTTCAGTGGTTGAGCGGCAGAGAGTGTCATAGAGTGCAGTGTTGTACAGTGGAGTGGAGTGGTGTAAAGTGAAGTAGGTTGAAATAGGGTGGAGTGGGTTGGCGTGGTTTGAGGTGGTTGACTGGATTGGAGTAGAGTGGGGTGGATTGGAATGAGATAGAGTGGGGTAAATTGAGTGGACTGGGGTTGATTGGATTAGGGTGGATTGAAATTAGGGTGGAGTGAGATGGATTGGAGTAGAGTGGATTACATTAGATTGGGGTGGGTGCATTAAGATGGAGAAATAGTACTGGGCTGGGGTGGACTGGATTGGGGTGGGGTGGATTGGAGTGGAGGTTTGGAATGAGGTGAAGTGGAGTGGGGTGGAATAGAGTGTGTGGAGTAGGTTGAACTGGTGTAGGGTGGATTGGAGTGGGTGGATTTGATTTATTAGAATGGGATGGATTAGATTTATTGAATTTGAGTTGTTTGAATTGGACTGGAGTGGATTGAACTGGAGTGGGTTGAATGAACTGGGATGCACTGATCTGGGTGGTGTGGACTGAATTGGGGTGGGGTGGGGTGGGGTGGATTGGATTGGGGTAGAGTAGGGTGGACTAGGGTAGACTGGATTAGAGTAGAGAAGGTTGTAGTGCAGTGGGGTGGACAGGACCGGGTGGAATAGATTGCAGTGTGTGGACTGAAATGGGGTGGGGATTAGGATGGGATGGACTGGAGTGGATTGGAGTGTGGGGAGTGGGGTGGTTAGACTGGATTGTGCTGGGTTGGATTGGTGTTTACTGGATTGAGTGGGGTGGATTGGAGTGGGGGGCTTGGATTTGGGTGGATTGGAGTGGAGTTAATTGGATTGGGTGGGGTGGACTGGTTTGGTATGGGGTGGGTTGGATTGGATTTGAGTGGACTAGATTTAAGTGGGATGGATTGTGGTGAATTGGACATGAGTGGATTGGAGTGGGGTGGATTGGAGTGGGGTGGATTGGATTGTTGTGGGTGAATTAGATTGGTGTGGGGTGGAGTGGACTGGAGTGGGGTGGATTGTGGTGGGGTGAATTGGATTGGTGTGGGGTGGATTGGACTGGAGTGTGGTGAGGTGGATTAAATTGATTGGATTGGGCTAGAATGGGGTGGATTACGATGGATTGGATTGGATTGGATTGGAATGGGGTGGGTGGACTGGAGTGGGAAGATTGGGCTGCAGTAAATTTGATTGGATTGGACTGGAATGGATTTGAGTGGGTGAGTTGGATTGTACTGGAGTGGGGTGGGCTGGACTGGAGTCAGGTGGATTGGTGTGGGGTGGGTTGGAGTGAAATGGGGTGTGGTGGATTTTCTTGGGGTTGGGAGGGTTGTGGCATATTGGATTGGAGTGGGGTGGTTTGGGGTGGAGTGGGGTGAGTGTATTGGATTGTTAGGATTAGATTGAAGTAGGGTGGATTGGACTGGGTTAGATTGGAGTGGATCGGATTGAATGGGGTGGAGTGGATTGGATTAAAGTGGTGTGGATTGTGGTAGATTGTAGTCGGGTGAATTGGGATGTAGTAGAGTGGACTGTTTGGGGTGAGGTAGATTGGATTAGAGTGGAGTAGACTGAAGTGGGGCAGCACAAAAGAGTCTCAGTACCAAACGTGGGCAAACATATAGAATTTGTAGGCGAAGCAAAATGAGAACAAGACACAGTCTCAAATATAACATATAAAAAAATACCGTACAAGAAAAACATAAGAAACAGGTGTACAGTGTACCCAGCTAAAGGAAGCTATGACCTTGCTTGTGGATTGTCCGTTAGAGACAGTAAGGTCCAGGGTCTCTGAGTGGTTCATGTGCACAGCTGTTGGGGATGTCAGAGAGGTCAGTGTGTGAGACTATGTTCAGAGCTTGTTTTGCTCTACTGCTGACTGAGCCAAAATACACACACTAAAAGGAGTCGAAAAGATTCCCTGGACTGCACCTCTTAATCTGAAGAAGACATTTATTATATCTTTTTGCAAGGCTCGTGAAGGAGGGCCTGTATAATCGAAGAGTGTACTTTTAAAATGTGCAACAAAGAAGTAAGACCATGTACAAGGAAGCTTCAATCTATAAACAGCAAATGTATACATGCAAGGATACAAACACTTATATTGATATATGTATATATATGCATACACAATGCAAAGCAAATAATTAATAAAACTGCATCACCATAGGGCCTGTCTGGTGCTTCATCTTTCTCCTGCCAGCAAGTCAATGACCCCGATCGACTGAAACGAGAAAAAAAGAACTCTACCCTCACGGGAAATATCTCAGGCATTCGACGTCTAAAATCCTGATTGAGGTCTCTGAATCTCCCACTGTCGACCTAGGGCTCTTATATATCTTAAACAAATGAGGAAACGGCTTTCTGGAAAAAATCTCCCGCTGTGCAAGAAGTATTAAAACATGCTGGCTATTTTAGGTCAGGGTTAAAAGAAACAGGTTGGAACTGGCCAGTTTCCCAAGGTGTCTCTCCTAAGCCTAAGCCATTCCCAGCTGTGCCATAAACATTATTCTAGTACATCCTTATCGTGTTGACTGACTGACTCCTCCACGTTATGTCCTAGCTCTTCGGTGAGAAAAAGAACACGCAGAATAGAAAGCACGTTGCATAACATGTTTTGTACAGAAAACGACTTGCACCTTTAACGTGGCAGTGAAGCTAAGGCTACGCTGAATACAAAATGGAGTCAGTAACTGGTGACCACTAATGTAACTGTGGACAGCTAAGCCAAATGCAAAGTGGTGCGACACAAAGTCAGTGGTCAAAACACCAATATCACTACAGAGCTGGAATGGATTTGTGAAGGAGGGGGACGCCACTCAGAGAGCACTGCAGAGCTGGCTGCCAGCTCATGCAGAGCAAAGTGGTCAGCAGCTGAGCGGGTTTGCAACATTGTATATGAGAATTGGAGTTCATCATGTATTACATACATATGAATTTATATATAAATATGTATAAATATATAGATATATTTTCATACAATAATTCCATCTATATGCTATATATAACATACACCAGCATATATTTTATATATATATATATATATATATATATATATATATATATATATATATATATATATATATATATACTAGACCTGACAGCCTTAGGGTGGTCACCCCTAACTTTTTTGCCTGCCTCCCTCCAATTTGTGGACACTGTTTTTGCTGGTTTTAGGACTCTGCACACTTTACCACTAACCAGTGCTAAAGTGCATATACTTTCTCTTTTAAAACATGATGACATTGGCTCATACCCAGTTGGCTTATTTAATCTACTTGTAAGTCCCCAGTAAAGTGCACTACATGTGCCCAGGGGCTGTAGACTAAATGCTACTAGTAGGCCTGCAGCACTGATTGTGCCACCCACATAAGTAGCCCCTTAACCATGTCTGCGGCCTGCCAATGCATGGCCTGTGTGTGCAGTTTCACTGTCACTTCGACTTGGCATTTAAAAGTACTTGCCAAGCCTTAAACTCCCTCTTTTCTACATATAAGTCACCCATAAGGTAGGACCTAGATAACCCATGGGCAGGGTGCTAAGTAGGTAAAAGGCAGGACATATACCTGTGTAGTTTATATGTCTGGGTAGTGTAAAACTCCTAAATTCGTTTTACACTGCTGTGAGGCCGGCTCCTTTCATAGGCTAACATTAGGGTTACCATCATATACTGTTTGAGTGGTAGATTCTGATCTGAAAGGAGTAACAAGGCCTTATTTAGTATGGCCACAATGGTAATACAAAATCCTGCTGACTGGTGAAGTTGGATTTAATATTAATATTACTATTTGAGAAATGGCACTTTTAGAAAGTGAGCATTTCTCTGCACTTAAATCCTTCTGTGCTTTACAATCCACATCTGGCTGGGTTAGTTGACAGCTCCTTTGTGCATTTCACTCAGACAACCCCAAACACAGGATGCTCAGTCACACCTGCACCCATCTGCATACTGAATGGATTTTCCTGGGCTGGCAGGGTGGAGGGCCTGACACTTACATGTCAAAGGACAGTGGCCTGCCCTCACACGATGGACTGCCAAATCCCCTACTGGGACCCTGGACAGGATGGAACTGAAAGGGGATCTTGTGCACTTCTAGGCCACTCTTTGAAGTCTCCCCCACTTCAAAGGCACATTTAGGTATATAAACCGGGTCCCTGACCCTACCTACCAACTCAGACACTTCTTGACAAGATACCTACTGGGAAAGGAACTCTGAATCAGAACCTGCAACCTGCTAAGAGAAGCTGCCTGGCTGCCCAAAGGACTTACCTGACTGCTTTGCTGAAAACGACTGCTGCCTTGCTGTTGCCCTGCTGCCTTGCTGCCCTCTGGCTCTGCTGAGAAGCGCTCTCCAAGGGCTTGGATTGATCTGGCCTCCTGTTTCCTGAAGTTTCAGGGCCAAAAAGACTTCATCTCTGCAAAGAACTCCTTTGTGTGATAAAGATCGAAGCACAGCCTGCCAGAATCGAGGCACAGCCTGCCCAGTGGTAAGAAAATCACCGCATCGCCGAACGAGAACGACTCAGCCCGGCTCCCTGAGTGGAGATCGACATAGCGACAGCTTTGAGACCGGAACTTTGACACACGGCCCACCAGATCGACACATCACCGAACTGAAACAATGCAGCCCCCTGTCCTGCTACAGGAATCGATGAAGCACCTGCCATGCGACAGAAATTTCCCTGCATCGCCCACCAGATCGACGCAGCTCCTATGAATTCGTCCTGCACACCCAGGATTTCTCTGCATCGTCCCTGGGGGATCCAAATACCCTGCAACCTGAAGAGGATACAAGCCTGCACATCCGAAATCGACGCAAAGCCCTTGCTGAGTGGAAAAGCATCAACGCATCATCTTTGTGCACCCAGAGAGACCGACGCACACCTTCCGTTTTCTACACATCTCCTCCTCTGCGGTCCCATGTAGATAATTTACACGCAAACCAGGTACTTTGTGCTTGCAAGAGACACTTATTGCTTTTTAAGAACTAAAGACTCTATTTATCATTACAAATGTGATATTTCAACTTGCATTTATCAAATCTTGATTGTTTTTTTACCTTAATCTTACTCAGATAAATATTCTATATTTTTCTAAACCCTTGTGGTGTATTTTTGTGGTGTTATACTGTGTTATTGCATGATTTATTGCACAAATACTTTGCCTTCTAAGTTAAGCCTGACTGCTCAGTGCCAAGCTACCAGAGGGCGGGCACAGGATAATTTGGAGTGTGTGTGACTTACCCTGACTAGAGTGAGGGTCCTTTCTTGGACAGGGGGTAATATGACTGCCAACCAAACACCCCATTTCTAGCAATATATGTGCAATATATATATAAGCTTTGGATGACCTTCCTTGGTGCTGAGATAAACTGCATATAGTGGCACACAGATACATATTTACAATGGAATTAATACTCAGACAAATACACAAGGATATAGGAGTGTTGAATGTATCTACATGTTATAAGTCAAAAGCCATCAACTCGAAAATCTCTTTGTGTGCTTCCTCTATTTCCTGCTCTGTTCTACAATATCTACATGTTAATTCCTGCTCCGGTGGAGATAGAACTTTAACTGCAGAAATCTATAAGATGCCTTTATTACAGAATTGCTCTCCCATGGAGCAACAACACAGAAGTATAACTATGGCTATAAAGATACCTAATAGTGCTATAGCTAGGCTCTTTAACCATCTTGTTGGTATCCAGGACTGTAGCCAGGACCAATCCCCTGAATCAGTAATTTTCTCTGCTCTTCTGAATATTTGAACTGCCTGCTTAAATTGTGCTATGTACCCTGCTATATTTTCACTTTTATTCACAAAACAGCAGAAAAAGGAATCCAGTAGAACACACAGTCCTCCTTGTTGCAATGTTAGAAGGTCAAGAGTAATCCTATGTTGAATAGTCATGGCAGCTATGGAATTAATTTCCACCTGCAACTCATGAAGGTCATCTCTTGTTGCAGTGAATGCTATGGCTAACTCACTGGATATGTTACCAAGGGCCAGTTCTCATATACACCATATTTGGGAATTAATACAAGCATTAGCTCAAAACATAGACCTTGTCTAGTCTCCAGAATAGGGGCATGTATATCTCTCTTATACCTATAAGCGAAACTCCACAGATTTAATGGCTCATGTGCTGCAATGTTCAGAATGATGGAAATGTTGGGTGTAAGATAGGAAATAGCACACATACGTTCCCAGTGATGGCAAAGAACCCTGTGTGTTGTTGTGCCACAAATGAAATACACCCATCCCTGTAACTGTGAGTATAGAGTGTGTTATTTACCAAGAAGAAGGCCTACTCCCCCAGGGAAAGTGTTTTGAAATTGATCACTCTACTGTATTTGTAATCAATCCAGGCTGAATTTATAAGTGTAACATTGGCCCATGATGCCATGTGAGAGCAGCGAGCTGACTCCAATGGATATTCTAATATTTTAGAAATCACCTTTAATGGTATAGCATAATCATTCCCTCTCTCAATCAACAGGTCATATAAGAGACCACCAAGTGTTCTCAACCTCTCCTTTTCTATAGTGATGTTCCAGTAATGTAAGGTATGATTGACTTGTTTCCCTTCCACTTCACGGCCCAGTTCCTACTCATCAACTGTCTGTCTCTCATATTCCAATTATCCTAATTGACAAATATCCCAAGTGTCGGGATGCTGGGTTACACCCTGAAACCTGATGCTTAATACATACAGGGAATGCATTGTCCTCTGCATTTGGTTCCACCACAGGTGACACTTGGTTTTGGGTCTGAATATTTGGCAGGAAGGTACATCAGGTGTACCATCCTATCCTTTCTTCTACACCATCCCATGTTACATTGAATATAAGGCATCATTTACCTTGCACGCCTTTCTGTATTGGCTCAGGTGCCTCATATAATCCATTAGGGTCGCTGCGGTGTCTGGATAACCCTCTAAAAATCCAACAATCTCCAAGACCTGAACCTTGGGCTATTTTGAGGGGATGGTCCAGTGGCGGTCGTAACACAGATAGCACACACATAATTAATGGACTTTAAAATATGTGATGCATTTTTTCAAAAGTGATAAATATTGCTATGAAATATATTTCTGTCACTCAGTTCCAGAACACTCTCTCTAAGTATCAGCAATGCAAAGGCACGCATCGTGCTGTCATCTAATTCTCCTTCTTGTACTTAGTCATCTTGTTCAGGTGTGGTTTCACGGACCTGCCCTGTTGTGTCCTCTTTAGTCTATTTTTTTGCAGGTGCAGACCATCACCTTTCTTAAAGACTTTGTTAAGTGCTTCACTCAACAGCTTCAGCTGGTGGCACCGTCCCAGTGATACTTGGTGATGGGTCCTCAGCATAGCTCCTGGAAGTGGTCAAGTCTGTGTTCCTCTTTACTGATACGTCATGCAGCTCCTCCGGTAGCAGATGTTCATCAATTACTGGAGCTTCCATCACAAGCGCTGTTGGCGCAACTCTGAATCTTGTCCCATGAATCTACTCAGGATGTCCTTCTATTTTGACTGCAGTCCACTTCACCAGAAGCACGAGTACAACTGTAGAGCGTAGTCAGAAATGTTTTCATCAGTCCACTGCAGTGTTGCTTGGTACGCTGTGAGAGGCAATCTCACCCCTACCGACATATGCCATCCAATAAGTACCTCATGGGATGACAAAAGAGTTGTTCTGGACTGCGTCACCCTTATGGCATGCAGCACTAATGGCAGAACATCAGGCCATTTAAGGCTTGTTACATCAGTAGTTTTTGCAAATCTATTTTTTATTGTCCTGTTCATCCGTTCCACCTGGCCTGAGAGTTGTGGGTGGTAAGAGGCATGCAGTTTCTGCTCTATTACCAAACAGTTGCACATCTTTTGCACAACTGCAGCCACAAACTCACCCCCTCTGTCACTATTTATGCCATGGGGGACCCTAAAACTGGGTATAATGTTTCTCATCAAGCATCGCACAACAGTTGCTGATTCATTCTTCCTTGTGGGAAATGCTTTCACCCATTTTGAAAAACGATTCACACATACAAGCAAATATTTCAATACATTCACTGGGGGCATATATGCAAAGGCAATCTGCAAGTTGGTGTAGGCACCCTTTGGTACTGGGAAGTGATCATGTGTTACAGGGGACCGACCCTTATAATGTTGGGCATTGGGAACAGAATTGTGCATTGAACACTGTTATCCCGGTGCAAACCATTCCTGTCTAATTATCGCATTCATTCCCCTTTGTGCGATATGTGTGGGTCTATGCACAAGCCTTGTAACGGGAAAGGAACATACTGCGTGGGGCCACAGGCCTTCCATCCTGGTGAACCCACAGTCCCTCTTCATTTTGCTCACATCCAGCATCAATCCACAATCTTTCCTCGTCTGGTGTTGCAGATAATTGTGCTTCCTTCACATCAGCTAGCAGCAACTACCTCTGAATGAACTGAATTTTCAGTATACGTTTAGCTATTGAAGGTACCATCTGCACTGGCTGTAACATACTCTCTCTTGCTGCTGTGTAAGCCATGGCATTACCTCTGGCTATCTTGGTATTAGCTCCCAAATGGCCTTCACATTTTATTACCACTATCCTCAGGGGTAGTAGTATTACTTTTAACAAGTTCTTTACTAAAGGACCATTTTGAATGGGACGCCCTGCTACTGTGATGAAACCACGATAGTGCCACAGTTGGCCAAAATCATGGACAACTCCAAAAGCATAATGCGAGTCAGTGTAAATGTTAACAGTCTTCCCTTCAGCCAGGATGCACGCTCTTGTTACAACATACAGCTCAGATTGCTGGGAAGATGTGCCAGGAGGAAGAGCTGCACTTTCAACTATGGGGTCAACTATTATAATAGCATGCCCTGCCCTGTAATTAGTGTTGGTTAGCCTGCTGGAGGAACCATCAGTGTACCACTTGTGGTCTGCCTATTCTAATGATGTATGTTGTAAATCTGGTCTTGGTGTGGTGCATGTATCTAAAAGCTCAACACAATCGTGGTCATGGGTCTCATCAGAATAACCCATTGCAGGTAATAATGTTGCCAAATTAACAGGTGGGCATCTTTTAACAGTGATATTGTTGTTAGACAACAACGTGACCTCATAAGCTGTGTGTCTAGCAACCAAAAAGTGTTGTGTTGCTGCAGATGACAACAACAACTGTATTGAATGTGGCACTTAAGCAGTACAAGGATAGTTCAACACAATGGAACACGTCCTCTCTAACATCACAGCTGCTTCGGCAACCACTCTCAAACTAGCAGGATGCCCAGTCACTGCTGAAGGCAAAGTCACAAAGTAGTATGCCACTGGTCTTTTTCCAAAGCCATGCTGCTGTGTCAGCACACCGTTTGCAATGCCATTTTGCTCTGGCACAGAGAGATGGAAGGACAGTTTGAAATCAGCCAGCCCCAATGCTGATGCAGTAAATAATGTCTCTTTCAGTTTCTTCAAACAATCTGTCAGTTCATTAGTGCATACAATGTAATTGGGCGCATCTTTTAGTGTGCATTGTCTCAAGATGGCATCATAGGATCTGTACTCAGGTATCCAGTGACAGCAGTAGTTCATCATCCCCAGGAAGGACATCACTCCTCTCTGGGTGGAAGGGGCAGCATGGTATGAATCATATTTATTCTGTCTGGTGATATGCAGCATGTACCTTTGGATACCACATAGCCCAGGTAAGCCACCACGCTTTGGCAGCACTGCAATTTTGCCAAGGAAGCTTTGTGTCCTTTGTCCCAGAGGTATGGTAGAGCTATGGTGTCTTTTTCACAGGCTTCAAGCAATGGAGATGCCACAAAGTGGTCATTAGCGTACTGCAATACCACAGTATCACCTTCCAGGTTTAGGCTGTCCAAATCTCTCTTTATTGCCTGCGCATAGACCATGGGACTCTCAGTGAAGCCTGGAGATAATCGTGTGAAAGTGTACTTGGTGTCCTTTATCATGAAGGCAAAGAGGAACTCACTCTCTACTGAAAAACGCAGAGGGGGCATTTATGACTGAAAAGTACTCTGCCTCTACAACTATAGAAGATGATATAGTTTTGGTGTCAGGCAAACAGGTGCTAAGGGAACCACAATGTTGATCAACTGGCATAAATCCTGCATTAACCTATATTTTCCAGTACTACCCTTGCGCATTGGGATAATAAGACTATTACAGTGACTACTGGTCTTCTTAATGATACCATGTTGTAAAAGAGACTCAATCACAGGTTGTATTCCCTCCTCTGCCTGAGATGACAGTCTGTATTGATGCATATAAGGTAATTCTGCATTTTCCTTAAGTATCACTTTATGGTATGGGCATGTTTTCAACAATACCGCCTCAATTTTATGTTTTGCCAAAACGTCTGAGTTCACTTGATCAAAGAACTTTGGGAGTGATTCTGACCCTGGCGGTCGGTGATAAAGCGGCGGCCAACCCGCCAACAGGCTGGCGGTCCGAAAAATTGAATTCTGACCCTGGCGGGAACCGCCAACAGAGACCGCCAACTTAACACTCCGACCGCCACGGCGGGACAAACAAACAGCGCGGCGGTCACCGCCAACAGGCAGGCGGCAGACAATGTACCGCCCACCCTATCACAACTCACCAATCCGCCACCTTTTCTGGGGCGGGAGCACCGCCGTTAAAAACACGGCGGAAACAGACTATGAACGGGAAAACGCTCACCTCTACGCACTCCACGAGGACGGAGGACAGCATGGAACCCGAATTGAACATCATACCTGCTCTCGTCTACCTGCTCATCTACCACGAGTACGAACTCCGCCGCAGACGTCAACGGTGAGTACTGCACCTACGACACACGGGAGGGGGGGAGGAGGAAAGGTTACGGGCACACACATATGCAACCCCCACCCCTCCCAAGATGTACACACCAATGCAGAGCAACAAGTCACAGTGACACCACCCAAACACCCGTAAAAAATACAATCACATAACCAAATTGAGAATAAATATTTATGAACAAAATAGTCTCAGAAAAGTATTATCATCCATCAAAACGTTCTTCTGATAAACAAATTATTTACACAGCAGTGGATAACTGAAGCAAGTAGTCCTGAACATCTTACGAATCCATCATGTCCGTGGGCCAAAGTGTAGCGAAACAAGGGCAAAGCCCACACAGGAGACCTGAGTCCTTTGGAGAGAACACTGCAGGGGCATCTGGTGACAAAACTACAGGCACCTCAGGGGGAAGGGAAGGGGGGGCACCACAGCCACATGAGTCCACGACGCCAGATCCACGATGGGCCCACCATGGCCACTGTGCCATCCTGGGGAGTGCAAAGCCACAGTCTCTCAAGTCTCTACAGTGGGTGGCTTGCCCCCTGTGCCATCCTGGGGAGTGCAAAGCCACAGTCTCTCAAGTCTCTACAGTGGGTGGGTTGCCCACTGTGCCATCCTGGGGAGTGCAAAGCCACAGTCTCTCAAGTCTCTACAGTGGGTGGCTTGCCCACTGTGCCATCCTGGGGAGTGCAAAGCCACAGTCCATCAGGTGGATAAATGTCCCCACTGGACAAGGAGGATGCATGGTGGGCACAGTGAACCCTGAACAGTGCCTGACAGGAAGGGCCCAGCGGAGCGGTGCTTGAGACGGCGGGGCCCAGCGGAGCGGTGCTTGAGACGGCGGGGCCCAGCGGAGCGGTGCTTGACAGGAAGGGCCCAGCGGAGCGGTGCCTCACAGGAAGGGCCCAGCGGAGCGGTGCTTGAGACGGTGGGGCCCAGCGGAGCGGTGCTTGAGACGGCGGGGCCCAGCGGAGCGGTGCTTGAGACGGCGGGGCCCAGCGGAGCGGTGCTTGACAGGAAGGGCCCAGCGGAGCGGTGCTTGAGACGGCGGGGCCCAGCGGAGCGGTGCTTGACAGGAAAGGCCCAGCGGAGCGGTGCTTGAGACGGCGGGGCCCAGCGGAGCGGTGCTTGAGACGGCGGGGCCCAGCGGAGCGGTGCTTGACAGGAAGGGCCCAGCGGAACGGTGCCTGACAGGAAGGGCCCAGCGGAGCGGTGCTTGAGACGGCGGGGCCCAGCGGAGCGGTGCTTGAGACGGCGGGGCCCAGCGGAGCGGTGCTTGACAGGAAGGGCCCAGCGGAGCGGTGGTTGAGACGGGAGCTGCCCAGTGGAGCGGTGCTTGACAGGAAGGGCCCAGCAGAGCGGTGCTTGAGACGGCGGGGCCCAGCGGAGCGGTGCTTGAGACAGCGGGGCCCAGCGGAGCGGTGCTTGAGACGGCGGGGCCCTGTTCAGCGGTGCTCTTCTGCACGGCGGGGCCCTCTTCAGCGGTGCTTGTCTTCACGGCAGGGCCCTCTTCAGCGGTGCTCTTCTGCACGGCGGGGCCCTCTTCAGCGGTGCTTGTCTTCACGGCGGGGCCCTCTTCAGCGGTGCTCTTCTGCACGGCGGGGCCCTCTTCAGCGGTGCTCTTCTGCACGGCGGGGCCCTCTTCAGCGGGGCTTGTCTTCACGGCGGGGCCCTCTTCAGCGGTGCTCTTCCAGTCAGTGTAGGGAGTCAGACCTGGCCTGGACAACCTGCTCACTCGCCCTCCGAACGTGCAGTGTCAGGCCCCTTCGGAGACGGAGTCCTGGGCCCTTTGGTGTCGTCCCTTGCAGCCGGGATGGGGCGTGTGGGGCCCTCCTGCTCCGCGCTCCTGCTGGCTGGCCTCTCCGCCCTGCTGCCCTTCCGCTCCTTAGATGGGGCTCTCTGGCCCTTGCCTCCCCTGGCTGTTGTGGCAGGTGAAGTGGCCTGAGTCACCTCCTTGGGGGCAGCCGTCTCAGTCCGCTCACGGCGGCCCTTCACTTTCCGGGTCCTCTTGCCTGGGGGGGGGGGGACCAGTCCCCTTGCTGCTCAGTGAAGTGTCACTGCCGCCAAAGGGTGGACTCCATATTTCATGCACCACTTGTACCTTGGAAGCTGGGCTGGTGGTGGCTGAGGTGCCTTTGGGACTTTTCCCAGATGGAGGGGGTGGGTCAGGGGAGGGAAAGAGGTCAACATTTGTGAGGTAATATTTCTTTGGACCAGGGTAAAGGGTAGGAGTAGCGGAGATAGAAGTGGAGGAAGAGGATGTGGTTGTAGGAGAGTCAGGTGTGCTGTCCTTGGGTGCAGGTGAATGAGACGTAGGCTGTCGTGAGGTGGTTGGCTGTTGTTTGGGTGTCTGCCTGCGTTTATGTGTCTTGGAAGAGGGGGTGACAGACACAGTGGGAGAGCACACAGGGGACGTGTACATGGCAGTGGGGGTGGTGACTGCACGTGTGAGGACTGTAGTGGAGGGTGTGCTGGTGATGGAAGAACTGGCTGATGTTGGTGTGCATGCAGGTGTGAGTGTAGACGTCACAGGGAGGGAGGAGGGAGACGAGGAGGAGGGGGACACAGAGGTGGCAGTGACTGTTGGTATGTCTGCAACTGGGTGTTGCTTGGGTGAATGCTTGTGTGTTCTGTGGTGCTTATGTTTGGATGAGCTGGCCTTGGGTGTTGAGGTGTGTGCAGGCTGGTCAGATGGTGTGGATGGGATAGGCTGAGGAACAGGAGACAGAGAAAGGCTGGAGGCAGTTAGAAGAGGGAGACTGGAGACAGGGACAATGGCTGCCGTCAGTGCTGAGGCCAGAGAAGTGAAAGCTCGTTGATGGGCAGCCTGACCCGAATGAATGCCCTCCAGGTAGGCATTGCTCTGTTGCACCTCCCTTTGCACCCCCTGGATGGCATTCAAAAGGGTAGTCTGCCCAACAATGAGCGTCCTCACGAGGTCAATGAGCTCCGCACTGAGGGCAGCAGGGGTAACAGAGGCAGGGGCTGAGGTGCCTGGGGCGAAGGAGACGCACGCCTTCCTGGGCGAACGGGCACGCAGCGAAGACTGAGGGGCTGCTGAGAGGGCGGTGCTGGTGCGCTGGGTGGCGGCTGTACCTGTTGTTGCTGGGGGCACAGATGTTGCCGCCCCCGCTAGGGAGCTCCCAAACGAGGACGTGTCCGTGTCGCTGGTGTCTCCACCGGCCCCCGTTGTGGTGCTCCCCTCGCCCTCTGGATCACTGGTGCCCTCGGTGTCTGTGTCAGTGCCCACCGGGCCTGGTGACCTGCAGCTCCCTCGTGCTCCGACGCCAATTCTCCTCCGCCTGATGATGCTAATGCACAAGAAACAAAGAATAAGGGTGGGGGGAGAAAGAAAACAAAGTTGAGTGCATGCCTTGTCAATAGCCTTTGCGGAGAGGACAGACACAGGTGCCTCATGCACTAAGCCGCAAACTTGGGGTACACTACTCTGTACTTCTGACTAGGCCAACAGGTCTAGGGACAACAGACGCGCTCATGGGTGATGTTGGACCATGGATAGCTGCACTTGGCACCCTACAGAGGTGGTGGGCGGGGGCACAGGGCCATGTCTAAGGGAGGGGACTTCACTACAGAAAGCGCCCTGGCCTACTGTCACCCACAGCCCTCCTCCCCCACCCAGACGCCTCCACTGCGCGTATAGATAGGAGAATGTGCTGATACTCACCCCCTTGTGTCTGCTGTGATGTCCTCAAGCGCCCTTCCAAATCAGAGTAGGCCACCGCCAGG
Source organism: Pleurodeles waltl (assembly GCF_031143425.1). NCBI lineage: Eukaryota > Metazoa > Chordata > Amphibia > Caudata > Salamandridae > Pleurodeles > Pleurodeles waltl. The sequence goes on along the minus strand of NC_090440.1, from coordinate 434,121,599 downwards.
ATCCGGGACATCAGGGGGGTCAGGGTACGACTGGCACCCCTCCTAGGTCGGGAGGCCATCCCCAGCAGTGACTCGGCGGTCTTTCGGGTTCCGCGGCGGATGTCCTCCCACCTCTTCCGACAGTGGGTGCCCCGTCTGGTGTAGACCCCCAGGGCCCCGACTTCCTTGGCGATGGCACGCCAAATATCGATTTTCTGATGGGCGCTCACCTGTTTGACATGTACAGGGTGGGAAAGAGAAAACGTCACATTTCTGCATGTTTGGAGTACATGCCCCCCCTCCCCACCCTTGCCATGTGGCCCATACTCTCATCAGTCGTGCGTTGCATTCCTCATCTTCTCCCCACCCCACCAACTGACAGCCACCCCACTCCACACAGGCATTACCCATTCAATGTGCACTCAGTGTACTCACCTGTTGGTCTGGAGGACCGTAGAGTAGCGCATACTGGGGGAGGACCCCGTCCACGAGTTTCTCCAACTCTTCAGACGTGAAGGCAGGGGCCCTTTCCCCAGTCGCAGCAGACATTGTCACTTCCAGACCGAGTTCACAGCAGCACTTGCAGTATAGGTCCTCTCCTGTGGATGATCAGGTCTCGAGTGATTAATCAGATAGAAAATGGCGGTCACGCCCGCGGCGGTGCGTACCGCGGCGGTGCGTACCGCGACTGCCGGCGCACATCGTCATTGGCTCCTGAATCCCATAGGGTTCAATGTTAACCAATGCGACTTCGTACAGCGGTCTTCGACCGCCTAACGCCACGGTGTGCCACGCCAGCTCATTGACCTCACATCCCATAGTCCCAGTTTAGAGGTCAGGCAGCCGCCATTTTAAGGGCCCACATGGCTTAAATTCAACGGCGTCACACAGGCCTAGGCCTTGCATTTGCACACATACAAACATAGCAGTCAAAACATTTTCGTGTACTGTGCAAGCTGTGTTGTACGTACCTGTGAGTTGATTGACTCAGTGCTCCATGTTGTCCTTCCTAGGCACCGTCCGCAGGGACTTGCGAGGAGAAGGAGGAATCCTCCCGTGTACCGGCCGCTGGTTGACCTGTCGACAATGGAAGAACGCCATATAATACTCCGTTACCGACTTGACCGAGCCACTATACATGACCTGTGTGCCCAGCTGGAGCCAGACCTGATGTCACCCATCCGCCAACCCACAGGAATTCCCCCTCTAGTGCAGGTTCTATCAGTCCTCCATTTCTTTGCAAGTGGCTCATTCCAGACAACAGTGGCCATGTCATCTGGAATGTCTCAGCCTATGTTTTCAAAGATTCTGTCCAGAGTGTTGTCTGCCCTGATGAAACTCATGAGGAGCTACATCATATTCCCAGAAGAGGCTGATTTGGCCACAGTGAAGGGTGATTTCTATGCCCTTGGACATATCCCCAACATCATTGGTGCCATTGATGGGACCCATGTGGCATTAGTACCCCCAAATGACGATGAACAGGTGTACAGAAATCGGAAAAATTACCATTCTATGAATGTGCAGGTTGTCTGTTTGGCAGACCAGTACATCTCCCATGTAAATGCCAAGTTCCCTGGGTCAGTGCATGACGCGTATGTTATGCGTAATAGCAGCGTCCCCTATGTGATGGAACAGCTACAGAGACAGCGTGTGCGGCTAATCGGTGACTCTGGTTACCCCAACCTGCCATGGCTATTGACCCCAGTGAGGAATCCCAGGACCAGGGCAGAGGAACGGTACAATGAGGCCCATGGGCGTACTAGGAGGGTCATTGAAAGGACCTTCGGCCTCCTGAAGGCCAGGTTTAGGTGCCTGCATATGACAGGTGGATCCCTAATGTACTCACCAAAGAAGGTGTGCCACATCATCGTGGCCTGCTGTATGCTTCACAACCTGGCTTTGCGACGCCAGGTGCCTTTCCTGCAGGAGGATGGTCCAGATGGTGGTGTCGTAGAAGCCGTGGAGCCTGTGGAGAGTGAAGAGGAGGAAGACGACGGTGAGGAAACAGACAACAGGGAAGCTGTCATACAACAGTATTTTCAGTAGCACACAGGTAAGATTCAGCCACGCCATTTCCCAGTTACTTAGAGCCTCATGCATCTCAACTTTATGTATTTCCCCCCAGCTCTTTTAAATAACATATTCTTTTTCCCTTCCCTTCTCAGTGCTTAATGACTCATAGCCCGACTTCTGCTTGGTTTGGCCATGTACTACAGCGTATTGACATTGGTATGTTGTCATCACTAACTGACATCACATATTGTGAACTGTTATGTGTTGTACGATTTTTGGAGAATACAGCATGACTCCAAACGGTTTTCTGTGCAATAATTGTTTTATTTTGTGTGCTCAGATAATGGTACATTATATGATGACGGTGATGGGTGGGGGTGGAGTGATGTCCATGGCAGAGTCCAGTTCTCAGTCTGACAGGTCTATTGTCCATATGCCTGTGGAAGGACGGAGCAGGGGCTGTTTGAGTTTGGACAGGGTGGCAATGTGGGACAGTGGGATGACTTCTGGGGGTATCTCGTGCTGGCGGTGGTCTTGGCATGCTACTCTGGTTTTTTTTTGGATCTTAGGCTCCTCTTGCGGGGTGGTTGTTCTTCAGCAGGAGGTGGGGTTCTTGTGGCCTGTCGTTGTGTGTGGGCCTCCTGTCCACTAGCGCCGGCGGAGGTGGTAGGCTGTTCCTGGCTAGTGACAGTGGCCCTGTGTGGTGCCACATGGTCCCGCAACGTGTCTTCTATCCTGTTGAGGGCCTGGACCATGCTCCCCATGGCGGTAGCGATGGTGGTGAGTTGGTTGCTGAACCCCATGTAGCGTTCTTCCTGCTGTGCCTGTATCTCGGTGAACCTGGCCAGTACCGTCGCCATCGTCTCTTGGGAGTGGTGGTATGCTCCCATGATGGTAGTGAGGGCCTCTTGGAGAGTGGGTTCCCTGGGCCTCTCCTCCCCCCCTGTCGCACGGCAGCCCTCCGAGTTGCCCTGTTTGCCTGGGCCTCTGTCCCCTGGACGGTGTGCGCACTACCACTGCCCCCAGGTCCCTGTTGTTGTTGGGGTGTTGGGTTAGCCTGGGTGCCCTGTAGTGGCAGACACACCGCTGCTTGACCTGTCCTAGAGACAGAGGCATGGGCCCGCTGGGTGGGAGCTGTGCTGTTGTTCCCAGGGGGGTTTGGGTCTGCTGTGGCCTGTGTCTGTGTTTGGGAAACCCACTGCCCAGAGGTCCCCGATGGTCCGGGCTGGTCATCAGGTTCCAGGTCGCCAGAGCTGCTGTCCTCACTGGGGGCCTGTTCCGGGGGTGGGATGGACATTTGAGGACCCTCCTGACCGGTGTGTTGGCGTTCGGGTCCTGCATGGGGTGAGAGAGTATGGTTATTGTTTCTGTGTGTGAAAAAGCGTGCGGATTATGGGTGCCCTTGTCCCCCAGTGTAGGCATTCCCTTGTGGGTGGTGTTGTGAGGGTGGTTTGTGGGGGGGATGGGTATGTGCAGTGGTCATGCTTAGGTAATGGGTGTCCAATGTTTGTGGTGGCATGCAAGGGTTGGTGAGGGGTTGGGTGGGTTGTGCTAGGGATACATTCTCAGGGATGATGTGTGATGGTGGGTTGGGGGAGGGTGGGGGTGTGGGTTGGCATGCTGGTGGGGTGGGGGGGATGAAGTATATGAGATAGGACTTACCAGAGTCCATTCCTCCGTGTACTCCAGCGAGGCCCTCAGGATGCAGGATGTTTAATACTTCTTGCTCCCATGATGTGAATTCTGGTGGGGTGGGTGGGGGTCCTCCGCCAGTCTTCTGCACCGCGATGTTGTGTCGCGACACCATCGAGCGCACCTTCCCCCGTAGGTCGTTCCATCGTTTGCGGATGTCGTCCCTATTTCTGGGATGCTGTCCCACCGCGTTGACCCTGTCCACGATCCGCTGCCATAGCTCCGCCTTCCTTGCTATGGTGGTGTGCTGCACCTGCGAGCCGAAGAGCTGGGGTTCCACTCTTAGGATTTCCTCCACCATCACCCTGAGTTCTTGGTCCGTGAAGCGTGGGTGTCTTTGTGGTGCCATGGGGTGGTGTGGATGAGGTGTGGGGTGGTGTATGTGGTGATGAGTGTGTTGGTGTGTGGTGCTTTGTGCTACTATGTGGTGTGTGTGATGTTGTAGTGTGCCTCTGTGTGTCTGGCTCTCTATTCTCTGATGTGTCTCTCTCTCCTTCGTTTCGGATTTTTGGTCGTAGGGGTTTGTGGGTGATGTGGGTGTGTGTTTTATATTGTATTGGATGTGTGGGAGTGTTGTTTGTATGTGTATCAGGTGTGTGTATTTCAAATTGTGCAATGTGGTAGTGTTTTGTAAAGGTGTGGGTATTTTGACCGCGGCGGTGTGTACCGCCAATAGACTACCGCGTTTGAAAGACCGCCGCGTGGATTTGTGGATCGTAATGGCATGGGCGTATTTCTGTTGGCGTGGCGGTGGAGGTTTGGTCATCTCCAGTTTATCGCGGGCCGCTGATGTGGCGGACTGCAATGGCGGTCGGATTTTTGGAGGTTTGGCAGTTGTGGGTCAGAATGACCGTGGCGGCTGACCGCGGCGGTATTGTGGCGGTCTTCTGACCGGCGGTAAGCGGCTTTTACCGCCGAGGTCAGAATGACCCCCTTTGTTTTTAGTCAGCTTTAAAGCCAAATTCCCTTCAAGCTTGTCAAAACTGCAGTCCTGTTCTTCCCGAGCATTCCAAAAGTCCAACGCCATCCTTCACCATTTTCAAGCACAAAAACAACTTCTAATGGAAATGTAAAATCCTTAGTTCTTGATTAGCCCTAAAGGCTTTTGACCATGGGCCCTAAATCTTTAGGGTAGAAATCTGGTGCTACAGCTGTAGACATGTGGGTTTCTGAAGCTGGCACATGAAATAACCTTTCTTCCTATGGTCTTAGATCAACGTTTACTGCATACCCTTCCTGCCAATACACAAGGTCCCTTCAGTAACTCCATTTTCCAGTACAAATGTTTGTCGACCATATAAGCATGCCATTCAGGCACTGGCCCTGTGAATAATGCTCCACACATTGTACGGGTCCTGGTACTAATGTCAACTACATTAAATGAGTGACAAATTCACTATCAATGTCACGGCTGTAGTTAGAATGTACTTCTAAACATGGCATTATAGAAAGTTCCTTGTAATGGAGTCCATTGATACGGTGTACACTGATGTATAGTTGGAGAGAGACACAAGACTGGGGGAGCACATAACACCGAATCCTCAATTTACAAGCAGTCAGCACTCTATCTGCCAATTCTAACCTGCACTTGGAAGTAAATCCCATTTTGTGAAAAATATAATGTTTCATGCAATTTACAGACAAGGTCTCTCCCTTGCAAATGGTCAAGGTCTCTCCCTTGATGGGCACATCTGGTGATAAAAGGAACTGATGGGCCATTTTATAGTCATGAACTGATATTGGTAGGGGTTCTGTTAATTCTTCATGCATCAGCATCCCATTCACACTACAGTTGTTACTTTTGCGCTACTGGTGGGGCCCACCTTATTTCGTACTGCTGATAGTGTTTTGTCAATCAAGAAACCAATCTCTTTACCTCCTACTTTAATTGAAAACATGGAATTCTCTTTAGGTGTGTCTGATACCTTCATCATAAAGCCCTGGGCTGGTGTTTCTGCAAATTGGGCTGCTGTCTCTCTGCACGGTGCCCTATGCTGATCCTTGTGATCTACAGAAAGGGCTTCTCATGGAGTGCAGTGTCTGCTCAATGTCTCTGGGCATGGGGTGCTGATGGCTGGACCTCATTCCAATCAACCATGTAATTTCTGCTGTTTCTGTCATTTCTATAATTCCTATCATTTCTCTCATTTCTGTTATTTCGACATCTTTCTTTCCTATTATCTCTCCTTCTATAATTTTGACAATTTTAGTCCTAGTGTGTGTAATTCCAGCAAACATAGCCCTGATCCCTACTCCTATCTCTTACCTGTTACCCTAGTCCTTTATCCTGTTTATGCTGCACCCTGATAGTACATTACCTCTGGGCTCTCCTCTCTTTGTACTTGTTGCAACATCATCCCTTCGTCAGTTTTAACTGTGTTCTTCATTACCTTGAAAATGCCACCCCTTTCCATATTTATCAGAAGGGTGCACAACTCATGATATGGTTTAGTAGACCAATCAGTCTGGGACAGTTTACAGCTATGGGCCACAGATGCTAACAACCCATTCATGAGGGTCTGCATGACTAATACGTTATAGGCCTCTGTTGTCTGCAGTACCCCTGCAATATTGTCCCATGCTTCATTGCATCTTAAAATGTGATCAGCCACTGACTCACTTGACTTTTGTAACATGGCAGTAACTTGAAAAAAGTCCCCCATATTTCGCTGCTAGGCCATTATTTGTGTCCCTTATAGACTCTAAACAAGTAATCATCCTACTTTCTGTGAGATCCATATCATTAGATAGTGTGGTCCAATCTCTTTCCTTTGGAATCTGGAACATGCTTTTGACCAAAGACCACCTACTACCACATCCTATTTTTAGTAACATTTCTACGTCTCTAGGAAGTGGGGTATAGGCAATGCATATTTTATGAATCCACTCATAATATTTCACACTGGCTGTGATTAGATCAGGTGCGACTTTAGTTATCGACCTCAGCTATTGTAAAGCCGCAGTTTTTACTCAGTGACAAAAAATGCTGCTTGGTTTGCACACACAACAAGAGTGTTGTGCACTCACTGTTCACCACTGTTACTGTATAGTCCCTGGACTCTGTGGGGGCACTTCCATGGCCTTTCTTCTTTGAAAGGAGAGCTCTCTTTTTGCAGTTGAAAACCACAGCTGCAAGCAATCACTCATATAATGCAAGTCCCATGATGTGTCACCCCGTAATTCTATATTCTCTGCCAAATGTTTACTATCATCTATCTCAAGAGAGCCAAATCTAGGCCATTTCCCATCACCAGTCCAAGTCCATACCAGCACACAAAACAGGCTTACATTCTCAACAATGTGTCTCCTGAACAATCTGAGCTGCAGGGCTATCTGATGGCAATTTAAAACCTTTCTCACCTGCCAGCTGTCTAAAACAATGTTTTAGTCTTTTTCTGTACACAAGGGCTAACTACCATTCTGTTTCCTTTAGAATTACTGATGCCAATTGCGCCCTTCACTCACAATTTACCCCTGAAAGATAAGCACAACAAATTTTATCCTGCAAAAAAAAGTTGTCAGACAGTGGACAGAGATAGAGAGAGACAGAAAACTCAACATCTATTGACAACTCAGAAAAAACACGTAATATAGTTCACCTATCCCATTTGGTAGTACACTACTTCACATTACTATCAGTCAATATGTAATTCAAATACAGTTATTGAGCAATAATCCATTTCCTTTGTACAGATTGCAAAACCATTGTCTTGTGCGCCAGTGCAACCCGTCAATCAGATGCTACTCTCACCCTAATTGGGGTGGGTGCCTTGCTAACGTTCTCAAATCTCCGCTGGCACAGGCTCTCCTGCATGGATTATGATTTTCCAGAAAAATCAGTCACAGACAATAAAATTATTGGAATGGAGCAAACTTGTAGTTTGCTCCTCAGTCCCCTGGTGTTGACTTGTGTCCATGCTGGTCTGCCTGTGTGCTTTGAATAGGTTGGGGTTGAGAAGAATGGGATTGGGTAGAGGAAGGTGGAGAGGGAGGCTAGAAACAGGGACAATGGCTGCCATCAGGGAGGAGTCCAGAGCCTTGATTGATCTCTGTTGGGCTGCCATACCAGTGTGAATGCCCTCCAGGAATGCATTTGTCTGTTACAATTGGGCTGCCAGCCCCTGGATGGCATTCACAATGGTTGACTGCCCAACAGAGATGGATCACAGGAGGTCAATAGCCTCCTCACTCAGGGCAGCAGAGCTAACTGTGGCAGGGCCTGAGGTGCCTGGGGCGAAGGTGATGCCCACCCTCCTCGGTGAGCAGGTATGGGAAACTCACTGAGGGCTGCTGGGAGGGCGGTGCTGGGATGGGGGTGGCAGCTGTATCTGTAGTTGGGGTGGTCAGAGAAGTGTCCGCCACCACCAGGGAGCTTTCATCGGAGGAGGTATCACTGTCAGAACGGTCCCATCCAGTCTCCGCCACAGTGCTCCCCTCTCCCTCCGTCCCACCGGTGCCCTCACCGTCTGTGGATTCGGCATCCTCGGTCCTGTGGGATGCAGCTCCCTCCATTGCCGGTGCCTCTGCTCCTCCTCCAGATGATGCTAATGCACAGAAGGACAGGATGACAAAACAAAAAGGGGGGGAAGAGTCAAAAGATACACTCACACACAGTGAACAGTCCTAAGCACTAGGCAATGCACTACCAGTCACAATGCTAGTGACCAGCCCATGGACAGGGACATCTAACGCCAATTGCAGCATACCTGAGACCCACACACCCCTGCCCAGTAGTGGATGCCTACTAGCATGATTGGAGGAAGTTTACATCAGACCCTGCCCAACATGGGCCCTACCCTGCAATGTCCGGCCTGGCCTAGGGGCACCCACAGGCCCAAATTCCCCCACCCTGATACCACCTCACCACACACAAGTAGCGTATTGGGGCACTGTACTCACCCCCTTGTGGCTGCTGTGATGCCCCCAAGCGCCCATCCAGCTCTAGATAGGCCACTGCCAGTATGCCGGCCATCGGGGGGTCAGAGTTCGACAGGCACTGTCCCCAGGTGGGCCTCTGCCGTCTTCCATGCCCAGATTCTCAGGTCTTCCCACCATTTCTGACAGTGGATGCTCTGCCTGCCGTAGCCCCCCAGGGTCCCCACATCCTTGGCAATGGCACGTCACATACCCTTTTCCTGATGGGCGCGGACCTGCAGAGAAATGCACATAGGAAAAGATTTCTGTCAGACCGTCCTGCCTGTTACACTCATGGCCTACCATGGCCCTTCACATCCCCTTACGCACAGACATGACCCAGCATACATGAAGCACGCTGCCCAGGGCCCATCCACAAACCCCCCCACATGAGGCCTTCACACACCACTCTATGCATTCATGCCCAATGCATCATGCTCACAGTGTACTCACCTGTTGGAATGGAGGCCCTACAGCAGTCCGTACTGGGGTAGGACCCCATCCACCAGTCTCTCCAACTCCACTGAGGTGAAGGCAGGGGCCTATTCCTCAGCGACATGAGCCATGGTCGGTTCCAGAAACAGGTCACAGCAGCACATGCAGTTTAGGTCCTCTCCTGTTGAAGATCAGGTAGCAAGTGAGTGAACACATAGAAAATGGTGGTCACGTCCACAGGCCATTGGCCACTGTACTCCAAAGGGGCCAATAATAACCAAGGACGAGTCGCACATCGGTTCTCGACCGCCTCCCGCAACGGCGCACAACATCAACGGAATTACCTCATTTCCACATGTCCCTCCATACAGGACAGGCGGACGCCATTTCAGGGGTGGGGTGCAGGCCATGGCACCTAACTGCGTCAAAGTACATTTAAGCACCATTTGGACCTCTCCAACAATATATTGTTACAATCACAACATGCAATGAAGTGTAGTTGTTGGAAGTATGAGATACTGACCAGCTGCTCACCATTTTGCCACATAGATTACAACCGCTGTGGATGAATAGGAGATGGAGACATCCCCCTGTGTACAGACCCCTGGTGGACTTGGCAAAAATGGAGAACAGGCACATCATCCTCACCTATAGACTTGACAGGACCACAATCACAGAGTTGTGTGCCCAATTGGAGCCTGACCTGATATCTGCTATCCGTCACCCCACTGGGATCCCCCCTCTTGTGCAAGTCCTATCTGTGCTCCATTTTCTGGCAACTCACTCCTTCCAAGTGACAGTGGGCTTGGCAGCACAAATGTCTCAACCAATGTTCTCAATAGTGCTGACAAGAGGGTTGGCTGCCCTGATTAAACACATGCGCAGCTGCATGTCATGGATTCAGGCGAGTCTGATCAGGACTCTGGTTGGGACACCCCTTGAGGTCACCGAATATGCTAAAGAGGTAGTGTACTGGGGCAGAAGAGCAGTTAAAGGCATACACAGAAAGGACAGCTATGGACAGGCTCAGGAAACAGGAAAGTAAAAGCAGAGCAACCCTTGTGTGAACAAACAGGAAACAGATTACTAATGGACAAACATGCTGGGGTTGTACACAGAGTAGGGCGTAGAACCTCCCACAGTGACAGGGAATGTCAATGCCTCTGTGCAGTTTGCTCTTACAGATAGTCACCCTGCCAGCCCCATAGAAAGGAGGCAGCAGAAGTGATTCTGTCTCTGGACCCTAGAGTACAAACAAGGATAGTACTTACATACACAAGACACGGTCTATTGGGTCCAGATGGAAACACAGTGGCAATTCCTGGAAAAACAGCAATAGCACACTGTCACTGTTAGGCACGAAAGACAATGTATAACACTATACAAGGCTAGGGGCTGGAATTGCCTCCTGGAAACCAGGAGCCAACCCCAGTACAAAGGAGGACACTTATACACTGGTGAAGACTGATAGAACACTTGCCAGACACAAATACCGAGAGGAAACGGAAACAGAAGGAAACAAACTAAGAGGCAGAGGCAAGAACTGGGAACAGACTCAGGCTGAAGCAAAGGCAGGACTAGGGCTGGAAAACAGGGCGAAAACGCCTGTCTGGAACAACCAGAGACAGGACTGGGAAACAGAGAGCAGGCTCTGGCTGGAACAGGCAAGGACAGGGCTGGAATACAGGGAGTAGGAATAAGCAGTAAACAGGACTGGGAAACAGAGAGCAGGTTCAGGCTGTAACAACGCAGGAGCAGGACAGAAAACGGGGAGCAGTCTCTGGAGGAAACAAACGGGTACAAGGCTAAGAGATAGGGAGTAGGCTCTGGCTGGAACAATCAGGAGCAGGGCAGAGAAACAGGAAACAGGTTCAAGCTGGAACATAACAGGAACAAGACTGGAACACAATCCGATAAGGGGTTTGTAACACAAAGGATTCAAACTCCAAAGCACAACAAGGATCTTGAGGAAATGGCTGCTTATAAGCAGTTCCAAGCTACAGAAAACCCCAGGTGGAATGACTGGGCTGCACAGGAGAGGTTTCAGGTGTGTGTAGTTTCAGACACTTGCAAGTCCTGGAGGAGAGGATCCAGTGAAAAGGAGCAACTGGACTTCTCCCATAGAAAACAATGGGACACAGAATCCAGGCTTTCCTGACTTCCAGGCTGTGCATTATGGGATTTGCAGTCCTAGGAAGCAAATGTAATACTACAAAATCATACCATGGCGAAGAGAGAAGCAAACGGGAGTCAGCAAGTGACTCTAGATAAGTGTTCAAGGTGATTCCCAGGCTTCCCACAGTCCCCTTACAGTGCCCCCTAGAAATGGGACGACAGAGTCATAACACTACATCGTTTTCCCCCAGGTGGAGGATTTGGCCACAGTGAAAGCTGATTTCTATGCAATGGGACATATCCCCAACATCATTGGGGCAATTGATGGTACACAAATTGCATTTTCACCCCCCCCCCGGAGATATGAACAGGTGTTCAGAAATCGAAAGAGCTTTCACTCAATGAATGTGCAGATAGTGTATCTGGCGGACCAGTACATCTCCCATGTCAATGCAAAGTATCCTGGGTCTGTGCATGAAGCCTTTATCCTGAGGAATACCAGCATCCCATTTGTGATGGCTCAACTCCAGAAGCACAGGGTGTGGCTAATAGATGAGCCGTGGATCCCATCCAGTGGATGTTGGTGTATGGGTATGGAGTGGGTCCTAAGGGTTGATGTGTGTCTAACAGTTGTACCTCGATATTTGCAGGAGCCTCTGGTTACCCCAACCTCTCTTGGATACTGACCCCTGTGAGGAATCCCAGGACAAGGGCAGAGGAACGTTACAATGAGGCACATGGGCGAACAAGAATTATAGAGAGGACACTCAGCCTCCTGAAGGCTAGGTTTTGTTGCCTCCAACAGGTGGATCCCTGTGCTACTCACCCAAGAAGGTCTGCCAGATCATCGTGGCATGCTGTATGTTGCCCAGCCTTGCCTTACGTCACCAGGTGCCTTTTCTGCAGGAGGGTGAGGCTGGAGATAGCCGTGTGGCAGCAGTGGACCCTGTGGACAGTGAAGATGAGGAGGCAGAGGATGAGGATGAGGACAACAGAAGTGCAATCATACGTCAATACTTCCAATGACACACAGGTAAGACAGTGTAACTTAAAATTTAATTGACAGTTTTGTGTTTGACATTGTCACTGGCAGGCTGATTTTCCCACTTCTATGGCCACTCACTGTACCCTTTGGCATCTCTATTTGCAGATATTTGTGCCTCACTCTCGCTCCTGGTGTGTTGACTACAGCCAACTACAGGTCTTTCCTATGTATACATTACTGTACAGTTGAATTGCAATGTTTAAACCATGTTAAACAAATACATACTTAAATCATTTGACATACTCCATACTTGTATTTTTTCAAGGGTGTTTATTTAAGTGCTAATAAGTAGAGGGGGATGTGCAATGGGCTGGGGTGATGGTGGAGGAAAGTCCAGGATAGAGTCCAGTCTATGTGGATCACAGGTGCATTGTCCAAGGGGGCATAGGAAGGCGAGCAATGGCAGTTCAAGGTGGACAGGGTGACATGGTGGACACAAGGGTGACATTCAGGAGAGTCTTATTTCCTGGCGGGGGTCTTGGCAATAGTCTCTGGCTTCTGCCTGGATCGCAGGGAATGTTTGCGGGGTGGTTCTCCTTCTGCAAGGGGAGGGGTGTTGGTGGCCTGTGATCCTGTGGCAGGGCCTCCTGTCCACTAGCAGCAGCGGAGGTGGAGGGCTGTTCATCGGTTTGGCTAGTGGTAGGGGCCCGGTGGTGTGCCACTGCCTCCCTCATCGTGTTGGCCATGTCTGCCAGCACGACTGCAATGGTGACCAGGGTGGTGATGATGTCCTTCAAGTCCTCCATGATCCCCAGGTACTGTACCTCCTGCAGTCGCTGGTTCTCCTGCATCTTGTCCAGTATCTGGCCCAGTGTAGCCTGGGAATGTTGACATGCTCCCAGGATCGTGGTGAGTGCCTCCTGGAGAATCGGTTCCCTGGGCCTGTCCTCCCCCTGTCGCACAGCAGTCCTACCAGCTTCCCTTTTGTCCTGTTCCTCTGTCCCCTGGACCATGTGCCCACTGCCACTGACCCCTGGTCCCTGATCATCCTGTGTTTGTGGTGTTGCCTGGGGTCCCTGTAGTGGTGGACACACTGCTGATTGACGTGTCCTGGGGACAGAGGTATGGGCCCGCTGGGTGGGCGCTGTGCTGGTATTTCCTGAGGGGGGAGGCTCTGTGGTGGTATGGAACTGTGCCTGAGTAACCTAATGTCCTGAGATCACTAATTGGGCCAGGTTGGTCATCCAGATCCAGGCGTCCAGAGCTGCTGTCATCACTGTGGACCTCTTCTGAGTGGGGACTGGATGTTGCTGGCACCTCCTCTCCGGTGACGTGGGCTGGGAGACCTGTGGGGATGTAAATGCAGTGATATTGTTTCTGCGTGTGACATCTTGTGCATGGGGGTGTTGGCCTCAATGGTTGTTATTGCCCTGGCAACTTTGCCTTGTGTGAGTTGTTATTTGGTGGGCTAGCTGTTTCTCTCTAGTGTGCATGCTTTAGTGATAGGTGTCCATTCAGGTCGGTGAGTGGTGTCCATGCATTGGTGGTACATGCAGGGCTTGGTATTGGGATGGGTGGGTTGTGATGGTGGGGAGTGTGGGAGGTGGTGGAGTGATGGGAGTGAGGATAAGGGTGGGGGCATGTGATGGCATGCAGGTAGGGGGTGATAGTAATGGAGATTTAACTTACCAGAGTCCAGTCCTCCTTCTACTCCTGCCAGGCCCATAGGATGCATGATTGCCAAGACTTGCTCCTGCCATGTTGTTAGTTGTGGGGAGGAGGTGGGGGTCCACTTCCAGTCCTCTGTACAGCTATTTGGTGTCTTGCTGCCACGGAACACACCTTCCCTCATAGGTCATTCTACCTCTTCCTGATGTCATCCCTTGTTCTGGGATGCAGTCCCACGGTGTTGACCCTGTCCACGATTCTCCACCATAGCTCCATCGTCATAGCGATGGATGTCTGCTGCACCTGTGATCCGAATAGCTGTGGCTCTACCCGGATGATTTCCTCCACCATGACCCTTAGCTCCTCCTCTGAGAACCTGGGGTGTCGTTGTGGTGCCATGGGTGTAGTGTGAGTGGTGTGGGAGAGGGTGTGTGGGGTGATGTGTTGGGGTGTGTGATGTAAGGTACGTGGATGGTGTATGGGTGATGGTGTCATGTGGCTCTGGTTGTGTGAGTGTTCTTGCTGTATCTCTCTCTGGTGGCAATTCTTTCTAGTCGTAAAGGGTTGTGGATAATGTGAGTGTGTGTTTTATAGTGGTGTGGGTGTGTGGGTGTGGTGTGTGTATGTGTGTCAGGTGTGTGTTATTTAAATTGTCCAATGTAGTGGTGTTTTGTTTGACTGTGTGTATTTTGAGCGCAGCGGTATGTACCGCCAGTGGTTTAGCCCATTGAAAGTCTGCCACGGTGTGGTTTGGGATACTGCCAGTTTATCACCGACCTTTGGGCTGGCAGACTTGTATGTGTGGCTGTATAGTGCTGGATTGCTATGTGTGTGTCATAATATGGGTAGCGGTAATCCGCCGCCACGGTGGTTTATTGGCGGCAGTCGGCATGCCGGTAAGTGGAACCTACCGCCGATGTCATAATGAGGGCCATTGTTTGGATTGAAGTGGGGCATATTATTTTGGAGTGAAGTGGGACAGATTGTTTTCGATTGGAGTGGGGCAGATTGGAGTGTGGCACATTGTTTTGGACTGAAGTGGAGCAGATTGTTTTGGATTAGAGTGGTGCAGATTGTTTCCACAGGAGTGTGGCAGAATTTTTTGGATTCAATCAATCAATCAATCAATCAGGCACTTGTGAAGCGCAGCTTGGCTTATCACCTGTCGGTTCTCAAGGTGCTGTTCCAGGTGTGTTGCTCACTCAAAGAGCAGGTCTTAAGATCCTTCCTGCACTGCTTCAGCGAGGCGGCCTATCTGAGATTGAGTGGGAGCGCGTTCCATGTCTGGGCTGCGAGGTAAGAGAAGGATCTGCCTCCAGCTGTGCTCTTCCTGATTCTGGGCATGACGGCGAGGGCAAGTTGGGAGGATCAGAGCTGCCTGTTGGGGATGTTGAAGGTCAGGGGGTGGTTGAAGTAGGCCAGTCTGATGTTGTGCAGTGCCTTGTAGGTGTGTGTCAGTAGCTTGTAAGTGATGTGTTTGTCGATCGGAAGCCAGTGCAGGTCCCTGAGGTGGGCAGAGATGTGGCTGTGGCAGGGGATGTCCAAGATGAGTCTATTTGCTGCATTCTGGATTCCCTGTAGTCTTGTTTGAAGCTACGTTGTGATGTAGGCATAGAGTGCATTGCTGTAGTCCAGTTTGCTGCTGACAAACAAATGGATGACCGTCCTTCTTGTCTCGTTGGGAATCCATTTGAATGTCTTACAAAGGAAGCACAGGGTGTGGAAGCATGACGATGAGATGGCATTGACTTGACAGATCATGGACAGCGTGGAGTCCAGGATGATTCCTGAGTTGCATGTGTGATTGGTGGGGGCTTCTCCTAGGGTGGATGGCCACCAAGAGTAGTACCAGGCAGAAGGGTTGGAGCCGAGTATGAGGATCTCTGTCATGTCCGAGTTGAGTTTGAGGCAACTGGTTTCCATCCAGGAGGTGACTGCTTTCATTCAATTGTAGAAATTTCTCTTGTCTGTTGACGGGTCATTGGTCTAGGAGAGGATCAGTTGAGTATTGTCGGCATAGGAGACAATGTTTAGGTCATGCTGATTAACGATTTTAGCAAGCTGGACCATGTAGATGTTGAGGAGGGTTGGGCTAAGTGGGGATCCCTGTGGTACTCCGTAGCATGTTTCTTTGGGTTCGGAGGTGAACAGCTGGAGTCTTACACTCTGGTTTCTTCCGGTGAAGAAGGATCAAATCCATTCCAGTGCTTT
Organism: Pleurodeles waltl; assembly: GCF_031143425.1. Lineage (NCBI taxonomy): Eukaryota > Metazoa > Chordata > Amphibia > Caudata > Salamandridae > Pleurodeles > Pleurodeles waltl. The sequence continues at coordinate 434,105,584 of NC_090440.1, read as the reverse complement.
ACATCAGATGTCGGCATTGTGAAGTCTGGTGCAGAGGGTGGAGTTGGAGATTGTGTTGAATACTGAGGAAAGGTCAAGGAGAATCAGGGCGGCAGTGTCTTCGTGGGCCAGTATGGTGCGGATGTCATTGGTGGCTGCGACGAGGGCAGTTTCGGTGCTGTGGTTGCTTCTGAATCTGGGCTGTGAGGGTCGAGGATCTGGTTTGCTTCGAAGAACTCTGTGAGTTGCATGTTGATGGCCTTTTCAGTTACCTTGGATGGGAAGGAGAGCACAGAGCTGGGTCTGTAAATCTTCAACTTCCTTGGGTCGGCTGAGTGTTTCTTTAGGAGTGGGTTGATCGCTGCATGCTTCCAGTCAGATTGGGAGGTGGCGGGCTTGATGGAATGGTTAATAGTCCGACAGAGTTCTGATGTGATGGTGTCACTGGCCAGGTTGAAAATGTGATGTGGGCAAGGGTCTGAGGGTGCCATGGAGTGGATAGAGTTCATGAGTTTCTGGGTGTCCTCTGCGGAGATAGGGGATTGGAGTGGGGCAGATTGCTTTGGATTGGAATGGGACAGAATGTCTTTGATTGAAGTGGGGCAGATTGTTTTGGACTGCAGTGGGGGAGATTGTTTTGACTTGGAGTGGGGAAGATGGTTTAGTTTGGATTAGGGCAGATTAAAGTGGGGTGGATTGTTTTAGATTGGAGTGGGGCAGATTGTTTTAGTTTAGAGTATGGCAGATCGTTTTGGATTGCGTGTGGGAAGATTGTAGTGGGGCAGATTGTTTTGATAGTAGTGGTGCAGATTGGAGTCAGACAGATAATGTTGGATAGGAGTGAGACAGGCTGGAGTGGGACTGACTGTTTTGGATTGCAGTGGGGCAGATTGATTTGGATTGAAGTCGGGCAGATTGTTTTAGATAGGAGTGGGGCAGATTTCTTTCACTTGAGTCTGGCAGACTGTTTTGGGTTGGAGAAGATTGAAGTGGACCAGATTGTTTTGGATTAGACTGGTGCAGATTGTTTTAATTGAATTGGGGCCGAATGTTTTGGATTGGAGTGGGGTAGATTGTTTTGGACTGGAATGGGGCAGAATATTTTGGACTGAAGTGGAGCAGATTGGTTTAGATTGGAGTGAGGCAAATTGTTTGAGATTACAGTGGGACAGATTTTTTTGGATTGGAGTGGAGGAGATTTATTTTATTAGGGTGTAGCATATTGTTTCGGATTGGAGTGGGGCAGATTGTTTTGGACTGAAGTGGGCTGATTGGTTTGGATTGGAGTGGAGCAGATTGGAGTGTGGCATGTGCTTTTGGATTTAAGTGGGGCAGTTTGGAGTGGGCAGACTGTTTTGGTTTGGAATGGGCCAGATTGTTTTGGATTGGAGTGGGGCAGATTGTTTTGACTGGAGTGGGACAGATTTTTGTTTTGGGTGTGGGGTAGGTTGGAGTGGGAAGGATTGTTTAGATTGGAGTGGGACAGACTTGAGAGGGGCAGATTGTTTTGGATTGGAGTTGTCCAAGTAGGGATCACAATCCTAGTAAGGGTAAATCACAACACAATCCAAATTATCCTGTGCCCACCCTCTGGTAGCGTGGCACTGAGCAATCAGGCTTAACCTAGAAGGCATTGTGTAAAGTATTTGTGCAATAAATCATACATTCACACAGTGAAAACACCACAAAAATACACCACACAGGTAAACAAAATAGATAACATTTATCTGAACAAAATAAGGTCACAACAACAAAGATCCAATGAGCACAGGTTGAAATATCACTATTAAAAAAAGTTTTGAAAGAGTCTCAATCCTTAGAAATAAACAGTTGTCTCTTTGCTACACACAGTACCTGGCATGCGTCAAAAATAACAACGCACTGAGACGACAGAGGAAGAGATATGTGGAAAAATAAGGTGTTGCGTCAGATTTTCCTATGCCGCACAGATGATGCATCGTGTCTTTTCATGCTGCAAGGGTCTGCGTCATTTTTTGGCGCACACTCTTGGTTCCTCACTGCGAAGCGGGGATATTTTTACACCCAGGGACGATGCGTTGAAAATCCTTGATGCGCTGGAAGAAGGCACAGGCGCTGCATCAATCCAGTAGGCGATGCGTCAAATTTTCCGTCACATGCCAGGTGCTGCTTCGAATTTCTAATTGGGAAGTTGGGGCTGCATCGTTCCGGTTGGCTGTGCGTTGATTTCTTGGTCGTAATGCAAGCTTCACATCAATTTTGGCAGGCGTTGCATCGATTTGTAGGCAATTAAGGAATTTCTTGCAGAGGTGAAGTCTTTGTTGGCCATGCAACTTCAGAAACAGGAGGCACGGTTAACCCAAGCCCTTGGACAGCAATTTTGGGGAAAGCTGATTTCTTCCAGCATAATCAGAGGCCAGCAGGGAAGCAGAGCAATAGCATGGCAGCAGTCCTTCTCAGCAAAGCAGTCCAGATGAGTCCTTTGGGTAGCCAGGCTCTCCTCTGGCAGAGTTCAGGTGTAGATCCAGAAGTGTCTGAGTTGGTGGGGTCAGAGACCCAGTTTATATACCCCAAAATGCCTTTGAAGTGGGGGAGACTTCAAAGAGAGAATTCGAAGTGCACAAGTTCACCTTTCAGCCAAGCCCTGTCTGCCAGAGTCCCAGTGGGAGGTTATCAGTAAATTGTGTGAGGGTAGGCCGCTGGCCTTTGAAATGTAAGTGTCAGGCCCTCCACCCTTCCAGTGCAGGAAGACCCATTCAGTATGCAGATGAATGCAGATGTGACTGAGTGTCCAGTGTTTGTGGTTGTCCAGGATGTAAGGCACGGATGGCTTTAAGTGAAGATAAATGCTCACTTTCTAAAAGTGGCATTTCTAAAATAGTAGTATTAATTCCAACCTCACCAGTAAGCAGGAATTTCTGTTGCCATTCTGGCCATACCAAATATGACCTGATTACCCCTTTCAGATCAGAATCTACCACTCAAAAAGTATATGAAAGCAGTCCTAATGCTAGTCTATGAAAGGAGCAGGCCCCACAGTAGTGGAAAACGAATTTAGGAGTTTTCCACTACCATGACATATAAAACACCTATGTAAATGTCCTGCCTTTTACCTACACTGCACCCTGCTCTAAGGGCTACCTAGGGCCTACCTTAGGAAAAGGGGAGTTTAAGGCTTGGCAAGTACTTTTAAATGCCAAGTTGAAGTGTCAGTGAAACTGCACACACAGGCCTGGCAATGGCAGGTCTGAGATATGGGTATGGGGCTACATATGTGGGTGGCACAATCAGTGTTTCAGGCCCACTAGTAGAATTTAATTTACAGGCCCTGGGCACCTGTAGGGCACTTTACTAGGGACTTATAAGTAAATCAAATATGCCATTTGGGGATGAACCAACGTTACCATGTTAAAGGGAGAGACCATATGCACTTTAGCACTGGTTAGGAGTGGTAAAGTGTGCAGTGTCCTAAAACCAGCAAAAGTGTCAGAAAAGTGGAGGGAGGGGCAGGCAAAAAGTTACGGGATGACCACCCTAAGTTTGTCAGGTCTAAAAAGTAGGTTTCAAGACCCGTCCCGATTAGCTAGGGTACACTTTTCTTTTGGAGATGGAGACTGCATTCCAAGGACTACAAGTCCCAGAAAGATGTGGCCTTCAGCAAACATGGCCTTCAGAGGGACAGATAAAACCATGCACTTATCTAAACCTGGTGCCTCACAAACCGCCGTGTGTAACATTAGATAAATATTTCAAATTTATTGCCACTTGTTGAAGAAGATTTGCTGGCGGACATCTGAGCGCGAAGAGTGAGAAGGGGCCCCTGAGGTGGTGAACGGTCAGACAGCAGCTTGTTTTCAGGCAGAATACAGGTTTCTTCAACTACAGCCCAGGGACAGAGCTAGCAAAGGACATGGTGGCAAATTCAATCTCAACAATTAAATGTTTGTGAATAGTACTCGTGCTGGGCCCCTTTGGTGTATTTAATAAAGATCACCTCAATAGGTAAGATACATGGCATGGTGTCAACCGGTCCTCATCAGTCACAGCAAAAACAATTAAATAAAACATGACTGTAAGCCCAGCAACCTGGATTTAGAGGTGACCAACTCTATGCTTAGTTGAAGATTGGCTATACTGGTTACTGGTTATATCCAGTAGTGGCTTGCGGGCCACAAAAGGGGTGGGCAGGGAGGAAGCGCTCAGGTGGCAGGGGAGAGTGGTGAAAAAATTAAATACATTTAAAAAAAAAAAAAAAAACACTTACCTCTGTGGCGCGGTCCCCCACTGCACTCCTCTGTCCCTCGTCGCTACTGCAGGCACAAGCTCCCAGCCTGCCCTGCGGCCAACCCTGACGCTGCCCAAAGCAGCATCAGGAATGGCTGCGAGCACCCAGCCAGGGTGCTCCCAGGCAGACTGGGAGACTCTGCAGGCTCTCTCCTGCCCAGCAACTGTGACAGCCTACAGCGCATGTGTGTTTGGCCGGCCGATGATGGCCGGCCAAACACCCCTTTGCTCTGAGGGGGAGTGTTGAGCACTCCCCCTCAGTGCACATCAGCCCCGTGGCCCCACCCATTTTAACGAAAATGATGATAAACATTGTTTATTATCGTTTAAAAAAAAAAGGTTTTGCAGCTGGCACTACTGGGGGGGGGGGGGGTGCGACGCTCCTCCGCCCATACAAAGGAGCCGCCACTGGTTATATCTCATAAAAGCTCGAGCGAGTAAAGGTTTCTTATAAAGGCAAAACTAAAGTCATTCTTTCTCAGTGAGTTTCAGTAAGGCCTGCATTATCGATTACTACAGAGCAGTACAGTAGACTTTTGTTCATTGCACCTCTCTATTGTACATTTCATTTTTTTTTAAGCGCTAGCCTATTCATCGACATTCACACTCTGTGTTTCAATATATACACGAACAGCATGATGTTTTTCGAGGGCAGTGCAAGCACAGCGGCAGAGCAGCAGAAAAGGAACCCAAACACTCTTTAGGATCTCCTGACCAGCTTCTCTGATCAATGCTTGCAGTGCCACTGTGCCAAAGTTATTTAATGCACACATAAGTTCACGCACTGTCATTGAGGGCACTGCATGCATGCCATTGCAGCGCGGAAAAGGAATCCAACCTTTGGGACAGCTTGTGGCTTCTCTCATCAATGCTAGCAGTGCCACAGTGTCAAGCCCAAAGTTATAATTTAATGCACACATTGCATTCACTCGCTGTCTGGTGGTAGCAGCCTGGACCGCCAGAGACAGACAGAGAAGAACACTCCTCAACTTGTTAGCTACGTCTTACCTCCAGGTTTGCAAGGAACTTGTGAGTGACCACCAGTTCTGCTTGGCCCTCCCCCACGACTCATGAGCCAATCTGAATGCTGGTCCCTCGCTGTTTATGTTGGGAAAGAGCATGAGAGCACTGCGATGATTGGCTTGGTCAGGTGCTGCCAATGCTCTGAAGGAGACTTGGGGGATATGGCAGCAATCCCTTGGACTCCCTACATTGTGCATGTAGGAGAGGGTTCACGTGTGCATGTTGAGCTGGGCAGAGCACGGCATCCGTCCAACCCAACATGCGCACTTCACCCCAAGGAGGCCTGGCAGCTGACCCTCAATCACCCAAGCTCTGAGTTCTTTGCCCCCCCCCCACATCCCCTGCCCAGGTCACTCTCCTGTTAAAGGAAAACTTTAGTCTGGTCATGCTGCACACTGCGGCTAAAACAAATTGAAACAGTAAAGTCAGCAATCATGATATAATATGGGGCAAACAAACAGGCAGGTGACGCCTCAACGCCCAAATAGACATACCGCCACTGCACATTTAGAAATCAAGCCTGTTTTGAAATAGCAAACACAAGCTGTATGGGTATTTTGCAAAGTATGGATAATTGCATCCATTTGTGTTTTCTGCAGACAATGTTTGTGGCAATATCAGGAAAACCAACAGTAAAAACTGGCACACCAGGCCATAGAACCGGCCAACACACTCAAAACAAAACCTACCCACAGACTAATCTGTCAGACAGCCCATCAGGCACTGTCTGAGTGCCTTATAGGCCAGTTTGACCCGGGTGGAGGGCAAGAAACAGAGGGTTCATTTGTAGTGTAGGGAACCCCCAAACATTTTCTGCTCCATTGATCCCTGAAAGTGCTACCCCAACAGATGGAGTGACAGTTAAGTGGGGAAGCAGTTCCTTCTTCTGTGACCTTGTTTTTGATCTCCTCTGAGAAGGGACTCCTAATCTACTCCTACTTTACAGCTCATGCAGTGAGACAAAGGCCATGATGGTCATTATGAACATGGCGGTAAACACCACCGACCGCCGTGGCGACGGTGAACAGAAGACCGCCAGTGGCGGTAGACTGCACACTGCTGAATAATGATGCCTAAAAGTCAAACCACCAAAAATCCTGCAACCTCTACCCACCACTAGGGACTACGACGGCGGAAAGGCAGTGCTCCCCATCCGCCACCGCCATGCAGACAAATCCTCCGCCCCCCAAATAATGATGCACAAATCAGGGTCGCAGATAGTGAATGCCGAATGACCATTGGCGGTACGGACCACCACGGCCAGCAATGGGACCCACGAACAACAAATGCACACATTGCCAAGTTTGAAAGACACACACCTGACACACATCCACAACACTATAAAACACTCACATACATGCAGCACAATCCCACTAAAACACATACATACCCCAAACACCATCACAAGCAACACATCCAACCACACAACAGCACCCTCACCAATGCACCTACAACACGCTACCCACAACACACACCATGGCACCCCCTAAGCAACCCTGCCTCACAGACAGAGAGATAAGGACCATGGTGGACGAAATACTCAGGGTCGAGCCACAACTATTCGCAGCAGAGGTGCAGCAGACACCCGTGGCCAAGAAGATGGAGCTACGGCAGACGATTGTCAACAAGGTCAACACAGTGGGAAACCATCCATGCACAAGGGACGACATTGGGAAGAGATGGAACGACCTGCGCGGGAAGGTCTGGTCAATGGCACCCAGGCACAACATCGCCGTACAAAAGACTGGTGGTGGTCCCCCACCTACACCCCCAGAATACACTGATGGAAGGAGAAGGTCCTGGCTATCCTGCACCCGGAGGGCCTCACCGGACTCACTGGAGGACTAGACTCAGGTAAGACAACTACAATACCTTAACAGTCACCACACCTGTAATGCATGTATCAACCCATCCCCTTCACTATCACCAGGATCCCAGGGAATATAACCATCAAATAGTGCAGATCAGTGCTGAAATTGCCCAACTCAGGAGAATGCAGAGGGATGCCTTGACATAGAGGAACTCCCTGGCCCATCACACAGTCCTGGACTTTCACACTCCAGCAGCCCCACCCAGGATACCACTGACACCCCTACCACCCAGCCACCATCATCAGCTCTGGCCAAATGACCCCACACCAGTGTCTACAGGCCACGGACTGGCGGCCCACATGTACAGAGGCCAGAGTCTCCACCCACCAACAGGCAGGATGAAGAAGGGCCCAGTGCAAGTGGGACTGCCAGACCTGTGCATGTGACACAGGCACCGGGGGCTAGGCCCAGTGGGAGGGCATCAGTGGCCCAGGGGGTGGCCAAAGGATGTATGCAGCAGACCAGGAGGTGATATCCAAGGTCCTGGGAGCATACCACCATACCCAGGACATGATGGGCCAGATCCTGGCCACCTTGGAGCAGAATAAAAGGCTGCAGGTAGCACACCACCAGAAGGCCATGGAGCAATGGAAACAGCACAATGCCACCATAGCCTCCATTGCAGGGGTGCTACAGTGCCAGTACCACAGCCAGCCTGAGTCCTCCACCCACTTGCAGGACCCTACCACTAGCTAGGACACTGCCCTGCCAGCTACATCTGCAGCATCCACTGGACTGGTGGCACTGCCAGAGGACTCACAGGACATCAGCACCCATGTATCCCAGCTGCACCTTTGCAAACGGGGCCTCAGACCCAGGAATGCCACTGAAACACCAGCTGAGACCAAGCCCAGCACCAGAAAGTGACTCTGCCTTGAACTGTCTCCCTTGTGTGCCACTGAGCTACCTCGTTGACATGCCACTACCATCACACCATCTTCCAATGGCCTCATGGTCTATACCCCAGTGGAACCAACAGCTGAGCATATGTACCTGAGTATGCTGTTCACCACGTGACCACTCCTTTCTCTGTCCGAACACTTATGTATAAATTGCCATTGAATAAAAACACCTGGGCACTCAAATTATGGGGGTGATTCTAACCCTGGCGGTCGGTGATAAAGCGGCGGCCAACCCGCCAACAGGCCGGCGGTCCAAAAAATGGAATTCTGACCCTGGCGGGAACCGCCATCACAGCCCGCCACATTAACACTCCGACCGCCACCGCGGTACAGACAAACAGCGCAGCGGTCACCGCCAACAGGCAGGCGGCAGACAATGTACCGCCCACAGTATAACAACTCACCAATCCGCCACCTTTTCCGGGGCGGGAGGCCCGCCGATAAAAACACGGCAGAAACAGACTACGGATGGGAAAAAGCTCACCAAAACACACTCCACGAGTACGGAGGACGGCATGGAACCCGAATTAAACATCCTACCTGCACTCGTCTACCTGCTCATCTACCACGAGTACGAACTCCGGCGCAGACGACAGCGGTGAGTACTGCACCTACGACACACGGGAGGGGGGAGGAGGAAAGGTTACGGGCACACACATATGCGACCCCCACCCCCCCAAACTATGTACACACCAATGCAGAGCAACAATGCACAGTGACACCACCCAAACCCCCCTGAAAAATGCAAAGACATAATTAAATTGTGAACCAAATTTTTATATAAAAAATAGACTCTGAGACGTATCGGCAACTATGCAAAATATCCATAACAAAATAATACTATACACACTGCCATGGCGAACCGAGGCAATTAGTCCGCTACATCCAAGTCAAATGGAACAGTCCGTGGGCTACAGTGTAGCGACACAAGGGCAAAGCCCACACAGGAGACCTGAGTCCTTTGGAGAGAACACTGCAGGGGCATCTGATGAAAATACTACAGGCACCTCAGGGGGAAGGGAAGGGGGGGGCACCACAGCCACATGAGTCCACGACGCAAGATCCACGAAGGGGCCACCATGCCCACTGTGCCATCCTGGGGAGTGCAAAGCCACAGTCTCTCAAGTCTCTACAGTGGGTGGCTTGCCCACTGTACCATCCTGGGGAGTGCAAAGCCACAGTCTCTCAAGTCTCTACAGTGGGTGGCTTGCCCACTGTACCATCCTGGGGAGTGCAAAGCCACAGTCTCTCAAGTCTCTACAGTGGGTGGGTTGCCCACTGTACCATCCTGGGGAGTGCAAAGCCACAGTCTCTCAAGTCTCTACAGTGGGTGGGTTGCCCACTGTACCATCCTGGGGAGTGCAAAGCCACAGTCTCTCAAGTGAATAACAGTCTCCACTGGTCAAGGAGGAGGCATGGTGGGCACAGTGAACCATAAACAGTGCTTGAGATGAAGGGGCCCAGCGGAGCGGTGCTTGAGAAGAAGGGGCCCAGCGGAGCGGTGCTTGAGATGAAGGGGCCCAGCGGAGCGGTGCTTGAGACGGCGGGGCCCAGCGGAGCGGTGCTTGAGAAGAAGGGGCCCAGCGGAGCAGTGCTTGACATGAAGGGGCCCAGCGGAGCGGTGCTTGAGACGGCGGGGCCCAGCGGAGCGGTGCTTGAGATGAAGGGGCCCAGCGGAGCGGTGCTTGAGACGGCGGGGCCCAGCGGAGCGGTGCTTGAGATGAAGGGGCCCAGCGGAGCGGTGCTTGAGATGAAGGGGCCCAGCGGAGCGGTGCTTGAGACGGCGGGGCCCAGCGGAGCGGTGCTTGAGACGGCGGGGCCCAGCGGAGCAGTGCTTAAGATGAAGGGGCCCAGCGGAGCGGTGCTTGAGATGAAGGGGCCCAGCGGAGCGGTGCTTGAGACGGCGGGGCCCAGCGGAGCGGTGCTTGAGATGAAGGGGCCCAGCGGAGCGGTGCTTGAGACGGCGGGGCCCAGCGGAGCGGGGCTTGAGATGAAGGGGCCCAGCGGAGCGGTGCTTGAGACGGCAGGGCCCAGCGGAGCGGTGCTTGAGACGGCGGGGCCTGGCGGGGCCCGGCGGGGCCCAGCGGAGCGGTGCTTGAGAAGAAGGGGCCCAGCGGAGCGGTGCTTGAGATGAAGGGGCCCAGCGGAGCGGTGCTTGAGACGGCGGGGCCCAGCGGAGCGGTGCTTGAGAAGAAGGGGCCCAGCGGAGCAGTGCTTGAGATGAAGGGGCCCAGCGGAGCGGTGCTTGAGATGAAGGGGCCCAGCGGAGCGGTGCTTGAGACGGCGGGGCCCAGCGGAGCGGTGCTTGAGACGGCGGGGCCCAGCGGAGCGGTGCTTGAGATGAAGGGGCCCAGCGGAGCGGTGCTTGAGACGGCGGGCCCAGCGGAGCGGTGCTTGAGATGAAGGGGCCCAGCGGAGCGGTGCTTGAGACGGCGGGGCCCAGCGGAGCGGTGCTTGAGAAGAAGGGGCCCAGCGGAGCGGTGCTTGAGATGAAGGGGCCCAGCGGAGCGGTGCTTGAGATGAAGGGGCCCAGCGGAGCGGTGCTTGAGACGCGGGGCTCAGCGGAGCGGTGCTTGAGACGGCGGGGCCCAGCGGAGCGGTGCTTGAGATGAAGGGGCCCAGCGGACCGGTGCTTGAGACGGCGGGGCCCAGCGGAGCGATGCTTGAGATGAAGGGGCCCAGCGGAGCGGTGCTCTTCTGCACGGCGGGCCATGTTCAGCAGTGCTCTTCTGCACGGCGGGCCCCTGTTCAGCGGTGCTCTTCTGCACGGCGGGCCCCTGTTCAGCGGTGCTCTTCTGCACGGCGGGCCCCTGTTCAGCGGTGCTCTTCTGCACGGCGGGCCCCTGTTCAGCGGTGCCTATCTTCACGGCGGGCCCTGTTCAGCGGTGCTCTTCTCCACGGCGGGCCCCTGTTCAGCGGTGCTCTTCTCCACGGCGGGCCCTGTTCAGCGGTGCTCTGCTGCACGGCGGGCCCCTGTTCAGCGGTGCTCCTCTCCACGGCGGGCCCTGTTCAGCGGTGCTCTTCTCCACGGCGGGCCCCTGTTCAGCGGTGCCTATCTTCACGGCGGGCCCTGTTCAGCGGTGCTCTTCTCCACGGCGGGCCCTGTTCAGCGGTGCTCTTCTGCACGGCGGGCCCCTGTTCAGCGGTGCCTATCTTCATGGCGGGCCCTGTTCAGCAGTGCTCTTCTGCACGGCGGGCCCCTGTTCAGCGGTGCTCTTCTGCACGGCGGGCCCTGTTCAGCGGTGCTCTTCTCCACGGCGGGCCCTGTTCAGCGGTGCTCTTCTGCACGGCGGGCCCCTGTTCAGCGGTGCTCTTCTCCACGGCGGGCCCTGTTCAGCGGTGCTCTTCTGCACGGCGGGCCCCTGTTCAGCGGTGCCTATCTTCACGGCGGGCCATGTTCAGCGGTGCTCTTCTCCACGGCGGGCCCTGTTCAGCGGTGCTTTTCTGCACGGCGGGCCCCTGTTCAGCGGTGCTCTTCTCCACGGCGGGCCCTGTTCAGCGGTGCTGTTCTGCACGGCGGGCCCCTGTTCAGTGGTGCCTATCTTCACGGCGGGCCCTGTTCAGCGGTGCTCTTCTCCACGGCGGGCCCTGTTCAGCGGTGCTCTTCTCCACGGCGGGCCCCTGTTCAGCGGTGCCTATCTTCACGGCGGGCCCTGTTCAGCGGTGCTCTTCTCCACGGCGGGCCCTGGTCAGCGGTGCTCTTCTGCACGGCGGGCCCTGTTCAGCGGTGCCTATCTTCACGGCGGGCCCTGTTCAGCGGTGCTCTTCTGCACGCGGGCCCCTGTTCAGCGGTGCTCTTCTCCACGGCGGGCCCTGTTCAGCGGTGCACATCCAGTAGGTTCAAGGGAGCCAGACCTGGACTGGACTCCGTGCTAAGACGCCCTCCGGCCGTGATGTTCCTGGGCCCTTCGGTGACAGGGTCCTGGGCCCTTTGGTGTCCTCCTTTCCAGCTGGGATGTGGCATGTGGGGCCCACCTGCTCCGCGCTCCTGCTGGCTGACGTCTCCGCCCTGCTGCCCTTACGCTCCTTAGATGGGGCTCACGGGCCCTTGCCTCCCCTAGACGTTGTGGCTGGTGAAGTGGGCGAACTCTGCTCCTTGGGGGCAGCCGTGTCAGTCTTCGCACGGCGGCCCTTGTGTTTCCTGGTCCTCTTGCCGGGGGGGGGGCTGGATGTGTCCTTGCTGCTGATGGCGGTGTCACTGCTGGCAAAGGGTGGGCTCCAGAACCCATGCACAACAGTGACACCCGAAGTTGGGCTGGTGGTGGCTGTGGTGCTCTTGGGACTCTTTGCAGATGGAGGGGGTAGATCATCGGAGGGGAAGAGGTCAAGATTAGCCAGGAAAACTTTTTTAGGGCCAAGGTAAAAGGTAGGAGAAGTGGAGATGGAAGTGGAGGAAGAGGATGTGGTTGTAGGAGAGTCAGGTGTGCTGTCATTGGGTGAAGGTGCAGGTGCTGTAGGCTGTTGTGAGGTGGATGTCTGTTGGGTGGGTGTCTGCCTGCGTTTGTGTGTCTTGGAAGGGGTGGTGACAGACACAGTGGGAGAGGACACAGGGGACGTGTAAATGGCAGTGGGGGTGGTGACTGCACGCGTGCGGACTGTACAGGAGGGTGTGGTGGTGATGGAAGCACTGGCTGATGTTGGTGTGCATGCAGGTGTGAGTGGAGACGTCACAGGGAGGGAGGAGGGAGACGAGGAGGAGGGGGACACAGGGGTGGTAGTGACTGTTGGGATGTCTGCATCTGTGTGTTGCTTGGGTGAGTGTTTGTGGGATCTGTGGTGCTTGTGTCTGGATGAGCTGCCCTTGGGTGTTGAGGTGTGTGCAGGCTGGTCAGATGGTGTGGATGGGATAGGCTGAGGAACAGGAGACAGAGACAGGGTGGAGGCAGTCAGAAGAGGGAGGCTGGAAACAGGGACAATGGCTGCCGTCAGTGCTGAGGCCAGAGCATTGAACGATCGTTGATGGGCAGCCTGACCCGAATGAATGCCCTCCAGGTAGGCATTGCTCCGATGCACCTCCCTTTCTACCCCCTGGATGGCATTCAAAAGGGTAGTCTGCCCAACAATGAGTGTCCTGAGGAGATCAATGACCTCCTCACTGAGGGCAGCAGGGGTAACAGGGGCAGGGGCTGAGGTGCCTGGGGCGAAGGAGACGCCCGCCTTCCTGGGTGAGCGGGCACGGAGCGTAGGCTGAGGGGCTGCTGGGAGGGCGGGGCTGGTGCGCTGGGTGGCGGCTGTACCTGTAGAGGCGGGGGGCCCGGATGTTGCCGCCACCGCAAGGAGCTCCCATCCGAGGACGTGTCGCTGCTCTCACCAGCGGTCCCCGTCGTGGTGCTCCCCTCGCCCTCCGGCTCACTTGGGCCCTCGGTGTCTGTTCCTGTGCCCACCGGGGCCTTGTGGATTGCAGCTCCCTCGTGCTCCGATGCCAAATCTCCTCCGCCTGATGATGCTAATGCACACATGCACAAGAAGATGAAGAAGAAGGGTGGGGGGAGAAAGAGAAGACCTGGTTGAGTGCATGCAATGTCAACACCGTTGGCGGAGAGGACAGACACAGGAGCCGCATGCACTAAGCCGCGCATTCGGGGCACACTACTCAGCACTTCTGACTCGGACAACAGGTCAGGAGACGACAAGCGCGCACATGTGTGAGGCTGGACCATCAATAGCTGGACTTGTCACCCTACAGAGGTGGGGGCCGGGAGCACAGGGCCATGCCTAAGGGAGAGGACTACACTACAGAAAGCGCCCTGGCCTAATGTCACCCCCAACCCTCCTCCCCCACCCAGACGCCTCCACTGCGCAGAAAGATAGCTGAATGTGCTGATACTCACCCCCTTGTGTCTGCTGTGATGCTCTCAAGCGCCCATCCAACTCCGGGTAGACCACCGCCAGGATCCGGGACATCAGGGGGGTCAGGGTACGACTGGCACCCCTCCTAGGTTGGGAGGCCATCCCCAGCAGTGACTCGGCGGTCTTCCTGGTTCCGCGGCGGATGTCCTCCCACCTCTTGCGGCAGTGGGTGCCCCGTCTGACGTGGACCCCCAGGGCCCGGACTTCCTTGGTGATGGCACACCAAATCCCGACTTTCTGATGGGCGCTGACCTATGTGACATGTACAGGGTGGGAAGGAAACAATCATCAACTTACTGCATGTTAGATGTGATTGGCCCCCCCTCCCCAACCTTGCAATATAGCACATGCTCTCATCTGTCGTGCGTTGCACTCCTCATTCGCCCCCCACCAACTTACATCCACCCCACTCCACACAGGCATCGCCCATTCCATGTGCACCCGGTGTACTCACCTGTTGGTCTGGAGGACCGTAGAGTAACGCATACTGGGGGAGGACCCCATCCACGAGCTTCTCCAACTCTTCAGACGTGAAGGCAGGGGCCCTTTCCCCAGTCGCAGCAGCCATTGTCACTTCCAGACCGAGTTCACAGCAGCACTTGCAGTATAGGTCCTCTCCTGTGGATGATCAGGTCTCGAGTGATTAAGCAGATAGAAAATGGCGGTCACGCCCGTGGCGGTGCGTACCGCGGCGGTGCGTACCGCGACCGCCGGCGCACATCGTCATTGGCTCCTGAAACCCATAGGCTTCAATGTTATCCAATGCGGCTCCGTATAGCGGTCTTCGACCGCCTACCGCCACGGTGTGCTCCGCCAGCGCAGTGACCTCACATCCCATTGTCCCACTTCACAGGTCAGGCAGCCGCCATTTCAAGGGCCCACATGGCATAATTTCTACTGCGACACACAGGCCTAGGCCTGGCATTGCCACACATACACGCCTTTCAATACCTAGATAACCGTGTGCCATGCAAGCAGTGGTGAACGTACCAGTGATTATCTTGACTCTGTGCTCCATGTTGTCCTTCCTAGGCACCGTCCGCTGGGATTTGCGAGGAGAAGGATGAATCCTCGCGTGTACCGACCGCTGGTGGACCTGTCGACAATGGAAGAACGCCACATCATACTACGATACCGACTTGACCGTGCCACCATCCATGAACTGTGTGCCCAGCTGGAGCCAGCCCTGATGTCCCCCATCCGCCAACCCACAGGAATTCCCCCTCTGGTGCAGGTGCTGTCAGTCCTCCATTTTCTTGCAAGTGGCTCATTCCAGACAACAGTGGCCATGTCATCTGGAATGTCTCAGCCAATGTTTTCTAAGGTGTTGTCTAGAGTGTTGTCTGCCCTGACGAAACACATGCGGAGTTACATTATATTCCCAGAGGAGGTTGATTTGCCCACTGTGAAGGGTGATTTTTATGCCCTTGGACATATTCCCAACATAATTGGTGCCGTTGATGGGACCCATGTAGCCTTAGTCCCCCCAAAAGACGATGAGCAGGTGTACAGAAACAGGAAGAGTTACCATTCGATGAACGTCCAGGTGGTCTGTTTGGCTGACCAGTACATCTCCCATGTGAATGCCATGTTCCCTGGGTCAGTGCATGACGCGTATGTGATGCGTAATAGCAGCATCCCTTTTGTGATGGAACAGCTACAGAGACAACGTGTGTGGCTAATAGGTGACTCTGGTTACCCCAACCTGCCTTCGCTATTGACCCCAGTGAGGAATCCCCGGACCAGGGCTGAGGAACGGTACAATGAGGCCCATGGGCGAACTAGGAGGGTCATTGAAAGAACCTTTGGCCTCCTGAAGGCCAGGTTTTGGTGTCTGCATATGACAGGGGGATCCCTGATGTACTCACCAAAGAAGGTGTGCCAGATCATCGTGGCCTGCTGTATGCTTCACAATCTGGCATTGCGACGTCAGGTGCCTTTCCTGCAGGAGGATGGTCCAGATGGTGGTGTTGAAGCAGCTGTAGAGCCTGTGGAGAGTGAAGAGGAGGAAGACTCAGAGGACGACCCAGACAACAGGGACAGAGTTATCCAACAGTATTTTCAGTAGCACACAGGTAAGAATCACACACGCCATTTTAATTTTCCTGACTGCCTCGTTTTTCTCAACTTTGTCTATGACCCCCCAGTTATTTGAAACTGATGTTTGATTCTCCCTTCCCTTTTCAGTGCTGTATGACCCACTGCCTGACTTCTGCTTGGTTAGCCCATGGACTAATGCTTATTGATCTCGGTATGTGTTCAGCACAAAGTTTACAGAACATAATTGATCGGTAATGTGTTTTACATTTGTAAATAATACAGCCTGACTCCAGCATGATTTCAGTGCATTGAGTGATTTATTTTTGGTGCTAGATTATGGTACATGATATAAACACGGTGATGGGTGGGGGTGGAGTAATGGCCATGGCAGAGTCCAGTTCTCAGTCTCACAGGTGCATTGTCCATATGCCTGTGGAAGGATGGAGCAGGGGCAGTTCAAGGTTGGACAGGGTGGCAATGTGGGACAGTGGGATGACTTCAGGGGGTATCTCATGCTGGCGGGGGACTTGACATCCTACTCTGTCGATTTTTTTGATCTCAGGCTCCTCTTGCGGGGTGGTTGTTCTTCAGCAGGAGGTGGGGTTCTGGTGGCCTGTTGTTGTGGTGGGGCCTCCTGTCCACTAGCGCCGGCGGAGGTGGTAGGCTGTTCTTGGTCCGGGCTAGTGACAGGGGCCCTGTGTGGTGCCACATGGTCCCGCAACGTGTCTTCTATCCGGTGGAGGGCCTGGACTAGGCTCCCCATGGCGGTAGAGATGGTGGTGAGATGATTGTTGAACCCCATGTAGCGTTCCTCCTGCTGTGCCTGGATCTCCTGGAACCTGGCCAGTACCGTCGCCATCGTCTCTTGTGAGCGGTGGTAGGCTGCCATGATGGTGGTGAGGGCCTCTTGGAGAGTCGGTTACCTGGGCCTCTCCTCCCCCCCCTGTCGCACAGCAGCCCTCCGAGTTGCCCTGTTTCCCCTGGACTCTGTCCCCTGGACAGTGTGCCCACTACCACTGCCCCCAGGTCCCTGTTGTTGTTGGGGTGGTGGGTTAGCCTGGGGGCCCTGTAGTGGCAGACACACCGCTGATTGACCTGTCCTAGAGACAGAGCCATGGGCCCGCTGGGTGGGAGCTGTGCTGTTGTTCCCAGAGGGGGTTGGGTCTGCTGTGGCCTGTGTGTGGGGAACCGACTGTCCAGAGGTCCCCGATGGTCCGGGCTGGTCGCCAGGTTCCAGGTCGACAGAGCTGCTGTCATCACTGAGTGCCTCTTCCGGGGGGGGATGGACATTTCTGGACCCTCCTGGCCGGTGTGTTGGCGTTCGGGTCCTGCATGGGGTAAGAGAGTATGGTTATTGTTTCTGTGTGTGCTATTGTGTGCGATTTATGGGTGCCCTTGTCCCCCAGTGCTGTCATTCCCTTGGGGGAGGTGTTGTGGGGGTGTTGGGGGGGGGGGGGGGTTATGTGCAGTGGTCATGCTTAGGTGATGGGTGTCCATAGTTTGTGGTGGCATGCAGGGGTTGGTGTTGGGTGGGTTGTGCTGGGGAGACATTCTCAGGGAGGATGTGTGATGGGGGTATGGGGTGAGGGTGGTGGTGGGGGTTGGCATGCTGGGGGGGGGTGAAGTAGTTGAGATTGTACTTACCAGAGTCCATTCCTCCATGTACTCCAGCGAGGCCATCAGGATGCAGGATGTTTAGTACCTCTTGCTCCCATGCTGTGAATTCGGGTGGTGTGGGTGGGGGTCCACCGCCAGTCTTCTGCACTGCGATGTTGTGTCGCGAGACCATCGAGCGCACCTTTCCCCGTAAGTCGTTCCAACGTTTGCGGATGTCCTCTCGATTTCTGGGATGCTGTCCCACCGCGTTGACCCTGTCCACGATCCGCTGCCATAGCTCCGCCTTCCTGGCTATAGTGGTGTGCTGCACCTGTGAGCCGAAGAGCTTGGGTTCGAGTCTTATGATCTCCTCCACCATGACCCGGAGTTCTTGGTCCGAAAAGCGTGGGTGCCTTTGGGGTGCCATGGGGTGGTGTGGATGAGGTGTGGGGTGGTGTATATGGTGAAGAGTGTGTTGGTGTGTGGTGCTTTCTGCTTCTATGTGGTGTGTGTGATGGTGTAGTGTGCCTCTGTGTGATGTAGCTCTCTATTCTGTGATGTGTCTCTCTCTCCTTCGTCTATGATCTTCGGTCGTAGGGGTTTGTGGGTGATGTGGGTGTGTGTTTTATAGTTGGTTGGATGTGTGGGAGTGTTGTTTGTATGTGTGTCAGGTGTGTGTATTTCAAATTGTCCAATGTGGCAGTGTTTTGGAGCTGTGTGTGTATTTTGAGCGCGGCGGTGTGTCCCGCCAATGGAATACCGCGGTTGAAAGACCGCCGCGTGGATTCGTGGGTCAGAATGGAATGGGCGTGTTTGTGTTGGCGTGGCGGTGGAGGTTTGGTCATCTCCAGTTTTCCGCGGCCCGCTGATGTGGCGGCCTTCCTTGGATGTCGGGATTTTGGTGGTTCCGCCGTTGTGGGTCAGAATGACCGTGGCGGTTTACCGCGGCCGCGGCGGTAGAATGGCGGACTTCTGACCGGCGGTAAGGGCCTTTTACCGCCGAGGTCAGAATGACCCCCTATATGTCCTTAGTCAATATGAGAGATGAATTGTGAATGTGAATGCATTATCCAGTTACCATCATAATCCCACATTTATTGCAGGAGGAGATCCAACACACTGTAGTGTCTAAACTATGTCACACTGTACATAAAATTGTGTTCCCTGGCACCTGCCACTTCAGTCATTATTTAGCATTTTTACTGACAATAGAAACCACAGTACTTATGACATGAGTCAGACTGAAACTAGGCAATGAAGACATCAGCATCATTGAACAGTACCTTAGAGTCACTGGAAGTATAGGGGGATTAGCTGGGTCCTGGAGTTGAGATCTTCCCCCTCTTCTTCCTCACCATCACTCTCATCCCCTCTCTGAGGTTGCAGGGCTGGTCGGACAGCACCCTCCTCTTCCAGAAGGGGGCTAGCGTTCCTCACAGCCATGTTGTGCAGCATGCAGCAGGTCACCGCTATCTTACACACCTTGTGAGGGACATAGCACAGGAATCCCCCAGAGAGATGGAGGCAACACAATTTAGCGTTCCGGGGACCTATGGTGCGCTCAATTACCCTCCTAGTACATCTATGGGCCTCATTATAATTCCTCTCTGCATCTGTCCTGGGATTCCTCACAGGTGTCAGGAGCCATTGCAAGTTTGGGTAGCCAGAATTGCCTGCAAAAGTGGGCAAAAGAGGACTTGAACAAACTGCCTACTTGCATACAGCCCGGCTGTCAGCTATGTACTGATCCAGTGTCATACACACTCACCTATGAGCCATCCTCTGTCCCCTTGTAGTTGTTCCATCATGTGTGGCACACTGCTGTTTCCTAGGACAAATGAATCTTGGACTGATCCTGGGAACCTGGCATTCACACGTGAAATGTACTGATCAGTAGTACACACCAATTGTACATTCATAGAGTGAAAGTTCTTACGATTCCGATACACCTGTTCATTCACTCTTGGAGGAATGAGAGCTATGTGGGTTCCATAAATTGCACCTATCACATGGGGGATATTAGCGAAGGCATAAAAACCAGATTTGATGGCGGGAAGTGCATCCCTTTGGGGAAACTGGACATATGTTTGCAAGTGTTGAACGACTGCATCAAGGAATTAGGAGGGGATGAGGCTGAACATTGGCAGTGAGATCCCAGCACCCATGCCGACTGTCACCTGAAATGAGCCCGTAGCCAAAAAATGGAACACAGATAGCACTTGCACAGTTGTAGGGATGGTATGCTGATTTTGATTGGCCGGCTTCAGAACAGGATCCATTATTGCACAGAGGTCATGGATTGTAGCTCTATTGACTCTGTAGGTGACATTCCTCCATAGATTCCAGATCTACAAGGGGTCTATAAAAAAGATGGGGCCCTCCCTCACCACATGGGTCTGTCCCTATGGGGGAGTAAAGAAACACATTCTGAGTGCCAACTTACACTTGCATCCCATGATGTCACTGTTTTTTAAATTGTGCGACACGTAGGTAACAAACTCAAATTGAAAGAATGAGGTACACCGTCAGGCCAATGTGGGCTAGGTTAACTCTGTCATAATGGCATCACAGTGTGGACACACTTCCAAAGATGGTTACATGTGAGGATTGTAGATTCATGTCAGCAAGCGATGAAGTGGGGAGAGATTGGGGCCATGGATGATGGCCTTGGCCAGGCTATGGTGACGTGGTGGTACAAAATCGCAGCCTCCTGCCATCCAGTTATGATAGAGTGGAAGTGACTTCATTCCGCTGGTGTTAGTCGTCATGGCGGAAGTCGGTGTTCACCGCCGTGCACCTGATCATTGGATTACATGGCTGTCAATGGGGAACCTAGGCCAATCATGATCGCCACCGGCGATGACGGAGCACACTGCAGGGGTACCTACACCATTTTGTCAGACACTTGATACCTAATTCCCGTGAAGGGTAGTACTCCACTGCGTGTAATGCTGTGTCCTGACTCTGGTCCCAGAGATGGCGTGAGTTACAGGGGAAAGGGCCCCAACCTTCACCGCGGAGGAGCTGGAGAAGCTGGAAGACTGGGTCCTACCCCTGTATGCGAAGTTGTATGGGCGACCAGAGAAGCTGGTGGGTTGGCATCTGTCATGCTTAGATGTGTGTGATTGTGGCAGATGCCTGTATGCATGTGTGTCTGATGTGTGACTGACCAGCCGTATGTTGTCCGGCACGTAAAACAATGGCCGTTCCATATGGAACGACATGGCAATTGTATTCGGTGCACACATACTGACGTCTGTTTCTTTGCTCTGTGTGTCCCATGCAGGTCAGCGCCCATCAAAAGAAAGGTCTGTGGCAAGCCATCGCCAACGAAGTGCGGACCCTGGGGGTCTACAACCGGCAGAGCACCAACTGCAGGAAGAGGTAAGAGGACCTGAGGCGCTGGGCCAAGAAGACCGGAGAGGCCCACCTGGGGAAGGCATCCCAATGAGGAAGGGGTGCCTGTTGGACCCTGACCCACTAATGGCCCGCATATTGGCAGTGGCCTATCCGGATCTGGATGGGTGCTTGAAGCCAGCACAGCAGCCACAAGGAGGGGAGTACCAACACGGTTGTGATACCGCTTTGATGGATGTATGTTAGAGCTGTAGCATGTATGCATTGTAGTGCCAGGCACTTGGACAAGTGAGTTTCTGCAGTGCTGCCCCCTCAAAGTCCTTGGGATGGTGTAAGGGCTTGTTTGGGCAGTCTAGGCCAATGAGGGGTTTCCTACTGGCATCTGGTATTCATTGTGGCCTTATGGGCTTGTAGGTGCATTGGCTGGGCATGGTCTCTCGGGCGTGTACTCCACACAATGTATCAGGTTCGTGTTAAATTTTCAATTCAATTCAATTTATTTATTTATGTTTTAGAACTATAAATGAGATAAGACATACAAAGATGAAGAAGGCATAAAATAACAAAATATACGTGAATCAATAAACAACTCCCTGAAATGTAAATATAGTAGTAATATAATAAAATAATAATAATAATAAGAGCGGTTTGATCAATTGTTCTCACAGAATTGTGGCTTCCCTGAACCTCTGATCATATCACCTCTCTCCAATATCTTCCTTCGACAAACCGAAAAGAACCATTTGCACCTTAAAACAAGTGTAAAAAACATTAAAGAAAATTAAGAACTCTATAACATAAAATTAATTTGGAAGGGAGTATTAGACTTGAAGAAACTCCAGTGCCGACATCAGAGAAAACTGAAAACAGATTGGTCTTAGCCATTTACACCAATAGAGGGTAAGGGAAGGACACATAAATAAACATGATTTAGGTCTAGAGTTTCGGCAGAGCAGAAATTGCACTCTTTAGTTGAACCATACAATTTTGCCAACAATACATTTAAAGGTAACAATTCTAATCGCAGAAGCAACCTATACCGCCTCACCTCATGCTGTAAGTTCCATTTTACATAAGCTTGTGCTTTTTTTTGCCATTAACGATTTTGATCAAATCGATAACTTTGTCCTTTTTGCACAGCTCTCTAGGTCCAATCAATGACTTAAGGACAAAGTTGCCTGTTTTAAGCCGCTTTTCATTTGAGGAGAAGGAATCGCCAAGACCAGCTTTAAATATACTTTGAGCATTTCTAGGGCGTATGTAAGATTCTTAGAGAAGGTATACCTGAAGATATTATCTTCCGCAAAGATTTATTTTTGCAGTAAGGCCCTCAGAGTATAATCATCTGCTTTCATGAGAGAAGCAACCCACCTGATGACCCAGGCTAGACCCTGGGCAAACACACTTCTTAAGCCCAATTCCAACCTTAGGGCACCCACCGAAACAGCTGTATTTACAGATAAAAGCTTTCTGAGGATTTTACCCTCCCGAAGATTCAGAAACCTCCATTTGCAGGAATCTATGAATTCCAAACCACAGAGAAGAGAAGATGGGATCTTAGCTCGGTAAACTGCTAGGAGATGGGCAAAATGTCTTCTTCCCGTGGCCATATATAACACCCCCAAACCTCTTGCTTGATCATCCACTTTAGATTTAATAGAGGTGATGTGGGCTATGTCACTAAGATTCCCGCATACAATTCTCCCTAAAAGGTATAGGAATTCACGATTTTCTGTTTTTGGTTACCTAGTGCCCAATGGAAATTAGAAAAGTTTGCTCTCTTGTTGCCATGGAAGCGCAAAATCTTGCTCTTTGAAACATTAATCTTTAAAAAGTGGGACTTGGAGAACTGTGAAAAAGATTGAAGACGGTTCTGTAGGCCTTTTGGGGTTAGAGCAAAAATAATAATATCATCCACATAGACTAAACAACAGACTGAGCGTCCGCCTAATTGAGGTGGAAGACCCTGACTTTGAGATAGAAGGGAGGGCAAATCCAAGATGTATAAAGAAAAGAGCAAGGGAGCCAAAAGGCAACCCTGCTTTAATCCATTCAGAGAAGGCATCTCGGGCAATGCGCCTCTATCCACCCCCAAGTGGATTCTGCACCATGTTGAGGAGTGGAAAGCGATCAATAGCTCAAGAAGGGTGGGAGGAATACCCAGAGTGGCCAGTTTTCCCCATAAGAGAGCTCTATCCACTTTATTGGACGCTGTTGAGAAATCGATAAAAGCGGCATAAACCGCTCTGCCTCTTAATTTCACATATGTTTCTGTGATGATTTGTAGCATAGCAATATTGTCTTTTGTGCCATGCTTGCGCCTGAACCTCGCTTGCTCCAAAGGGATAATATTATTCTCCTCTGCCCAATCAGTGAATCTCAAAAGCACACATTTTGCTAAGATTTTTCCTACTGCATCAAGAAGGGCGACCTGCCGGTAATTAGCCGGGCAATTGCGATCGCCCTTCTTAAATAGAGGTATAATAATGCTACCAGTCCACTAGGGAGGGATACATCAAGAAATAAGGCACCTACGAAAAACCACATATAAGATCTTACTCCAGAGACTGATATCTTGTTTTACCATGGAAATGGGCACATTATAGGAGCTCATTGCAGCAGAGAAACACAGAGAGCGAATAGATTGTTCTATGTCTTTTACTGACAGGAAGAAGGTGGAATACAGCTCCTTACTTTCAAGGGGCCACGAAAATACCACCCCATTTGAGGCATACAGGAAGGCAATGAATTCGGACCACTGGGAAGTAGATATGGTGACGGGAGAAAATCGGATTCTAGTTCCACACCGCTCCCCAACCAGGGCCCAGAAACGTCTATCTTGACCCTTTACTGCTGCTTCTCTAAGAAGAATCCAAAGTTTTTTACAGGCATTTCTTGCTATGCGTAGCTTCATAAGCTTCCTTCTCATTATTAGAAGAGCCACCCTGGCATTTCTTATGGAAGAATAGTCTGATACTGAGCCCGAACCAAGCTGTTTATTTCCCCATTTAAAGAGAGAAGAGGGCGCAAGATAATCCTCTGGGTACTTTTGGGGATGTTCGGGATGGAGTTAATTAGCAACTGAGACATACCTTTCGTAAAATTGTTCAGTTCATTCCCCTCCCAGGTAACCAAGACTGCAACCACAGAATCCAATGACTCCCAAACACCTAGTACCCTTCTGGGATCCCACTGGGTCCTTCCTGTCTTTTTATCAAAGACTGGGAATACCCCCCCCATCCAACTCCTGAGCCCCGGACATTAACAGATTCAAATCTAATGAAAAGGAGATAGGGTTATGATCACTGACCAAAGTGTTCATAACTTTTAAATCAACTAACAAGGAGAAAGTGCTATACCCCAATATCACATAATCTAAGATTGCCTTCCCCCCTTGAACAAGGTGGGTAAAAGAGGCAGGGGAGTCAGAAGGAGATATGCCATTTGCGATAATGCAGTTGCTTCCCATGAGGAGATTGAGCAAGAGTTTCCCTCTTTTATTTGTTCTAACTGAGGAAGGGAAGAGGCAAGCTGGAATTCTCAGGGCTGTCTCTCTCACAACTTCGCGGACTTGCGAAATGGCATGGTTAGATATCTTACAGTTTAGGTCACCTACCGAAACTATAAATGGGGGAGTCTCACTAGCCAATGCCTTTTTTATATGGGCAAAGACTTTTTGTATCAAAACATCGTGATGCGAATCAGGCGGGTTTGTAAGCGTTTATCAATAACAAAGAGGTAAAACCTATATTGTTTTGCAACTGGAGAGATAGAGCCATAAAAAGGTTACTGGGGTCTTTAAAACATTCAACATTCCACTTAAGTCTAATTGACAGCAGACAGTACACACCTCCCTTGGCATGCCCTTTCCTAGACGGGGTAGCCTTGCAACCGATAACATAATAATCATCCCACAATAAATCTCCATCGGACCATGTCTCCTGAAGGCAAATCATATAGGGTTTTAGGGAGCTAAGGGACAATAAACTTTCCTTCGCATATTTATCCCTGATATATTCCAGGAGATAATATTTAGGCCTGCAATAGTTAAAGTAGCTGGATAGAGGTCTGGACCCCTATGCCCGAGAGCCAACTCTACTGATCCAGATCAGAGACGCTTTGGTCAGAAAGAGCCTGTATCTCCCGCACTAACACCTGTCTGTTGTTTCCAACTAATGAGCCTTTAAGGGACTGCATGTCCATCCTTGAACTAAACTCATGATGGCCAGGCTGATTGCATAGCTTAGATATTGGATAGCAGTCTGTGGACCTATCTAAGATTTTTCCCCCACACCTATTCGCGCCCTCCCCAGTAAGGCTAGAAAAGGAACCACATCAATGCCCCGGCATTGCAGATAGTCAGCATTTTGGAGGACCAAGTTCATCACACGCTTACAGTGAAATGCAATCCTTGATTTGATGCTTGTTTTTGGTCCAGGGAGGACCTGGCCTGGCAGTTTGGGCTGGACTGTTCCCATGGGGAACAGGGTCAAGACTTATTTGCATATGGCTAGGTCTGAGCTGGAATGGCATGGCAAGCAAAAAAAATGATGGATTAAACCCAGATCTGTGACTGGGGGCAAATGTTTGATTTGTTCTGCATTCCGTCCATCTTTTGTTGTTTTTGCATTTGTCGCCCCAAGTGGGAAGGGTATGCCCAGACGTGGGTCCCGTGCTTGCTATGCCACCAGATTCAAGCTAGCCTGGCTGATGAAGAGTGATACCCTGAAACCGGTCCCAGGATGCTTGTTTCAGGTCCAGGGAGGACCCCGTCTGTTCCCATGGGAACTAGGGTTAAGACTGATTTGCATATGGCTAGGTCTGAGCTGGAATGGCATGGCAAGCAAACAAACTGATGGATTAAACCCAGATCTGTGACTGGGTGCGAATATTTGATTTGTTCTGCATTCCGTCCATCTTTTGTTGTTTTATCCTTGATTTACAGTCCTCATCATAGTCTAACAATGAAACCAGAACAATGTCATCACTTTGAATTGAGTTCAGAATGTTAGAGTCTGAAAAGCAATTTAACATAGTGGATCTATTCAAAATTAGGTCAATATCAAGAAGGGGGATAACATTTAAAGTGAGGGAGGCCCCATAGTGACCCCCTGCCCCGGAAACGTCTATCCAAGGGGCTTCCTTAATGTCTCCTGTAGGCCTCATAGGCAAGACTACTGGAGCTGTTGGGTTCAGTGCAGGAGACCACACAAGAGCAAGGGGCGGGGGAGCACCCTCCTGGGATCCCATCCCTGCTCCATTGGAGATGATAACGTTGGTAAAGTTGGCCCTGAAGAGGGGCTAGGCTCCATAGTAGGCTGAACAATCGAATTTAAAGGCTCCAGACAAGCTTGTGAGGAATCACTTATCTGGGGCAAATTTACTTTTCTTCTGCTTTTTTTACTGAATCTTCGGGTCGGCTTTTTGAGATTAACTCACTTTTAAGGGTCTTCCTCTTACATTTCTTGTTTTTCTTGTAATTTCCTTCTACTATTATTGAAGGAGACTGCCTATCCGTGGAGCCCTTCTTGCGGTTAGATCGAAATTTGAAGATTGGAAATGTTTCCTGGGCAACAAGGTTAAGATTTTCCTCTTGCTTAGCAATATCTTGGGGTGGATCAAAGAAAAATCTGATAAAGTCCACTGGACTATCCAGCGGGGACCTCTTATCAAGTGATTTATTTCTGTGAGGTTTAGAGGTTTGAGTACTTGCCTGGGCTCTGGAGCGCCTACTAGGAGAGGTCTGTTCTTTTGTGGACGATAATGTCAATGGTGCCACGGATCGTGCCTCACAAGGGTCTATGAGCAGATGCCCATTTTTGTGGTCTTTAGTCAGCTCCTTCAAAATAACTGTTACTGATTCAAGAATACAGTCTGATCCACCTACAAATTTCTCCAGCAATTTTAGGATAGAAGAGAGCAGATCGTCCAAGCTATTCAAGGAGGCGGAGAGCCTAACCTTCTGATCTTGGGGCTGACTAGGCAATACATTACTTGGATCATGGGCTAAGCTCGTGGAAAGATGAGAATAGACAGAGTCATGTATAGAGGTAGGACTATTGAACAGTTGTAGCCCTATTAAATGGGGTGCAGGCAGAGGTCCCTCAGAAGGCCCCCAGGAGGCGAAGAGTGGTCCTTTACTAAACACCCATATTTGCTGCAGAAATTTAAGTCCAAACCGGGCAGGGTAAAGCCGTGAAGCACCGGGCTCCTGAGGTGCTAACGTGAACTGCTCCAGCAGTGGAGAATTAGCAAACGACATGCTGACTGAGGGGGAGAGGAGAGGAGGCTGTGATCCAGGCAGGGTTAGGCCGTTCTGAGAACCCTGAGTATGCTCCATGGTCACTGAAGAGGAGAGCTCCTCCAAGACCTCCGAATATCCCCCTGAACTGATCTTCACTTGGCAAACATCTTTCAAAGTCTTTTTTGAGGAGGATTCATTTGACTCCAAACCCTCAGTCTGGTCGGGTCAACAGACATGTCACTCTTCAACTCTACCTGGGAAGATTTATCTTTCTCCCAGAAGGAGAATAGTTGGCTCTGATCTTTTAGCTGAATAGCCGAGATGCCTTTATTTTGAAGAGGGTTAGATCTAGTTTTTACACAGGACATTCCAGGCAACAAACATCCGGAGTGGAGTTTTTTTTAAGGTCATAGTTTCCTCCCCGAAGATCCTCCAAGGTCAAAGGTAAGGTAGAACGGGAAAATCCAGCGGTTGCGTCAACTCAGGCTTAAAGACAGGAAGGTCTGTAGAGAGTACGACTGACAGGTAGTGTCACGGCCCAGTTCCTCGGGATCTGTACGTCGCTGATCTAGGGCCCACCTCCCGGCAACAGCAACTCAGATGCCATTATAGCGCTGATGATTGGAGTGGCCAGGTGGGGGGAAGGGAGAATAGGAAGGGAACAGCTAGGAGCGAGATCTGAAAAGGAAGATTGTTATTTGCAAAGAAAAGAAAATTCAATCATAATTATATATATGTATATATATAAACGTCCTCCAGTGGAGCACTCTTGCTCGTTTTAGTATTAACAATTTAACTGCAATAAATCAACATTTCCTAGAGATGGAAAGAAATCCAAATAATGACACTCCAGACCAAAAAAACATTATTGTAAATTATAATCACCAAACATTGTTGTCAAGAGCGTATGCCAGAAGCACAAAAGGAATAAAGCAATCCTTCCTTTAGCGGAAACCAAATTAGCAACTTAGACACAAAATACCATTTGTTTTTTTCTTTCAGAAGTAATTCGTGATCTTCTTAATGTGCAAAATATCATTCAAACAAACATTCAACAATGTCCTGTGATTTCTTCAAAAGTACACACGCACACACATGCATTCTCAACTTCTGAGTCTGATAATAAATAGTTAACCTCACAACCTTTATAATGAAAGTTATCGCCAAGTAATATTCATAAAACAAAATTAAAGTATCCTCGATACTTATTGTCTCCAATGAAACTGCTAATCTCCTGAATCATAGGAGAAGCGGAAACTAAGTATCAACAAGCCGCTCGTCTCAGCCGATCAAAGTAGAAGCCCCGTCGGAACGAACTCACAGGGAGCGAGTTAGTCCAACTCGCTAACACAGGAATCGAACGATAATCTTACTGAACAGGAAGGTTCCAAAATAGTAAGCACTGGAACCTGGGTGTGGCTGGTATTTGTAGAGCAGCCACACCCTAGAAATGGCTACCGCTGGAGGCTTCTGGGAATTGAAGTCCCAGTAAATGAGAGTGCTTTTAAATGGGGGCAATGCAACCACCATCGAGAACTGCCTCCAGGCAGATGAGACGTACCACAAATATGACTAGTAGAGCGCGATCTGTGGTAAGAGATGGCACCACATAAGCAAACCTTTTTCAGGAGATCGGCATGGGGGCCATTGCTGGAACCGCTCCAAATTGTGCGACCGCATTTGCGACCGTGCTGGTTCCAAATCCTGACAGTACACCCCCTCCTGGAACGCGGTCGAGGGCCAGGTTTGGTTGGGTGAAGAAGGTGGAAACGTCACACTAAGCGAGGAGCATGAACATGTATTGTGGGTTCCCAGGAGTTTTCTTCGGGTCCATATCACTTCCATGCAACCAGGTACCACAATTAAGAACCACAGAGTCGAGAGTCTAGAATGGCCCGCACTTCAAATTCCCATTGTCCTTGTATCAGTAATGGTGCTGGTCAAGGTGTACTAGATGAAGTAGCAGGTTTTAACAAAGATTTAAGAAAAACTGGGTGTATTTTCAATGAAGAGAGTAACAGTAACTTATAAATCACTGGGTTGACTTGACGGAGAACCTCGTAAGGGCCAATAAATTTAGGATTAAACATGTTTTTGTTTTTAAATATGAATTTTTTTGTAGATAACCAGACTTTATCTTTTTCTTTATATAAGGGACCAGGCTGATGTTTCTTATCATACTGCAGTTTGTAGTTAGCCTTTGCTTGTCGTAAATTGGTTTGTAGCTGCGAGTGTATTTTCTGCATATGAGACAGTATGTCTTGGACCGCAGGCATGGCGTGAGTCGTGATTGGTAAATGGACCGGTAAGACTTGAGGATGTCAACCGTACAACCCATAAAAAGGAGTGTTTTTTGTTGATGAGTGGTAAGAATTATTGTATGCAAGTTCAGCGAGCCAAAGGAGATCAGGCCATGTTGTTGGAGTGTCGGAGGCATAACATCTTAAATATTGTTTTAAAGTTTGATTCAGTCTTTCGGTTTGGCCATCCGTTTGTGGGTGATAACTGGTAGATAAGTTAGAATCTATTTGCAAGGCTTGACACCATGTTTGCCAAAAGCGGGCAGAAAACTGAGTTCCCCGATCGGATAGAATGGTGCTTGGAAGCCCATGAAGGCGGACAATGTTTTGAAGAATGATGTGCGTATTTTGTGAGGCTGTCGATTACCACTAGGATTGTATTCAAACGATGTACTTCGGGGAGACCAGTAATGAAATCTATAGTGATGTGTTCCCAAGGATGGTTTGGAGTTGGTAGAGGAATTAGTAGCCCCTTCGGCTTGTTACGTGAGCTTTTGCATTGGGCACAGACTTCACACGATTGAACTAATTGTTTTATGTCCTTAGAGAAAGTGGGCCACCAGAAATATCTTTTTCATAAGTTCTATAGTCTTCTGGGGGCCAGGGTGTCCTGCCACAGGGTGAGTATGCAACCAATCGAAAGCTGCTTGTCTTAAATCTGAGGTTGGAAGGAAGACACGAGATTCGTATAGTGGCAGACCTTGCTGAATGGAATGTTTGGTATCTTGCTGTAACCAGTTTTGCCACTCAGTGATATGGAAGTGAGAGCGAATAAGATCAAGGAATTTATCCACAGCTATAAGACATAAAACCTTTGATGGGTCTATGATTGACTGTCGCTTATCTTCTTCGTGTGAAAGTGAAGAATCCTGTCTTGTCAAAGCATTCGCTTTTCGATTTTCTATGCCTGGTCTGAAAGTTACAATGAAGTCAAATTCGGTAAAGAACAGCATCCATCTCAGTTGTCGGGGAGTAAGTACTCTAGCGGCACTCATGAATTGTAAATTCCTATGATCAGAATATACCGTAATAGTGTGTTTTGTTCCTGAGAGATAGTGTCTCCATTCCTTGAAAGCATCTCAGATCGCTAATAGTTCCTTTTCACGGATGGTGTAATTTTGTTCAGCGGTATTTTATTTTCTGGACATATATGCGACTGGATGTCATTGTCCGGTACAAGGATGTTGTTGAGATAGTATAGCCCATATGGCTACATCCGAGGCATCTGCTTCCACAATAAAAGTGATTTTTGGATGGGCTAAAATAGGTGCAGATGTAAAAGCCTTTTTTTAAAATAGAAAATGCTTCATCGGCTTCTGTAGACCAGCAAAAGGAACAGTCTAGTGATTGGTGCAACTTTTGGGGGAAATGGTCAATAAATCGTCGGTAATAATTTGCGAAACCCAGGAAACATTGTACATCTCGGACAGTTTTGGGTGTAGGCCATTCAATCACTGCTTGAATTTTTCGCTCGGTCATCTGCATTCCATTAGGAGTTAAAGTGACCCCTAGGAATTCCACTGTTTTAACGTGGAATTCACATTTACTTAGTTTGCAGTATAAACGGTGGGTTTGTAAGGTATGTAGTACTTTTGTTATATGTTCTTCATGAAGCACTTCTGAATTAGAATAAATCAAGATATTATCAATGTAGACAATCACAAATATATCTGGATATTCTCTTAATACATCATTAAGGAAGTACTGAAATGCAGCAAGAGCATTACACAAACCGAAGGGCATTACTTGGTATTCAAATAACCCATAGCGGGTTTTAAATGCTGTTTTCCATTCATCTCCTTCTCGTATGCGAACTAAATGGTATGCTCCACGCAGATCAAGTTTGGTATATATGACTGGGTTTTTGACTTGGTCTAATAGTACTGGGATTAATGGCAAAGGATATTTCTTTTTGACAGTGATCTTGTTCATTGTTCTATAATCTATGCAAGGCCTTAACTCACCGTTTGCTTTAGGTACGAAGAATAACGGAGAGGCAGCTGGGGATCGTGAAGGACGGATTAAGTCATTTGCAAAGCATTGGTCAAGATACTCACGTAGATGCAGATTTTCCTTCTCTGATAAAGCTTAAATTCTACAGTTAGGTATGTTAGCACTGGGTATGAGGTCAATCTGACAATCGTATGGTCTATGAGGAGGCAAGGTACTTGCTGCTTGCTCACTAAACACATCTGCATATTCATTATACATTTTTGGCAAAGTAATAGCTTTTTCTGCTGCAGTAGCTATATGTTGATGGGATCTTTCCTTCAAACAGTTCTGCAAACAATATTCTGAGGAAAATTTCAACGTTTGTTGTTGCCAGTCTATGTGTGGGTTATGCAGCATTAACCAAGGCATACCCAATATGAAACCGTATTGGGGTGCCTGAATGAAGTCAAAAAAGAGTCTTTCTTGGTGTTCATGATTATTGATATCCTGACAGATCATATGAATTTGTGAGGTACACATGGTGACGGGACCTCTGGACAACTCACTGCAATCTACTGCTTGAACAATTTCTGGGATTTTGTTTTTTTTACACACATGAGGTGAAATGTCCTGGCAGTCTGTGAGTCTACGAAATTTCCGGTTGCAACAGAGTCTATTAGAGCTTGGACCATTTCCACTTTCCTAAAACCATAGTTTATATGGAAAGGTGAAGATCTCTAAAATGTTGAACTAGATTAGATCGTAGTGAAGGGATTTTTGAAATACCCAAGAGGTCCCCTTCTTTGTTTCTTGGGCCTTCTAGTATTCCTCAGGATTTTCGAGCATTGCTATTTTTTTCTTTGGAGCAACAGGGTATGTTTTACCTTTTGGTTTGGCTAAGCAATCCCTCACAAAATGTCCTTTCTTTCCACAGTATAGACATTGACCCTTCTAAGGTCGTAGATCTTTTTCCTCTTTGGTCAAAGGTTGTCGAAGAGTTCCGATTACCATAGGTTCACCAGCAGTTTCAGAAGACGTATGGGGGACAGGTTTTGATATCTATCCGTACGCCAATTACTAGCCTGTGATCAAGTCGTAACATGAGATTTATCAAATCTGTACAGGTTTTGGGTTGAGGATCAATTTGTGCTAAAATATCTTTCAATTCTTCTTTGAGTCCCTGATAGAAGAGTGCAGATCTTTTTTCCTCGGGCAAAGATGTTTCTACCACTAGTCGATTAAAATGGGACAAATATGAAATGAGATCTTTATTACCTTGTCGCAATTCTAAAAGTTCTTTATCTGCTGACATAGTAACGGCACGTCGATCAAAAACTTTTTCAAACTCTTCTACAAAGAGGTGCCAATTGTACAACAACTGGCTGTCCTGTAATTCCTTTTGTAATTGAGTGATAGCTTGCATTACAGTATCCAAGGTGGCAATCTTGACCAGCACCCGTACAGACCAAGAGGAATGTAACAATCGTGGGCTTACTATTCTGTCACGGACCAATTCCTAGGGATCTGTACATAGATACCTAGTAGAGCACAATCTGTGGTAAGAGATGGCACCACATAAGTGAATCTTTTTCAGGAGATCTGCATGGGGGGCATTGCTCGAACCGCTCCAAATTGTGGGACCGCTGCGACTGTGTTTGTGACCTTGCTGGTTCCAAATCCTAACAGGTAGGGACCACTGCCTCAGCACAATTATTGAGCGCCGCCTCACCCTCTGCCTCTCTACTGCTGTATTCTGATTTTAAACAGCATAGGTGGGGGGACACGAGCAGTCTCCAGAGTACTGTGCTGTAAAACCAAGCAATATTATACTGCCGCCACTGAGTGTTGTTAAACTGTGAGGCGATGAGTGGCAATGAGTGGGGTGGCTATGAAGGTCAGATGGAGTTCTACTCCCTGTGCTCTCTCTGCCCTCTGCACTCTGCCCTCCTTTCTATCAGCCATCCAGCCAGTCGTCCTGCTGTGTGGATTCCAGAACTGGCCTCAGCGAGACCACCAGGGAGTGCTCACTGGTATCAATATGGCGGGCCCCAGGTCTGAGGCCAAAGCTGTGTCACGCGTAACATAGCGCGCTCAGAGCCCTGGGGCTTAGAGTGGGACTCACCGGTCCGATGCACTCTTCTTGGCTCGTCTTGGCTCAGCAGGCAGGCAGGCAAGCAGGTGGGTTTTGGCAGGCTTTTGGCAGTCAGTCTTTCAACTTCAAATCAGCTCTGGACTCCGCTAGGTCACAGGACCTGGGGCCTGGACACAGGATGGCCGGATGGCTGGAAAAAAATACCGGACCGTCCTCTACTCCTGCCTTCACACGGCTGCTGCCGTGCTCAACTCGGCCCTGTTGCTTGGCCGCAAACCCCGCCCACTCTCCACACGCTCGTCCGTCCGTAACCAATACAGGGGGCCAGGATGATCAGGTTCATGTTCCATGAGGGTTATGTAGTGTATTTTGGGGTCATGTACACTAGTCAGGGGCACAGTCATTACGTATGTTGTCTGTGCTGAGTGTACGTGTGTGACCTGGATCGGAGTGTGTGTGCGCCAACATGTCCATATATTCAGGATTTGACAATGTTCTCCCTTGTTTTGTTTCACCACCCCTGTGTTCTTGTGTCCCTGTGTACATTAGCATCATCTGGCGAGGAAGCTGAGGCACCGGCAAGTGGGGATGCAGCAACCCCCGGTTCCAAGGAGGCAGAGTCAAGCGACGCCAAGGGGACCAGTGGGTTGGAGGGTGAGGGGAGTACCACGGGGGAGGCAACTACCACTGGAGGTAGTGACTCTGATACCTCCTCCAAAAGCAGCTCCCTTGTGGTGGCGGACCCTACTGGGCACACACATTCTTTGACATCTTCCACCACCCCCCAAACCATCACCGCCCTCCCAGTTGCTCCCCACCAAGTTGCCCGCTCACCCAAGAGGGTGGGCGTCTCCTTCGCCCCAGGCACCTCATCTCCTGCCCAGTCAGTCCTGCTGCCCTCACGGAGGAGGCTATTGACCTGTAGGGCAGACAACTATAGTGAATGCCATCCAGGGACTAGCAATACCAGATGCAGCAATGCAATGCACACCTGGAGGGCATTCATGGTGCCATGTCTGGCCTATAGAGATCTTTTCAGGCTCTGGCCTCCTCTTTGACGGCAGCGAGTGTCTCTGGTCTTTCCGTCTCCCCTCCCACCACCTCTACCCCTTCCAGCACCCCACTCCCTTCACCCCACTACACATATAGACAGCCATGCACACAGATCAACACACAAGAAGCACACAGACAAACACAAGCACCACACTTCCCACCACAGGCAGGCACACACCCAACATACAAAAGAACACACAACAACATCTACTTCCCCCAGTGTGCCGAATTCCCCCACCACCCTGTTTGTCATCCCACCATGTACACCCACATGCACTGCACCCTCAGTCACTGCTGCTGCCCCATTCATGCAGTCACGACAACATCTGACATCTAGACATGCACCCTAGACGCCACACCTGTACTCACCACGATTACACTGACAGACACTTGCTGCACACTCACCAGACCTGCAGACACCGAGACAACATCCATGTACACTGGCAACCTGTCTTCTCCCACTGTGTCCACTCCCCTCCTCCCAAAACACTCAGATATTCGCACACATCCACACCACACACATCCACCACACATAAGCATACTTTACAGGCACCTGCATCCACGTCCGGCACACCTACACCTGATGCGTGCACTCCCTCACCTTCTACTCCCAGACCTGCCTCCAAATCCACTCCAACTGCACCTAAGAAGCTTTCCCTATCCTGTGTTGACCTGTTTGAACCTACTGGCCCACCCCGTCTTGTCCTTAAACCTGCACATGTCCTTGCCCAGTCCTCTCCTTCCTTGTCCAAGTCCGCCCCAGTCTGACCTTCCCATTCCCAAGCCCCTTCCCCAGGGAGGAAGAAGCCCCGTGTTGCCCCAGTCCCTCTGCCAAACCCCAGTCCAAGGCCACTCCCCCTCCTTCCAAGAGCAAGCCCAAACCCTCTCCACCTCCCAACCTAAGCCCAAGTACCCCCTTCCAGATGTAAGTCCCCTCTCCTGCCACCTTCTGCCCCTGTTCCATAAGGTGCCTGGCTGCCCCAGTGATGCCCCTTTCCAGTGGAGTACCCTTTGCACACATGGGAGTCAAGTTCGGGCTGTATTGGCCCTTCAGAGACTTACAGATGGACTGGCCAATGGCCTTATTTGGACATTATTTTTGATTTGTAAAATACATTTCAGTGCCCATGAGTGCTGTTGGCACAATATACTGAAGTTGTTCGCGTTTTACTGTAGGGTGTGGAGTGCACATGTGTGTTCTTTGGTTGCAGGTCTTTTTTGGCTTGGGACTGGTAAATACATTTTTTATGGTATGTTTGGCTTGGGATGTGGGAGGGGTTGGGAGTGCATTGCAGGGTGGGTGGGGTGGTTGGGTGTGTAACTATGCCCTTTCTTCCCATGTGTACTAAGCATCAGTACTTACCGTTGTCGTCTTTGTCGTTGGTCACGGTCCTGGAGGAATGTAGCATGGAGCAGCACTGGCATTATTTCCAACTCTCGCTGAATGTCTGCGTCGGCGTTTTCTGTGTGTCTCTGGTGAGTGTTTCCTTTATATTGTTCATTTCCGCCTCACTTTGCCTGGCGGTGGTTCCCGCCCCGGAACTGCTGGCGGTCTGTTGTTTCATTATTTGGTGGGCGGGTAGGGCCTTTCCGGTGACCTGTGGGCAGCCTCCTCTGTCCTCGTCGGGACTACAAAGATGGTGGTGGGTGGATAGCCCGCTGCCTGTTTCTCATGTGCTTCATTATTTGGCGGTCCGGACCGCCAGCCTGTTGGCGGTAGTTACCGGCAGTGCGGTGTTTACCACCATGTTCATAATGAGGGCCTATGGCTTCTCCATTAGGGGAAGGATAGTAAAAAGGCACGAACAACCTGAAATCAATTGCAGAGCTGCACCTGTGGAATCCAAAAAGTCTGAATGCAAACTTAGCGTAAGTATGTAGCAAAACCCTCTAATCATTGTGCCAAAATTCCTCAACCAGATATTGGGCCCCATAACAGTGGAGATCAAGAACCCTATCTTTGCTCCAGGGTTGGGATCAGTGACTGAACTTCCCCTCCACAGGTGTGGGAACCAACAGTGCTTAATTTGAGCTGGTGGATGCAGGAGAGGCCCATCTGCACTTATATTTGGGGATAGGCAGTTATTTGTACTCATCAGACTTTCACTCAGAGCAAGAGAGAGAAAAACTCACAAAAGGGAAACGAAGAGGAAGAGAAAGAGGGAAACAGTGATAAAGGGAGAAACCAGGGATGAAAAGGACTTTGGGCACTGGTGCTTATATTACAAATTAAGCACTGAGAACGGGAATGTAAAAGTTCTGCAACCTGGCAAAAAGAGCTGATATGGGCCTAGCTTGAGAAAAGAAGCTGAGTGACTACTGAGGAGGTGCTCTTGGGTTACCTTTGCATGAAGAAGAGGAGACCTAGAAAAGGGGAAATGCAAAGCGCTAAGGAAGCCTGCTACAAATCACGAAAGGGATCATGTGGTAACGACATGAGGTCCTGGTACATGCCCAGACGATATCACAGCCACATCCCATAAGTATGCAAAAAGCCTGTGACTGAGGGGTGCCTAGAGAATCATGATTGCACTTCAGCAGTCACATCAAAAAAAGCCATAGTGCCTGAAGAAGGCTAGGACTGTTTCAACATTGTTGGCTGGCGGTTACATCAACTTCTGTTGAATCACCTCTGGGTCCCATGGTGGGATCGTCACTTTGAGGAGTGGATTTGTGTTTAGACCTACGAAAAAACCCCAAGACCACCTGACTTGGTGCCAGAATACCTGTGTGCTTGCTATGCTGCCTCCTCAGACTATGTGCACCTGTACACTGGAAGTTGAGCCAGAGACAGCAGCAGAAGCGGTCAGGCTGGGGCCAAGTCAATGCAACCATTACTGGTGGCTCATGAGGGACCATACACCACCCTCAGTCAGCAGAAAAGACCAAGCCACCATGGACTAAAGTTTTAAAGTACAGTGCAAGGGAGTGGCATTGCAAGAGAACCATGACTGTGGCGACTGTTATGTGGTACTACATACCTAGACATATTTCCTCTGAGAGAGGTAGAGAGCTAATATGGAAGGGGCCAGAAGACCTGTATCCACCATTTTTCCCACAAGAGGAATGGGCCCTAGCTTACACTTACAATATTAAACCCTTCTTAGCATGGGGAACACTATCCACTAGTCCAGCTAGTTCCCTCACAGTGACTATTATTTTGTTAGGTAAATAATACCTTTTGCACATTGGCCTTTTATTGTGCCCGTATGGAAGAATAAACATACTTTTCCAACATAAAAGCGCTGCCTAGACAATGATTTATTGTTATTGAGTGTCTCATTGAGTTCTAGGTTTCTATCCTACAATGTATCCCTAAGTAAGCACTTGACTCCTCAACTTCGCTACCTGAAGGTCAAGGGCTAAAGAGGTTGGTACTTGGTAATCAGTTCTGGATAAAAAGTAAGGTAAGGCCTCACTAAATGGCTCTCAATGTTACATTTATGTCATCTTTATGACCATGGCTGCTTCTTCTGAAAGCATGTACTTAAATCTGTATTCAATGTTTTTGTGCCATTTTTTGTTTATTTGTCAAGGCCGGACTGGCCAGACAAGGCATAGGGTGTTTCCCGGGAGGCTAGATTGGTGTGGGGTACTTTTGTGATTTGGGGGGGGGGGGGGTCGGGTTTGTAACAGTGCAGCAGTTAAAAAAACACTACAGAGTTCCTTGTACACCCCCACAGTTTTCAGACAACAATAAACGTGCCAAGATAACTCTTTTGATTAATGTGCCTGCTGGAGAAATATCAGGGTTTTGTCTAATAGCAGTTTTTAATCTTCTGAGGTAGCGCAGAGGGTTAATATGCCTGCTGCAAAGAACGTGTATTATGCAGATCACAGACCAGTATTTTATTTGCAAAGCACAGTGGGATACTGTGCAGTTAATAAGTTACAATCACAATCCAGCGCAGTGAGCTATAAACTGCCATCAAAGTGCTGCATGCGAACTGCATGGTACAGGTTAGAAAGTTATGTTTTTCTCAGTTTATGATTACCCTAATTTTGCTAAAAATTGTTTGTGTAGAAAAAAGTTGTTATTGGTAAAGTCGATCCAAACCACTGTGTTACGTTCTGAATCCTGAGTATATGCTTTCCCAGACCAAGCCCTCTTAAAAATGCCCACCAATATTGATTGCTATGTGAATCTGACACCTTCTAGTATCCTTTGTCTTATAATACATTCTCTATACACTGATATAAACAGGTATGATTAATTGTCTCTGTATGCATGTGTGATGTAAAGTGCTCCAGAACCTTACGCTGGTAAGAGAGGCACTATAAAACAAATGAAATACACGTGAGAGAGGGTCTATGGAGAGATGACAGGCACTGCCAGAGAATGATGGTGAGGGAATTACTGAAGAGTCCCAATAAACATTGCTGTATCCTGGTGCACTGGAAGGTCATCATTTACTATGCTTTAAAAATGAATACAGTTGAATATATAACGAAACACATGTTGTAAAATGCATCGTTTTTGCCATATTTTCCCACATTTTGTTAGGGAGGGAGCCCCGAGGCGCCACTGTAGTCGTCAGGGTTGCTAGTTATGCACCCTATGGGGGCTGGTTTGACAAAATTTGCCAGGGCTGTTTTGGGTTCTCATTGCAGTCCGGTTGTTTGTCCCTGTGTATATTTTTTCCTGTTTGTTCACTGTATGTGTGTTTTACGGCTTGCTTTTGTTCCTCTTTACAGTGTCAGACTCTTCTCCAGGGCAATCAGGCAGTGCACAATGGGCTGGTCTGACATATCATTGATTGGGCGGGTTTCTAAGCAGTTTGTGGGCCTCTGTATGGTCTATTTAGCTGGTTTTCACAGTGACGTCCCTGTTATCACCACAAACATTGCCTGCAGCAAACACAAATGCATGCATTCTCCCATACCTTGCAAAAATCCCATACAGTCTGCTTTTACAAGCTCAAAACTGGCTTGATTTGCAAATGTGAACCACTTTTTTTTTATCTCTATGGATCCCTAAATGGTGCCACTTCTATTTTGATGGCCAGGCCTCATTTTATCTCAGTTCAACCCTACCTCTTTACATAGCCCGGCTTGTTTCTCTAGTTGATTGTCCAAGTATGTATGTTAAGCAATACCTATCAATATGTGCTCTCGCTCTCTTTACGCACACCTGGTTATCACTTTTCACCAAACACTGAAGTGCCAAAAGCAGCACTCCCAATCTGCATGGGTCAGAGAGGGACAAGGCTGCAGTAGGAAGTTGCCTAACTGAGATCACCCCCATCGTGCTGAAGCACAGAAAGTAGGTAGATGTTGGCTCAGTAAGAAAACATTAAAGTACGACCTTTACTCTTTTGTGAGGATGGTGTTACAAACTTTCTCTGCGAACATAAAGAAAAGTAAAGGATCCTGCACAGTTCATCCATCTCGTATATCTAACCAGGCCTCCCACCATTAATAAGCACAAGACAAAGCAAGCCCAGCATCTTCAGCAATCTAACTTTCCAAAAATCATGTAAAAGAAGTTTAATTCATGGAGGCAACAGAAAACCTTCTAGGCACATCTAGAGTTCGGCAGAAGGCTTGCAGGCTTGGTTAATGCAGAAGAGGGCTTTACTTTGGTCAGCCTTGTGGAGGTCCATGTAGAGAACCTTTTGGCAAAAATAAATGCCCCCATGTTTTTATGGCCTACTCAGATTTTTTGTTCTGTATATGGCTAAGAAGCTCCTAAAGTGGGAAGTTTTCTCCCTGCTGATCAGGGACATTTTATCACTTTAGCAGCCCACAACTGGCATCCTAGCATTGCTGGCCTAAGCAATAAAGATCAGTGCCAGAAGCCTGACTGTATGTGGGTATGTTTACTTTTATGTATATATACTTGGTTCTTCCTTGCTATGTCAGTAGCTGTGTATTTCACTCATCTTGAAGATGTTTTCATTATGTTTGCTACTTTCCCGGAGGTTATGTATTTAATTGCCAATGATTCGTCTTGTGGCCAGATGGGCCAATGAGTCAACTGTGTCAGATGGTGAAGCCAGCTGAGGCTTTGCTATGGGAAACCTGGCAGCTCCTCCATTTCTAAATGAGGCTGTCAAGGATACTTGGATTTGGTGGTGAAGGAGTCCCCTAATGTGCGGTACGATGCTCACTCAGCCTCACCCAAACACTGAATAGGGCCATAGTCCAAGATTAGAGCCTGAAGGACAATAACACTCTTAGTATCCTCAATTTATATTAAGACCCACGGTACTTTTGCCAACACGTTCAGTTTAAGAGGGTATTAGCTGAGGGTATTCAATCTCTGTCACAGAGAAGTGCAGCGCATTCAACTTGGTCTAGAAAACAATGCAGACAATATGAAGAAATTGAACCAAAAATCAGGAAGGCATTTGAAAGGCTGGTGTATATCCTGCAGTTAGCTTCTCATAAACTGCTGATCCAAGTCGATTTCTGGGCATATTGATTGGGTGCTGTATTAAAGGAGTCAAGTCAGAAGGGGCATGTGCTGTGGCAAAGAAGCCAAGTCCGAAGAGGGCACGTTAAGGGTAATAGAAAAGGATCTATTTTTGTAGGCTCACCCTACATATTTCTGGACTCATGTACCTGTTTTTTTCCCCTGTAGTGCACTGAGTACTACTGTCCAGGCCCCACTGCATGTGCTCTCACCCCCAAAGTAAGTATACAGTTGGCTAATACCTGATTGGTTCATTTAACTTACCAAGAAGGCCTTGTATATGGTAACAGATGTACCGAGGGCTGGTAAGTTAAATATCACAAGTGGACTGCAGCACTTAATTGTGCTACCACTCCAGTGACAAGGTGAAAACGTGACTCGAGGCCTGACACTACAGCCTATTCGGGCAACTTTAAAACTGCCAACTCCATATGGCAAGATAAACACTTTTGCCAGGTCAAATCCTTCCTTCTTAATATTAGTAAGCCACCCCTGGGAAGGCCTCGCTAGCCCACCAGGGAGGGTGTTTATTATTAATAAAAAGAAGGCCATGTTCCTTTTGTGTTTAACATGTTCTGACAGTGAAAATACAAATAGCATTTTTCACCGTAGCAAGTCCCATTGGCTAACATTGAGTTTCACTAGCCACGGGGCTATGTGCTAACTTCCATTTGGGACCACCAAAGATAATACTTAAAGGTATTAAACTAAATTGTTACATTAAACCAGTTTCTTTGCAGAGATAGGATTTAAAGTAACTTTTAATAGGTAAGTGACTGTAGAAAGACACCACCCTGAGGCCCAAACATCCGGTAGCCTTTCCTGTCCATCTGCAGCAGTTGTCACCTGAAACAACATGCTACCCTCTGAAACGCTCCCAGGAACAGAAAACAAAGAGAATTGTGAGGAGGTGTGGGACCTCCTTTAGCAGGCTGACTACCTGTCGGTTCCCACAGATGACACAGCTTCAAAGAGGTTTCACCTCGGTCAAGCAAATAGCAATCACACCTTCACATGCTCACTGTTAGGTAACAGGCTAACATCTCCTCCAGAGAGGAAAACCCATTACATAACCGGTATTCCAGGAGGAGTGGCCCATTACGCTAGGTGCACCCAGGGGTGTTCCCAGGACTCCTCACAGGGGAAGAAGGCTTGCACCATCTACAATTTGGACATAGAGGATTATCCTGGGACTGCTTGCTGGTAAAATCCCCAGGATGTGCTGTTAAATGGGAAGGGTTGCCTAGTGAGAACTATTGCCCCATTTGCTAGTGAGTTCTCTCCTCCTACAAATGTGAAGGGGGTATAAAAGTGGCTCTCCAGACACACAGTCCTCAGATCCCTTATGGATTAGAAAGAAGACAGAAGAAGGAATGCCCTGTTGCTCCCCCGACCCAGCAAAGAGGCTGCACCAAAGACAGGTCTGCATCTGCTGCACCTGATGGACCTGCAAAGAGGACTGTGCCTGCCAAGCCACTCGTGAGAAAGAGCTCCACGTGTCCAAGGACAGGACAGAAGTAGTAACTATATAGGCTAGTTGGCAAGCCTCCTTTTGAGCTTCAGAATCACTAAAAGCTAAGGAACTCCTCACTTAACTGAGGAGGTGGCTCTGATGTGCAAGGGCAGGTTGTTCTAATCTTTAGGTGCATTGTAGGAGAAGGCATGACTGCTTGATCTGTTTCTGATTATGCAGGGAGTGTGTTGAAGTAGGAGCACAGCTGAGCAGATGAGTGTTCCAAGTTTATGTGGATGTTGAGGTACGAGGGGCCAATATAATTTTTTGTATGCATGTGTGAGGAATCTGAAGAGTGCTTGTTTGTTGTCTGGTAGCCAGTGGAGCTCTTTGGGGTGCAGGTGATGTGAGTGCAGGGTTAGAGGTTGAGAATGAGCCTGGAGCCTTCTGGTCAGTTGAGTGTTGATGCTGGCATAGAGGGGGTTGCCATAGTCTGGCTTGCAGGTGATGAGGGCTTGGGTAGACATCTGAGGATCTTCTTGAGCATCTTCAGTGTGTGAAAGAAGGAAATGGAGACTGTATTCACTTGACTGGTCATGGTGAGTTGGTTGTTGGTTACTATTCCGTGGTTCTTTCCATGGGTTGCTGGAAGAGGTGCTAGTCTTGGTGTTGCCTCTGACAGTTTATAAGCAGTAGCACATTAAAGCCAGATTTATTGGCTTTGCTAATTCTTGTTTCATTCTGATATTTCTAATCGTTTCTCAGTAATGAAAGAAAAGCAAAACTCAACATACCAGAAAGGTTCAGAAACAACAAGCTGTAAGAGTACAGAGAGGAAATGTCTCAAACTGAAGCCAGACAATACCTAACTGCTTCTTTTTGTCTTGGCTCTTCACAATGGACTCAACATCTGCAAGGCAACTGATGTTGCTCTATATTTTTGTTAACAAAACAGCAGAGCAAGAGCCTTGATAATTAGGGGGTAGATGGGTGGGTTATGGAGTGTATATGTATGGGATGCATATACACCATGCTTGACTTTGCACATGCCTCGTGAGAGGCGTTCCGCAATAATGCAGACAGCCCTCCGTGTATCTGTGAGAACATACACATAGCTTTGCCCTCTACAAGCTCTCTAGCACATACACAAACATTAAAGAAATCCATAATTGCATCAGTCCAGACCAGATCCCAGGTTGAGAACAAAATCATGGACCAAAGAAAGATTGGCTGCTGGGGCAGATCTATAATCTCATCTACCGATACATATTCTTCCCCTGCTTGGGATTTCTGTGTTGTTCCTTCTTTAATGTAAATCTCCTTTAACCATATGTTACCTACCCCATTGTCCGATGTTTGGTACTATCTTGAAGCTGGTTCAAGCTCACTGATGACTTCTGCATTGTTGCTCTCTCTGGGAACTTTTTCAGAAGTCAATGGGCAGCCCACAGTTAATTTGTGTAAGAAATTAGATTACTAATTGGAATTGGAAGGATTAATCACAACCCTTGTCATGGTGAACCCTCAAAGTCACCAAATTAACATGAGCTCATCTCCCTGGTACCTATGGCACAGAGAAGACAACCTTAACTTAGGTCAATATGTTAAGTATTTATTCTGTAGTTAAACAGCAACAAAGGAAAGTGCAAAACAACAAAATTCCCAAACTTAATTAGAAAAATAGGGTACTATTTAACAAAACAAATTACAATACTCCATTAAAGGGCAATAAAAATATGAGTTTTTAAAAAAAGAATTAGGTAAAAATAATGTCAAAAAGCACAAAACAACAAGAATAGTCAATGGTTGCAGTAGAGTAGGACCTTGGCGCAGTTTGAGGAGGACAGGGATGGAGTGCAGGTTGGGTACACCAACCAGGTTTGCCCTGGGCATAGATTTTACCTTCTGATTTAGGGGGTCATTCTGACCCCGGCCGGCGGCCTGGCTGGAACCTCCAGAATACCGCTGCGCGGTCAAAAGACCGCCGCAGGTATTCTGAGTTTCCCGCTGGGCGGGCGGGCGACTGCCAGAAGGCCGCCCGCCCAGCGGGAAACCCCTTCCCATGAGGAAGCCGGCTCCGAATGGAGCCGGCGGAGTGGGAAGGGTG
Source organism: Pleurodeles waltl (assembly GCF_031143425.1). Classification (NCBI taxonomy): domain Eukaryota; kingdom Metazoa; phylum Chordata; class Amphibia; order Caudata; family Salamandridae; genus Pleurodeles; species Pleurodeles waltl. Next base: position 434,061,107 of record NC_090440.1, on the reverse strand, counting down.
CGACGGGTGCAGTTGCACCCGTCGCGATTTTCAGTGTCTGCTATGCAGACACTGAAAATCTTAGTGGGGCCCTGTTAGGGGGCCCCTGCAGTGCCCATGCCATTGGCATGCACTGCAGGGGCCCCCAGGGGCCCTACGACACCCGTTACCGCCAGCCAGGTTCTGGCGGTCAAAACCGCCAGAACCAGGCTGGCGGTAAGGGGGTCGGAATCCCCATGGCGGCGCTGCCTGCAGCGCCGCCATGGAGGATTCCCCAGGGCAGCGGAAAACCAGCGGGACACCGGCGGTTTTCCGTTTCTGACCGCGGCTGTACCGCCGCGGTCAGAATGCCCATGGGAGCAACGCCAGCCTGTTGGCGGTGCTCCCGCGGTCGTTGGCCCTGGCGGTCCATGACCGCCAGGGTCAGCATAACCCCCTTAGTCTTTTATTACCAAAGCAGAAGAAGAGTGCAATTTTCAAACCCCCCAAAACCTCCAGGGAGGCACTGAGAGACTCCTGGGGTGTTAGGCAGACACCAACAGCAGGGTCTAGTCCTGGTCCAGTTGCCAGAGGTCGGTTGGGTACTTATTAGAAAAGGCCTCTTGAAGCTTGTTGTCTACCTGCAGCTAACTGACCTTTGAAATCCACTTCTTTATCTTGGATACAAGAGGCAGCAGGCTCAGTCCTTCAGAACTCTTCTCAGTTCACAGACAGCAGGTCCAGTCCTCTTCTGATCTTCCACAGGTCCAAAAAGTGTTCTGAAGTGGGTGCCTGGAGGTACAACATTTATGCATGGCATGAGCTAGTGGGTGGGAATGACTCAAGGACATGCCGTAACCAGTAGGGTAAAGATCCCAGTAGTAACCTTAACCACTTTTTCAGTAGTTCATGTTTGCCTTACTGAAAACAGGTCTAAAAGGACATTTTTAAGGTGGAGAAATTCTTCTGCAACACTACACTTGGGCTCTGGGTCTAGGTGTGTGTGTGTGTGTGGAGTCCTGCAAAAGTGCTACCGAAAATTAACACTAATCTCCATTTTGAGGCAGGCACTGTACCCAAAACAAACACAAAGACAAAAGTCTGATAGGACAAAAAAAGCAGGGTTATACAGCAACCAGGCAGTGAAAACATAAGAATTATCTTAGTACCCTGTTCCCTCTCATTCAAGTGCATTCTTGTTACATGTGGCTCAAAAGAGTTGTCAAGCAGGAACTGATGAACAAGTTACTTACCTTTGGTAAAGATGTATCTGGTAGAGAAAGGCTTTGACCACAGATTCCTTAACTTAGAATCCTCCCCAGGAGCTGGCCTGGATCTGGAAACCTTTTTCTTTTAGTATGTCTGGTCATCGGCAGAGGACGTTGCGTGACTCCGTAATGAGGTTGTCCGTCGGTTGTGATGTCAACAAAGTCTATATAACTCCCACATCGATGAGCTGATGCCAGTTTCTTCCATGACTGTTTTCCACGCTTAGAACATGGAGCCACAATAGAAACTGGCATAGGAAACAGTGTGCTGGAAAGAAAGACACCTTGTGTCAATTATCACCTAAGTCTTAAGCCTAGGTGTAGATGATTAAAATTAAATCTATGGAGACTACAAAGGAACTCAGCTCACAGAGTGGGGAGTAGGGGAGGGTTGTAAAGGAATCTGCGGCTAGATCCTGTCTCTACAGGATACATTGTTACCAACGGCAAGTAACTTGTTAATCTGATAGAGACATCTAGCCACAGATTTCTTAACTTATAATCAGATACCAAAGCATAAGAACCCCGGAGGAGGGGCTGTAAACTGAGACCCTCAAAAGTTTCCAAGTGTCAAGAAACCGGTGAAGAACCAGAGTAAAAGACTGGAAAAGAAGAAAAATGAAGGCGAATAAAAAAAATATTGTACAACATCTCAACCTGCTGAAGTAGTCACAGGTGAATAACACCATAAAACAGGAGAAGACAGAAAGAAGCTCATCCATATTAGAGCACACTAAAAACTCATTCACGTCAACATGACAATCATGTGTCAGAAGCGACAACCACAATGGCAGGGTGTAATCCAGAAGGAAAGCTGATTTAGTACTGGAGAAAAAGACTAAGTACTCGAAAAAATTCCCTATGAGGGAAAGAATTTGTTGAAAGACAGCTGTAAGAAAGGAGATACAAAAATGGGAAGAACTTGGGAAAAACTCACCCATGTGCAATACCCTGAAAATTATGTTCTGAGAGCAGGAGCGGTCTAGAACATGAGAAAAGACCGACCTACAGAAGAAGGTATGTGTACACTCCAAGTACTCCATAGAGGAACCACTGAATAGGAATCGGGAACAATTAAGAACATATTGAATGAAGAAGCCACGTAAGTATAAGCAATCTTTGGTAGGCGAACAGAAGTACTGAAGATAAAGAAACATGTACCCTAAAGGGAGTGAAACCCAATGTGCAAACAGGTCAGCCAGACTGCAGAATGACCGCAGCATTGAGAATATAAAGACAAGAAAACGTGGATAAGAAAGACTACCCATGATTGAGTGATAGTAGCAGAAAAAAAATAGAATAAACATGTATCCATTCCTAGTCGTAGACCGTAAGTGAAGGTTGGAACACAAAGCAGCGTAACCAGCCAAGAAGCAGAACCTGGTCTATGGAAAGTATGTCCCAATGAGATGTACATCAAAAGGCAAAGATAATAGAGTAGCTCATGCAGAGAAGACAGACAGTTGCCCCCAATGAAGATAACAAGACAAATCATTGGCAAATTAATACATAATCCACAGGAAAGTAGCAAATATAAGTATCTTCGAGATGAGTAAAATACACAGCTACTGATATCAGAAGGAAGAACCAACACCCTTGCAGTACCAAGTATATATGCAAATATGTAAACATGCATATACAAAACAAAGGGGCACCATTAAATGGCATGTCCAGTAATGTTGATTGTAAAGCAGTGAAAACCCTGAGGAACATAACCAGGCACAGCAACGGAGAGCAAGTGAGGAATCCATGCCACAGCAAATGATCAATTTAGCTGCATTCCACTCGTCCTGGATTATATGAGTAAGAATAATCCTGACCCTGTCTGGAAACAAGAGCAAGCTGTTCACTAAAGAGTCCCATAAGGAATGGGCGAAACGTCCAAGAATACAAGACATGTTCACAGAACGTTGAGCAGAACTTGTGGAGGAAAAATGATGCCTGCCACAAACATCCAGGGCTCTAGACTTCCTATCAGGAGGAGTAAGGGGAAGGGACTCCATCTCAAAGAACTGTAAAGCTGCCTGCTCCACAAAACTGTGAAGAGTAGGATGTGAGAAAGTAGCCTCTTTCTAGCCTTGTTACCCCCACCTTTTGCCTGTTTGTGAGTATATGTCAGGGTGTTTTCACTGTCTCACTGGGATCCTGCTAGCCAGGGCCCAGTGTTCATAGTGAAAACCCTATGTTTTCAGTATGTTTGTTATGTGTCACTGGGACCCTGCTAGCCAGGACCCCAGTGCTCATAGGTTTGTGGCCTATTTGTATGTGTTCCCTGTGTGATGCCTAACTGTCTCACTGAGGCTCTGCTAACCAGAACCTCAGTGGTTATGCTCTCTCTTTACAAATTGTCACTAACAGGCTAGTGACCAATTTCACCAATTCACATTGGCATACTGGAACACCCTCATAATTCCCTAGTATATGGTGCTGAGGTACCCAGGGTATTGGGGTTCCAGGAGATCCCTATTGGCTGCAGCATTTCTTTTGCCACCCATAGGGAGCTCTGACAATTCTTACACAGGCCTGCCACTGCAGCCTGAGTGAAATAATGCCCACATTATTTCACAGCCATTTTACACTGCACTTAAGTAACTTATAAGTCACCTATATGTCTAACCCTCACCTGGTGAAGGTTGGGTGCTAAGTTACTTAGTGTGTGGGCACCCTGGCACTAGCCAAGGTGCCCCCACATCGTTCAGGGCAAATTCCCTGGACTTTGTGAGTGCGGGGACACCATTACATGCGTGCACTATACATAGGTCACTACCTATGTATAGCGTCACAATGGTAACTCCGAACATGGCCATGTAACATGTCTAAGATCATGGAATTGTCACCCCAATGCCATTCTGGCATTGGGGAGCCGGGTTCTGCCAAACTACCTTTCCCAGGGTTTCACTGCAGCTGCTGCTGCTGCCAACCCCTCAGACAGGTTTCTGCCCTCCTGGGGTCCAGCCAGGCTTGGCCCCAGGCAGGCAGAACAAAGGACTTCTTCAGAGAGAGGGTGTTACACCCTCTCCCTTTGGAAAAAGGTGTCAGGGCTGGGGAGGAGTAGCCTCCCCCAGCCTCTGTTCATGCTTTGATGGGCACAGATGGTGCCCATCTCTGCATAAGCCAGTCTACACTGCTTCAGGGATCCCCCAGCCCTGCTCTGGCGTGAAACTGGACAAAGGAAAGGGGAGTGACCACTCCCCTGACCTGCACCTCCCAGGGGAGGTGCCCAGAGCTCCTCCAGTGTGCTCCAGACCTCTGCCATCTTGGAAACAGAGGTGCTGCTGGCACACTGGACTGCTCTGAGTGGCCAGGGCCAGCAGGTGACGTCAGAGACTCCTTCTGATAGGCTCTTACCTGTGTTGCTAGCCTATCCTCCTTCCTAGGTAGCCAAACCTCCTTTTCTGGCTATTTAGGGTCTCTGCTTTGGGGAATTCTTTAGATAACGAATGCAAGAGCTCATCAGAGTTCCTCTGCATCTCTCTCTTCACCTTCTGCCAAGGAATCAACCGCTGACTGCTCAGGACGCCTGCAAAACCGCAACAAAGTAGCAAAGACGACTACTGCAACCTTGTATCGCTGATCCTGCCGCCTTCTCGACTGTTTTCCTGGTGGTGCATGCTGTGCGGGTAGCCTGCCTCCTCTCTGCACTAGAAGCTCTGAAGAAATCTCCAGTGGGACGATGGAATCCTCCCCCTGCAACCGCAGGCACCAAAATAACTGCATCACCGGTCCTCTGGGTCCCCTCTCAGCACAACGAGCGTGGTCCCTGGAACTCAGCAACTCTGTCCAAGTGACTCCCACAGTCCAGTGACTCTTCAGTCCAAGTTTGGTGGAGGTAAGTCCTTGCCTCCCCACGCTAGACTGCATTGCTGGGTACCGCGTGATTTGCAGCTGCACTCTTCCAGGATTTCCTTTGTGCACAGCCAAGCCTGGGTCCCCGACACTCTAACCTGCAGTGCACAACCTCCTGAGTTGTCCTCCGGCGTTGTGGGATCTCCTTTTGTGACTTCGGGTGAGCTCCGGTTCACTCCTCTTTGTAGTGCCTGTTCCAGCACTTCTGCGGGTGCTGCCTGCTTCTGTGGGGGCTCCCTATCTTGCTGGGCACCCCCTCTGCCTCCTCACGCAATTGGCGACATCCTGGTCCCTCCTGGGCCACAGCAGCATCCAAAAACCCTTACCGCGACCCTTGCAGCTAGCAAGGCTTGTTTGCGGTCTTTCTGCGTGGGAACACCTCTGCAAGCTTCTTCACAACGTGGGACATCCATCCTCCAAAGGGGAAGTTCCTAGTCCTCTTCGTTCTTGCAGAATCCACAGCTTCTACCATCCAGTGGCAGCTTCTTTGCACCCTCAGATGGCATTTCCTGGGCATCTGCCCAATCGCGACTTTGTCGTGACTCTTGGACTTGGTCCCCTTGTTACACAGGTACTCTCGTCCGGAAATCCACCTTTGTTGCATTGCTGGTGTTGGTCTTCCTTGCAGAATTCCCCTATCACGACTTCTGTGCTCTCTGGGGAATATAGGTGCACTTTACACCTACTTTTCAGGGTCTTGGGGTGGGCTATTTTTCTAACCCTCACTGTTTTCTTACAGTCCCAGCGACCCTCTATAAGCTCACATAGGTTTGGGGTCCATACATTATTCGCATCCCACTTTTGGAGCATATGGTTTGTGTTGCCCCTATACCTATGTGCTCCAATTGCAATCTACTGTAACTATACATTGCTTGCATTACTTCCTTTTGCTATTACTGCATATTTTTGGTATTGTGTATATATATCTTGTGTATATTTGGCATCCTCATACTGAGGGTACTCACTGAGATACTTTTGGCATATTGTCATAAAAGTAAAGTACCTTTATTTTTAGTATATCTGTGTATTGTGTTTTCTTATGATATTGTGCATATGACACCGGTGGTATAGTAGGAGCTTTGCATGTCTCCTAGTTCAGCCTAAGCTGCTCTGCTGTAGGTACCTTCTACCAGCCTAAGCTGCTAGAAACACCTCTTCTACACTAATAAGGGATAACTGGACCTGGTACAGAGTGTAAGTACCCCTTGGTACCCACTACAAGCCAGGCCAGCCTCCTACATAGGATGTCTGACCAAACAAGGTGGGTCACCCAGGGCAGGACGGTGCCTGTGAGATATATCCCTGGTCAACCAGAGACCCAGGTCAGGCTTAGCCCAAGCACCCAACAAGACATCATGTAATGCCTCGCTAAAAGGAAGCACCAGCTCAACCCCGGTCTGGATATGTTGGAATATATTAATTAAAGGATTAGAAGCCATCTCCATTAAGGGAAGGGTGAGACCCAATACCTCTGCAATCCTTTTCAGCATGAGCAAAAGACAAACTTGCTTCCGTAGCAAATCCAGGAGAAGACAGAAGGCCCTAGGCTGTAGAAGAATTCAAGCCACTAGCAGTAGCCAGATCAGATAACCAGATGTCCTCTCTAGGAGGACCCGACTCCAATACCGCTTCAACACCATCCCCTGCAGCAGGAGCAATAGGAATGGAATCTTGCGGAGGAAGGACCTGCGCCATTCCCAATGTCAACCGGCATCGAATCGAGAAGGCACAGTTGTAACATCGTCATCCATGTCAGACAGAGAAGGGGAATCAACTTTGATCGGTGCTGCCAGCGAAGTCGCCGGAATCGGCTGATCAGATGTTGTGCTAGAGGTGGGAACCCCGAAGGGCTGTGCACAGGCGCCACAGTAGGCACATCAGAGGATGTTGCAGGCCTAACTGAAGTCGAGGGTAAACACGCTGGCATGGCAACAGTCAAGGTACCACGCACCTCCTTGGGGCCAATAGGCACTCCAGAGGAAGGCGGCTGACCAAAGATGGCGTGCAGGGGAAAATAATAAGCACGCATCTGGGCTTGAGTCACCTCATCTCCCCCTAAAGGGAGGAAGGAGCGGGACAGACCCTGACATCATCTCCTCAGCCGAGGAATGACAGGAGGTCAAGTGCGGTGAAGTCGGTGAATGCAGAGGCCTCAAACATGCATGGAACTTACCTGTGGATGTCGAACAAGATCGCCGTCCACAACAGCGACTTCTTGATCGGCTATGGGATGGGATGTCAGACCGAGAGGAAGATTTCCTGCAGTGGGAAGACCTAGACTCCACCATCCGCGCTGCCACAAGCTTCATTCTGCACTTGCGAAGAGCCTTCGGCCAAAGTTACAGACAGGAACCGCAGTTCTCAGCATCATCGTGCTCACCAAGGCACCACATGAACACAAAATGGGGATCCTTAGTCTACATCTGCCATGCACAGGACTCACATGGTTTAAATCCTTGTGACATAGCACACTGTTTCAGAAGACAATAAAAACATCAAAGGGGGCTGAAAATGGCCAGAATAACTGTCTCCAGATCCACACTGCAAGTGTGGAAAAGAAGGGACTGGTGCCAGTGCGTGGGAGGGGGAGTTATACAGACTGTTGAAGTCACATCCGGCAGACGACGTCATTACGGAGTCATGTGAAGCCCTCTGCTGACATCCAGACGTACTAAGGGAAAAAGGCTTCCTGATCCAGGCTGGCGCCTGGGGAGGATTCTAAGTTAGCGAATCTACAGCTAGAAAGGAGGCTAAAGCCCCAAAACTCTGCATATTTTGCTAAACTCAGACAAGTCATTGCTTCCCATTAAGGTCAGCCTATTGTTTAGTCCTGGGGAGGAATTTCATACGTTATTTTCATAACAGCAAGAAAATGGATAATCATTTGGGGTGGTCGACTACCCACCTCAAAGAATATTCACAACACTTGTCAGCGCGAATCATCAAAGTCACTAAATTATCCTGAGCTCAATTCCCTAGCAGCTATGGCACAGAGCAGACAGGCTAAACTTACGGCAATATGTGAAGTATTCATGCAGAAGCAAAACAGTAATAAAATCAAAATGACAAACTTTGAAAATCACAAACTGAATTAGAAAAATCAAGTTTAATTTAATATAGAAAATTATTCCAAAATGAGAAATACCCATTAAGGGGAACTAGCGATATGAATTTTAAATGTTTATGTACAAACTGTGTCAAAAACTGGGAAGTTCCAATTATAGTCAATGGTCTTGGTAGACCGGGACCTAGGTGCACTTTGAGACTGACTACAGTGCATTGCATGTCGGGCATACCAACCAGATTCGTCCTTGGCAAAGATTTCACCTTTTGACTTAGGGCCTGATTAAATTCTTGGTGATAAGTATATTTCATCCCAATGGCAATGGAGTATACTTAACGTCAAGAATGGGGTCCTGCCAAATTTATATGCTGGCAGACTTCAGGATTAATCATGACGTGGACTACTACATCTCACCGTGGTTAATCCCCCTCCGACGGCCCAGTGGAGTAAGGGCTGTGGGAGGCTGACCTGTCATTCCACCCACCTAATTTTGATGAGCAGAATGACAGCTCAGTTTTCACTCCCTGTCACACCAGGAAAACACTGGTGGTAAGGGGCAGTGAAAACTGCTAAGTGGCCCCTTGCCATAGGAGTGGACTCCCAGGGTGAGGGCAACATTTTATATTTTATTTTCAAAAAGCAAATCCTGTTTAATAAATAAGTACATTGTTTGGGGCAGGGCTCCATCCTACTGACAAAGCCCTGCACCAAAAAGGAAAATGCATCAACAGAAACTTCTGGAATGGCGGTTCTTGCCAGTGCTTTATAAGTGATCATCAGCTTGGTGATTATTTATACATTTTGATGGGCAGAGTAGTCTCGGCCAGGTGGACATAAGTTCACACTTTTAAAGCACCAGAGGACCTCAGGGGAGGCACTTTTAGACTCAGAGGGTGTCAGGCAAAGGCCCCAACAGGGTCGAGTACAGTTCTAGTTGCCAGTTGTCAGCTGGGTACTTTGAGGAAAAGGCCTCTTGCAGCTTGTTCTCTCCCTGTAGTCACTAAAGAGGTCCAACAACTGACTCTTGGAAGTCCACTTTCTTGTCCTGGGTACACGAGGGAACAGGTCTGAAACTTCAAGTCTGCTCTCAGGTCACAAAAAATAGGTCTAGTCCTCTTTTTCTGCATGTCCAGAAGGTGTTCTGATGCAGGTGCCTGAAGTAGGCACATTTATGCTGAGCACAGTCTAGTTGGTTGGGTGACTCCTCACTGCTCCCTAACCAATGGAGTAAACGCTTTAGAATACTTAAGCAACCAGACGGTGGATACACAAGAATTGTCTTGGCATTCTGTTCTCTTTCTTTCAAGTGTACCCTAATAGTTACCAGTGGCTCAACACATCTGCCAAGCAGGGTATGGCAATGGTCTGTGAAAAGGAGGCCCACAGCCTCCATTCTGCATATTGAGAGAAGTCGTCTCTGCACATTCCAACCTATATTTTGCACCTTGAAGGCATATGACACCTTTTACACACCTATTCAAGGCTAAATATTGCCTGATAGAAGCTAAAGAGCCAATGTAAACTAGCCGCGGGAGCTTCAGAAAAGGAAAATGTGCTTTGTACTGATTTGCCCAAATCTGTGACTGAGGGTGAGTGCTTGAAAAGTTTCAGGACTCCGTCAATCACACTTTTTGTTGCTAAAGTTGTCCTAAGTGGCCAGGGTATGCCCAGATGTGGATCCCTTGCTCATAGTGCCACTGGATTCAAACTAGCCTGGCTGATGAGGGGTGACACCCCCAAACCGGTCCCAGGATGATTGTTTCTGGTCCTGGGAGACCCTGGCCAGGCAGTTCAGGCTGGGCTGTTCCTATGGGGAGCAGGGTCAAAACTGATTTGCAGTCGGCTGAGTCCAAACTGGCAAGCAAAAAACACTGATCTACTAAATCCAGTTCTGTGACTGGGGTGAATGTTTGATTTGTCAATCATCTGTTCTTTTTGTATCTGTAAAATAATAGAAGAGTACCCCCGTGTTACACAGTTTCCAGTGACAACAGTTACACATTTGCCAGATGAGTTGCAAGAGACAGTTTTACTAGATGTTTGGGATTTTTCAGGAAAAGAGATAGGACTCATATAAGGAGTGGGGCCAGTAAAAATATCAGTGAAGCCAAACGCAGTGTATCTGAGGGTACAGCTTTATAACATGACCCTAGAAGTAACTGCATGATTAAATACCATAATTGATAACTTCATTGAGCAAGGTGTTCTAAAAGAAATCTTGGAAAGTCCATGTAATTCCTCTATTTTAGGATTGCGGAAGCCTAATGGAAAATACTGCATAGTTTAGGATCTGAGAAAAGTGAATTAAATTGTTGTTGCATGTTGTCCAGTGGTACCGAATCCTGCAGTGATTTTGATCCCATGTGAAGTTGAATGGTTCATCGTTATTGATTTGTGCCAGATGTTTTTGTCTAGCCCCCTGAGCAAGGACAGCCAGTTTCTCTTTGCCTTTAAATTCGAAAGCCGTATTTTATCATGGTATCATATGCCTCAAGGGTATACAGAGCCACCATCAATTTTTCAAGAGATACTGAAAGCATTTGTAATCCTTTAAAATGTCTTTTCATTCAGTTTTGGTGAAATACATTGATGATTTGATGGTTGCAACAAATACATGTGAAACCCGTAGGAGAGATACAATTGCCTTGTTAAATCATTTAGGAGAAAATGGACATAAAGGCCCATATTTATACTTTTTTAGGGCCGCATTTGCGCCGCTTTTTGACGCAAAAGCGGCACAAACTTACAAAATACAGTTGTATTTTGTAAGTTTGCCCCGCTTTTGCATCAAAAAGCGGTGCAAATGTGGCACTAAAAAAGTATAAATATGGGCCAAAGTTTCCCCAGCAAAGTTGCAGTGTCAAAAGGAAGCAAAATAATTAGGTCACCACATAGAGAAAGGTGCAAAAAGGGGGCCGAAGAAAGAATCTCAACAGTAATGCAAATGAACCTATCAGTAACATGTCAGAATGTTTTTGGGAATGGTTGGCTACTGCCGCCAGTGGATTCCAAAATTTTCTTTCTGTCCAAGCCCTTACAGAGGCTGACACACAAGGATGTGTCTCATCGAGTACAATTTGATAACGATTGCATGCGCGCCTTCTCTAAGCTGAGAGGACGCCTGTGCCAAGCCCCAGCCCTGGAAATGCCAGATTACAATAAATGTTGTCCTCTTTCTGTTATGACACAGTTACAAGGAAGTGCTAACAAGCATGTAGCCTATTTTTCAGCCACACTGGATCCTGTAGCTGCTGCGTTGCCTGGCTGTTTAAAAGCCCTGCTGTGGTGAGTGTCAGTAAAGGACAATGCAAAGGCATTGTATTGGGCCATCTCCTGAATGATTTTGTGCCCCATTCTGTTGAAATTCTTTTGACCCATGCAAAGACCCACTACCTGCCCAATGGTAATTTACCTCACAATGAGCAGGTCATCTTGGGGTCCCCCAATGTTAACATCAGAAGATGTAATATCTTAAATGTGGCAATGTTTTAACCAATTCCGCGAGGAGGAGGTGGAGCATGACTGTCTCGATGTGTCTGAACTGTGCACCAAACCAAGAACTGATATTAAAGATGCCCCATTAGATGGAAATGACTTGTCATGTTCAGTGCTGATGCCCGTTTTAGAGATATTGGTGGAAATCTCAGATCTAGCTATGCAGTTTGCACAGTCTCAGGTGTGATAGAAGCGCCATGGCTTTACGGAGTCTTTTCTGCACAAGTTCATGAACTGATTGTTCTTACTAGAGCATACTGTGCTTCTGAACAGCTTAAAGCAAGGGTCTTCAAACTGGGGGGTGGGCCCCCTTAGGGTGGCCTCAAGTGATCCCAGTGGAGCGTGCCAGGCTCTGGCCAAAAGAAGCATTACACAGTTAACTGTGTTTTGTTTTAAGCAGAAACATGTTATTGCACTTTTAAAAAGGCTACATTACTTAACTGCAATGTTTAAATACATCTAGACATATTTAAAGATTGCCATCTTTATAAAATAATTGTGAAAAATTCTGAGGGGGCGCCAATGATTTTAATTTTTCAACTGGGGGGTGCAGCATTAAAAAGTTTGGAGACCACTGGCTTAAAGTGACCTTACAGCCAGTATGGTTTTGGTGTCGTTCATGATTGCGGATAGTTATGGTCCCAGAGAGGCTTCATGACCTCTTCTGGATCATCTATCCGAAACAGTGACAAGGCATTACATTTATCTGTAAAAATTGCTGTTGTCAAATGTGCAGCATTTCAAAAGTCAAATGATTACATCTTGTTAGGCAATGCCTATGCTAACCAAGTAGCACATTGTTGTGCTCTTCATGGCACATCCTTTAATGAGGAATGGAGCGATGGAAGCAGCACCAGCAAGACAAATCAGAATTTCTTCATCACAGCAATTGATACTGTCAACACCAGGACAGTGCGTGCTCAACGGGCATCTAGAATGCAAAAACCCAACACTCGCAAGATAAAGTAATTTATGCATTGTGATGATATGTTATTGTTTAACCTTTTGCATTGCAGAATTCCATCCAAAAGATTCATTTTTAAGGTGCTTATAAATACTGTACATTTACAATGTATAGCTGCAGACATTCAGAGTGTGTTAGGGTGTGGTCCCTTTCCAGGGCCTTCTGGAGACTTTCCCTGCAACATGCCTGGGCGTGGTTCTAGGCTGGGCCAAGACTATATAAAAGAGAGTCAGCCCAACTTCCAGTGCTCACTATTCAGAGGTCCCGGTGCAGAGCAGCAGCTTCTTCCTGAGCTCCTGTCCCGGCGGCCTATTTGGATTTTCCAGTCTTCTGCACTCATCTCTCATTGGTGATCACTGTTTCCAGGCGGTAAGATGGTGTTTGGACATTTCCCAACACCGTAATTGAGAATCTTCATATTCTTGATTTTAATTCTTAAATGAATAACAGATTACTTGTGCGCTGCCATTTTTTGACATTTGTATGGTGGTTTGCAAATAGGGAGGACGCGCAATTTATTCCATAAAGATTTGACTTCGTTATTACATTATTGTTCATTGCGCGCTGATATTTCTTGACGTTTACATGATGTTTTACGAGTTGGCAAGACGTGCAACTCGTTTCATGAGCATTTAACTTTGTTCATTGCGCGCTACTTTTTCTTGACATTTACATGGTGGCATTCGAATCGGCGAAACGCGCGATTCACTTCTCGTGTGTAATTCATGCTGTTCATTGTGCGCTACCATTTTCTGGCATTTACATGGTGGCATTCAAATCAGCAACACGCGCGATTCTTTCCTTTAGTGTTTTTTTATGTTATTCATTGTGCGCTACCATTTCTTGGCTTTTGTATGGTGGCATTTGAATCTGCAAGACGTGCAATTCTTTCCTCGTGTATAAATAATGTAAGTTACTGTGCGCTACCATTCTAAGACATTTTCTTTGGTAGCATTTCAAGTTGACACGTCGCGTGATTTATTCCTTGAATCTACGTTGTGTGATTTCATGGTGCACAAACCTTTATGGTTTATGTGCGCAATTTACTTCCCAATGTTTTTTCTGAGATGAACACAACAATACCAGAGTTCTAGATGTAATGCTGTGTGTTCCTGATATGTATTCCTAAAAGGAGATTCATAGGGTTGTTTAGAAATTGCTCAAAGTGTTTCCTGATTCTCATGCTAAAGAAAGTACTTGAATCTGAAAGTCCTATTTAACTTTTCCTGTTTCCTCCTCAGGTATTCGGTCATCTAAAGCCTAGTCAGTTTTAGGATTATTCTAGGGTTGTTCATGTTTTTTCGGAAAAGACGAAGCTTAGAGTTGTAGCATGGTACTGATTTCATGAGATGTAATTTTGATGTTGTGTTTTAACCTTTTGCTTCCTGCAGGTCTCCTTCCCAGCTGTTCCCGTCCTAATCCCCTTTTCCCCACTTGGACTCTCTTAGACTCTGTGATAAATCTAATCAGAGTATTGGAGCTGTCTTGTGGTGGAAGTGTTGGGAACGTGCACGGACCCGAGGATCTGGTGACTCTGACAGATACTTGGGAAGATTGCAGGAAGAAGTGCCAGAAGAAGAATGAAGAGGTTGGAGAAGAGCAGTGTTAAAAATGGGGTCTCTACTTGGCAGTTGGTTTACACCCTGTCCAAGTAGGGACCATCACTTTAGTCAGGTTAAGGGAGATACCCCTCTAATAACCCCTGCTCACTCCCTTGGTAGCTTGGCACATGCAGTCAGGCTTATCTCAGAAGCAATGTGTAAAGCATTTGCGCATAACATACAGTAACACAGTGAAAACACTACAAAAGGACACCACACCAGTTTTAGAAAAATAGCCAATCTTTATCTGTGTAAAATACCAAAACAAGAAAAATCCAACATACAGTGCTAAAGATAGGACATTTTTAAGATTTCACTTACAAATACAGTTCCTTGAAGTCGATAGCTCCACCTGGGGCTATCACGGCGTCGTGCTCCTCAAAACCAACAGTTCAGGCTGGCCACAGCATCACAGGCCAGCTACGGTGTCTGGAAGACCCCCAAACAGTACCTTTGGATTTGCAGGGCGTCGTGATCCTTGCAATGAGATCCAGAGAGAAGTGTCGCTGGCATTGCGGAGTTGGTTCCGGATTCGGTGCGGGGATCATCGGGTCCTTGAAGTCACACGCGTTACCAATCGAACTCCGGAATGATGAAGTCAGGAGCAATGGCGTTGATGGCATTGGGGCTGTGGTGCGAAGTGGGAAGATGTGACTTGCGGTGCCATGTCCAGAGGTGTCAGAGAGACCAGGGCTGCAATACGAAGCGGGGCCATGCGATGTGCGGTGTCACCAGGTCACATGCAGGCAGCAGACTTGTCATTGCTGAATCGCTGTCGCTGGTAGGCCAAAGCCAGAGGTGCAGGACAGTGCTTCGTGAACCTCATGAGTGGTGTACCCAGGCCACGGTGCAGGCAGGGATGCCCCGTAATTACCCTGGAGTCTATGGTGCTGGCGTCGGTTGACCGGAGCTGCGTTGTAGAACGGGACAGTGCTTTGTGTACCCCACGGGCAGGGTCCACAGGCCACGGTGCAGACAACGGCGCCGGTGTCAACAGGAGCAACAGCATCAGCATCAGGCATGCCCAGGCTGTAGTGTGAGCAGGTGATGTCGAAGTGTGGGGCCCATAGATTGCAGTGCAAGCAGCGGCTCAGTGAAGTCCTCCGATGATGGCATTGGTGAGACCAGGGTCACGGTGTGAAGCGGGGCAGTGCGGCTCCATGCGGTGTTGGCAAGTCATGGGGCAGGCCAGCGGTGTTGTTGATGGCGTTGCACTGGTTTTTCTTCTTTTATAGCACAGAACACACAGTTCTCCGTGCTGCTGGTCGAGAAAACTGAAGTCTTTGGTGTCATTGAGACTTCCAACAGGAGGCAAGCTCCACTCTAAGCCCTTGGAGAACTTCCTCAATCAGGATACACAGCAAAGGTCACCCATTGCTCTCTCTTAAGGCAGAAACAACAACTGCAGGCCAATCCAGCAAAGTAACACAGCAAAGGGACAGTACTCCTCCTCCAGCTCTTCAGCTCTTCTCCTTAGTAGAGGATCCTCTTGTTTCCAGAAAGATTCTAGAAGTCTGGGGTTTTGGGTCCAATACTTATACCCCTTTCTGCTTTTGAAAATTGCAAACTTCAAAGGAAAGTCTCAAGTCTTTGTATGATCCTTCCTTGCCCCGGCCAGGCCCCAGACACACAACAGGGGGTTGGAGACTGCATTGTGTGAGGGCAGGCACGGCCCTTTTCGGTGTGAGTGACCACTCATTCCTCCCCTCTGATCCAGATGGCTCATCAGTCTATGCAGGGTACACCCCAGCTCCCTTTATGTTACTGTCTAGAGGAGAGGTGTAAACAGCCCAACTGTTAAACTTACCCAGACAGGGGGAATCCACAAAGAGGCAGAGTCACATAATAGTTTAAGGAAGAAAATGCCTACATTCTAAAAGTGGCATTTTCAACCTCACAATCCAAAAAAACAACTTTACTAAAATATGTATTTTTAAATTGTGAGCTCAGAGACCTCAAACTCCATATTTCTATCTGCTCTCAAAGGGAATCTGTACTTTACTAATATTTATAGGCAAGCCCCTTGTTAACCTAAGCAAGAGATAGGCCGTGCAACAGTGAAAAACGAATTTGGCAGTATTTCAATGTTAGGTCATGTAAACACACCAGCACATGTCCTACCTTTTGCATTAAGTGCACCCTGTCCAGGGAGCTAACTATGGCCTACCTTAGGGGTGCCTTCCATGTATAAAAAAGGAAGGTTTGGGCCTGGAAAGTGGGTACACTTGCCAAGTCGTTTTGGCAGTTTAAAACTGCACACACAGATACTGCAGTGGCAGGTCTGAGCCATGTTTACAGGGCTACTAATGTGGGAGGCACAACCAGTGCTGCGGGCCCACTAGTAGCATTTGATACTTACTAGGGACTTACCAGTAAATCAAATATGCCAATCATGGATAAACTAATAAACACTGCAATTTACACAGAGAGCATTTGCTCGTTAGCACTGATTAGCAGTGGTAAAGTGCCTAGAGTCCTAAAGCCAACAAAAACTGGACAGAAAAAATAGGAGGAAGGAAGCAAAAGGTTTAGGGATGATCCTGCAAAAAGGGCCATTTCTAACAAGCAGGTTGTGTTCAGAGAGATGAGGATGATAGTTGGGTTTCCAGTGAGGGATAAGCAGTGTTACCAAATTGTTTGTTGTACTCGATGGCAAGATATGACCACGGACAAACCCACATTAGTAGTGAAGCTATGATCAGAACATTCAGACAAACATGGTGCAACCCCCGATTCAGATTGGTTGCTGAAGCAGTTTGTCACAGATGTATAACAAATGAATGTAGGGAAATGGACTATGGTTTACCTGAGTCACATAGGTGGATCAGGAGGTCCTTTGAACAGAAAGCAACCTGATTTCATTGAAACGGCTGTGTGTAATGACTTGAGATATGGTTTGGTTGTGATGTGTATCTTCTGAAATTAGGCTGAGGCTTCTCCAACTCATAGGAATGATAGCCTCACAGTTGCAACACTGCTTTTGAGGGAATTGATACTTCATTTCGGCTCTCTGACTTCTCTGGAATCAGATCGAGGAACTCATTTCAACAGTGAAGTAATAAACATTTTGTGTGCAGCTCTACAAATTGAGCAAAGATTGCACTGACGTTACAGACCAGAAGCCTCAGGATTAGTCGAACAAGTGAATGGAACATTTAAGTCTTGACTGGCAAAAGCGTGTGCATCTATGATGTTGAAGTGGCCAGGTGCATTGCCTCTTGTCCTTATGAACATGCACAGCACACCTGAAAGAAAGACAGGATTGTTCCCTCACAAAATGAATATAGGGCGTGCTATGAGTTTGCCAGATAACGTTACAGATGACTTAGTGATAGATTATTGTAAAGGACTACCAGATGTGGTTCGGTCTTTGTCTCACCAGGCTGGAGAAGCAACTGCTCAATCACAACAAGAACTGTGGCACGACCTGAATCCTGGAACCTGGGTTCTGGTGAAGAAGCATGTTAGAAAGTCATGCTGAGAGCCATGTCAAAAAGGGCCATACCAGATTGTCCTAGTCACAACAACTGTTGTGAAGTGTGCTTGTCTACCCAACTGAATACATGTGAGCCGCATTCACAAAGGTTCAGGTCCCCTTGATCAAATAGTGCCTGTTCCTGGGTTAGGAACAGTGAGCGAAGGGGTCCAGGTCAGCCAAGCTGTTGGGACTGAACAAGTGGCTGTCAGGGAAAATGCACAGTCTGGTGAAACTCTAAGTGAGTCTGTTGCAGTCGAAGGTGCAGGAGGGTCAAGTCAGAGGCAGTTGACTCCTGCTAGCTTAGAAAATGCTGAAATCCCAGTCATGCCTGAGTAAAGAATCGCAGTTGGAGACCAGTGGCCCGAGTAAAGTCCAGACCCAGTGATAAATGTGCCTCCTACTATTGCTGAAGGAACTGAAAAGTTAGACCAAAGTGACAGTGATATTGAAGGTCATGCAACAAGGAGGTAGAAAAAAAAACATTTTGGAACTTGAAATTACTTTGGAACTAAACTTTGAAATCTCAAATGAACAGAGACATTATTTGCTGGAAGTACTCATAAGTGATTATCAGATAGTTTATTATTAGAGGCATTTGAACTTTTGGTAGTGATTTCGAACATTTGGAAGTAGAGAAAAATCATGATGAACTTTTTAGAAGATGAAGAACTTTGTGAATAAGTGCTTCGATTTTTGATTTTTGCTTTGCTCACATGAAGAAAAAAAAGACGGTGTAAATTAATTGAGAGCAACTTTTGAATTTTTGATTTCTGAATTTTTGTTTTTGTAGATTTGAGTAACACTGTGGTCTGAGTCTAGACAAGTGATGAAACCCAATTAAGGTGAAAGGAATAAATGAAAGTATTTGTTTGTAGGATTAGCAACAGAATGTGTGATTGTAAGAATTTTATTGATAGTTGGATTAGGTCTGCCAGTGAAAGAGGAGATTGAAAGCACAGTTACACTGATACTAAGAGATTCAGCTGCAGAACATGATTCCCAGTATGAGAGATTGTTACGCACTGATGGTTCTAAGGGGGATTTGACATCTAATGTGTATTACAAATTGGTGTATAAGTGTAATAAATCTATGGCAATATGTAATTGGCATGTTTGCACACAGATCCATTAATCAGTTCAGGACGGAATCACAGCTTGCCATTAACATATGGAATTTCTTGAAGTCTGTAATTCTGTTATGGTTGTATGATCAGGAGTATATCCAATAATTCTATTCCAATTATGACCTAATGTTTTCTTTTGTGCATATTAATCAGCACCTGAGTAGTGTGGCTAAAGCTAAAAATACTGATATTGTGGGAGGTTTCTTTGAACGGACCCTGACTTTTGGAACTGCATATGCACACAAGAACAATTTAACCTGCATTCTTGCACCAGTAGAAGAGGATTTCATTGGACAAGTAGATGACAAAAGGAAAGCAATGAAAGCCACGGTAGAAAAAGAGTAGTTTTACAAGACTGGAAAAAAGACCATGCACATGTTTCAGAGAGCAGTAATCAAGGATACTTTGCTTTTCCTGTGACTGGGCCACTCACCTGAAAAGCAGGATGTCTGCAGGGGCAATGGTATGCCCCCAACCTCCTGGAACACCTCTCGGCACTTCCTGGTGGACACAGAAACCCAGCAGATGTCCCAAAAGGAAAGGGAGAGTGGAAGAGAAAGAGACAAAACACTGCCACGTCTTGCTGGTCCAGCCAGGTACCCTGTATCTTCGGGGGGCAGGTCGTTGTTGACAGAGGGATAGTAGAGTTAGTGCACTCAATTTCCTTGAAACAGAATCTCCCTTTCTGATATGGGCACAGAGTGGTAGAAGAACACTGGGGTGCTCCAGCACTTTTCTTGGATAATAATAACTGTTGGCACAATTACTAACACTGCATTACCAAAAACCCAAACTGAGTACCATAACAATAAGTACTGCAACACTAGGGCTTGCTTCACAGAGATTCACTGTTGCACACTACAATTAGAACTGTGGTTCCACTTATCATGCACAAGAAAGATAAACAAGGGCATTAATTATATCACATATAACTTTCCTGCATGCATAGGGTTAAACTAAAAGGAACAAAAACAATCCAAGAAATACAAATGTCCGCTCTGGGTTCAAACAGTTAGGGTGGCACAGTTTGGTTTGGTTTCACTGTGTGTGTGAAAAACCCTTCAAAAAGCAAACTCCTCAAACCTGAAACATAGGCATGAATGACACAATTTAAAATCCAAGAGTTACGCTATTAGAGAAAGAAAAGTCACGTAAATGCTCTTTTAAAATTGCACTGTCACTTTTTGTAGTACTTGAGCTGAAGCAGATTTCCTGAAGCACATTTAGGCAAGTAACTACAATAATAATGTAGAATGTTCAGAAATGCATTTGTCTCTTCAAGAGAAGCACTCTGCCAAAATACGAGGTCTGAAATGCACCAGCTGCTCTAGGAAAGCACAGCTCTCAAAGAACAAACTCCCTGGAGAATATTAGTCACTTAGCTGCAGTCTTTTCCGGAGTGTTGGAGGAATGCCTGGTGTCAGCTGGTACAGGAACGAAGAAAAGAATTGCCTCAAATGTCCTGAATACGAGGATGACAGCAGGGGCTGAACTGCCAAGTCAGATGCTGAGATCAGGAAGCAAAACAAAGCCAAGCAGGGAGGCATGCTTCACTCTGCTATTTATAGCCAATCAGGAGAGCAGTTGAGTTTCCACATGTGGATGAGTCACCACACCCAATAAGAAGCACATGTCTACACCTGCTCACATTAGCAAACAAGCATTGGTAAAACAAGCATTGATAAAACCAATTGTGTAAAACAGCACATTATGTTTACTTAGAAACATGAAGATTTAACCAAAGATATAGATATGATTTAACCCTAATCCCTGGGGATGCTGACAGATAATGCAGGAGGCACCTCGAGGAATCCTGACAGCTTTAGCCTGGCAACAAGTATGGAAATTATGTATTTATAGACCTAAGTCAAAGACAGACACACATTTTGTCGGTACTAGTGAATGCAGACATGTATTTTTGTTTAACAGTGTTTGGACCTTTAGGTTGAACTGAAAAGATCCCGCCATACCAGGTGTTTATATAATTTGTGGGAAAAATGCCTATTACAAACTTCCGAAAGGCTGGTATGGTACTGGTTACCTAGGAGTGCTATTTCTGAAAAATTCTCATGTGAACAATTTCCTAGCCTGGAAAGAGAAACCGAATTCCAGAGTTCGGAGAGGTGCTATTTTGTTTTGTTTTTGCCATAATTCCATCAGTTGGACTGATCTTGAATGATATCACAGTTAGGAAGTTGTCAACTGTAGTAGATAAGTTATCTATTGACACAGCAGGTGCCGTGTTATTAATGGACACAGAGGTGCTTGCTATGAGAGTAATGGTTTTGCAAAATTATCTTGGATTAGACATTTTTATTGCAAAGGAGGGTGGAGTCTGTAAAATATTACATGCACAACAATGTTGTACGTATATACCAGATAATAGTAAGGAGATAAGGAAGTTTATCTCAAACATCACTAACCTGAAATATGACCTAAAAGAACTCAATCAATCAATCATGGCACTTATAGAGCATGGCTTATCAACAAGAGGGTAGCAAGGTGCTGGAGGGGTGGAGTGGGTAGTAAATCAGTCGAAGAGCCAGGTCCTGAGGAGGAGGAGAGGAAACGTGTTCCAGGTCTACACAGCAAGGCATAAGAAGGATCTTCCTCCAGCCGAGTTCTTGCAGATCCTTGGTGTGGAGGTGAGGGCCATCTGGGCAGAGCAGAGTTGTCTGGAGGGCATGTAGAAAGAGAGGCGGTGGTTGAGGTAGGCAGGTCTGATGTTGTGTAGGGCCTTGTATGCATGCGTGAGGAGTTTGAAGGTGATTCTTTTGTTGACCAGAAGCCAGTGGAGGTCTCTCAGGTGGGCAGTGATGTGGTTGTGTCATGGGATGTCCAAGATGAGTCTGGCTGCAGCGTTCTGGATTCCATGGAGTCTCGTTCGTAGTATGCTGGTGGTGCCGACACAAAGTGTGTTGCTGTAGTCAAGCTGCTGACGAGTGCCTGGGTGATTGTTCTACTTGCCTTGATGAGATTCTATTTGAATATCTTTCAGAGCAAACAGAGCGTGTGGAAGCATGAGGATAAGAACGCTTTGACTTGGGGGACCATTGACAGCGAGAAATCAAGGATGGTTCTGAGTTTGTATGCATGGTCGGTGGGTGTGGGGAGGGGCCAAGACCTGCGGGCCACCAGGATTTGTCCCAGGCAGAGGGTGTGTAGCCGAGGATGAGGACCTCAGTCTTGTCAGAGTTGAGCTTTAGGCAGCCGTCTTTTTTTCTAGGCAGTAACTGCATTCATTCCATTGTGGAAGTTGCTCTTGGTTGCTGATGGAGAGGGAAAGGATCAGCTGGGTGTCGTCGGTGTAGGAGACGATATTGAGACCATGGTTTCTGACGATGTTGATGAGTGGGGCCATGTAGATATTGAAGAGGGTGGGTCTCAGAGAGGTACCGTGGGGGAACTCCGCAGCTGGTCTCCGTCGGTTTTGAGGTGACTGGTGGGAGCCTGACTCTCTAGGTTCGGCCAGTGAGGAAGGAGCAGATCCACTCAAGGGCCTTGCCGCAGATGCCGGCTTCATGTAGTCTGATGCAGAGCGTGGTGTGGGAGATGGTGTTGATAGCAATGGAGAGATCAAGGAGGATGAGGGCTGCTATTTCACCTTGGTCTAGGAGGGTGCCTATGACATCCGTTGCTGCGAGGAGTGCGGTCTTGGTACTATGGTTGCTCCTGAATCCAAATTGGCAGGGGTCCACCAAGATGTGGTTGGCCTTGAGGAAGTCGGTAAACTGGCCATTGTTGGCCGTCTTGATGACTTTGGCTGGAAAGGGGAGCAGTGAGATGGGTCTATAGTTTTTTAGGTCCCTTGGGTTGGCTGGAGTTTTTGGGTGTGGTGGATGTGGGCTGAGTGGGTGGGTCTGGGGCTGTGAGTCCATCGTAGATGTCTTGGATCTTGTGGTGAAAAAAGTGGCAAGGTTATTGCACAGGTCTTCGGAGGGGGATGTCTGTGGTGTCCATGTTGGGTTTAGTCAATTCTTTGATCACAGTGAAAAGTCCCTTACTGTTGTGTGAGTTGGCATTGATGCGTTCCTGAATGGCCGATTTTCTTGCTGTTCTGATGAGGTGGTGGTGTGTGGTGACAGCAGTTTTGAAGACTTTGTTGTCTGCCGTGTTTTTGCTCCTTCTCCAATTTCTTTCGAGTCGTCTGCAGATGCGCTTGGATTATTGGAGGTTGGAGGAGAACCATCGGTGGAGTTACGGGCTGAAGTGTAGGTGTCCATGGTGTCTGGTGGTGGGGTGTGGCAGAGGGCAGTGGGACGTTGATCTTCGGAAACCTTCATGCAGTTTCTGCAGGGGTGGTGGTAGGTGTGGTGGTGTTTGGTGGTCTTGGTGAGGGGGAAATGGATGCAGTGGTGGTCAGTCCAGTGGAGTTTGGAGGTGTGCGAAATGGAGATGTTGTTGCCAGTGGTGAAGACGGGGTTGAGGGTGTGTCCTGCTGAATGGGTTGGGGAGTTGACCAGTTGTTTGAGTCCCAGGGTGGCGAGGTTCTTTAGTAGGGATGAGGTGATGTGGTCGCTGAGGTTGTCCAGGTGGAAATTGCTGTCCATTGAGGTGAGAGCGTGGGGGAGGCGATGAAGTCGGCTATGAATTCGCTGAATGGGGAGCAGGGTTCAGGGGTTCTGTAGACGAGGGCTGGTGTATGGGAGGCAATATGGAATGGTTTTCCAACCACTGGAAAATGGTTTGGAAACTTGGGAAAGGGAATAGTGGGAATGATCTTGAGACCAGTGTTGATTGTGGCTTTGCGTGTCTCAGATGCTCTTGGGTTATACAAACTATACAAAATGTTGGAAGAGAGAAGAGCTAAGAATAGACAAAGAAGAGAAGAGATAAAAATGGAGACTAGGAGAAGCCTTTACTATAATAACCTCAAGAACTGTGAGGATCAAAGCAGACCTTACCGGAAAAAGACATTTAACTTTTGAGTTGTCTCACTGTCATGAGAGTGTGTCCTTTTTGTGACTCCATAGATTGCCAAAAGTGACGATTTATGTCTCATGTATGACAGCCTAAAGTAGAAAGCTGCACTGACACGTATATTAAATGTGCTTATGTTTTCATTTGCTGGTAGTCACAATTGTGCCTTCCTTATTAAATAATGTGTCAGTGAAATAAAATTGATGTTAAAGTATAATTTAGACTCTTTACTAATTGCTTGTATCAAAATAAATTTAATTTTTAATGTTAAATATGTGATTTATAAGTTTAAAGGGAGATGCAAATAGGTAACAATTGTACTTTTTTGCCACATTTATAGAAATGTACTGACAAAGTTATCATTTAAAGTCAAATGTATTGCTCATACTAATGAAATATTAATAGGGATGAATTTTAGGTCTGTATTTTTGCGTTGTATTAAATTGAAATGATTAACTGTAATACAATAGATTTTCTCATGTTAGCTTAAATGAGCCCTGCAGAGCTCGTAGATTTTTTCTCTAGGTTCCGTTCTCATGAGGAGCTTTGCAAGTAGTAATAGGTTTATTGTTCAATTGCACAGAGACATTTAGTTTTAGTGCTATGAAAAGAACATCCTGGCCTGTGGACTTGATGTGAAATAAAATGTTGCCACTACTGTATGGACTCACACAGATGGAGGATGGTTCTCAGGAAAAGTCTGAAAATTTGATGGACTGTTACAACTTTGGAATCACCAGATGTCGATGATTGGATGATGGCCCTTTTGCATGACCAGATGCCATTAAACCAACAAGTCAATTTGATTTGTGTTTTATATCATGGATGGACTTTAAAGATTTATGCCCTCATTATGACATTGGCGGTAAATCCCACTTACAGCCATGCTGAATGCTGCCAACATACCGCCACTGCGGCAGACATCTGTTCACCATATTATGACACACACACACCAATCCGTCACTATTCAGCCACATACACAAATCCGCTACACCAAAGATCAGTGATGTACTGGCGGTACCCACACCTACACTGTTACGCCAACAGAACAACGCCCACCACATTAGGAAGATGGAGCTATGGCGGAGGATCGTGGACATCGTCAACGCCGTGGGACAGCACCCAAGAACAAGGGACGACATCAGGAAGAGGCGGAACAACCTACGGGGGAAGGTGCATTCCATAGAAGCAAGACACCAACTTGCTGTACAGAGGACTGGCGGTGGACCCCCACCTCCACCCCTACAACTAACAGCATGAGAGAAGCAAGTCTTGGCAATCATGCATCCTGAGTGCCTGGCCGGAGTAGGAGGATGACTGGATTCTGGTAAGTCAACTCCATACTACTATAACCCCCCCTACCTGAATGCCATCAAATACCCCCACCCTTACCCTCACCCTCACCCCCATCACTCCACCACCTCCCACACACCCCACCATCACATCCCACTCATTCCAATGCCAAGCCCTGCATGCTCTACCAATGCATGGGCATCACTCACAGCCCTGCATGGACACCTATCACCAAAGCATACACACTAGAGAGAATCAGCTAGCCCACCACATACCAACCTACACAAGTCAAAGCTGCAAGGGAAAATACAAACAAATAGGGCAACCCACCAATGCACAATATGTCACATACAGAAACAATAATGCATCATTTACATCCCCACTGGTATCCCAGCCAATGTCACAGGAGAGGCGGTGCCAGCAATATCCAGTCCCCCAACTGAAGAGGCCCACAGAGATGACAGAAACTCCGGTCGCCTGGATCTGGATGACAAACCTGTCTCATCAGGGACCTCTGGACAGTGCGTTACCCAAGCCAAGTCACACACCACCACAGAGCGTCCCCCATCTGGAAACACCACCACAGCATCCACCCAGCGTACCAATTCCTCTGACCCCAGGACACATCAATCAGCAGTGTGTCCACCTCTACAGGGACCCCAGAGCACACCTCATACCCAAGACAATCAGGGACCTGGGGTCAGTGGCAGTGGTCACACGGTTCAGGGGACACAGGCCTAGGGAACCGACTCTCCAGGAGGCACTAGCAGAGATCCTGGGAGCCTACCAACATTCCCAGGACACGATGGGCCAGATCCTGGAGAATGTGCAGCAGAACAGGCTGCTGCAGGAGGGGCAGTACCAGGGGATCAGGGAGGACTTGCAGGATATCAACACCACCCTGGTCTCCATAGCAGGGGTGCTGGCAGACATGGCCAACATTATGAGGGAGGCAGTCTCCCAACAGCGGGCCCCTGCCACTAGCCAGACATTTGAACTGCCTTCCACTTCCGCTAGTGGACAGGAGGCCCCGCCACACAGCACTCACAGGCCACCAGCACCCCACCCCCCCAAAAAAGGAGAACCACCCCGCAAACGTTCCCTGCGATCCAGTCAGAAGCCAGAGACTGTTGCCAAGAACCCCACCAGGAAATGAGACTCTCCTGAGTGTCACCCTTATGTCCCACTCTGTCACCCTGTCCACCTTGAATTGCGATTGCTCCCCTTCCTATGTCCCGTTGGACAATGCATCCCTGCTACAAATAGACTGGAACAATACCCTGGACTTTCCTCCATCATCACCCTAGCCCATTGCACTTGCCCCTCTTTTTCTTACCCCTTCAATAAACACCTTTGGAAAAAATACAAGTATGGAGCGTGTCAAATCTTTTAAGTATGTATTCGTTTAACCAGGTAAAAACATTGCAATTCAATTGTACAGTAAATGAGCACATAAGAAAGACCCTTAGTTGGCTTCAGTGATAACACCAGGAGCTATAGTGGGGCACCAACATCTGTAAAATGAATTGCCAAACGGTACAGTAAGTGAGCATAGAAGTGGGAAATAACAGTATGCCAGTGCCAAAGAATTTCAAAATAATGACAATGAAATGTGAAGTAACACTGTCTTACCTGTGTGTCATTGGAAATATTGTTGTATCACTGCTGTTCTGTTGTCCTCATCCTCTGCCTCCTCATCCTCAATGTCCACAGGGTCTACTGCTGCCACACGGGCATCTCTAGCCTCCTCCTCCTGCAGAAAAGGTACATGGCGTCTCAGGGCAAGGTTGTGCAACATGCAGCATGCCACTATTATCTGGCAGACCTTTTTGGGTGAGTAGCACAGGGATTCACCTGGTAGATGGAGGCACTGAAAGCTGGCCTTCAGGAGGACAAAGGTTCCATCTATTATCCTTCTGGTTCGCCCATGCGCCTCATTGTAACGTTCTTCTGCCCTTGTCCTGGCATTCCTCACAGTGGTCAGTAGCCATGAGAGGTTGGGGTAACCAGAGTCACCTGCAAATATTGCGGGACAACATTTAGCCACACACTATCCCATATGGCCCACACCATACACCAACATATATTGGTTGGGAACCAGGGCTCACCTATTTGCCACGCCCTGTGCCTCTGTAGTTAGCATATCACATTTCGGATGCTGCTATTCCTCAGGATAAAGGCATCATGCACCGACCCTGTATACTTAGCATTGACATGGGAGAAGTCCTGGTCCGCCAAGCACACCATCTGTACATTCATGGAGTGGAAACTCTTATGATTTCTGAACACCTGTTCATTTTGACGGGGGAACAAATGCAATATGTGATCCATCAATCGTCCCAGTCATGTTGAGGATATGTCCCATTGTATCAATCAATCAATCAATCAAAAAAATGTATAGAGCACGCTACTCACCCGTGAGGGTCTCAAGGCGCTTGGGGGGGAGTCAAACGGGGGGGGCAAGGAGGGTCACTGTTCGAACAACCATGTCTTGAGGTTCTTTTTGAAGAGCAGGAGTTTGTTTTTGCGAAGGTTGGTGGGGAGGGAGTTCCAGGTTTTGGGGGCGAGGTAGGAGAAGGACCTGCCTCCTGTGGTGGTGTGTTGGATGCGGGGGACTGTGGCTAGGGCGAGGTCGGCTGATCGGAGGTTGCGGGTGGGAGTGTGGAAGTTCACTCTTTCGTTGAGGTAGGTTGAGCCAGTGTTGTGGAGGGATTTGTGTGCGTGGATGAGGATCTTGAATGTGATTCTCTTGTCTATGGGGAGCCAGTGAAGGGATTTGAGGTGTGGTGAGACTCGTTTGTGGCGGGGGAGGCCAAGGACGAGGCGTGCGGCTGTTTTCTGGATTCTCTGGAGTTTGCGTTTGAGTGTGGTGCCGGCGTAGAGGGCGTTACCATAGTCTAGTCTGCTGCTGATGAGAGCATGGGTGACTGTCTTCCTGGTCTCTGGGGGAATCCATTTGAAGGATTTTTTTAGAGTGCGGAGTGAGTGGAAGCAG
Source organism: Pleurodeles waltl (assembly GCF_031143425.1). Lineage (NCBI taxonomy): Eukaryota > Metazoa > Chordata > Amphibia > Caudata > Salamandridae > Pleurodeles > Pleurodeles waltl. The sequence goes on along the minus strand of NC_090440.1, from coordinate 434,033,101 downwards.
GACGAGGTTAGAGCATTGATTTGCTGTGTCATGGAGAGGGAGGGGTCCAGGATGATGTGAGGTTGTGTGCGTGGTTTGCGGGGGTGGGTGTAGGGCCTAGGGCGGTGGGCCACCAGGAGTCGTCCCATATGGTTTTGTTGGGGCCGAAAATGATGTTTCACTGTGGCCAAATCCTCCACCTGGGGGAAAACAATGTAGCTGCACATGAGTTTAATTGGGGCAGATAACACTCTGGTCAGCACTTTTGATAACATTGGCTGTGACATTCCTGCTGTCAAGCCCACTGTCACTTGGAAAGAACCAGTTGGCAGGAAATGGAGCACTGATAGAATTTGCACAAGAGAGGGGATCCCAGTGGGGTGACGGATAGCAGATATCAGGTCAGGCTCCAATTGGGCACACAGCTCTGTGATTGTGGCCCTGTTAAGTCTATAGGTGAGGATAATGTGCCTGTCCTCCATTGTTGCCAAGTCCACCAGCGGTCTGTACACAGGGGTAGGTCTACATCTCCTATTCATCTGCGGCGGTAGCAATCTTAGGGACAAAAGAGTAAGGAGCCAGTCACAAACTGAAAAATGGGGCTACAACAGTACAATGCATGCTGTCAATTTGTAATGGGTTAGTGAGAATTGTCCTGTGTGTTCAAATTTTAAAAGTCACGCAGTTACCTTGTAGACCAGGCCCCACCTCTACAAAGCTTCATGGCAACAAGAGGACAGGGACACAGGTGCTATTCTGCCTGCTCATCAATACGAAATCCACAGAGAAGAACCACTTCAACATATTCTATCTACTTTTTATAAGCAGCACTATACCTCCCTTTTATCACAGAAATGTGACTCAATGAGACTGGGCACCTGCTTACCATGAGGGCATTCCACCTGAATACATTGTCATCTCCAAAAATGGGATTAGAAAGACAGATGAACTTTTAGCAGTCATTTATAAAGAATTTCTGCAAAAATTAATAATATCCCACATTGAAGAAGTCTCCATGAGCAACTGCAAATCCTTTCTGGTAAGATGTCTTCTCACTCCAAATTTCATCAGTATTTTCCTCTTAACATATACACCTATCTTCCAACAACAGAAAGGTTAACACTGCTTCACTTGACACAATGACCCAGACTCTACTAAATCATCTCAGCCTATACATCCTACCAAGTCTCAACACTTGATTTGACAATTGTAGCCATCATGTGCATTATTGAGGTCTCCAGTCTTCAACAAATGGTATCTGGTCAAACTCACTCTGCTGGTCACATATTGGATGTCATATATGCCCATCTGGCACACGCTGCAGTGACTGACACCTACAGAGTGTCCACCACATCATTATCTTTAGGATCAACATATATTTATAACAACACATTAAAGACAGCAACAGCTATCAACAACTTCACATACAAACAAGAGAAAAAAACATTGGACCTCCAAAAACTTTCAATCCTACCTTGAAAAAAACCCAATCAATATACAACATCAGGATGTACCCAACTTCTATTCTTGAATCTCCATTGCAATCGACAACCAGACTAACTAAAGAGCACAGCGTTAACCTCAAAAAGACCACATGCTTTATGGACAAGTTTAGAAAAATAAGAACACAACTCAACATTTTACAATCAAATGAAGGAAATCAAGGAAGGAAAGTGACAAACTCACATTGAGCCAATACCACTAAGCCTACAAAGGGGCGAGCAAACAACAAAAAGAAATTGCTTCTGTCTGGATCTCTACCCGTTGGTTCAGCTAAGGATGCTCCCACTCTGGGCACTATTTATCATCTTCTTTTGCAGCACAGAGAGGATTACCGTAAGGAGTCACTTTGAGGCACTGTCTTTGAAAGCCGTCCACCTCAAGACCCAGGTGGTTCTTCATGAACTGTCACAGAACATGGATATTATTCAGTTCTGACTGGGAGAGTTGGAAGCTACCCAGTCAGCTGTCCAAAAAGCAGTGGATGCAAACAACTTGGGGATTAAGCAGCATGAACATCAGCTTGCTATTTTATCGTCAAGGGTGGAGGACTTGGAGAAGCGGCTACGTCGGAATAATCTGTGGGTCCTGGGGCTCAGAAAGAGGCAGAGGGTGATGATCCTTGCGGTTTTGTCATTTATCTTCCGAGAGGCCTTCCCCTCTTTGAGTGACTGGGACATGGATTCTATGATACAGGATACACATCAATTTCCTTTTCGATCTCATAGTAAGCACTCCTTGAATCCCAGAGTGATTTTGATTTATACTGGGAACTTTATCCTCCGACAAAATATCTTTCAGACTGCAACCTCTAATTCTCCAGTAAAAGCATATGGTATTGAGTTCTTTGTTCGTTCAGATTTCTACCATCAAACAGTGGTGAGATGGTGGGAGCACATTCTGGCTCTTCAGAAACTGTGTGCCGCTGTTTCCCTCATGGAGCCGACCAACCTGCAGATATAAAAGGATGGCCAGACATTTTATTGCTATGATGGTCAAAAGGTGCAGGAGCTGCTAAGTGGCAACCGGGAGGTTCATGCTCTTTGTACTGAATCTTTTTAATGGGTGACTCGTACAGCAGTATTCTTATGTAGGAGGTGGTAGTTCTCAATTTGGGTTGTGTGTGTTTGTGTAATTTTGATAGGGAGAGGGTAGCCTTTGTTTGTTTTAGAACGGTTTGGCGTATGGATGGGAGGAGGTTTGGTTGGGTGGCTCATTGTCTTTTCTCCTCCTTCTTAAAGGTTTCACTCCCCTCACTCCTGTCTCTCATCTTTCTTTTTCTCTTCATTTTGGTGGGAGTGGTGCCATTTTTGGCCACTAGAGGTTTTCTATCTCCCCCTTGTTTTCTCTCTTTTTCCTAACCTTTTCTCATTGGCATGTGGAAGAGTGGGCAGGGTGCTTGGGCCATGTGCTGATACTGCAATAGGCCTTTACGACAATTCTGTTCCCCGGTAAAAGGGGTGTTTTTAGGCCCTTGTTTTTAGGGTAATGAGTGTTGGGGTAGGTCGGTCCACCCACTGGTGACCGAGGTGGGGCGTGGGTCTGTTTGGGGACAGAGGAGTGTCTGACTGGGATCACTAGGTCTTCTTATGGGGCATTGAGTGTAATATTTGTGGAACTATGATTTTGAAAAAAAAATTATGATAATAAAAGCATGTGTATTTTGGTCTGGAAACATAATCGGGGATATGGTTTATCTCAAGTTGTAAGATGGAGGCGCAGCTCGTGGTTTTTGTAGTGTTATGGTTGTTACTAGCAATGGTGGCTGTCCTATGCAGCAACCTATTGTCATGGAACATTATTGGGGTTATGTCGGCACAAAAGCACGAGCTGGCACGGGAAGAATTGTATATGATCCAGCCACAAGTTTTCTGTCTTCAGGAGACTCGTTTGTCTCAGACTGGGGGCTCTTTGTTAAATGAACATGTTTATCGCTCTCCTCTTATATGCTGCTCAGAGGGGTGTTGCACTCTTGACATGGGACAGCAGTTGGCGAGTCTTGCAACAAAGGACAGATCCAGGAGGTCGTTGGTTGCTGACAACTATCCAGAAGGAAAGGGGCCGTTTTACTATTTGTGCTCTGTATAGGCCAAATCCAAATGATCCGAAGGTCCTGGATATCCTTCTAGCAGAGCTGCACTTTTGGGTTCCACCCTATATTGTGTGCAGGGACTTTAATGTGACATTGTGCCCTAAAATTGATTCAGCATCTCAGGTGGAGTCCTCCGATCAGTCTCCTAATGATCAGCCTACTCTGGGAAAATATCAGCTTCGGAGGCTGTTCATCAGTGAATTTCCTCTTATGCTTTAGTAGACCTTTGGCGTTTTTGTCATCCTAAAGATCTATTCTCCTCCCTATCATGTCGAGGTACGATATGATCTTGGTCAGTAGTACTCTGGTTCCCACCTCAAGGACAGTGTTTAATCCGAGAGTCTTGTTGGACTATAACTCTGTGTCATTGTTCATTCAACTGTGGGGAGCCTACCCAGACACCCACCTTGGTCATTTGAATGTAGACTATTCCTGGAGGATGTTATTGGTGGAAGAAAACACAACTCAACAAATTTTGGGTTCTCTAGAATCAGAGTTGGCATATAATTGTTTGGTACAGGATGGGCCCCAGGCTGAGCAGCTCTTAGAGCAGTCTGCTGCTCTTAGATCTTCTCTTAAAAAGTAGTGAATAATGGACTGGCCAGTCAGATGACTCAGTTTGAGAGTAATGAGGAAGTGGGGCAAATTTTGTCAGAGATAGAGCTAGCTCTAACACCATTCAGCAGATCAGGGATGAGAATGGCGCTCTTGTCTATGAACCAGTTGTAAAATCTGTGAGATCTTTCGCCAGTTCTATCAGGATCATTATAGGGAGAACTGTCTCTACTGATGATATTATTTTTATTTATCCAGCAACGTTTTGATCCCCAGGTGACATCTGTTTAGCGGTCTAAAGTGGAATCACCTATCACTATTTTGGAGGTTAAAGGTGCCATTGCTACTGTGGCTAGTAGGGAGGCTTTGGGCCCCGACCAGATACCATTACAGTTTTATCGCATTTTCTCACAGACGTTAGCTCTAGTGTTAAGGGACTGTTTAATTCCTTTGATGCGTCTGACAGGGACCCGCAGTCTAGGAGGGAGACGAATATTGTTATCTAAAAAGGGGAAAGACCCAACTTTCTGCAGTTCTTATCACCCAATCTTGTTAATTAACGCTGAATCTAAAATGTATGCGCGTGTTCTTGCTTATCGACTGTTTGGTGTTTATTTTGGTGTTATTTTAGAATGCATAGACTCCAATCAGCATGGTTTCATCTCCTGGCCGGGAAACGACATTGCATGTAAATATGCTAATTATGACCCTGGAGGTTGCCTCAACTTGTGGGGGGGGGGATTGGGGTGATCTGTTTGGATGCTGAGAAGGCCTTCGATATTATCTCCTGACCCTTTGGGGGGTCATGGATTCCAATGGTTTAGGTTCAGTATTCATCTCAAGAGTTAGGAGCCTCTATGTTGATCTCAAGGTGGAGATTTACAGTGCAAGGGTACTGTTGGGTTCGATTTTTATTCTTAGCGGTACTCGTCAGGGATGCCCTCTCTCCCTGCAGTAATTTGCATTATACATTGAACTGTTTATTGAATCTCTTAAGGGGATGGAGGAGATACAACCTTTGACACTGCACCATTATGAAGGCCTATGCAGGTGAAATTGTTGTCTTGAACCCTGCCCCGAACAGTGGTCTACAGGCAGTGGTTGCTGCAGCTCAATCATTAACAGTGGTCTACAGGCAGTGGTTGCTGCAGCTCAATCATTCGGTGAAGTAGCCTGGTATAAGATAAACATGGACAAGACCCAGATCTTAATCAAATCTGATTCCTCTATTTCAGGACAAGTGGTGGGTTCAGTCGTTGGTGTATCTTGGGGTCATTTTATCAGTTAATATCTTGGAGATCTTGGATAATGATTATGGGAAGTTGTATCAACATTCTTTGGCAGTTTTCCTTAAATGGAATTGCTTTCACCTGGGTGTCATTGGTCGATGCAATCTAATTAAGATGATCATCCTTCCTTGGTACTGTAACTCTTTCATGGTATTCCACTTTTTCTTCCTCTGGCCTTCTTTACCAAAGAGGTGCCCTTGTGGCAGAAGTTTATTTGGGGCTACCGGAAACCTTGCAGTAAGATTAAATCTACAGCATTCAAACGAAGATGGGCAGATCGCACTCTTGATACTTAGGTTTTACTATCTGACATAATTTTTTTCCTGACTTAGGATGGTACTGGGATGGGAGGGGTGGCCACTGGGTCATATGTTTACAGAGTTTCCCCCACTTGGGGAATCAATAACTCCCAGGGTGATGATTGTTGACACAATATACTTTAAGCAAACTCGCTTTGAGACGCTTAAAGTTTCCTATCTCGCCTGGGGCTCCTTCAAGAGAATATTATAAGGTATCACCCCGTTTAATTAGCTCACGTATTTGGGTTATAACCCTAACCTTCCTCCTAGCGTTCATGAAGGTTTTAAGGAGATATGAGGGAGGGTCAATATCTTGACTTTTGGTCAGTTATTCAAAGTTAATGCTTCTTTCTCTGGGTTCGAGATTTGATAGCAACAGGTTTTTCTTCCTCAACAGCTTTTTATAGAAATCTTCAGATGTGACATTTCATCTCAAGGCTCAAGGTAGGGAATCGGAGTTGTTCTCATAATCCTTACCTGGATCTTATCATAAGGGCCCCATTAAAGAGAAACATCAGAATGGTTTATAAATCTATTTGTTTGTCATCCTTTAATCGGGGATGGTGATCCTTAACTGCTGCGAGCTAATAAGTGGAGCTGGTTACTTAATTTGGAGGAAACATATGCTGACCTCCGATGCAGTAATGTTTTGTCCTATGTAGCCCTAAATGTATCTCGTGTGAAGGTACATCACCTCAATTGTATCAGTGATTGGTACTATACTCTGTATCATCTCTTTATGATGAAGCTGTGGTCTGAGGATCACTGTTGTGGACTTGCAGGAGCAAATGTGGTTCATGTCTTTGCATCTTGTCTGGCTCTGCGTCTGTATTGGGCATTTGTTTTTGTGTCACTTATCTACTATGCCTCCCTATTTCCAGGGTGTATACTTCTTTTCTATCATATTAGCATGAGTGATCTTGGCACAATTTTGCCTTTCCTGTGAGCCTCCCGACCCATGGATCTGGTGGCAGGAATGTTTAAACATAAGTAGGCTGGAGATTGTGCTAATTGAGAATGACCCTCGGAGGAAAAAGGTGTGGCAGATCTGGGATCCTGTGTGAGGGTGGCTGGCCTCCCTGGCTTATTCAAAGAATGAGCTGGCCCAGCCTATTAGTTTGATTTGTTCTCCATGGGCTCTCCTCCATGTTGGTTTGGTAGTTTTGTTTATGCATATGCTATTTTGCCTTATCTGCTCCCCTTTCCCTTTTTAGGGTCAAGCTTGCGTCGCATGCGCTTGCGCATGCGTTTCGCTTGCGAGACTCTTTAAGAGTTAGAAAAGGGCTCGGAGCCCCGTCCACGTCACATCAGTGTCTTTCATTGGTTTGTGGGCTTGCCTATTAAAAACGGCTTACTTTCGTTAGTGGAAGGCACGCATACATCATGCCTTTTCTGGTGGTTAGCCCTCCTCGAGCACAGCAACCAAGTATTGAAAATATGCGAGGATCGCTGTTTTTTGTCAGGTTTGTGGACTACTTTTTATCTTTTGTTCGCGGCGCGATCTCGCTTGGCAGAAGTAGAGCGCTTTGCAGAACATCGACCCTGTTACATAGTTAATCGCTCTTTTACCGGTTACGTAGATAATTGCACTTTTGCCGATAGGTTTCAGAACGAATGAACTGTAGCAGCGCGATCGTGCTGTTTTTTTCAGTTCAATGTGGCAAGAAAAATCCGGTTGGGAGTTTACAACTGCTAATAGCTGTAACTAGGAGACATGCGAGACCCTAGTTTACTTTATTTTAATGTCTTCCATAAGTGGCCCCTAATTGTCATGGTGCAGGCAGAGAGCCACAAAGTTATCTTATTTACTTTTGTCTGCCTGCACGAGCCCAGCCCATTGGGTTCCTATGCTGTTTCAGCGGGAGTGCAATGTGCGGTTGGGTTCACATAGAGTACCACACTCTTGGGGGGAAGGGGAGATGGGGTGCTACTGAGCTGAGGGGCTACTGAGCTGAGGGGCTGAATGCCACTTGCTGTTATTGATAGGTAACCTAACTCTTGCATAACACTGTGTCAAGCTCAACACAAAATGCGTGTCACTTTGCAAACGTCCAGTGATTGTTCCAATGGGTAATACCTTCTACAGTTAGATTAGTTTCATATTTGCTGTAGTGCTTCGAAGACGGTGCTCCAAAATACCAGGAGAGCTATTACTCTGCGCAATATATATAGGGCTTGGGGTGCGCGGTTAGTGCATTCGATCGAGGTTCTTTCTTTTAATTCGCCGACTCCATCATTGCATTAGTGAAATGTGACTCTGCGGGAACACCTTCACAAATGTCACAAGGAACATTACCACATCAAGTAGCAGGCCAGCAAGGCAGTTGGATATCAGCGTGTAACCAGAGCTTACTCTTCTGTCTTTAATCGAATTAGAATCACCATTGCCAAAGTAGTAATGCACGGGGAGACTTGAATCGTGCCTCTTTTTGTATTTGACAGCAACTTATTTCTATTCTATTTTTAGGCCTAAACAAGCTGCCCTTTCTGGTGAAAATATAAACTATATTTCATTCCCCGTGATGTGCTTGAAATCTTTCTTTGTACGGACTACTGTTAAATATAAATAGGACTAGGACACCTTTTGTTTTTTGTGTGTTTTTTTTATTGCGAGTGTATGGCTTTCTGTCTATAAAGTGAATTAGTCATTATTAATAACAATAGTTTGGATCTGCTGCTAAGCTGGGGTTCTTAATAGTAACATCGTTTTTGAAGAGTTAAGGGCAAAATCACGTTTTATGTAGTACGCTGCTGGTCACCAGCTTTTTGACCACTCCTTCCAGTTACATGCAGTGAGCCGCCTTACTGTTTCTCATACATGTGTTTCAGAAAATAGCTTTGTTGATTGATCACGTTCATGCGAGCTGAAATAACATTGCACAGTACAGCAGAGTGTTATTTTCAAGGTGATATCCAAAGTATTATTGTTGTCATCCACAAAATTCCATATTCAGAAATGAAATTGCGTAAGAATTGCACATTTACAACACACAAGAATTCCAAATTAAGTCTTTCTTTTACTTTTCTAAATGCTGTTTTTAATATTCCCCAAACACCTGTTGAGCGCTTAATCCGTACTTTACTGTCTCCATTGTAAAAAGCAGCCAGTAGGAAGGGCTGGTGTGGAGTTGGAGGGTGGAGAGGAATAAAATCCAGGGTAACACTTATGTTGGTATGCCTTTACTTCAGATAGACTATGTACCTTACTCTTCTGATCCTGCTTTTTTCTCGAAGGTGAGTTGCAACACGGTATTTATCTTACCTTCTGCAAGGTTAATTCTTTTGTCCTTAAAAACAAACGTATTATCAGAAGTTGACCCTCACGTCTGTGATCAGCAGGTGCTATTTGGTTTATTTGGTTCTCCATGATGGAAACCTATGAATTTCTGTAAGTCTCACTCTTATATCTAGTGCTGCTTCTCACAAATGTCCTTGCTATTTCCTTCTGTTGCAGAGTACATTCTGTAATCTTTGCCACCCCCCTACTACTTTTAAAAATTGTAGCTTTTGTTGGACATGGGTGGTGCAGTGGCCTAGCTGTGAGCCATGGAACCGGGAATGTAGGTTTGCTCTTATACCTCATGCCAACATGGCAACTTTGTCATTTTTGGCTGCATATAGAGGAAGAGGGTAAATTGAATTGCTTTAGTTATATGCAGGGCCACTGGAATTATGTAGCAGGAAAAGACCGAATTATGAGGCAACTGTTGACCAATTTATGTGGCAAGGAAAGTCCAGTTATGATTTTTACAATGCCAATAGCTCTAGTTCCAGCAAATGCGAGACCCATTGCATTACAAATGCTTGTTTCCTTTTTATTTTCAATTGTTGGTTTGATGAGCAATTATCGTGATCCCAGTCTGTCTTGGTATTGGTTGTTCATTTTAATATTAAAAAAATTAATTAAAAAACAACAAAAATAAGTCTACTTCACACACTTACGCAATGCTGATTGTTCATCAAAGGAACTTCACAAGACTCTAACAGAATGCTGCAATCCACAGCACTAACATGCAAAAACCCTCACAATTGCAAGGCTTCTGCAACAAAATTTCCATCTAACTAAAAAACTGAAACATGTAAATGATAAAATGCAACTTTATTGACTTAACAAATAACACACCTCCCATACATAACACAATATTCCATTTCTCAATCCCTTTAACATCTTCTATGAAAAGGAATGCCATACAAGACCTTATCCACAGAAGTAGACCATCAGATTCATTTTCAGACCCAGCCTACCCCTCAAAAATATCTTAATAGATATTATGTGCGCAGCCTGTGAGTGTAAGAGTAGCTAGAAGCACACTAAACATGTCCTTGGAAATAGGATATTTCCCACTGCAATGGGCAACCAGATTAATTAAAGACTCAAAAAGGCCACATGATTTACTGGCAAGATTAGAAAAAGTAAAAGTAGACTTCAGCATTTTACAATTCAAATGACGGAATAACAATGGCTAAGTCACATTGGCCTACCAAGCAGCCATCAAAGCAACAAAACACAACTTTACTCCACCACATAATTGATGCTGACTGTTAAGCAGAGAAACTCCACAAGATTCTTGCAGATGTCTGCAGTCCAAAGGACCCAAAAGAAGACCACACATCTGCAAGGCTTCTGCACCTAAAACTGCATTGAATTGAAAAAGTCAGAAATGTAGAAGATAGAAAGCTACCTTAATGACAAATTAAATATCACACCTCCTATACCTAATACAATAGTCTCCGAGAGAGACACCTCAATATTCTTTCTCTCACTCCCGTTAACACCGTCTCTGAAAGAGAATTCCACTCAAGACATTATCCACACAAGCAGACCGTCAGGTTAATCTTTAGACCAGGCATGCCCCTCCAAAAATACTTCATAGGTACCCATGCAGAGTAAGTACCTAGAAGCAAACTAAGTGAGTCTTTGGAAATAGGATCTTTCCCACATGAGCTCAAAACCTCTTTTATTAGCTCACTTCTCAAGAGAAGGAACCACGACCAATCCAACTCAGCAGACTACAGGCTAATATCTAGTGGTCTGTTAATAAGTAAGCTATTAGAAAGAGAAAACATAGTCTTTCTTCAACTCCAATGTAACTGAGAAAAAAGGATTTGATTTCAGGGCAACAAACAGGAATCAGACCAGGTAGAGAAACAAGCTTCCACGTGGGACCTTACACTGAACAAAAATGGAGTAGACCTTATACTGCTTGTGGATCTATCAGCAGCATCTGAAACTGTCCACCATCAAAAGCTACAACACAGACTCGATAATCTCTGAATACATAAACACACACTAAAATGGATTGCTGCAAAGAAGGAAAGAGCTTGATATTCCTACGACCATTCATTTGCATCTCCCAAACCTAACATTGTTGCATCCTTCTCGGTCCATAATCTCTCTATCCTATTTAATATCAATTTACGATGATCAAATCGGTCAACCTGACCTGTTAAAACTGAGCAGATGATACATAAATAATTCTAAAAATAAAGACTTCACAAATAAAGACTTGATGAGGGCCTCCATTACTTGAATACCATCCAAAGCTCAACACCGCAAAGACACAATCATGACCTATGGGCAATAGCACAAACACGAGACAATGGCCAAATGGCCCAAGGAACCTGTTGCTCCACCAGCTGCATCAAGAGAAATGAGAACCCTAAGAGTAACCATGGACTGACATCAAACCCTGACACCATATGATCATAAAGAACACCATCTACACAATGAAAACACTGCAATGTATCTCCCATAACCTGGATAGGATACCAACAGAAGCTACCAACTAGCCTCATTCTTCTGATCTCCATGCTTGATTATGTAAATATCCTATACCCTGGCACCCCTGTCTCAACATTCAACAAAAATACAACAAACCTAAATGCGGCAAGACTCCTCTTCTGCCTTCACCTCGGGGTGCACATGGCTCCAGTCATGCAAATGCCCAAATAGCTGTTGAAGGCACTTTATAGCTTCCACAGACCGTCCAATGGAAAAGGGCCACTATGCCTACGAATTTAATTTTAGCAATACAAACAAAATAGTATGCTATTCTCGTCTATCGCTGTACCACCAAATAGAAAATCAGAGAATTCTTTACTTTATACAAGCTTTATACAAGCTCTGAAACTCATTGCCAGCCAAGATTTGAAGTACCCAAGATCATTTAATAAACTATTCCTCTCAGCTCAATACTAGAAGTACCTGCTTCCACTGAGCACCTTAAAACCTATATTCTGCCTTAAGAAATTAATTACACTAGTCATAGCCCTCAACACACCATGGACACAGTAAACAATGTCTGGCTACCTCTTATACCAATCGGAAATTGGAGGACAGAACTCTAGTCTTTCTTATGCCCCTCCTATATCAATATGATATCATCAGCATCACAATGCAAAATCATATACCAATTCACTATCTGCTTTCTCAAACATGAATAGGAGAGGCATATAATATATTAAAGGATCTGAGGAACTTTGCTGGCAACTGGAGTGCATAGTTACAGGCTGTACCATCCAGCTGAATTATCCACTCAATAATAACCAGACTGACCTGAGAAGAAAGAAGAGATCTGCCACAAAATGCAAGTCACTGAAACATTCTAACATAGTTCACTCTGCATGGTCACTTGTTCTGAGCACCAGCATCCAATAATCACACGAAGAATGATTATAACACACTTAATTTTGCCAAATCTCCTTACTTGATGTCTCATAATGGAAATCATACAAAGGAGACTTTAACGCTCCAGTCGGGTCGTTCTGGTGCTGCAGAACCTTCTTGACACCCGAGGTACCAAAATGGTTGATGGAAGTTAAAACTCTTGCAGCCAATCAGTAGTGACTATTATGTGAACGTTTGACACCACTGGTGTACCATGGTGCCCAACAGTTCAGATAGCTATAACTTTTTCTGACGTTTAACCCCTTCATGCCCAACCCAAGCCACTCTTCAAATATTCTTTCTCAAAAATGGATTTACAACAAATTACAAAAAGCACACTTTCTGAGGAAAGTTCTAACTTTCTGCCAAGTTTTGTGCAATTCTGTTCAGCTTTTTTTTCAGCCCTGAATAGAAAACCTTCCTACGGGAATTAACATGAGAAATCACACTTTTGGACCCCCCCCCCGTTTTCTCGCCCACAACTTGAAGGATCTCAGCAAGTCAGAACAAGCAAAAGTGGATGAAATTTTATTTTTGAAAAATGCCTTTCCTAAGAAAAGTCTCACTTTAAAATGAACATTTGGGAGTAGCATTGTAGTTGACTAATTTGCTCTTTTGCCCTGCTTTACTTTAATTAGGAAAATGTAGATAGGAGGGTTATTCTTAGAAAATGTCTAATATATGTTGCTGCATACTGCCAAACTTAAAGTTATCCCCCAGGCCAAGACCCTCTATTTTTACCCCTCAGAAGAAGTGTTCCAATGGACAGCTGAAAGAATTAATCTCCACGGCAGTCCAGAACCCACCTGTGCAACAGGAACCAGTCATTCTTATAGCGCGACAGGCCTGAAACGTCTGAACTGATGGACATTGCACTGTCATATAGGATCATGAAAAATGGCTACCTGCTTGTGATCTACTCAGGGTCATCTTGACTACATTGAGGTTGAAGTAGACACTATGCACAATATGGCACCACTCTAATTTGTCTAACAAGGAAGGGGGATTATTAGAAGAGTTTCCAGACCAGCACAAATCCTCCCATAATCATATCATATAAATTGAGTGTATAGTTCTGTAAGTAATGGGAAGCAAGACCCACCTTAAGGGCTCAACTGCTTCTCAGAGGTCAAAAAGCATCATTTTTAGGATGCACAGCCTCTCACTCACCGAGGTGGCATGCTTCATCATCGAGCCATGCTACTCATTGGGTGGGTGCTGCTATTCCCAATGGGCGCCCTAGAGGGAGGTTTTTGACAGAGATCTTTTTCTTGTCAGAAATGAAGCAGGGAGCTTCGGAATGACTGGCATGTACCCTTGAGGATTTTTTCAATATATATGTGATGGGGATAGCTGTCAATTCATTAGGACCAAAGGGGATATTCCAAATCTGATTAGTGAATGCCCCAAAAATTTAGAAAGAACCCATTTTACCTGCATGAATTCATTGTCTTCCCCATCAGGGTGTATTGTTGGGGACTGTATATAAAGCTTGTGAACTATAAAAGGAAAAAATAAAACATTTTCTGGTATAATATTTCTCCTACCAATATCACAATTTTAAACGCTCATGCATAGATGATTCAGTTTTTGTGGCAGCAGATTATTGGGTGTGCACCCTTAATGGTTACCATGAAATTGAATGCCTAGTGTAAACCACATGCATGCTGACATCACCCGCACATACACATATAATGGAGGTAGTCAAATTCACAGTGAAACAGGAATGACAAAGGAATTGTATGAGATGAACAATATAGGGTCTTACTCAAAACCCTTGTGAATCAGGCCCCTTGGTAATCGCGGAGACTTCCTTAATATGGCATATGGTAGGTAAATGTAATAAATTTAGTTAAAAGAAATATTTGCTTATCTAGTCAAAAGTGCCACCATTAGAAAAAACACTTACTAGCACTCTTTGGAAGAGACCACGACCCTGGGAGTAAAGTGCTTTTTCACAGGTCGCGGTAGAAATAGCAAAAAACAACAAGTGATGGACGGAATGCTGAACATTGTCAAACATTCACCCCCAGTACAGTGATCTGGGCCTAAATCCATCGTTTTTTTGCTGCCCATGCCATTCCAGTTTGGACCCAGCCATATGCAAATCAGTCTTGACCCTGTTCCCCATGGGAACAGTCCAGCCCGAACTGCTAGGCCAGGTCTTCCCTGGACTGGAAACAAGCATCCTGGGACCGGTTTCGGGGTTTCACCCCTCATCAGCCAGGCTAGCTTGAATCCAGTGGCATGGGAAGCACGGGACCCACGTCTGGGCATACCCTTCCCACTTAGGGCGACAAAGCAAAAAACAACAAGTGATGGACGGAATGCTGAACATTGTCAAACATTCACCCCCAGTACAGTGATCTGGGCCTAAATCCATCGTTTTTTTGCTGCCCATGCCATTCCAGTTTGGACCCAGCCATATGCAAATCAGTCTTGACCCTGTTCCCCATGGGAACAGTCCAGCCTGAACTGCTAGGCCAGGTCTTCCCTGGACTGGAAACAAGCATCCTGGGACCGGTTTCGGGGTTTCACCCCTCATCAGCCAGGCTAGCTTGAATCCAGTGGCATGGGAAGCATAGGACCCACGTCTGGGCATACCCTTCCCACTTAGGGCGACAAAGCAAAAAACAACAAGTGATGGACGGAATGCTGAACATTGTCAAACATTCACCCCTAGTACAGTGATCTGGGCCTAAATCCATCGTTTTTTTGCTGCCCATGCCATTCCAGTTTGGACCCAGCCATATGCAAATCAGTCTTGACCCTGTTCCCCATGGGAACAGTCCAGCCCGAACTGCTAGGCCAGGTCTTCCCTGGACTGGAAACAAGCATCCTGGGACCGGTTTCGGGGTTTCACCCCTCATCAGCCAGGCTAGCTTGAATCCAGTGGCATGGGAAGCACGGGACCCACGTCTGGGCATACCCTTCCCACTTAGGGCGACAAAGCAAAAAACAACAAGTGATGGACGGAATGCTGAACATTGTCAAACATTCACCCCCAGTACAGTGATCTGGGCCTAAATCCATCGTTTTTTTGCTGCCCATGCCATTCCAGTTTGGACCCAGCCATATGCAAATCAGTCTTGACCCTGTTCCCCATGGGAACAGTCCAGCCCGAACTGCTAGGCCAGGTCTTCCCTAGACTGGAAACAAGCATCCTGGGACCGGTTTCGGGGTTTCACCCCTCATCAGCCAGGCTAGCTTGAATCCAGTGGCATGGGAAGCACGGGACCCACGTCTGGGCATACCCTTCCCACTTAGGGCGACAAAGCAAAAAACAACAAGTGATGGACGGAATGCTGAACATTGTCAAACATTCACCCCCAGTACAGTGATCTGGGCCTAAATCCATCGTTTTTTTTCTGCCCATGCCATTCCAGTTTGGACCCAGCCATATGCAAATCAGTCTTGACCCTGTTCCCCATGGGAACAGTCCAGCCCGAACTGCTAGGCCAGGTCTTCCCTGGACTGGAAACAAGCATCCTAGGACCGGTTTCGGGGTTTCACCCCTCATCAGCCAGGCTAGCTTGAATCCAGTGGCATGGGAAGCACGGGACCCACGTCTGGGCATACCCTTCCCACTTAGGGCGACAAAGCAAAAAACAACAAGTGATGGACGGAATGCTGAACGCGGTAGAAATAGGCCTGTACCAAGGTGCCATATTTATCTGATTTGTGAGCTCGTACGCATAACATAAACATGTCAGGGCAAATCCGTTTGTTGTGCGGATTCTATGTCAGGACCAAAGGGGAGGATTATGCAGTCCTTTCTCCACATTTATTGGTACAGCAAGTTCAAAGTTCAAGTAAAAAGCACTGAAACACTACAACTCCCATGAGTCCAACGTCATCATGGTAACTGTTAGACTTGGCATCCTTGGCATGGTCTCCCCTAACTTTTTGACTCTGTTTCCCAGGTTGTTGATGTGTGCTGGACTCTGTTTTTGCTGGTTTTGTTACTCTGGGCACTTTACCACTGCTATCTAGTACTAACGTGCAAGTGCTCCTATGTAAAATATATGTGTAATTGGATTTCTATGATTGGCATATTTGATTTACTGGTAAGTCCCTAGTACAGTGCACTAGAGGTGCTCAGGGCCTGTAAATCAAATGCTACTAGAGGGCCATTAGTAGCCCTGTAAACATGGCTCATATCTGCCACTGCAATGTCTGTGTGTGCAGATATTAACTGCCAATTCGACTTGGCAAGTGTACTTTCTTGCCAGGCCTAAACCTTCCCTTTTCTTACATGTAAGACACCCCTACGGTAGGCCCTAGGCCCTAGGTAGCAGGGTGCAGTGTATGTTTAAGGTAGGACATATACTAATGTGTTTTATGTGTCCTGACAGTGAAATACTGCCAAATCTGGTTTTCACTGTTGCAAGGCCTATCTCTCTCATAGGTTAACATGGGGACTGCCTTTCAAAATGATTAAAGCGTAGATTCCCTTTGGGAGCAGATAGACATGTGGAGTTTGGGGTCTCTGAGCTCACAATTTAAAAATACATCTTTTAGTGAAGTTGGTTTTGAGATTGTGTGTTTGAAAATGCTACTTTTAGAAAGTGGGGATTTTCTTGCTTGAACCATTCTGTGACTCTGCCTGTTTGTGGATTCCATGTCTGGATCAGTTTGACAGCTGGGCTGTTTGCACCTCTCTCTAGACACTGACGTGAAGGGAGCTGGGGTGTAGCCTGCATATCCTGATGAGCCACCTGTGCTACGAAGGGAGGAGAGAAGTGGTCACTTACACCTGAAGGGCTGTGCGTACCCTCACACAATGCAGTCTCCAACCCCTTGGAGTGAGTCTGGGGCCTGCCCTGGGCAAGGCAGGTTTCACAAACAAGAGAGAATTTTCTTTGAAGTAAGTCTACTTGAAAGGCCAAAATGGGTATAAGAAGAGCACCCAAAACCACAGACTTTAGATCACTTCTGGACATCAAGAGGAACTTCTGCCTAGAGAAGAGCTGAGGAGAAGTGCTGCCCCGCCTGTGACTGTGCTTTGTGGAGCTATCCTGCAGTTGCTGCTTCTGCCTGTGCAAGGCGACAAAGACTGGACTTTGAGGTGCATTCCTGCTTGAGAAGAAATCTCCAAAGCTTGTCCTGACCTTGCCTCCTGTTGCTGAAGTCTCAGGGCCATCAAAGACTTCTCCTGCCAGAACCTGGACACTCTGCTGAGACTCCTGCCTTGCCAAGTGGTACCCTATCCAGTTCCTGGGGCCTTGACAGGTGAAGCTGGTAGACCAAGATTGAAAATCCACACACAGACTGCCGTACTGGGAAAATATTGATGCACCTTCCGAGACACAGCTGAAAAACAACACGCTGTCGGCTTCGCAGCAGAAATCACACTCCACTGGCATCGCGGCTCGAAGATCAACACATACAGCTGGAGAAATGTCGTGCATCACCCGCTCACAGAGGCTGATAACGTCGCAACCCACATAGAGTGGTTTTGTTGATATAGTGCAGCAAAATTTTCAACGCAAACCTTGCTGGGCACGGAAAATGACGCAAAGCCTGCCCGGACCCGAGTGCTTGCACTCCAACTCAACCGGAGGAGGAGAAATGACGCACAATCTTGCTTGCAGGTGAGAAATCAACGCATCGCTAGCCTTTTCCAATGCACACTTGCCCATGTGTGTTATTTTGACGCTACCCAGGTACTTTTCAACGCTAACAGTGTTTTTACTGTTTTATCAAGGATTTAAGACTCTTTCTTGCTTTTTAATTCGTAACTTGACTTGTGTATGTTGGATTTTTGTCATTTTGGTCTTGTTTTGTTTAGATAAATATTTCCTATTTTTCTAAACCTGTGTTGTGTCATTTTGTAGTGTTTTCACTGAGTTACTGTGTGAGTTGGTACATATACTTTACACCTAGACTCTGAAGTTAAGCCTGCCTGCTTGTGCCAAGCTACCAAGGGGGAGAGCGGGGGTTAACTGAGGGTGATTCTCCTTTACCCTGACTAGAGTGAGGGTCCTTTCTTGGACAGGGGGTATCCTGACTGCCAACCAAAGACCCCATTTCTAACAGTAACCATAAACCAATAGAATTACTGTTCAAATGTCCCTATAAAGGCCTGCTGGATTCAGTCCTTCCTCTTTTTTCACTGCTGACCCCTCAATTAAGTCCCATGCTTTCTTAACGTTTCTCTCTGTTAGGTTGCCGGGGGTTTGCCTTGTGTTATTGTGGCTATATGCTTTGCATTTATTGACGTTTATTCTGTGTGCATTCTTTCTTCCTCAGCAGTGCATGGCAGGCTACAGCCCAAGCGATCACCCGAATACCTTGCGAGTCCTCTAGGTGGCGTGCTTTCACGCCACAGTCGGGAATCTGTTTGACACTCTGTGATCTATTTCTAATGCACTTCTCTTGCGCGGTACAGTCTCACAGCACACAGTTGGGAGGAACGATCCAGACCCGTTGCCCTCTCTGGGTATCTAGGGATCGTTTTCCTCCTTCCCAACCCTCGCTGACAGCAAACTAGCAGTAAGGTCCATGCAACGGCCTGTTACGAGAATGCCCGGTAGGGGCATGCTGATAAATCCTTGACAAGGGCAGACAGTTGTCTGTGAGTAGAGCACCCTCTAGGTGCATTTGGGATAATCCTTTTGCTGCATTAAAAATATATATTGATATACAAGGAGCACCTGCAAGGGGGCTGCCACAGTGTACAGATTACAGGTCGTTTGAACACAAGTGCTCTCACCCCAGTGAGAAATGGACTCCTTTGAGGACCACACTTATTCTCCTAACCTGGCATCAGATGAGGAATGGCCCCCTCAGTGCCACCTTCCTGCAGAGGTGGACAGGGTCCTCTCACAGGCAATTGCCAAAGTGCTGGCACCCCTGCAGGACAGGATGGACAGACTTGAGGACCAGGTCTCAAACTGCCCGGGAATCCTGGGAGACACAGGGGCTGGCACCAGTGCCTCGACTAACACTATCTCTTCGAGGTCCCTAAAATGTGACGCAGGCACCTGGAGGGCTTTGACCGACTACAGAAATCCTTCTGCAAGAATGCATGCACGCTAAAGAATTTACCCAGCCGGGAGAATGCATTGACCAGAGAGCCTGGTGAAAAGGTCACCCTGGGGTCTCCCTAATTAAGTGGGGAGGGAATGATACCGATGATGAGGGCTCATGGGATGAGGGGTGCGACTTATGCAGGCCTTGGAACCCGACTGTGACCACTTCAGGCTATGGTGAAGAGGAGAGGACACTAATATGTTCGACCCCGAAGACATCTACCTTCCTAGGTATGGGAGTGGGTCCCAGATTCTAAAGGTGGCCGAGTCTGAGGCTAGTAAAATCAGTCACCCCTTGGATAAGGAGGTGAGAGCTCGCTTATGTGCAGAGTGCCCTAGACCAGCATTGGAGGGCAAAGGGGCAGCCTCTTCCTCTATTGACCTGAAACCTTCTACTTTCTTTTTTAAGTATATGCGGGACCCTAAAAAAAGGATTGATCATTCCTGGGAGCTTGCCAGGCCAAGCTACTGGACATTTGAACCCTAACCAAGATAATAACGCTGGTGGAACTATCCAAGCAATCAGTGTCACCAATATCCACCGATATTGTGTCGAGCTGGGCACAACTGGCAGTCTGTCTGCTCGGAAACGCCAATTGTGAAATTTCCAGGGAGAAATAATGACCTCTCTTGATAAAGATCGACCCGAAACTTGGGAAACTCTCATCTTCTGAAGCAGGCCCAATAGTGTAAGGCAACCTTTTCGGGGAACCCTTTGTGAAGAAGCTTGAGAAATTCATGGCTACCTTCTTGGTGCTCAACAAGGTGCAGTCTTCCATTATGAAGATTTTTTCTGGAAAGCTTTTCTATGGGGCCGGAATAGGGAGGGTTCACTCCTCTGGTCATGCCTTCCAACCCTGCCCTTCCAGAGGACATGCCTTGCCGCAACAACAGTTGGAACAATGGCAGGCAGGGAATCCTCTTCCCCAACTGAGGGGGTGGTAGGGGCAGGTCCAACCACTCTGCCAGAGGAGAAGCTAATGCCACAGGAGGTTCCAATGGTAAGCAATACCTTTTTCCCCTCTAAGACTAGGAGGGAGACTGAGACTGTTCACCCACAGTTAGATTTTGATCACCTCCGACTCTTAGGTGCTGGAGACAGTCAAGGGCTTCCACTTAGAATTCTATGGGACCCCAATTCAAAACATGAAGCTGCACCCAATGTGTTTTTCTTTACATGACTCAGAGTTGATCGATGCAGAGCTCCAGGAACTTTTCTCCAAGGCAGCTATATCCTGGCCAAGTCTGCATCTGAGGGGTTTCCTGAGCAACCTTTTCCTGGTGGAAAAGAAGGACAAAGGATTCCACCTGGTGATAAACCTCAGGAAGCTCAACGAGTGGCTAGTCTATCACCACTTCAAGATGGAGGGCATTCACCTCCCACGAGACCTCCTCCTTCAGGGCGATTGGCTCGCCCAACTAGACCTCAGGGATGCCCACCTGACAATCCCCATTTTCCCTCCTCATCATCGTTTTCTCCAGTTACATTGGAAAGACCACATCCACAAGTTCCAGTGCCTACCGGTTGGCCTCTCCTCAGCTCCATGGTGCTTCACGAAGTATCTGAAACCAGTCGTGGAGACGTTAAGCATTCAAAGCATCTGAGTGATCATTTATCTTGACGATATTCTGCTTATGTATCAATCTCACACACAGCTGGTGGTTCACCTGAACACAACTATCACCTTGTTGCAGGGCCTTGGGTTTGTCACCAGCGTGGAGAAGTCAGCATTGAGCCCATCCCAATCCAATATTTTTCCTGGGGTTCCTAATAGACACCATCTCAGCCACATTGAAGCTCCCTGAACACAAAATTACCAAGATCAGAAAGGAACTTTCAGAAGTGATCAGGAAAGACAGGATTTCCCTCAGACAATTAGTAAGGATAGTTGGACTGTTGTCATCTTCGATCCAAGCTATCTTTCTGGGACCACTGCACTACAGGGCCTTGCAACGACTAAAGGCATCCCACCTGAGGAGAGGCCTGATGTACTTGTAACAGGTGTCTCTATTTCCGTAGGCCAGAACGAAGATTAAATGGTGGACAGACCACATGGAGGCGTAGAACAGGAGAGTGATCTTCGGCTCTCTCCCAGACCTGATAATAGAGTCAGATGCCAGCAGACTGGGCTGGGGAGCATGATATGCATAGATCTCCATGGTAGGACAGTGGATGAAGGAGGAGTTGAGCTTGCATATGAACTGCCTGGAACTCCTTGCGGGTTCTCTCGTGATCCATTCCCTTACCCAGGACAAGGTCTCCTGTTGTGTCCTCCTGAGGATGGACAATACATCAGCAGTCCAGTATATCAACAGACTGGGGGGCACCTGATCCAGAGCCCTGGCAGAACTGGTCAAGGACCTTTGGCACTACTGCCTACCGAGACAGATCTCATCGACAGCGGAATACCTTTCAGGGTCACAAAACATGGTGGTGGATTGGAATTACAGACATCTCAAGGATTCCATTGACTGGCAACAGGACCTGTCAATTTTCCAGGCCCTGATGGAGCCATGGGGACCCTGCAGTGTACACCTCTTTGTGACAATCAATCAATCAATCAGTTTCTATAAAGTGCAACTACTCACCCGTGAGGGTCTCAAGGCACTGGTTTTGTTCCTGTGCCTCATTCGAAGAGCCATGTCTTGAGGTTCTTCCTGAAGATGGTGAGTGATGGGCTTTGTCTGAGGTGTGTGGGTAGGTTGTTCAAGCTCTTAACAGCGAGGTAGGTGAAAGATCTTCCTCCCGCAATGGTTTTCCGTATGTATGGAATGGTAGCTAGTGCCTGCTGAGCAGATCGGAGGGGTCTGGCGGGGTTATAGAAATCAAATGCGATGATTCAGGTAGGCTGGTCTGATGTTGTGAAGGGCCTTGTAGTTATGGGTGAGTAGTTTGAATTTGATTTGCTTCTCCACCGGAGCCAATGGAGGAGTCTCAGGTGTTGGGAGATATGTTGCTGGCGGGGGAAGTTCAGGACGAGTCTGGTGGTGGTGTTTTGGATGAATTGTATTTTCCTGATGTTCTTATTTGTGGTTCCCGCGAAGAGTACGTTGACGTAGTCAAGCTTGCTTGTGACTCGGGCGTGGGTGCCTATCTTGCGGCAGTCGTCCGGGATCCATTTGAAGCTTTTGCAGAGTTGGCGGAGGGAGTGCCAGCAGGAAGAGGTGACTGCGTTTACCTGTCGGGTCATTGTTAGGGAGAAGTCGAGGATGATTCCCAGGTTGCAGGCATGGACAGTCTGAGTAGATGGGACACTGAGCAATGTGGGTTACCAGGAGTCATCCCAGGCTGAAGTGGAGTTTCCGAAGATGATGAGCTCAGTCTTGTCTGAGTTGAGCTTGAGGCAGGCATCAGCAGCTTTCATTCCGGTGTGAAAGTTCCTCTTAGCTTTGTTCAGAGGATCCCTGAGGGACTCCGCAGCTGACTTCTGTTGGTTTGGATATGAAGGGTGGGAGTCTGACTCTCTGTGTTCTTCCAGTGAGGAAGGAGTAAATCCATTGCAATGCTTTTCCACAGATTCCTATGTCATGGACTCTGGTGCATAAGGTGCTGTGTGAGACCGTGTCAACGGCTGCTGAGAGGTTGAGGATTAAGAATGGTGCAGTGTAGTCGTGGTCGAGGAGTCTGCAGATGTCATCATTGGCTGCAAGAAGTGCTGTCTCCGTGCTGTGGTTGCTGCAGAAGGCAGACTGGGAGGTCTCCAGAGAATTATTGTCTTTGATGAATTGTCGCAGCTGTGAGTTTATGGATTTTTCCAGGAATTTGCCGGGTAGGGTTGTAGAGAGTTGGTCCAAAAATTCTTTAGCTCTGATGGGTCGGCTGTGGGTCTCTTCAGGAGAGGGCAGACTTTGGCATGTGTCCAATCATCAGGGAAGGTGGCTGTTTTGATAGAGCAGTTTACCGTCTTGTGGAGTTGTGGGGGCGATTGATGCTCTGGTCTTGTTGTAGATGTGGTGAGGACAGGGTGTCTGTGGGAGCTCCAGAGTGAATGATGTTCATGATGATTTCAGTCTCTTCTGTGGTGAGAGTGGACCAGCCTTGGACAATTTGGATGGGTTCTCGGGGGCTGGGTCAGTCCAGGTTGAATGCTCAGCTTCCCAGATACTTCAGCTGGAAACCGGACCCGGCAGTGGATGTCTTCCTGCAGGACTGGAACAGGGACAGGGCTATGCATTCCCTTTTTCTCCAGATCCCCAGAGACACAGCTCAAGTTCATAGACAGAAAGCAGCGCTGGAACTTGTCACCCTGATATGGAAATCACAAGCACGGTCCCCTATGCTCCTGGAACTATCCTGGAGGGAGCAGTTGAGACTGCCATCGTTGCTATCCTACTGTATCCGGCCTGGAGTCCACATTCATTGGTGACACAAGGACACCTGAACCTAATGGCCTGGAGGATTTCAGGCGACGATGGCAGGACATCAAACTTTTGGAAGAGGCTGACAACCTCATCAGACAGTCATGGGTGCCAAGCACGACCAAGAGATATAAATCTCCCTGTAATCAATGGTCCCCTTGGTGTATGGAGAGACACGTGGATCCAGTGGGGCCCCTGTTATTCACATAATCAATTTCCTGGTAGAACTATACAAATCACGATTGGCGTATCACGTGGTTAATTCCTTTAGATCAGCCATGTCGGCAGGTCATCTTCCCATCAATAATTTCCCGGTGAGAGAACACCCCTGGGTGTGTAAGCTATTGAAAGGCATCAGAATGTCTAGGCCCCTGAACCCAGGTATTCAGCTTTATGGAATGTCAGTAGAGCTCTTTGTCTCCGTTTGGATTGGCATGATAATCAATTCTTATACAGGGAGGAGATGTCAGCGAAGTTGGCCATGCTGCTGTGCCTCATTTCTTGCAAAAGGGTTTCAGAAATCTGGGCCTTTGACATTACGGCAAGGGTTTTCACACCAGAAAGGATCACATTTACTATATCCAGACTGTTAGAAATTGGGTTTTTGGTTGGCAGTCAGGTTGTCCTCTGTCCAAGCAAGAACCCTCACTCTAGTCAGGGTAAGTCACACACAATCCAAAATCAGCCTGTGCTCACCCTCCGGTAGCTTGGCACGAGCAGTCAGGCTTAACTTAGAAGGCAATGTGTAAAGCATTTGTGCAATAAATCATACAACACCATAGCATAACACCACAAGAATACACCACACAGTGTTTAGAAAAATATATAATATTTATCTGGGTATCTTCAGGTCAAAACGATCAAAGTTGCAATACGAATTTGTAAAGATATCACTGAAAAGTGATATAAAGTGTCTTAAGTCTTTAGAAAGTAAACAAAGTCTCTTTCAAACACAAAGTACCTGGTTTCTGGTGGAAAATCTCCTCAGAGGGCCACAGGAGAAGAGGTACGTGGAAAACTGGTGTGTGCGTCGATTTTCCACGCGGGGAGTCGTGTGTCGTTTTCCGGCGCGCAGACAGTCTCTTACTGTGGTTTGCGGGGAGTACCAAACGTCTCGGGTCCGTGCGTGGATTTTCCTGCTTGTTTTCCAGCTGCGCGTCGTTCTGCAGGGCTGCGCGTCGAAGTTTCGATCTCACGGCAGGCGTCGCGTCGATTTCTCCTGTGGAGTCGGGCGGCGTTGTCCTTGCGAGGCCGTGCGTCAAAGTTTTGATCTCACAGCAGGCGTCGAGTCGATTTCTCCTGGGAAGTCGGGCGGCGTTGTCCTTGCGAGGCCGTGCGTCAAAGTTTCGATCTCACGGCAGGCGTTGCGTCGATTTCTCCCGGGAAGTCGGGCGGCGTTGTCCTTGCGAGGCCGCGTGTCAAAGTTTCGGTCGTCCCGAAGGCGTCGCGTTGATCAGCGTCGGTGTGCGGCGTTTTTCTTGCCACGGAACAAGCTGTGCGTCGAAAAGTTCGGCGCACGGAGCGTCCAAGAGGAAGAGAGAAGTCTTTTTGGTCCTGAGACTTCAGGGAACAGGAGGCAAGCTCTATCCAAGCCCTTGGAGAGCACTTTTACAGCCAGACAAGAGTTCAGCAAGGCAGCAGGCCAACAGCAAGGCAGCAGTCCTTTGTAGAAAAGCAGACAGGTGAGTCCTTTGAGCAGCCAGGCAGTTCAGCAAGGCAGCAGGCCAACAGCAAGGCAGCAGTCCTTTGTAGAAAAGCAGACAGGTGAGTCCTTTGAGCAGCCAGGCAGTTCTTCTTGGCAATATGTAGTTTCTGGTTCAGGTTTCTTCTCCAGCAAGTGTCTGATGAGGTAGGGCAGAGGCCCTGTTTTATACTAAGTTGTGCCTTTGAAGTGGGGGTGACTTCAAAGAGTGTCTAAGAAATGCACCAAGCCCCCTTTCAGTTCAATCCTGTCTGCCAGAGTCCCAGTAGGGGGTGTGGCAGTCCTTTGTGTGAGGGCATGCCCTCCACCCTCCCAGCCCAGGAAGACCCATTCAAAATGCAGATGTATGCAAGTGAGGCTGAGTACCCTGTGTTTGGGGTGTGTCTGAGTGAATGCACAAGGAGCTGTCAACTAAACCTAGCCAGACGTGGATTGAAGGGCACAACAAGATTTTAGTGCAAAGAAATGCTCACTTTCTAAAAGTGGCATTTCTAGGATAGTAATATTAAATCGACTTCACCAGTCAGCAGGATTTTATATTACCATTCTGGCCATACTAAATATGACCTTCCTGCTCCTTTCAGATCAGCAGCTGCCACTTCAACAATGTATGAGAGCAGCCCCAATGTTAGCCTATGAAGGGAGCAGGCCTCACAGTAGTGTAAAAACGAATTTAGGAGTTTTACACTACCAGGACATATAACCACACAAGTACATGTCCTGCCTTTTACCCACACCGCACCCTGCTCTAGGGGTTACCTAGGGCACACATTAGGGGTGACTTATGTATAGAAAAAGGGGAGTTCTAGGCTTGGCAAGTATCTTTAAATGCCAAGTCGAAGTGGCAGTGAAACTGCACACACAGGCCTTGCAATGGCAGGCCTGAGACAAGGTTAAGGGGCTACTGAGGTGGGTGGCACAACCAGTGCTGCAGGCCCACTAGTAGCATTTAATCTACCTGCCCTAGGCACATGTAGTGCACTCTACCAGGGACTTATAAGTAAATTAAATAGTCAATCATGGATAAACCAATCAGTAGTACAATTTACACAGAGAGCATATGCACTTTAGCACTGGTTAGCAGTGGTAAAGTGCCCAGAGGTCAAAAGCCAACAACAACAGGTCACAAAAAATAGGAGGAAGGAGGCAAAAAGTTTGGGGATGTCCCTGTCAAAAAGCCAGGTCCAACATGACCCCCTACCAGCCTAAAGCCAGGGGAGAACAATCACTATCCTGATGTACTTCCCTGTTTGAGGCGACAGAACAAGGACCCAGGCCCACAACAGCAGGGGCATGCTCCAGTTCTTCGCCTTCCTGACTCCAATTGGATCCCTCTGTCCATACTCTCAGGGCCCACTAAGCCAACCCATGGGGAACCTTTCTCCTTACCTGCGGATCCCATCTGTGCAGCACCTAAGCTTACTTTGCTCACAGATGTATCCCAGGAGCAGGATAGTACCACCATGACCAACACAGTGGTGTTGCCCACTCTACCCCCGGGGTGTGACACTTGTCCCCTCCCCAGGGATAACTCTGTCCACCCGGACAGCAAGCCACAGTGATTACTGACAGCTGCCAGGGATGAGAGCCAGGCCCCCAGGCCTCTCAAAGCTCTCCAACCACTGTGGCTGTGGAGAGTGGGGGGCCGTAGCCCCAGGTGCTGGGCACCCTTTAACCACTCTCCCTTCCACCAGATCAGGGATGACAGCCTGAACCTGGTCCTCCCCTCTGGGGCTCTGTACCCTCCCTCCTGGAGTGGTACCCCCAGAGTCCAACATGGTCAGGGTGCTTACAGAAGTCGCCCTGTACCATTCCTCCACCAGTGCAGGGCTGTTAACCTGCAACTGGCCCTCCAACCTGGGGTCTGTACCTTCAGGTTGGACTAGGGCCTGGGGTGAGGCTTCCCTCCCCCTGCCCTCCCTTCTGGGGTCCAGTACCCTCCAACTAGGAGTGGCCTCCTCAGAAGACAACATGGTAGGGGCACTGTTATCAGTAGCCCCTCCCTCCAGGTCCAGGGGGACACCCTGAACCTGGTCTTCCAGCCCAGGGTCTGTACCCTCAGACTGGATCACTGCCTGGCAAACCAGGACTTTCTGGGAGGCACACCTACCCCCCACCAGGTCAGAGTTTAACCTCTGAACCTGGTCATCCAACCCAGAGTCAACACCCTGAGGTTGGACAATTGCCTGGCACAGCAGGACTTCTTGGGAGGCACACCTACCTCCCACCAGGTCAGAGTTTAACCTCTGAACCTGGGTATCCAACCCAGAGTCACCACCCTGAGGTTGAACAATTGCCAGGCACGCCAGGACTTTCTGGGGGGCACACCTACCCCCCACCAGGTCAGAGTTTAACCTCTGAACCCGGTTATCCAACCCAGAGTCAGCACCCTGAGGTTGGACAACTGCCTGGTACACCAGGACTTTCTGGGGGGCACACCTACCCCCCAACAGGTCAGAGTTTATCCCCTGAACCTGGTTAGCCAACCCAGAGTACCCACCCTGAGGTTGAATCATTGCCTGGCAGGCCAGGACTTCCAGGGAGGCACACCTACCTCCCACCAGGTCAGAGTTTAACCTCTGAGCCTGGTTCCCCAACCCAGGGTCACCACCCTGAGGTTGGGCAATTGCCTGGTACGCCAGGACTTTCTGGGGGGCACACCTACCCCCCACCAGGTCAGAGTTTAACCTCTGAACCTGGTCATCCAACCCAGAGTCAACACCCTGAGGTTGGACAATTGCCTGGCTCAGCAGGACGTCTTGGGAGGCACATCTACCTCACACCAGGTCAGAGTTTAACCTCTGAACCTGGGTATCCAACCCAGAGTCACCACCCTGAGGTTGAATCTTTGCCTGGCATGCCAGGACTTCCTGGGGGGCACTCTCACCCCCCACAAGGGACACACCGTCCCCAAGTGCCACACAAGAGTCTGGTTGGCGCAGGTCTCCCGACCTCTGCCCATCCGGCAGAGTCTGAGTTTCCCCCAAACCAGAAACGGTTTCACCTGGGTCATTCCTGGGGGGCTCTGCTCTCAGAGCTGTCCCCTGACTCTCAAGGTCCTCCACTGGGGTCTGCAACCCCCTCTCAACCCTATGTCTGGACTTCTGCACCCCCTCACTAGGGGGGGTACTGCCAGACACCAGAACTGTTGGGATGCTGGCTACAGTCACCCCCCCAAGTTCTTCTGACACTGCGGGGCTTCCCTCAAAAGGTGGCCCTACGGTACAGGCTAGGCTTCCCTCCTGGTGTTCCCTCATGGAACCCTCTAGGACCTGGGACCTACCTGGGACACTACAATCCTTTCCCACCTCACTCGGTTGGGAACCACCTAGACCACTCCCTTCAGGAGCACCCCCAAATGCCTCTTCAGACTCTCTGGTACTCACCCAGAAGTCTGCCTCCATTGTAAGTTCCCTGGGGTCAGAGAACTCACACTCCACCTGGTGTTGGCTTAGCTCTGGAAAATAAGGACCAGACATATGCTCTCCAGCAATTACATCACTCTGCCCTTCACATGTATTAACCACAGTACCCTTCACCCAACCACCCAGTAACTCAACCTTGGAAAAGCACTCTACCTCCCCCTCCTGAGACTGGTGAGACAGTATCTGTCTGTCCCTGATACTCAACCCATACTCTTCTGGGATGTCTCTACACTCTATATCCAGGACGTCCACCAGGGGGGAACCCTTTTCTCTGTCACTCTCTGCTAGAGTCAGTAAAGTGTCCCTCCCCCCAGTAGGAATACGACTCCCTGTGCCAGTTCCCCAATCCTTCTCAGGGACCCTGTGCATAACGGGAACTACCTCATACCCTTGAACCGCCTGGGGTGTGTCAACTCCCTTCTTCAAGTTGGGCACCACATCTCTGGGCTTGTGCCCTTCTTCAGCAGTACCGGATGCAAGATTTTTGCTGCCACTATCTGAACTGGACTCAGCCCTTCCGGCCTCCAGTTTCAGCTCTTTACAGCTCAGCTCTTGAGCTGCAATCTTTTCTTCTTCCAGGGCTAAGAGTCTTTTTGCCTCAACCTCTGCAAGATACTCCTCTAATTGTTGCTCCTGTCGCCTTTGACTTCGGAGCCATTCATCTATCTCTGGGTCTCTTTCCTCATCTGAGTAGTCTTCCTCCTCATGTGAGCAGTCTTCCTCCTCATGTGCGTAGTCCTCCTCCTCATCTGAGGCGTACTTAGTCATTTGGTTTCTTGCTGCCTCTCTCTCTGCCCATCTTTCCTCCCCCCAGACTATGTAGTTATGTAGCATCTCCGCCTTAGTAGATCTCCTTGCTACAGGAAGGCCCCATTTTCTGCAAAGCTTCCTTAGGTCAGCCTTAGTGAGGTGGTCAGTACGAACAAAGAATGAGTAGGTACACAATCCCATTCTGATAAGATCTTACCAGCAAAAACCAAAATCCAAAGTCCAAAATATCAATAGTATATCCAGGAGGACATCAGAGAATCAAAAGCCAAAAAAGATGAAAAATCAAGTTGACCTTCAACTGTGGGTAGGTAGTGAAATACTTAGCTACTGTATGTCACTGCACAAACACAAGTCCTATCCTCACCGCTGATCACCAATGTTAGAAATGGGGTTTTTGGTTGGCAGTCAGGTTGCCCTCTGTCCAAGCAAGAACCCTCACTCTAGTCAGGGTAAGTCACACACTATCCAAAATCAGCCTGTGCTCACCCTCCGGTAGCTTGGCACGAGCAGTCAGGCTTAACTTAGAAGGCAATGTGTAAAGCATTTGTGCAATAAATCATACAACACCATAGCATAACACCACAAGAATACACCACACAGTGTTTAGAAAAATATATAATATTTATCTGGGTATCTTCAGGTCAAAACGATCAAAGTTGCAATACGAATTTGTAAAGATATCACTGAAAAGTGATATAAAGTGTCTTAAGTCTTTAGAAAGTAAACAAAGTCTCTTTCAAACACAAAGTACCTGGTTTCTGGTGGAAAATCTCCTCAGAGGGCCACAGGAGAAGAGGTACGTGGAAAACTGGTGTGTGCGTCGATTTCTCCTCAGCACACACGGACTTGCGTCGTTATTTTCCACGCGGGGAGTCGTGTGTCGTTTTCCGGTACGCGGACAGTCTCTTACTGTGGTTTGCGGGGAGTACCAGATGTCCCGGGTCCGTGGGTGGATTTTCCTGCTTGTTTTCCGGCTGCGCGTCGTTCTGCTGGGCTGCGCGTCGAAGTTTCGATCTCACGGCAGGCGTCGCGTCGATTTCTCCTGCGGAGTCGGGCGGCGTAGTCCTTGCGAGGCCGTGCGTCAAAGTTTTGATCTCACGGCAGGCGTCGCGTCGATTTCTCCTGGGAAGTTGGGCGGCGTTGTCCTTGCGAGGCCGTGCGTCAAAGTTTCGATCTCACAGCAGGCGTCGCGTCGATTTCTCCCGGGAAGTCGGGCGGCGTTGTCCTTGCGAGGCCGTGCGTCAAAGTTTCGATCTCACGGCAGGCGTCGCGACGATTTCTCCTGGGAAGTTGGGCGGCGTTGTCCTTGCGAGGCCGTGCGTCAAAGTTTCGATCTCACAGCAGGCGTCGCGTCGATTTCTCCCGGGAAGTCGGGCGGCGTTGTCCGTGCGGGGCCGTGCGTCAAAGTTTCGGTCGTCCCGAAGGCGTCGCGTTGATCAGCGTCGGTGTGCGGCGTTTTTCTTGCCGCGGAACAAGCTGTGCGTCGAAAAGTTCAGCGCACGGAGCGTCCAAGAGGAAGAGAGAAGTCTTTTTGGTCCTGAGACTTCAGGGAACAGGAGGCAAGCTCTATCCAAGCCCTTGGAGAGCACTTTTACAGCCAGACAAGAGTTCAGCAAGGCAGCAGGCCAACAGCAAGGCAGCAGTCCTTTGTAGAAAAGCAGACAGGTAAGTCCTTTGAGCAGCCAGGCAGTTCTTCTTGGCAGGATGTAGTTTCTGGTTCAGGTTTCTTCTCCAGCAAGTGTCTGATGAGGTAGGGCAGAGGCCCTGTTTTATACTAAGTTGTGCCTTTGAAGTGGGGGTGACTTCAAAGAGTGTCTAAGAAATGCACCAAGCCCCCTTTCAGTTCAATCCTGTCTGCCAGAGTCTCAGTAGGGGGTGTGGCAGTCCTTTGTGTGAGGGCATGTCCTCCACCCTCCCAGCCCAGGAAGACCCATTCAAAATGCAGATGTATGCAAGTGAGGCTGAGTACCCTGTGTTTGGGGTGTGTCTGAGTGAATGCACAAGGAGCTGTCAACTAAACCTAGCCAGACGTGGATTGAAGGGCACAACAAGATTTTAGTGCAAAGAAATGCTCACTTTCTAAAAGTGGCATTTCTAGGATAGTAATATTAAATCCGACTTCACCAGTCAGCAGGATTTTATATTACCATTCTGGCCATACTAAATATGACCTTCCTGCTCCTTTCAGATCAGCAGCTGCCACTTCAACAATGTATGAGAGCAGCCCCAATGTTAGCCTATGAAGGGAGCAGGCCTCACAGTAGTGTAAAAACGAATTTAGGAGTTTTACACTACCAGGACATATAACCACACAAGTACATGTCCTGCCTTTTACCCACACCGCACCCTGCTCTAGGGGTTACCTAGGGCACACATTAGGGGTGACTTATGTATAGAAAAAGGGGAGTTCTAGGCTTGGCAAGTATCTTTAAATGCCAAGTCGAAGTGGCAGTGAAACTGCACACACAGGCCTTGCAATGGCAGGCCTGAGACAAGGTTAAGGGGCTACTGAGGTGGGTGGCACAACCAGTGCTGCAGGCCCACTAGTAGCATTTAATCTACCTGCCCTAGGCACATGTAGTGCACTCTACCAGGGACTTATAAGTAAATTAAATAGTCAATCATGGATAAACCAATCAGTAGTACAATTTACACAGAGAGCATATGCACTTTAGCACTGGTTAGCAGTGGTAAAGTGCCCAGAGGTCAAAAGCCAACAACAACAGGTCAGAAAAAATAGGAGGAAGGAGGCAAAAAGTTTGGGGATGTCCCTGTCAAAAAGCCAGGTCCAACACAGACGGATTAAAACAAATACCAGATTGGTATTGTACCCTAGTTTTGAAGATAATCCTAAACTTTGTTTAGTGAGGTGCCTTAAGGTGTACGAGGAGATGACGGAGGAGATAAGGCCACCAGGTGAGAAACAATTGTTAATTACCATCAAGAAACCACACAGAGCAGTTGGTTCACTGACAATTGCTAGGTGGGTACGATGGATGATGATGAAGGTGGGCATCGATGTCCGTCTTTTTGGTGCACATTCCACCAGAGGAGCAATGGCTTTTAAGGCCCTCCAGATGGGTGGCAGACTGGAAGATAATATGAATGCGGCCAACTGGTCATCAGAATTTACCTCTAAAAAATTATATTTCAAGCCTATTCATGAGACCGCATTGCTGGTGGTAAGTACGTTTTGAACATGCATATTCCTCACCTCCAGTCCTAACATTGAATGAGAAATTTAATCGCTCACGTGCAGGAAAGTTTAAATTCTCTTAACCCCTCAGGTGCCATGGACGTAACGGCTACGTCGTGCGCAGCACCACTCGGGTGCCTAGGACATAACCGTCTAGTCCAAACAGGGACCCACGGGGGAGGCGCTAGCGCTCCCCCCAGGGGCCTGGCACCCCCCTCCCCTGGGCAGGGGTGGATGGGAATCGCTTCCCCTTCCACCCCAGAACCCTCTGACGCCCCTGTGGTGTCTGATGATGTCAGCACGCAATTGTGCGCTGACCTCATCAGAGGCCTGCCCGGATCAGAGGACAAATGCAAAAGCATTTCTCCTCCGATCATGTGGAGGGGGCAGAGAGGCATGAAAGGAGAGGAAAGGCCTTTCCTCTCCTTCCCTGACTCTCTCAGAATTTCTGCTGCCCGATCGCGATGCAATCGAGCAGCAGAAATGCCACTAGACACCAGTTTTTTTTTTTTTCTTTTATGGCATAAGGGGAGCGAGGGCCACTCCCTAGGGTGCCAATATATTTATAGGCCATTTCCTCCCCCCCCGGGGGCAGATTGGCCTATTATAATTAGGCTGATCTGCCCCCAGGGGGGCAGAAACCGCTAGACACCAGGCATCATTTTTTGTTTGTTTGTTTTTTTGTTTTCTGTACGTGGTGAGCGATCCCTTAGGCAAGGGTCGCTCCTTTGGGGGCAATTTTACTTTTAGGCCATTTCTGCCCCCCTTGTGGGCAGATTGGCCTATTTTTATAAGGCAAATGGGGCAGAAACCACTAGACACCAGGGATTTTTTTTTTGTAAACTTGCGCATACGGGGAGTGGCCCCTTGGGCATGGGCCGCACTCCAGGAGGGCAATTTATTTATAGGTAATTTCTGCCCCCCCGGGGGCAGATCAGCCTATCATAATTAGGCCGATCTGCCCCCAGGAGGGGGGGCAGAAACTGCTAGACATCAGAGATCATTTTTGTGTTTTTTTGTTTCATGTATGTGGGGAGCGACCCCTTACCTTAGGCAAGGGTCGCTCCCTTGGGGGTAATTTTACTTTTAGGCCATTTCTGCCTACCCTTGGGGGCAGATCGGCCTTTTTATTAGGCCAATCTGCACCCAAGGGGGGCAGAAACCACTAGACACCAGGGATTTTTTTATTTTTATACTTGCGCATGAGGGGAGCGGCCCCTTGGGCAAGGGCCGCTCCCCAAGGGGGCAATTTATTTATAGGCCATTTCTGCCCCCCCTGGGGACAGATCGACTTATTATAATTAGGCCGATCTGCCCCCAGGGAGGGCAGAAACCGCTAGACACCAGGGTCATATTTTTTGTTTTTGTTTAATGTATGTGGGGAGCGACCCCTTAGGCAAGGGTTGCTCCCTGGCGGGCAATTTTACTTTTAGGCCATTTCTGCCCCCCCTTGGGGGCAAATCGGCCTATTTTTATTAGGCCAATCTGCCCCCAAAGGGAGAAGAAACCACTAGACACCAGGGATTTTTTTTTTCTACTTGCGCATAAGGAAATGGCCCCTTGGGCTACGGCTGCTCCCCAGGGGGGCAATTTATTTATATGCCATTTATGCCCCCCCCCATTGGCAGATCGGCCTATAATAATTAGGTCGATCTGCCCCCGGGGGGGGGGGGCAGAAACCGCTAGACACCAGGGATACATTTTTTTTGTTTTTTTTTTTGTTTTATGTATGTGGAGAGTGACCCCTTAGGCTAGGGTTGCTCCCTTGGGGCAATTTTACTGTTAGGCCATTTCTGCCCCCCTTGGGGCAGATCGGCCTATTTTTATTAGGGGGAGCCAGAAACCACTTAGGCACCAGGGATTGGTGTGTGTGTATGTGTGTGTTTTGTTTAGGGGAGGAGGCAGCTCTTTGGGCAAGGGTCACTCCCCATGGGGGGCACATTACTGATGGACTATTTTTGGAAGACCCATCTGCCCCCAAGTGGGGGCAGAAAGCCCACCAGACACCAGGGAAGACTTTTTTTCCCAAAATAAGATGGTGGGGGTATGGCCATACCCCTACCCCAAATAAATGGGGCCTAAGTTGTTCTGCCCACCGGTGGGCAGATGGGGCAATTACCCCGGATCCATTCTCTGGGGCAGAAAACATACTAGATGCCAGGGAATTAAAAATAAAAATAGTGGGTGGTGGCTACTAACTAGTATGGGCCTGGTTATGCCCCCACTCCAACTGAAGGGAGTAACAGTCTTTCAGCTCTCCCTCCGCACAACAAAACATCTTATCCCACGGCAAGCAAGAGGACATTTGATTATTTTGGGTTATGGTTTTACATTTGGGCCATGAGAGCTTGGCTAACTCTCAAAATCATCCCACTTGGAATGGTGAGGGCTGCACTTTTTGGACTTTGGGACAGAAAAATCCACAAGACCTAGACACACCTGAAAATGAAACATTTGGGTGATTCCAGGCTAGTGTGCTTGACATGCACCTGCACCATTTTCTTACCCACAATGTCCTGCAAACCTCCAACTTTGCTGGAAATCATACATTTTTCCTACATTTTTGTGATGGAACCTTCCGGAATCTGCAGGAATCCACAAAATACCTACCACCCAGCATTGTCTCATCTATACTGATAAAATGTCTGCAGCAATTGTCAGCCTAAAAAGTTTTTTTTCCAAACTGCCCTTTTGGACCCACTTTGGTTCCCCCTCAATTTCAACATGTTTTTGTCTCTTCCCTGTCACAGGCACTTGGCCAACCCACACAAGTGAGGTATCATTTTTACCGGGAGACTGAGGGGAACATTGGGTGGTAGGAAATTTGTCCCGGTGCAGTGATCCCACACAGAAATGTGGGGAAAATAAAAATTTTTAGCTACATTTGAGGTTTGCTGAGGATTCTGGGTAAGAAAACATTGGAGGATCCACGCAAGTCACACCTCATTAGACTCCCTCAGGTGTCTAGTTTTCAAATCAAATCAAATCATTAACATTTATAAAGCGCGCTACTCACCCGTGCGGGTCTCAAGGCGCTAAAAGTTTTCAGAAATGTCTGGGTTTTGTAGGTTTCCCTAGATGGCTGCTGAGCCGAGAACCCAAAACGCAGGTGCCCCCCCCCTGCAAAAACAGGTAGTTTTGTATTTGATAATTTTGATGTGTCCACATAGTGTTTTGGGGCATTTCCTTTTTAGGGTATTAAGCCTACCCTCACAAGTGAGGTACCATTTTTATTGGGAGACTTAGGGGGATACTGGCTGGAAGGAAATTTGTGGCTCCTATCAGATTCCAGAACTTTCTGTCACCGAAATGTGAGTAAAAAGGGTTTTTTTTAGCCAAAATTTGAGGTTTGCAAAGGATTTTGGGTAACAGAACCTGTTGAGAGCCCCACAAGTCATCCCATCTTTGATTCCCCTAGGTGTCTAGTTTTGACAAATGCACAGGTTTGGTAGGTTTCCCTAGGTGCCGGCTGAGCTAGAGGCCAAAATCCACAGCTAGGCACTTTGTAGAAAACAGCTCTGTTTTCTTTGGAAGAAAGCGATGTGTCCACATTGTGTTTTGGGGTATTTCCTTTCGGGGGCGCTAGACCTACCCATACAAGTGTGGTACCATTTTTATTGGGAGATTGGGAGAATGCTGGGTGGTAGGACATTTGTGGCTCCTCTCAGATTCCAGAACTTTGTGTCGCCGAAATGTGAGGAAAAAGTGTTTTTAGGCCACATTTTGCGGTTTGCAAAGGATTCTGGGTAACAGAACCTGGTGAGAACCCTACAAGTCACCCCATCTTAGATTCCCGTAGGTGTCTAGTTTTCAAATATGTGCAGGTTTGGTAGGTTTCCCTAGGTGCCGGCTGAGATAGGAGCCTAAATCCACAGCTAGGCACTTTGCAAAAAACAAGTCTGTTTTCTTGGGGAGAATGTGATGTGTCCACGTTGTGTTTTTGGGCATTTCCTTTCGCGGGTGCTAGGCCTGCCCACACAAGTGAGGTACCATTTTTATCTCGAGACCTGGGGGAACGTTGGATGGAAAGAAATTTGTGGCTCCTCTCAGATTCCAGAACTTTGTGTCACTGAAATGTGAGGAAAAAGTGTTTGTTTGGCCACATTTTGAGGTTTGCAAAGGATTCTGGGTAACATAACCTGGTGAGAGCCCCACAAGTCACCCCATCTTGGATTTCCCAAGGTGCTTAGTTTTCAAATATGCCCAAGTTTGGTAGGTTTCCCTAGGTGCCGGCTGAGCTAGAGGTTAAAATCCACAGCTAGGCACTTTGTAAAAAACATGTTAGATTTCAATGTAAAAATGTGATGTGTCCATGTCGTGTTTCCTGTCGCAAACATTTTTATCGGGAGACTTGGGGGAACACAGAATAGCAAAACAAGTGTTATTGCCCCTTGTCTTTCTCTACATTTTTTCCTTCCAAATGTAAGACAGTGTGTAAAAAAGACGTCTATTTGAGAAATGCCCTGCAATTCATATGCTAGTATGGGCACCCCGAAATTCAGAGATTTGCAAATAAGCACTGCTTCTGAACACCTTATCTTGGGCCCATTTTGGAAATACAAAGGTTTTCTTGATACCTATTTTTCACTCTTTATATTTCAGCAAATGAATTGCTGTATACCCGGTATAGAATGAAAACCCATTGCAAGGTACAGCTCATTTATTGGCTCTGGATACCTAGAGTTCTTGCTGAACCTACAATCCCTATATATCCCCACAACCAGAAGAGTCCAGCAGACGTACCTGTATATTGTTTTCAAAAATCTGACATAGCAGGAACAAGTTACAGAGTTAAAAGTGGGGAAAAATTGCTACCTCAAATTCAATATTTTTTCATTTCAGCTGTTATTTTCTGTAGGAAACCCTTGCAGGATCTACACAAATTACCCCTTGCTGATTTCAGAATTTCGTCTACTTTTCAGAAATATTTAGCTTTCTGGGATCCAGCATTGGTTTCACACCCATTTCTGTAACTAAATGGAAGGAGCCTGAATGCACCAAAAATTTTAAAAATGGGGTATGTCCCAGTAAAATGCCAAAATGTGTTAAAAAGTGGAGTTTTCTCATTCAAGTCTGCCTGTTCCTGAAAGCTGGTGACTGTAGAACTGCAAACACTTTGTTGATGCCATTTTCAGGGAAAAACCACAAGCCTTCTTCTGCAGCCCTTTTTTCCCATTGTTTTAAAAAAAATCGTCATTTTCACTGTATTTTGGCAAATTTCTTGATCTCCTTCAGGGGAACCCACAAAGTCTGGGTACCTCTAGAATCCCTAGGATGATGGGAAAAAGGATGCAAATATGGCATGGGTAGCTTACATGGACAAGAAGTTATGAGGGCCTAAGCGCGAACTGCCCGAAATAGCCAAAAAAATGCCTGGCACCTGAGGGGAAAAGGCCTGGCAGCAAAGGGGTTAAGGGCATGGAGGTGAGGATCACTCCACCCTATACTTCAGCAGTGTACCCTCTTTGGATTTTATTGAGACCTGCGCTAGAGGGTGGAGTTATACAGGAGTAGCGTATACTTACAGATATTTTGGTTTTCCTCAATTAGTGAGCTATGTATAGCGTTTATCTGAAATTATTGCATACACTCTTGATACAATTTATTCTTTATTCATTGTCTCTTTCAAAAGTGTATCATTAAGATGTAATGTTTCTTTGATTTTTGGTGCAGGTCTGAATTGCTTTGAGTTATCAGATTCGATGGTGAATGATTAATAGTCTCCTTATGTTCTAAAATGTGAATCTAAGGCGGATTGAGGCCGCTTGAACTTAACTTCCTATAGTGAAGATGAGGAAGGACTGGACCCGGCAGGCACTTATATGGACATTCAGGCAGTACTTCTATTGGTTTATGGTTACCATGACAACGTTGTTGGACTCATGAGAGCTGTAGTGTTATTACAGTGTTTTTTACTTGCACTTTGAACTTGCTGTAACTGTAAAAGTGCAGAAAGGACTGCATAATCCTCACCTCCATGTCCTTAATAACTTTCCTTCACGTTAGCTAGGAAATTTCTCAGTTATACTGTTTTGAAATGGTATTTTAGATGCACGCCGTATTGAGGGAGGAAAATATACAGAAATGTTTACATTCGTGGTGAAAAAAGCTGATTTCCGGTCCTATCCTCCCACTGATAGTGAAGGCATTTTATATGAAAATATATTATTGAAAATACCTTTTTCCCACTTTAAGTCTTATTAAAATTTGGTATGAATATTGCAATTCAAGATTATTGGAATGGTTTAACTATGCATAATATGTTCTCAAAAATATAGTCAGGGTACTGGTATTCGGAGCTTTTAGCCCATATTAACTTTGTTATTTTTCATAGCCCATGGGCATGGGAATTTCTATTATTTTTTATGTAAAATACGGGTCTTACGTTTATAGCCAAATTATCTTCTGTGTTTAATTGTTATCCTAGAGGCCAGTATTTACAGAAATAGAAAACCACATCTTATGTATTTGATGGTTGTACTGACTGGAAACATAGTAAACAAGCATTTGCAATGCAATATGTCTTGCATTTGCGAGAGTTAGAGCTATTGGTGTTGTAAATGGATAAGTGAACTTTTATTGCCACATAAATTGGTCAACCCTGCCTCATAATTTGGTCCCTTCCTGCCACGTTATTCCACTAAGCAAGCAGCTCTGCAAGACCATGCATAACAAAAGTGAACTTTTAATGAGAAACAGTGAAACAAGAATTGTCAGTGATAGGGCATCACAGCTCTATACAACCATGAAGAAAATGAAAGTGCTTAACAATAGTTAAAGAAGCTTCGTGCTGTGAGGTAACTAATAAACAATGTGAAGTAACTGGAAGTCATGCAAAGCACTCCAATACTGCCTATTGCACTGTGTAAAACTTGAAAGCACCAAGGCCGCTATGAGCATGAAGGAAATACATAACAAACAATGAGAAGTAACTGGTAGTGATGTGAATCGCTTCAATACTGCCCATTGCGCTGTGTAAAACTTCAAAGTACCATGGTCACCAGAAGCGCAAAGGAAAAACAAAC